>NC_086154.1:55909093-56511138 GCF_035149785.1 Candoia aspera
CACAAACTTCTCCTGGGCAAGGTAGACCCAGGACTGCTTCTTCTAACATGGCAATCACCTAACTATGGGTTTGTTTTTATTCTTTAAAACAACAACACTATTTTAGGAAATTAAAACACTTTTAACACTATTAAAACACTATTTTAGTAATCACGCAAAACTGATGGATTTCTGCAGCTCCCCCACTTTAAGTTGCAATAACTAGAGATATTAGACAAAGGAGTATCACTTTTCTATTTGACATCCCTTTCTGTTTTCTTCATACTTTTGAATTAATCTATACTTTTTAATTCATTACTGTTGCCGTATATATAAAAAAAGTTGCTACAAGAAAAATTACTTCAAAAACATTCTTTTGTTGATTTCTGTTTCTCCTTGTTATCCAAATCAGTGTCTCAACACAACAATGGACCTGAAATTAGTCCATAAACTCTAGCTGAACCCCAATAAGTTTTAACACTAAGAATTCTTGGGCCCAAAGAACTGGCATTCAACAGCTTTGAATAGCCCTGCACTTACCCGGAAATAACAGGTGTGGAGTATGGCTGGTTCACCAGCAATAGCCAGTAACAGAGTTAGTTTGTCAGAAACACACTTCTTTTGCTAACCATTGTATGGCTGATTCACCAGCAGTAGCCAATGACAGAGTTAGCTTGTCAGAAACACACTTCTTTTGCTAACCATCCAACTGGACTATATGTGTCAAGTTTATGTACTATCATGTCAATCTTACAAGAATTTTTGGCTGTCTAATCACCCTAATGGCTTGGAAACCAAATATATGAAGGCTCACCTCTTCAAAAATGTGAAATCCAAAAAGAAGAAGAGATACTGTAGGAATACAATAAAAAATCATTCATTCATAGATACGTACATACGTATTTAACATACTATCCCTTTTTTGGATAAGCACAGAAAAAAGAGTGATAAGTAATAAAGAAATGAAATGAAAGGCAGAAGTTAAGATTAAAGAAAGGAAAATATAACTAAATCTAGTTTACACCAACACCATTCATTATACTATTCTATCTTGCAAATTGTCCTTGCTTCCACTATATCCAGAAGTATTCCCCTGCAAGCCATCATTTTCATGTCTTCTGAAAAGCATTCCTTCCTCACAATAGATTGAAGAAATGTGCTGTTTGTCAATATTCTGAAATCCCTTTATATTGTGAAAATAAGTTAGAGCATTACATTTCTATATGGTCTAGATTTAGTAGCACACTGAAGGACTGAGTTAGTTGTAGTTAGTTGTTTATCACATTTATATATACTTTTTGCTTGTAGTAAGTTACGTTATTTTTGTGTTTGTTTAATTAATAAAATAAAAAATGAAAATAAATCTTTGCAATACACCATATACTAATGACTATCTACCAGCATAACCACATCATCCATTCCATTTTCCCTGTCAAACACAACTATCTTTATTTTTTGATAATTAATTGTCGGATCCATATTACTTGTTGTGTCTCATAATCTAACACTCACTGCAAATCAATTTGGTTCTCAGTCAACAATATGGCACTGTCTGCAATCAAAAGAACACACACATTCATGCTTCTGAGAAACATATCTCTAACATCTTAAGGATTCAATATACATGTACCAGTAAATACCCTGAAGAACTAACAGGATATTGCATATCCTTGACTTCTTTCTTTTCTTTTTTTCAAACTTTATTAAATTTCAGAATATAAGTAAAGCATATAAGAATAGAAAGAGATTGAAGAAAGAAAGAACGAACGAACTTAAAAGTGCAGAAATAAAAAGAAAGATGTAGAAAAAAGAGTGATTTCTGACCATCTTAAGTACAGATACAAACATAATACATTAACCTTTTACCCTATAAAACACATTATTTCTATATTCTTATACAATCCTAATTGTCAAACCCCAAAATTAAAACTTCATCTTCTTCAGTTTCAAGCAAAAAGTCCAAAACTGGTTTCCAAGTAAAAACGAAGTTAGACAAATTATTTTCTTTAAGAAATGCAGTCAGTTTCACCATCTCGCCAGCCTCATTAATTTCACCATCCATTCTTCCACTGTAGGAATTTGTAGGTCCTTCCACCTTTGTGCATATAAAAGTCTTGCTGCTGTTACCAGAAAAACTTCTGGCTTCAACTGTATGTTTATCTTAAGTATCCTTTCAGTTAAAGTACATACCTGGCCCCAATAATTCTTAGCTTTCTTACATGTCCACCAGACATGATAGAAAGTACCTTGACTTATTTCTTGAAACATGTTCCAGCAAGCTTCCATAGATTTAGTTCTTTTCATATCAATATATGCCCATACTTAATGACCTTTCCATGAGGCTTTCCTTAGCTTTCTTTCAACAAAAAGAGAGCCCTTTTCAAGACATCTAGTATCTACATGGCAACTTGCCTCCAGCATCTTTGTGCTGGTGGGCACATTTGGAATTTGAGTGCATTATAGCCTCAACATTCACCCACTTTATTAGAAAGCAACTTGTGTGGTTGCTTTCCATCACCCCTTTAGTTTTCCAATTTTTTCAAGATAGATGAGCACATTTACAAAAGGATCACTGTGCTGTATCTCCCTAACAGTTTTATTTTCTAAGAGTATCTCCAGGTGTTACGTGAGGTCCAGAGCATTCTTGGAAAGAAATACTATGCTTGAGGACAATGCTTTTTGATGAAAAGTATTGAAATAACAGAAACAGCTGGAGGATGGATCTAGTGAACTCCAAAGGAGATGTCTATATGGATATTAGCATCCTCAGGCATCATCTTGAGGATCCAAATTTAAATACATTTGCCTCATGGTATTAAGGGATCAGAATCAGGATGTGGAATGATGCCTACAAGTGGACTGGCAATGAGAACAGCAGACAATGCACTGTTATTAGCCCTTCTCAGTGAATAAACTAGCAGTTCTAACTAAATTAACAGTTTTTAAGGCAGTTCATGTTCAGTGATACTAGATCATGTGTAATTAATACCAGGCCATCCCTACCAAGAAAAGGTCACAAATGTATCTGTTTAAATTGATAAAGATTCTCAAGCCCTTGTTGACACCTGTGTCCCAGTGATAGCAATGGATCCAGAAATAACTCCAAATTGCAGACCTGATCCTTCAAGAAGAATGTATCTCATTCTAGAATAGGCTACACTATTCCTATGGGCAAAGATTTCTTTAACAACAAGATTCCCACCTTGTTATGATCTCATTTACTTCACCATGACATGATCCAGTCTATTGTCCTACTCAGGCACTGATTCAAAACATCTCTTACTCAGCCAAGTTAGTTGGCATCTCTTAGCAGTTTCAGAAAGATGGTATGGGGGATAAAAGAGAATATTGTGAGATTCTAAAACAAAACTGCCACAATGGAGTATTCTAGCACCATCTTGGGAAACTGCTAGTCATATAGGACAAAAACCCTTGAAAAAAGTATGTTCGCATCCTAAAGCAGACCATTAATCCAGAATGATTCCATGACTGATGGTACTGAAAGATATCAAGCTGTTCAACTGAAATACATACCATCTCTCTTTCTCTTGGTGAATGTCATCCCACAGGGTCACCAAATCCAGACATAAAGCTAAATTTAGTGTCTGCAGGAATGCCTCAATTACCGCCTTGTTTAAAGAGGAACGTAATGATAACTCTCCTACAGGATCTCATAATCTCCTGGACCTAATTGGTTACCCCTTCCTGATTAGCTATAACAAACCAAGATGAGCATGAATCAAGAAACAAGTGATTGAATTCACTGAGGAATCTTACCTACATCTTCAGCAACTGGAATTCATCCAAATCAATGAATGAGATAACATTCTACATATAGTGCTAGCTTACTTCACTATGGAGTTCAAGTTCTACCAAATGTACAGTACGTTACTTTAGCACAGTAAGCAATTAAGGGCACAGTTAATGGGTTAAAACATACTAATAAGCTCTGATATACAGATAGATATAGATAGATATAGATATCAAACCACATTAAAGAATTCAGTGTTTAATGAATAATAATGGCACACTGTTTCACATTAGTATCACTGAGAGCAATTTGACTAGTCCAAAAAAAAAAAAAATCACTATTCACTAAATATAAGATATAAGCACACTTATATCTCCCTGCTGGGCATTCTTAAACATGTTGTAAAATTGCTGAATCACTATATAAACATCTGAGTTAAATATGAATTTAGAATTCTAATAAAGCCAAGGTACATATATCCTGAAATCCAGTCATCTATATTTATCTTTCCATGCACACATATTGTGTACCCACCATTTTATCTGCATAACAACACTCTGAAGTAGATTTGGCTAAATATTAATAAATGGTCCAAGGATCCAATGTGTTTTTATTATTTTAAGGGGCACTGAAAACACACTTATCATACTGAGCTTGTGAAATGAATACATGAACAATGAAGTACTTATATGTTTACTTAGAAGTAAGATCCACCAGATGCAATAAAGATTACTCTCAGGGAAGTGTATGTAGGACTGAAGCCAAAGGATAAATAAGTTCTCCTGTTTAACATAACACTTTACTCTCTTCTTAACCAGATGTTCTAGAGGTCTCAAAATCTACAATTACATTAAATTTGAGAATAAACAAATTGCATCAATCTACAATATTCCCAGACCCTTCTGAACTAAATTATTAGCTTCTCCTTCTAAGTTCCCGCTTTGCTATACTTTCCAGAATTATTTTATATCTCAAGACTAGATTAAGACTAACACAGTCCTTTGTTTAAAATTTAAACTTTTCGCTCAAAAATAATTTCTACTATGACTGGAAGCAACAAGAAGCTGTTCAATACATTTTTTTAAAAAAATTCTACAAAAGACTTGATGGTACATAAGCAATCAATCAATCAATGTAAAAAGTCCATCTCTGGAAGAACTGTATAATTATTGTTTGCTACCTATAAGATACACTGTTAGAGTATCTACTGGAACTTCAATATTGCACACTTTGAAATTTACTTGCTGCACACATTCCCCCCGAAGTTATACATACCTGCAACCCCAAAGAAATTTCCCACTAATATTAGTAAAGCAACCATGCAGAAAAAATCAGTCCCTGGTGAGTTAAGTAACCAGACACCCGCAATCAGAGTAGACATTTATGTAGATTGGAGCTCTCCAACCTTCTCAGGCCAGTGGAGAATTTGAATTTTTTGAAATATTTTTAAGGATTTTAAGCTCTCTGACAATGTATTTACTATGTACTTAGCAGCACACCAACCTAGTCATGCTCTGCAGCCACTTGACTCAACATTTTAACTTCTAGGGACGAACCTACAGTTTATTTATTTATTTATTTATTTAACAATTGGATCACACCTAATGGACTCTAGGCCAGAGGTTATGCATTAGGCACACAAAGAAAATTAAGTAATCTGTTTCTCTCACTTTTACGCTAGCAACCCAGGGGCTAAACAGACAAATGTTCTGTTTCGGCATAAGGCAGCTGCCTATCTTTTTATTGCATGAAACACTGAAGAAGTTCAAATTCATTCTCTGTCCACCCACTACTAAAGAACAGGGCTCACAAGCAGATAAAGATATACAACAGAAACATACTTACATGGCAAATTCTTTGAGATGACTAATGCAATCAAACTCAGCCATTCACTGAACAGGAAAACAAACATCCCTCAGCCAACAAGCTAAAACAATTACTGACCACCTATGAACCCCACTCCAGTTGGCCCACAGTGGGAAAATCCCCAACTTCCTAAAGACCAAACTTGTTGCTTCTAGATGCAGAAATCAGGCTGTGAGCCAGTGACCCAAACTGACCACTGTTCAAAGTAAATGAAGACCACAAGACATAGTTCATAAAACCAATTAATCTGGTGCTACACGGCAACTGCCTAGAGCAGAATTGTTAGAAGAATTAGGCAAACACATACATGTGGAACCTTTCTGTCAGATTGTGGCATTACACCTGATCCCTCACTAAAATATGCTGCCATGATATTTTCAGCACACTCATCCTTTCAGGTAAGCAGACCTCTTGCTAATATCAATTTTCTGATTTTGCAGGACAACAGCTTTTACAAGTGTTTTCTGAATAGCCTCAAGTTTCTCATTCCAAGCATCCATTTGTCAATAGGCTCTTGGTTTTTGTTTTTCTTCCCAAAGAGTCTTTGACAATTTAGGAAAGAAGTTGGAAGAATGGATAAACTGCAACAGTAGTTTTGCTACACAGGTCGACTGATACTGTTGAGGGTGGGGATAGATACCTCTACCAACCAATCAACCTCCTAATTTTGATTAAGACAGAAGCTCAATTTTCAGAAATTTAGTAGAGTACTTCAAGAAAACATGGAGTCTCTTAAAACAAGGAAGTCCTGGCAGAGCTAGTGCTCCAACAGATGTTGCACACAGCAGTTCTGTTCCAGCCAACCGTTAAGAAAGCCCCGTCAGCCCGTCCTGGTAAACTCTGCACGCGCTTTGCCCCATTCCGGACTCCCTGTGAGTGCAAAGGGGGAAGGAGGAAGGAGAAAAAGGGCAGCTCCTCGGAGCTTCTTTCATAAAGTATGCCACCCAACCCAAAGCGAGAGGCGGGAGTCAAACTCGCTCTGCCGAAGAAGGAACTCGAGTTACTCAGGAGATGGAGCGCCGGGCGAGAGGGGACCCTACCGCACCTCCGAAGGAAGGCGGAGAGGATGAAGATGCTCAACCCGTCAATACGACCCCTCAGCACCGGAAGCAGGGGGCTGGTGGGAAGCTCCCGTGTCCAAAACGGGAATGCCTGCGCCGCTTCCTCATTCACGAAGGAGCCAGTTGAAAAGCTTCCAGCCAAACGGGAAACGCTCCTTCTCTCCATAAGGGAGGACGCCTCTTCGCGGGTAATCCACTCGCGCCAGCGAATCACTTACCCGTCGCCTTGGAAGGTCCTGACTGAGCTGGAAAGCGCAAGAACTGCTCGGCACTCCGAGGCCGAAAGCAACGCTCTGAAAAGTGAGAGCCCGTCGAGTGGGGCTGCCTCCGCGTCGGACCGCCCTCCCTTGGCACGCTTGCACCTCCCATCTTTTCTCCTCCCCGCGCGCGCTCCGGCTCAGCTCTTGCCGGACGCGCTCACCTGCTGCTGAGGCGAGGGCAGGGGCTGGGGCAGGGGCGCACTTCACCGCCCACCCCAAAAGAGCACCAGGAAAAGCGGAGTCATCCACGCGTTCTTTCACTTTTTCTTCCTCCTTCCCGGGGCCTTTACTACTCCCAAGCGAGAACGCCCGAAAGGGAACTAGTTTGTACAAGCTTCGTTCAGTCGCTTTGGGCCCCTCCCTGCGTGGTTGCCCTTTCTGCTACGGAAGAGTGGCGCGCGCAATACCTGACACCCCTTCGCGCTCGCCAGCGGTACGTGCTGAAAAGGCCAAGCTTCCTGCTGAGCGGCTTCTGCGGTGCAGGCGGTCCCCCGCAGGAAACTCAGCAGCGGACACGTCTTGGTTTGCGTGGCTCGTGGTCCCTCGACTGCGGGGATCGAACCTTGGGTCCCGTTTGTGTTCAGAGCGCTGGGTAATGTTTTGATCGCTTAGAGCTTGGCAGGGAGTGTCAGACCTGTGGGAAAAGACGCCTCAGCTTTCTTCGCCGTCCTTGCAGCAGATACTAGTTTAAGATAAGACGTGTGCCCTGGAGCCTTCCGCCTATCACGACGTACGGCTGTTTTCTGGGGTATTTCCTGACTTTTTGACAGTATTATGCTTTACAGAGTATAGAGGTTTATGTGCCTTTTGCTCCCAGGGTTACTACTGACACTCTCTAGCGTGGCATCTTTTAACTGGAAATGTAGTGGCTTGTACTCTCCTTGAACTCCACCTCTTCTTCAGTGGTTTCTCTATACTAGCTCTGATTTTCCCCACTCCCATCAAACTTTCATTTTCACGTTTAATGTTTTAATTCTCCTGACACCCCTTAACTCTACATCAGAATTAATAGCCAAGTTAAACTTAAGGGAAAGGGGAAAGCGTTTTGATCAAAGCTGATTACGATGTTTAATTTACTACTCCAATTCCATCTAAGTTCTGTCTGAGAGCCAGTTTGGGGTAATGGTTAAAGGTGCTGGACCAGAATTGAGGAGACTGAATTTTAGTCCTGCCTTAGGTACAGAAACCAGCTGGGTGACTTTGGGCCAGCCACTCTCTCTCAGCCATAGGAAGGAGGCAAACCACTTGTGAAAGTGCTGCCAAGAAAACTGCAGGGACTTGTCATATAGTTGCCAAGAATCAAGACTGACTGGAAGGCAAAAAAAAAAAAAAAGTATTGTTCACTTCTTTACAGCCAGATCCCCTGGAACTTCTGCTTTAATTCTAACTGTGGAATTCACTGTGGTCCAAAGTTAATAATTTGGGTACCATAATAGGTAACAATCCTTAATTTGCTTTGCACGTGGATAATTCATGGTGTTTCCTAAGGCTCTGTCAAGTATAAAATTATTCATTCTTCAACCTCCCACCAGAATAGCACAATAGTTGCAAGGAGCCGCAGTATGTGACTCATAAATCCCCAAGGGTTGTCCATCTCAGACTTTTGACCAAGTTCAGCCCAAACTGTTAGATTCTATGTGGAATTCAATGGGCAGTGGTGTTTTGGTATGGTTGTTACATCAAACATTATTTCAGATTCTTAAAAAAAGCTTGCATGTTCTTGTGGTAATGACTGCACTGCAATGTTGCTTCATTCATTTCAGTAATAATTAAAAATAAAATAATAAAATAGTTTACATACTTATAGTAAAAATCCAATTTATTTAAATAAATGCATGAGGCATTTCAGTTCATGTCTCCTTGGAGAAGGATCATAGCATAATGATGAAGTACAAACTTTGCAGAATCTCAAAAATGTTCCTGATTTCGACTTCCAGTAACATGTCTGACTGAAGGACAAGGAGATATAGAAAACTTTATTTCTGAGAACTTGGAAGGCACAATCTCAGAGCTAGCTACCCAAACTCTTCAGGGTTTTTGAAGCTGATAAGTACATTTGGCATAGCTGACTTAGTGGTCCTACTAGTCACGAATCACCCATTTATCAGAAGGCAAATTGTTCAAGGACTAAAAAAGAAAGGAACTTGTCCAAGAACCTATGTATGCATTAATGCCCAGAAAATAGAACAAAATTCATATTTTACAGATGGTAACTTCCTGATGCATATACACAGAGACAAAACACATGCATGCTCTACTTTTCTCTGTGCTTAGGCAAAACATGGATGCGGTGGCGCTGCGGGTTAAACCGCTGAGCTGCTGAGCTTGCCGATCGGAAGGTTGGCGGTTCGAATCTGCATGACGGGGTGAGCTCCCGTTGCTAGTCCCAGCTCCTGCCAACCTAGCAGTTTGAAACATGCAAATGTGAGTAGATTAATAGGTACCACTTCAGCGGGCAGGTAACGGCGTTCCGTGTAGTCATGCCGGCCACATAACCACGGAACTGTCTACGGACAAACGCTGGCTCTTCGGCTTTGAAACGGAGATGAGCACCGCCCCCTAGAGTCGGACACGACTGGACTGAATGTCAAAGGAAACCTTTACCTTTACCTTTAGGCAAAACATAGCCATCATTCACAACTCAGACGAAACATGCTACATGAAGGCAAAGCAGGAGTCTAATGTAAATACCTCACATATACCTCCAAAATACAATGTTAGGCCCCAGAAACCTAATCCTCTACTTCCCAACACTTCCTACAACTTCTAATTTAGCTTTATCTTTCTTTCCCCCTCACCCAGGTACAGTAGGTAAACTTATTTTCCCCAAACTCCTGGGCTACTGAACTAGCAATTTTTATTCTTTAACAATGCCTCTTGGGCTTAAGAGGCACAGATAGGCATTCTTGAAAAAAAAGATGAGTATGATATTGTGCTTTGCCTGTTTTCCATCAATTAAAATAAACTTGTTCCTCTTTTAAAGTCAAGGGGTAAGGCAGAAGTGGGAAATTGAAGTTAAATGAACAAATAGTCTGCCTTAATAGAAGGAAGTTTCTTGTGATCCTTTCAGGCTGGCAACTTGGGTCTGTGTCACCCGGGGCAAACATGGATTCTGTGCCCATTTTGGCGACCTCCCAGTGCTCATTTTGGCGCCCCCCCACAATGCGGCGCCCGGCGCACATGCCCTGCTGGCCCCCCTAGTTGCGGCCCTGGATCCCTTTACCACATTAAAAGTCTCTGGTGATTGCATTCAAGTAATTTCAAAAGCATAGTTTTATTGTCTTCGTTTAACAGGATCATAGATGAGAAATGGAGGAAGCAACCCAGATTCCCTCTGAATAAGCAGTTTCTAGGGCTGATACTGCAGTTGCTATATAACCAAGACCATTTTTATTTATCCATGCAGTAAAGTTATGCTCTGAGGCTCCAATTGAAAATGATGGTTTGCTTTGAAATGAACATGCCTGTGATTATGTTACTAGGTCTTAAAATGCTGACTACTGTTTCTTTCAAATTTGCACTTCCTCTTTCCTGACAAAGCAGGAGAAAAGTGTCTGTTAATGTGTGTGTCTTGTATTGTCTAGATGTGATCATTTGATCAAGAACAGAGTAAGCTGCAAGGCACTGTTCTTTTGACCAGTTTGTGTTTCATCCTTTCTGTTCCTGAAATGTACAACAAATTCGAATGTGTAGTCTTTGTTCAGTCCTTTCAAGCTACACAGATCTAGCCCGCCTAATTACAATGTCTGTGTCTTATTCCGTGTTTTGTTTTTTTTAACCAATGACATTTCTTCCAGTATATGTGATGAGTGAAACAGGAAGCATGCCTGTTTAATCAGTTCTGTAATTAAAAAAGGAGAAAGAAACATTGATATGTGCTTCTTGGAGGTACAGTAATAAACACAATGCAAGAAGCTGTAGTTTAGAAATTAGATGGCAAATATGTGCTGCTTATTTTATCTACTGCTCTCATAAAACCATAGAATTCGCTCTGGTGTTTGAAGTTTAAACAGAGTTATGCCATAGACAGGGGAAGCAGTGTGGCGTGCAGTGGACAGGGCTGAGCCAAGACCAGAGGTGCCTGGCTTCTGTGTCCAGTCAGCCATTAAGAGTGGCCTTGTACCAGTCACCAACCCCCCATGGCTTTTGGGGAGATATTATATGGGGGGAGGGTATGTTTGTGGAGACTTGTATCCTCTCCTGAAGGGTGGAATAAATAACAGCAAAGAAGAAATGAAACACCTAGTAAATTCAGATGTCTTCAAGTCAGATGTTACATAATTATTCATCTTTAGAATAGTAAAATATTTGCTGTAGCCTTCACAACAGACTCAAATTTAGGAGAGAAGAGAAGAATAAAAAGAGGCCACATTGGAAGAATAGAGTTCTGTCCTCCCTTTTCTGGATTCTGTCTATGTCTTTATCCAGGAAAGTTAAATAATCTGTAAGGATTTTAAATCTGATGGTCTGGTTCAAATATAAGAACATGAATTGCTAAATAATTACATTAAGAACTATTCACAGATGAACATGTATGCAACACATGGAAACAAATGCAACATTTAGGAAAAGTAGTCAGAACTAATTCCCATATTTTTATAACTAAGTCTAACTTCCACATGCTTTGCTTCCACTTATTGATCCAGTTCTAACCATGTTTGCAAATTTTCCAAGAGAATATAGAGCAAGCTTCCTTAACCTGATGCCCTCCAGATGCATTTAGGACTGTCAGCAATGCCAGCTTGGAAATTCTGAGAATTACAGTCTTGTAATTCAGTACAGTGCACTAGATTTGGGAAATAATGCAGAAGGAAAGGACACTTGGATACAGTACTGCAGTACTGATCATCATTACCTGTTTACCTGTCCTATTTTTAATCTTGATGCCTTTATTTTGAAGTGCTTTACTAAAATTCCCTAAATACCACAGTAACATATTGGCAATAAGGAGATATAATTAACTACTGTCTTTGGGGGGGAAAGGCTTTTTTCGATTAATTAGTTTAATATCACTTATATCCTGCCCACTTTACCAAACTGTAGGTGGTTAATACTGTTCAAGCATTGGGGCAGTGGTGATGGTAGTTACTTATTCTTCACCTCAAAAAATACCAAGGAAAAGGCAGAATAGTCACCTACAGTCTTGTCTATGTCATTGTCCTAATGTTAGGGCTAGGGGAGAAATGGTATGCAGGGAAATTAAAGAAGGTGCCCATAGAGTAGCTGAGCTAGGATTTCTGAAGTGTGTATGAAAGATGTTACAGGACAAGCCCTCTGCAGGCGGCAAAACCTGTTATGTATAGTTGCATGGTTCTAACTTTAAAATATTCTCAGTAACAAGAAGAAAATGAGGAAATAAAAACAGAGAATGGCATGAGTGATACACAAACTGAAAGTTTCTGTTGAGAAGTTCAGTCTCAATGGAAATGACTCTGCCCGACAGTCATATTCCCTTTTTGTAGGCATGTCAAAGCAACATAGTCTGTGCCCTTCTCCCACTGACTGGTAGGCTTTGGAGCAGCAAGAGAGAACAAGATGGTTGCATATTTTTCATCCTGGCAGAAAGACTGGGAGGAATAAGTGTAGTGTTTTTCAAACTTGGCAACTTCAAGATGTGTGGACTTCAACTTCCAGAATTCCCCAGCCAGCAATTCTGGGAGTTGAGGTCCACACATCTTAAAGTTGCCAAGTTTGAAAAACACTGGTTTAGAATTTTTCAAATACTACTACCCAATGTAGTATTTGAATTATACTTCCAGGTAATGCCGCTAAATAATTTTAGGCCCTGGACTTAACTGTCTCCCAGAAAAGAGGGAAGTATTAGGTGGTAATGCAGCTAACATTTCTCCTTCTGTCATAGTCATTACATGCACTTCTATACTGCATTGATCCCTTACATTAGGGATCAATTTACATTAGGGATTAGGGTACATTAGGGATGGGAAAAACTTCTCCATCCTAAATTTTTATAAAATAAGTAGTCTTAACATGTGCAGTTTTGCATTTTAAACTCACTTAAAAACCTAGAAGCCATATGTTCACAGGGGAGTTTCCTTATACATTACAGTACTAAAACTACACACAATTCATTTCAGAATAAGAACTCCTGGCTGGGGAATTCTGGGAGTTGAAGTCCACACATCTTAAAGTTGCTGGGTTTGAAAAACATTGAATTAGTGCAACTAAGTTCCAAAAGTAGTTGGGGGCAGCAGGAGGCACTGTAGCTAATGGGAACAGAGGAAATGGTGCAGAGCTAGGCACATTTCCAGACAGAGTTGATTGTCTAGAGTTGCCTAAAGGACACTGTTAAACTGTAAAAAAAAAAAAAAAAGTTTTAGTTGCTTTTAAAAAAAAACAAACTTGTTAAGACATCCAAATATAAAATTCCATTCCTGCCTCTATCATTCAGAAAATCCTTTCTAAAATTTTTCTTCTTATAGTTTTACTGGAATATATTAAAAAAGAAGAAGCAATTGTTACTGTTTTGCATTATACTACCAAATATTTAAGTATCATACAACTCTGTGGTTTTTTTCTTCTTAACTTTTAGGTCATCCTTATCTTTAAAGTTATTTACCTGTGTTATAAGTTGTTATTTTTAAAATTAAGAAATGAATATAGAGTACCAGCAAGGCTATTTTGTGCATAAAATTGTCCAATAATTGCAAAAGCATAATTGAAATATATTGAAAGTAAAATAGCCAATTGGAAATACATCCTTAATTGTCAAAACTTTCAGCATTATTCAGTGGAAACAGATTACACTACCATTATAATAGTGAGAAAAGTTAACTTCAGTACAGCTCAGAACTGCTTGAAAGGCCTCTTCTGTATCCATGTTTTCTATTTCAGTGTTTGATCTATGATGTATCAATATTTATAGTAGATTTCTAAGGCTACCCTTGTAAGCATTATACACACACACTTGCACTTCTGTTTGTAATGTGGCTGCAGTGGAAGGAGATCACTGGAGTGCTCTGCAATAGGCGTATGCCAATTGACTTAAAATTGAAAGTGTATAAAATGATGGTCCACCCAGCTGCACTGTATGGTGCTGAGTGCTGGCCAACCACCAAAAGTGCTGAGCACCCTTTACATGCCATGGAGATGTGCATGCTCTGTTGGTCATTAGGCATTTTCCTTCTTGACCATGTCAGCAATGATACAGTCTGGCAGCGGAGAGCAGACCCTGCACCTGCAGAAAAATGCTAGGATGAAGAAGAAGAATCTAATATTGTTTCGAAATATATCTAGTGAACTTTTATAAACAAACATGCTATATGTGTCTGAATATGACATAGCTATTGCTGTGCCACAACCATTTTTTACAAAAAGTATTTACAATAATTTTACCTTTCTTATGAGGCAGAGGAAATAGTCTGTATCGAAGAGTAGATTAGAAAGGATGGTAGAGCAGGAGGGTTGTCAAAAGTTGTCCCTAGGCCCCTGGAATAATTCTCTGAAAATAACTCATGGGACGTCAAGAATCTGATTTGAGTAGATAATATACTTTGCTGCAGATATCAGCACCTAAGTTATGCGTAGCAGCTTCTACAAAGATTAAGAATCTGGAGATCTCCATCCATCCATCCATCCATCCATCCATCCCAAATGGTTGGTTGGGAGCCATTTGGGATTTATGTAACCTGGAAGGCATTTGAATAGAAGAATGAACCCAGTTATAATAGGTGACCTCAGTCATAGGGAAAAGCTCAAGTCATCTTGTTGGTAATTGACATAGCAACAGAGGTGTTGCTCTGAGCTGGCATTCATTCTCTCTGTTTAACTCCTGAGTTGCAGGTGTTCTTCTGAGGAGAGGTGAAGTTTAACATTTAATAACTGTAAAAGGTGCTTCCATGAACAGGCCATCATTGTGGACAGCCCTAGGTCCTGGAAAAAGATGGTGAATAAACAGATGGTCTGTCACAAGAGCAGAGGGAACGCCTTGTCAGGGGATAAAATGAATGCCCTTAGGCAAAAGGCTAACTACAACCAAAATGTCATTCAGGCCTTGGATATGTGTTGTCTGGTAATGAAGTCCAAGGATATGTCTCATGGCCCTTGTGGGGAGGAAAAGTGATGTAGCAGTAACTGATTGGTGGCTTAATGGTGTGGCAAGAAAAGACACAGGCTTTGATGTATGTTTCAATGTGAGGCTACCAAAATCCACAGAGAAGGAAGTGGGTAGTCTCAAATGTCCAGCTGGCAAGATGTTGTGGAGACATCGTTTGTTAGGGGGGAAAGGATATATAGTTGGCTGTGGTGGCAAAGTTCTCCCTATTCCCAAGAAAAAGGGAAGGGCTAAGAGGGGGATTCTTGGAAATCATCCATCTGAGCCTAAACAAAGGGATCTTACATTGGCTTCTTTATAATTTTCCTTTTCCTTTTTTCTTTATCTTTTTCTTTTTTCACTATTTACTATTTTTCTTTATTTTTATTTTCTTTTATGGTTTTTACTTTGTTCAAAATTTGTTCAATAATTTTTTTTTATATTTCATTGCATTTATTTCATTGCATTTATATAGAAAAGGCCTGAGTAAATGGTTATATTGTTGGTGATACAATGAAATTAATGCTTTATTTAAATATATGTTTCTATAGTGTTCAACAGTTGTTCTATTTGGGAAAAAGGTTATTATATGCATTAACTCAACTTTGAGATTCAGTATTTCTGATTCAGTATTTCTGAACCCCCTGGCTGGGGTTCTCCCATTTCATCCCAGGTGATCAACTCTGCGGGCGATTTGCTGGGTGCCGGTTGCTCTGGTGCTCTCCCATTGTCGGATTCCTCTACCTCAGGGCTGGAACTCGAATCCTGCTGGAAACCTGAAGGTTCTGGGGTGAGGCTCAGTTCTCCACTCCTGACCGTTGACTCGGGCATCAAGCCAGTCGTCTCCTCAAGTCTCCCGGTCGTGAGCTTGGATTCGGCCATTGTTAACTGTTTTCCCTCACAAGAAACTAATCTTGGTAGGAGCTGACGGTACAACTTTGGTGATTCTCAGCTTTATGTAAGGGTTGCCTATTCTAAAACACCATCAGTTCATATTCTTTTGAAGTTTATGTTAATATATGTTTTCTAGTACAGATTAAGGTTACTATGGTAACTAATCATTTTGGCCGGGTGAAGAGGTTGAATTTAATTGTCCCCTTTTCACGTGTTAATGGTTGCATTGCCTAAGGGAGGAACTTGCCTGAACTTGTTTTAGTTTCAGTTTCCCTTCTGTGTAGGCTCGCAGAGAGTATGCAGCTGAGAGAAATCTCTCCTCTCAGCAAACAGCCTTTACATATGTTTGTTTTCTGTAAATAAAATTATTTTTATAGAAATGCCTGGTGTGTGACTTTTCTGATCTCTCCTGGGCCAAATGCTTTCCTAGCAATCTGCCAACAGTTTATTCCTATCACATGGGAGTTAACACCTGGACACAGAAAGTGAATTTTCTGTACCTTACTTACAAGTAAAATACTTTATTATGCAGAATTGGAAAGGCAAACATATGGTTCCAACTATTCAGTGGTCTGCAGAATTAATGTTTTTGTTGTTGTTTATTTGTTCATTCGCTTCCGACTCTTCGTGACTTCATGGACCAGCCCACGCCAGAGCTTCCTGTCAGTTGTCAACACCCCCAGCTCCCTCAGGGACGAGTCCATCACCTCTAGAATATCATCCATCCATCTTGCCCTTGGTCGGCCCCTCTTCTTTTTGCCTTCCACTTTCCCTAGCATCAGCATCTTCTCCAGGGTGTCCTGTCTTCTCATTATGTGGCCAAAGTATTTGTAAGGGTTGCCTATTCTAAAACACCATCAGACTCATAAACAGGATCACAAAGATATTTGATTTATTAAAGAATAGTATGCAGGATCACAAAGAAAGCCGAGAATGGAAAAAGCGCGCCAAATGCAAACTAAAAACCCTCAGCACAAACAAGATCCCTCCCCCCGTAGAATCTTCCCAGGCTCACAATCCCAGGTGCTCCTAACGGCTTCTGATGGTCCACGGGAAAAGTCCTTGAGCAGAGCACATAACCGAAACACATTCCATTGAAATGAACATAGATACAGAGCTTGGTACAAGGTTTCACAGCAGCTCCCTCCTAACAGAAACAGAAATTATGGCTTCCATTCATTGAAATGTTTACTGTACAACTTTACATGTGTATGTCTGTGAATATATGCCCTTTTGTTTGTTTGTTTTTAGCTTGCTTTTTTCTTTTATAATTTTGTATATTAGTAGGAAGGAAATATTAAATAAATGGGTTCTTTTTTGGGGGGGAAGTGAACTTGGAGGTTTATATATTTGTATATTTCTTTATATATATATATATATATATATATATATATATATATATATATATATATAAGGGAATGAGCAATTGTTTTTTAGTTTTATAATGGGCTAATGGATTGACTTATAGAAATAATGTGATTTTGGCTAGATATATTGGTTAATTATGGAAATTGCTGTATATTCTTGTTGAAAGTCAGAAGTCACGTTGATACGTAATCTTTAAAAAAATATTCTTTTTCTGTTTTCTCACCTTTTTTCTTTTTGTAGTTCTTTGTTTTCTTTTAGTTTTTATCTTTGCTTAAACTTAATAAAATTCTTATTAAAATAATTTTGTATATTCTTTCTTTTCTTTTCTTTTTTATATTTAGTTATTAAAAGAATGGGAGAGTGAAAAACATTTTAGTTCTATTTGGCTGGCAAAAATTGTTTAAAAAATGTGCAACTGAGTGGGCTGCACCCAACCTCTGAGGTGGATAGTAAATTATTGTCCCCAGGAGAAAATCAGGAGGGTAAGTCTGGATAACAAAGGTGTGGGAGGGATCTGGGTGGCATAAAATGGACTGAGAAGCCAAAGTCTCTAAGTAAAAGAAAGGCTTGCTAGATGCACATAAGGAGAATGCCTAACATGATACAATGCATGTGGAGCATTAGTGGAGCAAAATTAAAGATAAATTTATAATAAACATTTGCAAAACCTAGTAAGTGCTGCAAATCTGTGTAAGTCCAGAGATGCCCCCCAGTAAGATTTTTTTAAAAAAAATCCAATTGTGTCCAATTCCCTGAGACTGCCTGGACAAGTTCCTGCAGTTTTCTTGGCAAGGTTTTTCAGAAGTGTTTGCCATTGCCTCTTTCCTAGGGCTGAGAGAGAGGGACTGGCCCAAGGTCACCCAGCTGGCTTTGTGCCTAAAGTGGGGCTAGAACTCCCAGTCTCCCAGTCTCCAGCCTGGTGCCTTAACCACTAGGCCTAGAACCACTAGGCTCTCTTCCAGTAAGAAATGCAGTAGACCAAATAATCCAAGATAGGCACATTTTTCCAATTATCATGCAGGTTTGTTGGTGAAGCTGTTGGTGCTCAGTCTGAATGTATGCAGCATGGCATCCAGATTATCAGGGTAAATTAAAAAGGAATCAAAATAAACACTTAAAATTAGTGTATATCCATACTTTCCACAACAAGTGTCAAAGGCAGTTAAATATGCATGCCCTTCTTTCATTAGGGTCAGGCTATAGGCTTCTCTGAGATTTATCTTAGTACAAATGTGTACCTTCTGCATTTTATGAGTTCAAAGACGAGAAGAGGTTAGCTATCCCTAATGGCTGTGGATCTTAACAGTCTATAATCATGGACCCTGCAAAGAGAGCCATCTTTTTTTTTTAACAAAATTGCTTCTTTTTTTATAGGAACAGGTACTGGCTAGGAATACAAGGGGCAGAATAAGTCCTTTTGCAAATTGTCATCAATAAATTCCTTAGGCTGGCTGATTTTGTTTCAGACATAGAATACAGGCATTTCACTGGAATCTGGGCCTCCAGGAATAAGGTTGATATGAGTCGCAGAACTCATGAACAGGACTGGAAGTGGCAGTAGCTGAACTTCCTCTTTTCCAAAAACGTTATCATAACCTGTATGCTTGACAGGTAAAATGTGGGGTTACTGCTGTGGAAATCAGTTCTTGAAAGCTGTGAGTTTTGCATGTAAGTTTTGCAATAAAGCAGAGTTCTAGTGTTCCTTGTGTCTAGGCTACCTGACCTGGGCTACCTTGAAAGGCTGATACCAATCTTGAAATATGCTGACCATATTTCCTTGAGACAAAAACAGGACATTGGGATGGCAAAAATGGGACAGGGTTAAATTTATGCAATATTACGTATTTATGAAAAAGTAAGATGATAAAAAGGGTTTTAAGAGTTTTTAAGATCCATTTGCTAGTCCTTAAACAGCTTACTGTACATATAATTTTTTTTTTGTTTTCATTAAAATGAAAAAGTTTTATTACATGAACATATTGAGCTAACAATTATTCTTCAGTGACAGAACTCATACAAAAATTTAGGTAGACGTAGAAGTGGACTGTCTTTCACCACAATTGTACCGTGAATATTTCTCTGATGGAGTAATCTTACGCAGCAAATTTTGGTCTTTCAATACCTTATCATAAAACTTCTCACACTCCATGACACAATTTTAAGTTTTAAGTTAAAACTGTGCCTCTGCTCTCCCTCGCTGCTTCTTGATTGCAGTCTCCCACTCGATCAAGCTGCTGCTCTCCCTTGTGGCTTGCTGTGGCGTCACCAACATGCTCACATCACTGAAACCTGTCCAATCACCAGTGACAGGTTCACGGGAACTTTCAAATTTTTAAGTAATGGATTTTAAAAAAACAGGACAAAATTGACATTTATATTAAAACAACGGGACAGTCAGGAAATGTGAAAAAAATGGTACTGTCCCATTTAAAACGGTACATATGGTCAGCCTGTCTTGAAAGCCTCATACTTCCGATTCAGAAAGGCAGAGAACCTTTGGTTGTAGAGATGGCCTCCAATCTTCGAGCGCACCACTGTCCACTGAACAACTTGCTGAAGCCTTATTACATCATCACCAACAAATGGACTTACATATTAAAAATCTGCACAACATCATGGTGCAACTAACATAGCATCTGAGACTAGGCGTGCCTCAGCCAGGAGTGGCACAGCAGTTGGCAGCCCAGCCAAGATTTCTATATTCTCATGGAAGTTTACCAGAGAAATTTGAAGGAGTTCAGAATCAGTTCCTGACTCTCATGACTCAGTTGAATTATTTATAGTGGGTTAATGGGCAACATTTCTTACAGATCGCACCAAGATGGCTTTTGTTCTGACTTTGCTGAAGCAAGGGGTAGCCAAATGGGCTCTGCCCATCATTGAAGGCAAGGATTCAGTACTGGACAATTACTGGAATTTAAATCAAAGATTTAGAGTGGCATCTGATAACTCAGCCAGAAAAACAACAGCAAATTGAGAGATCTGCAAGCTAAAAGAAGGTAACCATAGAGTGTGTTGGTACTGTACAAATCAGATTTTCAATTATTTGCCAGAGATGTGGGATGGAATGATTTCAGTCTGACTAATTTCGAGAAGGGCTTGCTGATGAACTGAGAGATGAGTTAGTGATACATGGTACCCCAGAAAATTTAGAAGAGCTGCTCCAACTTTGTGTGTTAATTGGGGGCATTTAGAAGAGTTGAGGAATGGAAGAAATGGCAAGGGGAGGAGGTTTTACAGCCTCTCTTCATCCCTCCTGGTGGCCTCCTTGGACTCTAGCACTGGAGAACCCACATTTTGTCCTCAGCAGAGAAACAGAGAAGAAGATATCCTGGGTTATGTTTCTACTGTGGAGCTTTCTGACATCTAGTCAAGTCTTGCACCACTAAAGTTCACACCTCAGAATTGTCTGGCAAATGCCATATCTGTGGTACTTCAGGCTACGTAGAAAGCAAGTGCATGACTCACTCCAAAGTCAGGTCTTCAGGAAACATCACAAGCTTTTCCTTCCCTCAAAAGTACTCAGCTGAGGAGGCCTCCAGCAATGAAGGTGAGCTCAGACACCCAACTACAGGAAAGTGCTTTTTACTCTTCCTGTTACTCATCATTTAAACTCAAGATTAGAGATATAGTTCCTAGATTCTACAGACTTGGGGACCACAGAATTTTACAGAGGAGAACACAGTGCAAAAGTTTAATTTACCCATTCATATACTAAAAAAACCCCTGTGCTTGTGGAAACAATTGATGGGCAAGTACTTCAAGCTGGTCTTGTGTCACAATGCACTATACCTTTGCAACTGACAATAAAGGATGAAACAGAATTCTGTTATTGCTTCTTTACATGTTCCCACTGTGCTGAATATTGATTGGCTGCAACTACACATTCCAGATGTGTGGGAGCAAGGAACAATTTCTTTTCCATCTTCAAAAGGTCAACAGCACTGGTTGAAAGTTTTCCACTTTTCATCCTTTTTCCTCTGCTGTTCATCTCTCTGATTCTCCTGTCTTGCTAGAAAAATACTTGGACTTTGCTTATGTGTTTGGGGAGGAGGAAGCAACTACATTGCCTCTTCATAAGATGTGTGAGTGTGCCATCAGCTTGAACCTGAGAGTCCAGATTCCAGATAAAAGACAATATCTCATGTCTACTTTAAAGCTGTTATAAAATAATTTCTGGATGACTATTTGAAGAAAGGTTTTGTTTGCCCTTCTAAATCTCCAGTGTGTGCAGTAACACTTTTTTTGCCTAAGAAAGTGCATTCCTCCTTTGGTACACCTCCCTTCAGGCACCCTGTGATCCCCCAAGCCCACCCCTGACATTTTACTCTCCAGGACACCTCTGTTGGCTGTTCCTCATGCCTCAGAATTTCTGCAGGAGAGGCAGGCTGCTCAGCTCTTCTTAAAAGAACAACTAGATTTGACAAAGGCTGTCTACAAGCAGGCTGTAGATCCACACAGACGAAAGGATGCTAAGGTTGTGTTGAGGAATTTTGTGTGGCTTTCATCTATTTTTTTCTTCTTCAGCCCAATGGTCCATAAAGCTGGACTCAGCATTTATTGGCCCCTTCCCTATTATCCAACAAATTAATCCAGTGGCCTTTCATCTGCAGTTGCCTGCTCCTATGAATTAATTCTGTCTTCCATCAGATGCTGCTTGTGCTAGAGGAGTTCTCCTGCTCCTTGCATTCCTCCTCCACTTCTAGGGGATGGAGAAGCGGAGTATGATGTAGAATGTATTCTGGACTCTGTACCTAATGAGAAATGATTGGAATATCTGATTGGCTGGAAGGCCTACCCTGAATTTGAGGGAAAGTGCAATAGATGTCCATACCCACATCCTGTACACAAGTTTCATCTGAAATTCCCACATAAGCCCTATCCCTGTATCTGCTACTACTATCAATAGACAGTGAACCCCAGGATGAAGAGGATGAAGCTTCCCACCATGACAGATTTTCAGAACAAGCCAATGTACAACAGGAAGGGGGAGAGGACCTTATAGGTCAATAAAGAAGAGTACCAGTATTTCTTGTGGTGTCTGTTTCCTGATCTTGAAGGGCTGGCTGACAAGGAGAAAACAAATGTCAACATCATAGTTTACATTCTGATGCATATAATTTTCATTTCACTTGAGGTTTTTTTTTAAACTTAGGGCTACAGATATAAACAAAGTGCATATAATAGAGAAGAAATATATTCATTGGGTTCTTTTATCAAGCACTGGCAAAACTGTTGTAGCAAATGAGAAATGCAATCTATGGAAAATAAATATATCTCTCTTGCTTCACCCTTTCTGTTCTCTATTCCCCTTTCTATTGGGGTTTTAGGGTTTTTTTTTAAAGAAAAAGATCATAAGAGAATTTTATTTTTAGTTACTATGTTTTTATGCAGAGTGGTTGTATGCAAATCTAGAAGGTGTATTTTTGTATTTCTTTTGTTTTTAAGCATTTCTAATCTCCACTGAGCTTTCAGAATAGAGAAGGGGAAATAAATTATGGTACAGTATAGTTAATCAGGCATTGAATATGGATCAAGAAGAACTTGAGTTCTCAATCTCCATAATTTTGGATCCTTCCTCCCTTCCTCCATTCCCTCCCTCCCTTCCTCTGATGGTAAGATGCAGTGAGCCAAAACCCATCTTAAGTAAGTGGACTTCTGTTGGTGCAATGGATGTTTGTCCTCAATTTGTCCCCTGTGTCTTCTCCATGTCCTAAGTGTTTGACCAGATCTGAGAGATGAATTGCTTTTGAAAGAGAGGCAGTATAGATATTAAGTCCATTCTGGTGATAAAAATAAAACATGCGATACAATCAAGTTTCTTGGAGAAAAAAAATCTTAAATAATGAACTACTAATGTATTCACATAAACTGCAAGAGTAAATTCTACTGAATGTGGTATAATAGTAAGATAATACTGTATAGGTCAGACAGGAGTAGTGAGCAGGTACTCACTATAAAATAATAGTAATCCCTTTTTATAGAAAAGGGAGTCGGTTGAGCCCTTTATTACATATATTGAGATGTCAAGTTAAGATTTTATCTGCTGGTAAACATTTAATTTTTACTCTATCGACTATCTATCTATCTATCTATCTATCTATCATCCATCTATCCATCTGATTTATAAGTCATTGATTGCTAGCACTAGACTGTGGCTGATCTGAAAAAAATGCTAAAGATGGCCAGATCCAATTAATACTTGGCCAAGAGATTATCAGAAATACCAGGGCTGCAGGATACGTCAAAAAAGCATTCTGGAAGAATGCCACCTTTATTTATTTATTTATTTATTTATTTATTTATTTATTTATTTATTTATTTATTTATTTATTTATTTATTTAACTAGATTTAGGTGCCTCCCAACTCCAAGATGACTCTGGGTGGTTCAAAATTTAAAACAAAGGAACAATATAGTACAGGGTTTCTCAACTAGGGTTCCGTGGAACCGTAGGGTTCCACGAGAGGTTACTAGGGGTGCCCTGGGAGATCATGATTTATTAAAAAAATTATTTCAAATTTGGGCAACTTCACGTTAAAGATGTAAGTTTCATTCTTTATTTTTAGTTTAAGAATACTGTTAATGCATATATGCAGGCCTACACATGAAACAAATATAATAATTTTATAACTTCTGGCCTATATTTGAGCATGAATGTGCAGGGGTTCCCCAAGGCCTGAAAAATATTTCAAGGGTTCCTCCAGGATCGAAAATTTGAGAAAGGCTGATATAGAAAATGCAAAACACAAAATGAAATATGCAAGTCAGCATTCATATGAACAACACATTGTATATTCAAGAATATATTTAACAAAGGGTCCACATCCACCCTACCCCAGTGCCTGGGAGAAGAGCCAGATTTTCAAGGTCTTCTGAAATGCATCAGTGGGAGCCACAAGAATCTTGTGGTGGGGGGGGGGGCGGTTTCATTCCAGGTGCTGTAACAGAGAAGGTGTGCTTCCTAGGTTCTGATAGAGGGCATTGTTTAATCAAGGGTGCCCAGAGCACACCAACTCTGCCACCTCTTACCACATGGGCAAAAACCATGGGAGATAGGTGGTCCCTCAAATAGCCTGCTTTTATGCCATATAGGGCTTCATTGATGATAACAGCATCTTGAATTGTACCCAGAACCACACCAGCAATCACTGCAGCTTGTGAAGCAGTGGTGTCACATGGACATACTGAGGCATGTCAACACTGCCCACACTGTTGCATTCTGAACCAGTTGAAGCTTCTGAGTGGATTTCAAGGCCAGCACCATGTAGAGTGCTGCAATAGTTGAGCTGTGAGGTGACTAGGACATGAATGACTGTCTGAAGGGCCTCCTGATCTAGGGCCATGGTTGTCACCTACTTGCCCAAGCTCCCTGGACTCAACACTGCCATGCAGCAAGTTGAAATTCCCAAGAACCAACAGCCTTGGGTCTCTATTGCCAGCTCAGCAATAGAATCCAGCTGCTCAGGCAGGTAGTACCCAAAGCCCAGCCAGCCACCCCACAATCCCCCCCATAGAGTGGGAAAGATCACAACCTAAAATACCTGAGTGGGCAATATGGGCACCACCCCGTAAAACCAGGAGAAGGGCTCCAGAAGGCCAAAATCTGTAGCCCAGCACGGAGGGCAGTGAGTTGGGGCTGTCTGTGGCCTCCAGATCACAAAATGAGGTCCTGAAATAAATGCAGCACCTCCCAGCCTAGCACTGCCAGATACCATCCAACAACTTCCTGACCCCCTCCAGAACAGCCCTCCAGGCCCCTCTCCACCAGACAAAAAGCATTCCAGGGGTCCAGGTTGCCTTTCCCCTACAAAGCAAATGTCTGAGGGAGGTAGCAAGGAATAGAAAGCCTTAGGCAGTTGTCAGCTGTGTTGGAGAAGGCTCTAACAGCCCAGCAATCTGCCATGTCTTGTTCCCACAGTGGCCTTCACTGGTGTCCTCAGCTCCACAGATTCTACCAGGATCACAGGTTCCACAGGCACTGCCAGCACTGATCCTGTGGCCACAGCAAACCCTGGGTCACCTCAGGTCTCCACCTAGCTCTAGTCCTGGATCCTGTGCTGCTGACTCCAGTAGATCCATGAT
Source organism: Candoia aspera (assembly GCF_035149785.1). Taxonomy (NCBI): domain Eukaryota; kingdom Metazoa; phylum Chordata; class Lepidosauria; order Squamata; family Candoiidae; genus Candoia; species Candoia aspera. The sequence continues at coordinate 55,934,407 of NC_086154.1, forward strand.
TTCTGGCTTTGATGTTGGCTCTGTTTCCAGTATATCTGCTGACCTTGCCAACAAATCTATACTGCTGTAACGCTCTCTTTCTTTCTCTCCAAAGTGGAAAATAGTATTCCCCCTACCCCCAGTATGTACAAAAGAAGGTTTCACCTGCATTCAGATAAAAGCCAAGCATTTCACTCTAGTTAGGACTATTTCTGGCCAAAAATTCAATGTGCCTTTTTTTTCTTGCAGTATCATAGTCAAAATACACACAGCAAAACAAATTGGCCTAGCACACTGATTCCACTGCAGTTATCAAGGGAAGTAGTCACTGCAATGTCCTCTTTCCATCATGGATAGAGAAACTGAAATAAAAGCAATCACTCTTCTCACTTCCCTCATGGTAACTATGCATCTAGGTTCCACGAATGGTGCAGATGCTACAAATTACAGTACTCTTCTTGCTGTCTAAGAGCCACCTGACTGCAACCACAGGACCTTCTACCATGCCCTGTTCTATAAAAGATTACAAAGGAGGGCTACTTCAAGATGAACAGTGACTCTGCAAATTCCAGGATGGACTGTGAGGTGATGAATAAAGCTGTTCCTAGCAAAATCATGAGGGACATCACAAGGACTTTATTTAGCCATTGCCCAAGGCACTTGAGCCATGCTGGGATGACTATTTGGTGTCCTCACACTTGTTTCTTTTACTTTGGGGATGTCCTCCTTTCTGCATGTTGTTCAACAAAGTCTTGTTTTTGTTGCTTATGTCTACTTGCTTGAGTTTGGTATGTCTTTCTACTCACCCTAGTATGATCTGGCCTCAGGATAGGGTTTTCAGGGGGAAAGTGGCAGGGAACTTGTTATCACCAGGAATGGAGGCTGGTACCTCCTCTAGTTTCTATTGCCCTGAGAATCCTGGGCTATTAGGAGATATTAATGGATTGAATGGAACTGCCTAGAGGAGTTAAATAATTTGTTGGCCTATTTAGGGTTAATTGGGTCAGCTGTCACTCCATGTTTCGATCCATTTCCATACTTTATAGCACAACAAATGTAGCTGAACTAATAGTCTTAGCATCCCTCCTTACTGGCCCTGCTGGCTGGAGCCATTTGAAGGGCAATAGGTTATCAGCTCCTGCCATGCAGTATTACTTACTAAGCCTTTAGCAATGCAAACACTGAACTGAATTGCTCAGACTTGGATAACTCAATCCCACACAAGCACAATTGCATACTGCATTTTAAAGAATTATTATATAAACTAAATATCTGTTGCCCTAGAACATACAGTACATTTACCCCTTTCAGAAACATGTTCTTATTATTTCAATAAAATACATTTTTCTGAAAAATAGTGTTTCTGTTCTTTTATTTGTTACTACCTTTGTAATCTTTTCATCTCAATATACTCCTGATTCCTTTTGACCACAATCTGGTGCCTTAATTCAGGGATGGACAAGATCCATGTTTCCTGAGGCAACTATTGTTTGTGAGACTTAACCTCAGGTTAGAATTGCCTTTTTATCTTTATTGTTACAGGGTTGGGCCATACTAAACATAACCTAACCCTAACCCTCTTTAAACTACTAAAATCCGAATTATCACTACGATTTGACAATTGTAGCAAGCATAGCATTGCTTACAGATCTATCAATAAATCAACAATAAGGTAGTCTTTGCCTTCACAGTTAAAATCTGTAAGCCATGATGCAAAAGAATACATGATTTTGAAAGGAAGAAAAGCCAATATATGCATTGCTCCTTTGCCACTAAGTTTTTCTAACAGCCTACTAGAATAAAAGCAGATTAAGAAAAGAAGAATTGAAGAATGAGCCATGCCTTACATCATTCCATCTCCAGTGGCCTCTGTGGCTAACAGTTGATGGAGAAGGCAGCCTGTCTTCAGTGGCTTTGCAATGACCTATCACTTCCCTCTTCCTGGTAGCTGTAAGATTATTGGTGACTGGCTGGTAATAAGGAAAAAAGTGGATTTATTTTTATATAAAGGTATCATCATTGCCTCTTATAGGCATGAAAAAAACACACTTTGCTGCTAAGCAGGATCAACCAGTCTTGGCCACTATTGACATTCTGAAAGGAAAAGGATCAAGCAAACATGTGGTACATCTACATCTGCAAGGATTCTGTCCACGTTCTTGGGCTTTTAAACTGATACATAAAATTGTTCTGAATCAGCAGGAGGCTCAAAATTTTGTAATTGTGTTTTCCGCTTGAAAGATAATATCATATAGAATTTCTATTTCAACATGTTGCACCTAGAACCAAGCAAAAGTATTTTTAGGCACCATTTGAAACCCAAATGATTCATAAGATTATGTAAAGGAATTCCAGTGCAGCACAGGAGGGTATTGAGCTCACCCTCAAGCAAAAAAATCACTCAGATTCACACAGCATCTCAGGGAATATTAAAGAAAATATTAAATTTCTTATACTAATTACACTTACAAATAAAAATGCATGTCAAAGTTAGACTCTGCAACACATCCAACACTTTCTAAGATTTTATTTTGTCATTAAATGCTTTATTTTATTTTAAAGGAGACATGAAAATAAAATATTTTACTTATACATAAAAATACTCAATATGCAGGCATTATAACATGGCATTTTTTTCTCTCTCTCCAGCATTTGACAAAGCCAATTAACCCATAGGGGATGATCTGGCTGTGACAACTATTACCAGGACTGCCTGCAGGATATGGGAAAAAACAGTCAAGTTGGCAGCTGCAATGGTGCAATTGAAGCACAAACCGTTTTTTATGTGCATCGCACTTCAGTACGTTTCCATTGCACTGTTGTGGCTGCCATCTTGACTGTTTTTGGCTATATACTGCAGACAACCCTGTCTATCACCCCACTGAGCACCAGGGTTGATTTAACTGATCTAACTGGCTAAGTTGGTCTCCTGTTCCTCTCTCATGGCTCCATGTATGTCCCTCCTGAAGCTGCACACTTGGATAATTGTCCTACTGTATTTTCAGTCAAGGGTATACACTAACTGTGGTCCCCTGCTAAAATCTCCTCTCAGTGGTATTCACAGTGAGGATATAGGGGTTGTGATTGCCTACAGTTGCCATGAACTCTTATAATTGTCAATAAAGGAGTATGTTTATGCAATGTATTATCACAGACTCTTTCAGTTTTAAGGTGCTATCATTGTGCCAATTGCAGCAACCTTCTATGCATGTAATCTGACCAAATTAACAGCAACAATTTAATTTAGTGGTACAAATTTGATTAACTCAGTGATGTCCCTGTATCAGGAATGGGTGATCTTTTGGATTGTGGAGTCTTTGGTGGTCTCTGAGCTTGGTTGTTTGTTTGCAGACGTTTCATTACCCAACTAGGTAGCATCATCCATGCTGGTGAGTGTGGGGTTTGCTGCCTGTTTATATCCAGTAGCTTGCCCGGCCAGTGCTGGTCGGGGTGTGGTTTTCTCCTTGGTAGTTCCTTGATGAGGGCATTGTTTTCTGTTTGATTGTTTGTCTGGCGTTAATCCCTGCTTATCTGGGTGTTGGCTGCTGGAGGGGATGTGTTCTGGTCTTTTTGTTTGCTTCTTAGCTTTTTTATTGTCTCTTTTGAATGGTGTGTAAATATCTCTATATCCCAATCTTTCAGGTGGCAGGTACTATTGCGCAATTTGGGGCAATTTGACAAACATCAAAAATGTAATTTTTTAAAGAAAATATAGTGATAAGATTTTTTTATCATTCTTGCCTGAAAACTCCTGAAATACAGTATCTGTGTTTGAAATGTCACGTGAACACATGCAAATCCCATGAGATCTACAGTAGCACTTGCAAGATTTTTGCCCACTAAAAATTGTGTCCATTTTTAAATTTGGTTTTGAGGTTTTATATAGGGGTGTTCCAGGCAGACTGGAAAGCTTGGCTTTGTTGATTCATACTCTGCAGTCCTTGAAGTGTTTTGAATGAAACTGTTCTTAATTTTCTTGTGAGCCCTTGAAAACCTTGGAAGATTACTCTTACTAAGGAAAAAAAGTTGATTTTGAATGTCTAAAGATCTGTGGATGGTAGATGAACCCTAACTCTATTCATGCTTCTTACATATAAATAAAAAATGCCCCAAAGTTTCAGTCCATTATCTATGGCTTTTATTCTGAAGTGGAAACAAGAATCATCTGTCTAGGCAAATTTATCCATGTGAATAGGATGGCAGGACACAGCAACTCTGGGTTGGTTCATAGGATTTCCCTCCCTCAGCTACTAATCTAAAAACAGAAGATAACCTAAATGTGCCTTCATTTCTACTGAATCTGAAACTATTACAGCTATATTTAAATATCAGTGTTAATCTGGGGAATATTTTAAAAAATCCCAGTGCAAAAACATTTAAAAATGAGGGAAGGAAAAGATTGATATGAAGTAATAGCAACACTATTTATGAATATAAATGTATAAATAGAAAGTTAAAACAACATCCAGTCTAATACAACCACTAGAATATTTTAAAGTCAAGGACAAGTCACATATTAGGGTAAGCAGTGTTATGCAGAATGCAAAAAAGGAGCGAGAAATAGCAAACCAAACAAATTTAAGGCATGAGTTGAGAATAAGAAAAATTTATCTGCCGCCCATCTTGTACACGACGACTCTGGGTGGCTTACAGACCATAAAATAACAATCAATGAAAACAATACAGTATAAAATCAATATAAATATAAATATGCATGAATTCAAATATAAAAGTACAAAAGTATAGAGTATAGAGTATAAAATTCAAGATGGTAATGGGCCTTAATAAAATATTATCCTTGGCACGGTCACGGTGCCAGCCACCCCCACGAATGGCTATCCCCCCTCCCATCCCAAGCAAGGTGGCACAAGCATGTCTTCACTCCCTTCTGGAAGGCCAGGAGAGTGGGGGCCTGTCTTACCTCTGGGGGTAAAATGTTCCAAAGGGCTGGTGCCACAGCAGAGAAGGCCCTCCTCCTGGACCCTGCCAATCGGCAATCCCTCATGGACAGGGTCCGTAGCATGCCCTCTCTGCCTGACTCTGTGGGATGGGTCGATGTAGCAGGGTTGAGGCGGTCCCTCAGGTAACCTGGTCCCATGCTGTGTAGGGCTTTAAAGGTGATAACCAACACCCTGAATTGGACCTGGAAGCAAACTGGTACCCAGTGCAGCTTGTGCTGCAGTGGTGTTATATTTGCCCTCATTGGGGCTCCCAAGACCGCTTGTGCGGCTGCATTCTAGACCTGCTGTAGCTTCCGGATACTCTTCAAGGGTAGCCCTATGTAGAGTGCATTACAGTAGTCTATACAGGAGGTGACCAGGGCATGAGTGACTATTCGGAGGGACTCATGATCCAGGAAGGGGTGGAGCTGGTGCACAACACAAAGTTGTGTGAAGGCTCCCTTGGCCATGACTGCCACCTGCTCTTTGAACCGGAGTCGTGAGTCCAGGAGGACCCCCAAGTTCCGCGCCGGATCTGTCTGGGGCAGTGCAACCCCATCTAGAATCAAAGATGGCAAATTTCCGGATGCCCGGGAGCCTCTAACCCAAAACCACTCTGCCCTGCCAGAGTTCACCTGAAGCCTGTTGTTCCCCATCCAGACCCCCGGAGCCTCCAGGCACTGAGAGAGGGTGGCCACAGCCTTACTTATGTCACCTGGGATGGAGATATATAGTTGAGTATCATCAGCATATTGATGATACCTCATCCCGTGGTGATGGATGATCTCACCCAGCGGTTTCATGTAGATTTTAAAAAGGAGTGGGGAAAGTACTGAACCTTGCAGCACCCCACAAAATAGGTGTCGCGGGATAGACCTCTCACTCCCTATCAACACTGATTGGGACCGGCCCTGGAGGAAGGAGGCGAGCCAGCATAGAACCACGCTACCCACCCCCAACTCCCTGATCTGACCCAAAAGGATACCATGGCCGATGGTATCAAAAACAATTGAGAGGTCAAAAAGAGCAAGGATGGATGCACTGCCCCCATTCTGCTCCCACCAGAGATCATCCATAAGTGCAACAAAGGCTGTTTCTGTACTTCCTTATAGTCAATCACAGTCATGCTGCTTTTGATTTATTTTTTTCTTGCAACAATCCTAATATGAAACATATCGCTTTGATATTTATCATGTGAAGTATCTAGGATGACTTTGATAACTGTACTCAGTTATTCACCAAAAAGATTGAAGGTGAGAAGGAACCATTTTTCTGTCTTTACAGAAGGGAAAATGAATTGTATGTTCTATAGCAATCTGGTTATGGATTTAGTATGTACATCACATGGCTTGGCATTTACTGTAATATGTTAAGTTTTAAAAAAGGGGATCATTAGAGTCACCAAAAACATGTTTACTAATTTATTTGAAGTTACCCAAAGTTGATTCCAATTAATAATACAGGAAGCAATGTAGTATTTGCTCAGTCCATTGTCTCTTCATGGCTGAGACCCAGCCTACTTATTTCTATACTTTCTTGGATTACTTGGGTCTTTTAAGTTGCTCCTGGAAAGATGGAAGAGAATCTCAGTTGGCTTCAAAACCCTTGTTTTGATATTGAAGACCACTTGGCAACAATACATTGTTACTACATTGAGTAAGAAGTTATTTCTGTAAGGTATTATGCAGTATGCTGTGGAATCTCATGTTATATTACCTAATATTATAGATACTTATGATGATAGAGCACAGGAATTCTTTGTCTGATTGGCTCAATAATGTTCAATTAAAATCAGGAAGCTGGCTTAGCAATGGCACACTCTTACCAACTATGATGCGAATCGCTTTGTTATTTGTTCCAAAATAGGCACTGAAAAGATTGTTACAATAATACTTTGCCATATATCTGACTTTGAACAGGGCCAAGAATATTAACTGTAACTATACTGCAATATTGTTGAATCCTAGACAGGAGAACATAGAGGTGACCAAAATTTTGATTTCTAGAAAGAAGAAAAGATATGCATGTGAAAAGCAGGTTGGCACCTCTACGATTTCCTCACGCTAAATTTCTAATATTTAGTGCAGATTGCTTTTCCTCATGGGAGAAATTAGGAATGAGCTTCTACAGAATCTGCACAAGGCTGAAAGTAGAAAGAGTTTGGGTAATTTCCTGACCTTCAGGCAGGTGTTGTAGATGATGGCCTATGGAGCCAGGCCAACTACCTGCAGCCTGCCAGATGCCCTGGCCTTTGTTGTGCCTGCCAGCATCTGCTCTGTTCATGCAGACAGTGCTTACTCAGAATTCGGTTATCAGTGAAACAATTTGTAGGGCTGTGAAAGGCTGTCTGTAAACCCAACCATTGTACCTTTTGCGCAAATTGCTACATTTAAGGATGGCAAACTGTAGCAGTGGATAGAAAGAAGATGAAGAGTATCCCACCCTCTCCAGCTCCATTCTCTTAACCTGGGCCAGGGATCCTGCACAGTTTTAGTGTAAAGAGCACTTGGCCACCGATATACTTATGAGGATCAAGCACCTCTATATCTTACTTAAGCGAGTTCTTTTAAACAACATGGCTGCAGTTTTAGCAGCAGCAGCAACAATAACAACCACCTTAAAATTGGCGGGCAAAGTAAATTACAAAAATAAATGAAAATCTACACAAATTTCATTAACTTGCAGAAATGCTAGTAAATTCACTTTAAGTAAATTGGAATTTTGGTGAAAAACAATCAAGATAAAGAAATGGTCAGGCTATTGGGTGGTGTTGGTGTTCCAGAATTGACAAGCAATGCCATCACTGCATAGATTGGTTTGTTTTCTCTTTGTTCATTATATTCTGTATTTTTGGCCTGAATAATAATGTCTTGTAAGATTTTAATTAAAATGATTTTAGGGCAAACAATTATCTACATCCTAATTTTGTGTGTACCTCTGGTAAATAATAAAGATCTCTTTGTTAACCTAGTCTCAAATTATAATGAAATATCAAATGCAGTGACATTTAATTGGAAACACAAAATATACCAATGTTGATTAAACTATAAGCACAGTGCAGGCTGTCCCTTTGCTGACTTGTATCTTCAAGTCTGCCCCCTTTTTCCCATTTGTTTCCAGCCTTTAAAATTGGAGCTCTTCATAAGCATAGTAATTTAAAAGTGTTGTAGATGCTTGTTTTTTTCCAAACCAAAATAGACAGGGCAGCTGTGATTCTGGTTTAAGTGAGCTTCTAAATTTTTGAGCCTGAAAGCATAGGAACAGAATATTTGAAAGCCACACTTGTAGGTAATAGATTAGGTTTTTTTAAATAAGAATGTTATTATGTTTAAAGCAAAGATAAAAACTACAAAATAGTAAAAAAACTACAGAAAGAAAAAGAAAAAAGGTGAGAAAACAGAAAATGAAAAAAGATTTTTTAAGAAGTTGCAAGATGACTTCCGACTTCCAACAACAAGAATATACAGCAATTTCCATAATTAATCCCTTACTCTAAATCTAACCAAGATCATATTATTTTTATGAATTATTCCATAGACACATTATAAAAATCACTAAAGACAATTGCTCCTTCCCCTTATATATAAAGAAAAATAAACAAATATATAAACCTCTAAATCAATAAATAGTGGTAGGAAGGAAATATTTAAATAAATGGGTTCTTGTGGGGGGGAGTTGATTTAGAGTTGATTTAGTAGGTAATAAATTGTTAATGTTTCATTAGTGTATCAATGTTTCATTGTAAGGAGCTGGGAGAAGACACAATGTGAAGTATTGAGGTGGAACATGTCATAAAAGAACTATGGAGCATCAGAAAAGCTGGCTCATAAATTAATAGTGACAGTTCCATTGAAAGATCCATTCTACTCTGCACAATGAATTACAGTAATCTGTTGTGCTGTGATGGACCCAATATACATATAATTCTTTCCCAATATACAAACACAGGGCATGAGCAACACAAGCCAGTTTTACGAAAGACCTACTTCACAATCTTTTTGTTTTCACTGTTTTTTTTTTTCTTATCATAGAAGCTGCCCAGAGTCATCTAGAGTCAGCCAGCCTCTAAATGTAAATAAATAAATAAATAAATAAATGCTTCCAGAGGGTCACAAGAGTTGTCAAAAGAAAATGAAGATGGGCATGTTTTCCCCCTATTATTTGACCTTTCTCATTTCACATACTTGTAACAAATTTGCACACTGCCTATTGTAATGATGGCAGCATTTATTTCAAATGGTAGCAAAGACTCATGTTGCTGGGGCTATTTTATCTTCAGACAGTTCATAATTTTATCTATTTCTTGTATGTATGTTGTGCTTTGGGCAGCACTTATACAATCTTAGCTTACCTCAGAAAAATCTAATCAGGTCAGACCTGGTTAGGAATTGTATGGAGATCACCAGGATATCCCAAGGTGATAGCTTAGACTGTGAAGTAAAAAAGAAAAAAGAAAAGAAAATCCCTGAAGGTCACAGTGGCAAACCACCTTCATATGTTTACTAAAAATTTCAAAGTTATGCCCATGTAGCTGCCAGGAACTAAGGTCAACTTTACTTTTTTTTCAAAGGGCTCAGAGTGACTTCATCTAAGTCCTAGGCAGTCCCCCACCCAGCCACAGTTCCAAACCAGACTTTCTGATCTGAAGCAGTTAAGCCTTGAAGCCACTTTCTGCCCTTAGAACATTGCATTTAGTCCATGCATTGTCTTAATTCATAATAGATGCACATCTCGATAACCCAAAAACGTTATGTGTGAGATAGGCCATTTTATCATTGCTTTGAGTGATCATGGTAGCCGTTCTGAGGTAGGCTGCTTTGCTGGTCCAAGGTTTCATTCAGCTGGACTCCAACAATTTCTCTATTTTAGTCCATGACTGTCTTTGACAGAACTGTTGGGAGAAATTTTAAGGTGTAAATACTAATATCAGCAAAGAAATAAAGGGAAGCAATGTACCTCTACACCAGGATAAAAAGTTTAGCCTTTAGATGACCTGTGACCTGACCATGACCAGTAGACAGGATGCATACCAGATGTGATAAGGACAACAACGAACAGAGGCCCCTTCAGGATGTGCTTAACAAGAAGATAAGAGTTTCTGCAAGCATCAGCAAAGTAAGATTGGGGGATTCAGGGGGACAGGCGGTCGGAAGATTGTACGTCTGAGAGTACCCAACCAATGGGGAAACAGGCAAGAAGGAGCGACGAGATAGGGAAAATGTATATAAAGTGTATGCTTACAAATATTAGGTGTGGCTTTCCCTTGGATGCGTTGCATCGTGTTCCTAGAAAGTCCACCATGCTTTGCAAACCGTAGTAGCTCAGAGAGAGCAAAATAAAGTCTTTTTCTATCTTCAAACCCTCCGGCTATTGAAGTCTGCTTTGCATCAAATTTCATTGCTAACAAATTGGCGCCCAACGTGGGGCTCGAGGTAAGTTTCCGGGACTGCTGGCTGCTGTGGGGTGGACCGGAGAGGCGTGCCCTGTCCTGCTTTTTGGACGGCTCCGACCTGCCTTGGGGTGGTGGTGGTCTTAAATTGGGAGGCCCTACAAGCCTCACGAACTCACCTGGAGAGGTTTGGAACTAGAAAAAGACTCCAACGATTCCCAAGTGGACCCGGATATTGCGACCCTCTATAAAGGACCGGGCAACTCTGTGCACAGACCCAGGTAAGTGGCGGACTAAAAGGGGGCATCCGATTCATGCCTGGGCAGTTGAGGGGCTGGGTAGGCCTGTTCTGAATCCAAGATCTATGGGACGGGGGTCCATGAGGTTGGTGCGTGTGTGTGTGTGAGATGCCCTGAGAGCCAGAGGGTTGCAAGGCGAAGCAAGAGTGACTCCTGAGTACCGCGGTTCCATACCCTCGCGAGAGGATTGGCCGGGAAATGGAGGAAGCGACTTGGTGAAGTGAGAGTACGCGACCTCATTGTGGGGTTGTTTGAGGATTGAACAGGACGGTAAACCAGTAGAAAGCAATAGAAGCATTCATGGCCCTAGGCAGGTGGAGGTCGGTGAGTGTTCGATTCACGCCTGGGCGGCTGGGTGGGGGGGATCTCCCTTGGATATACCATCGGGAACAGGTTAAGTTCGGACTTTAAACCTAGCCTGCGCTTGCTGGGAGGCCGGACAGGTTTTACTCTCGACAGTCAGAGACTTAAAATTGCCAAAGGCAAATCCAGTGTGAGCTGGAGGATCGACCTCAGGTGTAAGACAGCCTGGATTGGTAATCAAGGGAATCGAGGCCAGGTCCCCCCCGGGTAACCCTCAGAAGTGGAACGGGTGTGGGTGCTGTGTAAAGTCTAGGTAAAATGGGAGCTTTGTTAGGGAAGAAAAATAACAAGGGAAAAAGAAAACTGGTGGAAGTTAATCCTAGGAGTCCTTTAGGACTCCTGCTGGCAGGATGGAGAAAATCTCCATATAATAAAATGGTAACAAAGTGGAATTTAACCAAAGAAGAAATGATTCAGATGTGTTGTTTTATATGGTATGAAGATGAAAGAATAGATTGGCCAATAGAAGGGAGTGATAACTACTTTGTATGCCAGAATCTATACGAATATGTTAAAGGCAAACAGAATCGTAGAGAAGGGGAATTGGATTATGCCCTAATGTGGGTGCCAAGCAAGTGGCCACAGGAAACGAAGGTGAATAAAATTATGGTCCAAAACTTAGAAGAGGAAGAACAGGGAGGGCCTGAAGAGGAGGAAGAAAAGAGGAGATATCCACCTCCTTATAACCCAACAATAGTGATGCCCATGGCTCCTCCCCTAGCTGAATCCCCCCCTTCACCAAGATTGCACCGAAACCTGAGAAGGGAAATAGAACAATGTAAAAAGGATGTTCGCAGTCTACCCTTTGACAATGAGGAGACAGTAACAAGTTTTCCTCTTAGAGAGGTCCCGTCGGGATTAAATGCCCAGGGACAGCCAGTAATTAGTTATGTGCATGAGCCTCTGAGGGTGTCAGAGCTCAGAATGTTTAAAAGGGAAATGAAAAATGTGATAGAAGACCCATTGGGAACAGCAGAACAATTAGAAAGCCTATTAGGTCCAAACATCTATACCTGGGAGGAAATGACTGCCATAATTAACACCCTGTTTTCAGCAGAAGAAAGGCAGTTAATACGTAATGCAGCAATTCAAATTTGGGAGTGGGAACATCAGGGAGGACTGGCGGGGGATACCAAATATCCCCTGACTAGACCCAATTGGGATAACAACACGAATCTGGGACGACAAAATATGGAGGATTTAAGACTCCTAATAATCAGGGGAATGAGAGAGGCAGTACCCAAAGCACAAAATATGACAAAAGCTCTTCAAATAGAGCAAGAGAAGGAGGAATCCCCAGCAGCCTTCCTCCAAAGGTTGAAAGATGGAATGCGTAAATATTCAGGCATAGACCCAGAAGCAGAAGGAAACACCCAGTTAGTCCGAGTTCAGTTTGTAACAAAATCCTGGCCAGACATAAGGAAGAAGCTTCAAAAGATGGAGGGATGGGCAGATAAATCTATGGAGGAATTGTTGAACCAAGCTCAAAGAGTTTATGTACAAAGAGAAGAGGAAAAGACCAAACAACAGACTAGGATAATGGTTGCAACAGTGAATCAGGTCATAAGTAAGGAAAGAAAAGAAAGTCCGAAGAGGGAGAGAAAGTGGGCATTTGAACCCAGGCAGGAGAATTACGAGAGGAATAGGAGAAATGAGAAAGTGAATGCAGAAAGAAAGGGAAATGTGAGAGCATGTTTTGGATGTGGACAAAGGGGACATTTCCAGAAGGATTGCCCAAAACTCCACAGGCAGAGACAGATATATAATATGACAGAAGAAGATTATGACATTTTATATTAGGGGTGTCAGGGGCCCATATTTTATAAGTCCCACCAGGAGCCCTTGATAAATTTGCGGGTGGGACCAAAGGGGGAGGAAATGGTATTCCTGATAGATACGGGAGCAGCCAGAACCTCAATTGCAACGCTGTCCAATTCCGTGAAAAAGAGTAACAGACAAGTAAGGATTTCAGGAGTAAAAGGGGAGCCCTTCTATGTAACCGAATTGGAAGAGGTAGGAATCCAGTATGGGAAAGGAATAGAAGTAAGGGAAAGAATTTTGTACATCCCGGAGGCGGGAGTGAACTTATTAGGCAGGGATTTATTAAGCAAATTAAAACTTTCTGTGTCCTTTTCGGACGAACCCCAACAAACGTTCCTACTAACCAAGAAAGACGAAGAGGCCATTGATGACAAAGTGTGGGTGGCAGAGGGAAATAGGGGAGGTCTACGAGTCCCCCCGCTACAAATAAAATTAAAAAGGGAAGGAGAAGTTCTTAACCAAAAACAATACGCAATCTCGATGGAAGGGAGATGGTGTTTACAACCAGTAATAGACGGCCTCGTGAAAGATGGACTCTTAGAGTCAACGCAATCCCCATATAACACCCCTATCCTCCCGGTTCGTAAACCAGATGGAACTTACCGGATGGTCCAGGATCTAAGGCTGTTGAATCAAATAGTAGAAACAAGACACCCAGTAGTCCCAAATCCCTATACCCTAATGGGACATATTCCGCCTGATCATAAGTGGTTTAGTGTGATAGACTTGAAAGATGCATTTTGAGCATGTCCGTTAGCTAAAGAATCAAGACCTTTGTTTGCATTTGAATGGGAGAACCCGTTCACGGGGAGGAAACAATACCAATGGGCCGTATTGCCGCAAGGATTTACAGAGTCCCCCAACCTGTTTGGCCAAGTATTGGAGCAGGTCCTTGAAGGATTTCAAGGAGCTCCAGGGACATATCTAATACAATATGTGGATGACATTCTCATAATAGGGACAAAAGAGGGGCTTGCCAGAGAGACAACTAACCAGTTTCTCAATTATTTGGCCGAAAAAGGATTAAGGGTTTCAAGAACCAAGCTTCAGTATGTAGAAAAGGAGGTTAAATATTTGGGTCACCTAATTAGTCAAGGGAGCTGAAAAATCACATCCGACCGCATAAGGGGAGTAGTAAATCAACCCCTCCCCAAAACCAAGAAGGATTTGAGGAAGTTTCTGGGGATCATAGGATATTGTAGACTGTGGATTGAGAATTATGCCCAGCGGACAAAAGAGTTATATCACAAACTCACAGAAGGAGAACCCTGGGACATACAGTGGAAAGGGTCAGAAAAGGAGAATTTTGAAAACTTGAAAAAGGCCCTAACACAGGCACCCGTATTAAGCCTACCCAATTTAAACAAACCATTCCAACTATTTGTAAATACGGAAGAAGGTATAGCTTATGGAGTACTTACACAAAAGTGGGCCGGTCAACGAAAACCAGTGGCATATCTGTCATGACAACTGGATCCGGTAGTTTGTGGCTGGCCAACCTGTGTACAGGCAGTAGCGGCAACTGCCATTCTGGTACAGGAAAGTCGCAAATTGACCTTTGGGGGAGCCTTAGTAGTGAGTACGCCTCACCAGGTGCGAACTATCCTCCAACAAAAAGCAGGGAGATGGCTGACAGATTCACGAATCCTAAAATATGAGGCTATCTTAATAGAGCAGAAGGACTTGGTATTAGTCACCGAAACGTGTGTAAACCCGACCCAATTTCTGCGGAATGACGGTGCCACGTCAGCTGCAAACCCCGAGCATTGTTGTATTGAAGTAATAGACTTACAGACCAAAATCTGACTGGATCTAGAAGAGGAACCTCTACACAAGGGGGAAGCCTTAATTATAGATGGATCCTCCCAAGTAGAAGAAGGGAAGCGGCTAAATGGCTACGCCATCATAGAGGGCAGGGCTAAAATGCTGATGGAAGCAGGCCCCTTGCCCCCTCATTGGTCTGTGCAAGCTTGTGAACTCTTTGCCCTAAACAGAGGGCTACAGATGTTACAAGGCAAAATAGGGACTATATATACCGATTCTAAATATGCATTTGGGGTGGTACATACCTTTGGAAAAATCTGTAGGGGCATGATAAATAGTAAAGGAAGAGGGTTAATCCACGAACAGTTGATTACAGAGATCATAGACTCATTGACTAAGCCCAAAAGAATAGCCATAGTACACGTAGAGGCACATAGAAGGGGAAATACGTTTGAGATAATAGGAAATAACCTGGCCGATGCAGAAGCTAAAAAGGCGGCCACAAGAGCAGGACAAATAAATATTGCAATCCCACACTTGGAACCCAAAATAGAAAAACCCCTCTTCTCATCTAAAGAGAAGGAAGATTTGGAAAAGAAAGGGGCTCAACCAGACAAAGAAGGCCGGTGGTTTCTCCCAGATGGCAGACAGGTATTAAATAAACCCATAACTAGGGAACTCTTGCAGCACCTACATGAGGGCAGTCACTGGGGCACACAGGCACTGGTGGATTGCATATTGAAATCATACGCCTGTTTTGGAATCTACACCCTGGCAGCTCAGATAACTGAAAATTGTTTGGTGTGCAAAAACATCAACAGGATAGCGTTAAGGAAGGGAAATCTGGGAGGGAGACCCTTGGCTTTGAGACCATTTCAGTGTGTCCAAATAGATTTCTCGGAACTACCTAGAGTGGGGACTTATAAATATCTACTGGTAATAGTAGACCATCTTACCAGGTGGGTGGAAGCTTATCCCACAACACAAGCCAACGCTCGTACGGTAGTTCGAATTCTCCTTGAGCAGATTGTTCCGAGATACGGACTGATAACCCGAGTGGATAGTGACCAAGGGAGTCATTTTACTGAAAAGGTGTTGCAAGGGGTAATGAGCAGTCTAGACATCAAATGGAACTTTCACACCCCCTGGCATCCCCCTTCAAGTGGGAAGGTGGAGAGAATGAATTCCAAAATCAAAGAGAGTCTCAGTAAGCTGATGCTAGAGATGAACATTCCATGGACCAAATGTTTACCGTTGGCTCTCCTAAGAATCAGGACCCAACCCCAGCAGGACATAGGTCTTTCCTCATATGAGATGTTCTTTGGGGTAGGGTTCGCTCCAGGGAGAATTTGTATTGATGCTTTAGAAACTAGGGATAAAGTGATAGAAAATTATGTACACCACCTGTCCCAGTGTCTTGAATTTTACAGAAAGAAGGGCCTTCTGGCACAACGGCCACCTCTGGAATTCCCACTTCATAAGTTCCAGGTCGGAGACTGGGTCCTGATTAAAAGCTGGAAAGAGGAAAAGCTCCAACCAAAGTGGGATGGTCCGTTCTAGGTGCTACTGATCTCAGAGTCAGCAGTGAGGACGGCTGAAAAGGGATGAACGCATTATACCTGAGTTAAAAGTGGGCCGGAGCCACCACCGGAGGATGAGTGGAAGATAGTGCCCGCAACAGAGCAGGGGGGCCTCCGGATGAGATTACGAAGAACAAAATTGGAGGATGGTCGTGCGAATGATGTGCTGGTTCTGTGAATGCCCTTGTATTTTCCAGTGTTGTTGTTGTAGCCACTGTGAAGGGTGTGGAGCGGTTCATGCTGATTGTACAGAGGAGTGTGATATAATTCTTACTGATAACTGTGTAAAGTTATATTCAGTAGTCTGAAGCCTATAGGGGGACAATGAAAGTATCTATAATAATTCTATGTGTGTGGATCCGACTGCGGCTCGGAAGGGATAAAGAAGAGCCGGGGGATTGTCATGAATGCATCACCTGGGTACAGCAGGGACAAACGAAAACTAAGACCCTGCAACCGGAAGGTTGCTCATTTCAAAAGGAATGTGAAGAAAATAAACAAAGGTTCCAGATGTGCAGAAGAGGCAAACAAGTGATCTGCTATGATCCTAAGAAGGTTACTAAGGTAACTGTAATACAGGTAAGCTTGTCCCACATTACGGGAGGCAAGGTCAAAAACATTGCCTCCCAGATTATCCAGAATTATGGGACTCAAGCCCAGTTAAAATTTGATGTATGCCAGGTCATTAATAATAATTCCTGGCCTAAGGGGAACTGTGGTGGCCTAGGGTGGGAACGACATTATATGTTAGAGGAAAAATATTTGTGTGCCTTCCCGTTTCCTGAAGGACACAATGGGCGAGCCGCTAATGAGCCAGAGTGTGATGCCCAAGACTGGAACTATTGCCCCTACTGGAAATGTGTAACAGCTGCTACTTGGACTCAACAACCAATGAGAGGGCTTCGATTAAAGTTACAAAAAGGGGTAGCTCAGAGTGACTGTAAAATCGGAGAGTGTAACCCTGTTATAATGACATTAACTCCTGTCAAACCTTTAACATACACCTATGGAATTCTAATATATGGAAAAGGATCAGATCCAGGGGCAATTATAAGATTAGAAGTTAAGTCAATAATACAAGAGATTGGGGAAGAGCGAAGCATAACCTGGTCAGTATATGAAACCCTAAAACAAGTAGGTAAGAAAGAAATAGTGTCTACGAAGGCCCAAAACTTGTTCGTAGAGATGGCTGAAGGGATTGCTAAAACCTTGGCAGTCCGTAATTGTTTTGTATGTGGGGGAACAAATATGGGAGAAAAGTGGCCATGGGAGGCAAAGGAAGCTGGTCCTGTCCTGTTCAACAACCTCATGAAAATGGGGAATATCACCCAGCGGGAAATGGCTTCTGACATCATTTGGACGTTAACTACCAATTTGGTGGCCAATGTTTGTTTCAGACAAAACGGCACCGAGCCAGTAGGGGATTTAATGTGTAAAGGGGTGTGGGATGGCTGTAATTGGACAAGCCCTAATAATGAGCAGCCCAAGCCTGAGCCTTACAACATGCCTCTCAGGAAAGCAGGGGCAGAGTGGGTGGCCCCTGAAAACATGTATTGGATCTGTGGAAACCAGGCATACGAAAAACTTCCAGGAAACTGGAGTGGGACGTGCATGTTCGGGTGGATTAGACCGTCTTTCTTCCTCTTGCCCATGAAGAGGAAACAGGTGTTGGGAATACCCGTCTACGACGAGGTGGGGAAAGTTAAAAGGAGCCTTGCAGGGACAAAGGTAGGAACTTGGAAGGACGACGAATGGCCCCCAGAGCGAATAATAGCTTATTACGATCCCGCAACTTGGGCTGAGGATGGGTCATGGGGGTATAGGACTCCAATTTATATGATCAACAGGATGATCAGACTGCAAGCAGTATTGGAGATAGCAGGGCGACGCATAGACGCAGCCCTGAATGTGATTGCAGGGCAACAAGATAAGCTCAGAACAGCTGTATATCAGAATCGACTCGCCCTAGACTACATCTTAGCAAAGGAAGGAGGTGTATGTGGAAAATTTAATCTAACCAATTGTTGTCTTGAAATAGATGAAACTGGAAAAGTGGTAGCTGACCTGACAGCTGACCTCAGAAAACTGGTACATGTACCTGTACAAACTTGGAAAGGGGCCCTAGATGTAGGACAAGAGGGATTTTTGGGGGGTTATTCAGTAGTTGGAAACAAGCATTGATGATGGGTGTATTGATATTAATAGGGATTATGTGCATACCTTGTATCATCTCACTAATTAGAAGCATTGTACAAAGCTCTCTTGAGCGAATGTTACCCCCAGGAAAAATCTTGACGTTATGAGAAAACACCTATGGATGTTCTGAGGCAACCGAGATCTTGAAACGGTTCGAATTACACCTTAAAAGAACTGATAAAAATTAAAAAGGGGGATTGTTGGGAGAAATTTTAAGGTGTAAATACTAATATCAGCAAAGAAATAAAGGGAAGCAATGTACCTCTACACCAGGATAAAAAGTTTAGCCTTTAGATGTCCTGTGACCTGACCATGACCAGTAGACAGGATGCATACCAGATGTGATAAGGACAACAACGAACAGAGGCCCCTCCAGGATGTGCTTAACAAGAAGATAAGAGTTTCTGCAAGCATCAGCAAAGTAAGATTGGGGGATTCAGGGGGACAGGCGGTCGGAAGATTGTACGTCTGAGAGTACCCAACCAATGGGGAAACAGGCAAGAAGGAGCGACGAGATAGGGAAAATGTATATAAAGTGTATGCTTACAAATATTAGGTGTGGCTTTCCCTTGGACGTGTTGCATCGTGTTCCTAGAAAGTCCACCACGCTTTGCAAACCGTAGTAGCTCAGAGAGAGCGAAATAAAGTCTTTTTCTATCTTCAAACCCTCCGGCTATTGAAGTCTGCTTTGCATCAAATTTCATTGCTAACAGAACCTTTTGCCCTCTGTGAATCAATTAAATAATTTGACTTGTTGTACTCACGTTTAAACATTATCTTCAAAAACTGCCTTATACAACTGAAGATATACCTTTTTGTTCATAACTTAGCAATCGTAATTTCAATTCTGCCTTTGTTCTTTGGTTCCAAACATTATTCTGTTCTTTTTCTTTTATGAGAGAGTTTAGTTCCAATATTAGTAGTGAGTTCCCCTGTGATTTTTTTAAAATTTGCAATTGTAATCCATTCCCTTTAAAGACATGACTTTGAAAGCTCTCTTGGGCAAAGATATTAGTTTTCCATTTGAGACATACTAGGAATTAAGCAGTCTGAGTTTTTTATGCTAAAGATAAAATTGCCCCCCTTCAAATTCTATTATTTTGCAAAAGTTTAAGGACAAAGGTACATGCTCTTTTCACACAGCTCATGAATATGCCCTTGATTAACTTTCCATATAAAGGTAAAGGTAAAGGTTTCCCTTGACGTAAAGTCCAGTCGTGTCCGACTCTAGGGGGCGGTGCTCATCTCCGTTTCTAAGCCTTGGAGCCGGCATTGTCATAGACACTTCCGGGTCATGTGGCCAGCATGACGACTCGGAACGCCGTTACCTTCCCGCCGAAGCGGTACCTATTGATCTACTCACATTGGCATGTTTTCGAACTGCTAGGTGAGCAGGAGCTGGGACGAGCAACGGGAGCTCACCCCGCCGCGCGGTTTCAAACCTTTCCATATAGCTGCTGCAATTTAAGAAAATAAAAACATTCTTAGGTAAAAGAAAATACCTCCAAAGAAAGGCGAAGAATAGGAATCTAACAAAATACTGTATATTCTTCTCAAACCTCCTCATGGCTTGCTATGCTGCCTCATCGTGACTGGGGGTGTTCCTGCAAGGAGTTTGCAAAGAAGCATGAGGAAATTCCTGGCTGATTTTGAAAGTTATTTTTTTTATCGGCTTCTTTCAGCCTGTTTCAGTGAGGACTTCCTTCTTTCCCTGTTCAGCAATGACTCTGAAAGGAAGCCCTGCTTCTTGCTGGTGCTGGTGCAGCTGCTGTTGTTTCTATATTTGCTTTCTTCTGCTTTCATCTTCATAAATGGTATTTCTTGCATGGGTTTGATCAGTTTCACTGATTAGCACATGAAGACATCAGCAACCTCAAGTAACAGAAATACAAAAGTGCATTCAGTGTAATGAACAATTTGCTGGGCTGGGATGTACTGTAGATTACTTCAAAAGCATGAACTGTAGCAAGCAATAATCTTTCAAGTCAATTTACTCCCCCTGCAGCTTTACTATGATGAAAATATGTAAAGTTACCATGAGCTCCTTCTTCCCTTCCTAAGTTGTTTTTATGTGTTCCTTTGGGTCCTGTAATGAAAGAAACATGTAAGCCTTTGGCTGCAAAGCAGCTTATGTGTCTGCTGTTGACTTTGCTGACAACTTGCATGGAAACCATCTGTTTTGCTTTCTTCCACAGCTTCAATTTTTTAAAAAATCTTGAGTTCTTTCCATCCTTTTTATGAAGACATTTAATAAATGTTGGTAATTTTTATTTAAAAAAAATGAACCAGGAAAAATTTTAATTTTGTATTAGCCAAATTTGGTAAATACAACTGTTCCTGGCATGAAAAGGTCCATGTTGTACCCATCTGCCCTCAAAGACCCATTACAAAGGAAAAGGTGACTGTCTAATTCAACATCACAAATGTGGTTGCTCTTAGAAATTGATGTCCAAACTTTCAAAAGCTTCACAGCCAGTCCTTTGCCAGCATGGATAAATCTGTTAGTTTTGCTTTCTTTCATTTTCAATTTTTTTCAGTCTCAAGGCTTTTTTTCCCCTAGAGTCAGGAAAACCCACATTTTGTTAAGTTCTCATCCAAAAATGAATGAAGCCAAATCCTCATCCATCCCTAACTGTTCAACATTGTCCACAAATGATTTCTAGGTATGATCATTCGTGCCGTCTCAGTTCAGAAGCTATGGACAAAGGGAAAGAACGGTTTTCTAGGCTGTAGTAAAATAGCTCATTACAATGTCTTTTAAAGTGTTATTTCAACAATTCCCTGGAATGCTGTCAGAAAGCAGTACAAGAATAGGAATACTAAAATATTGAGGGGGCCTCATTGCGTTCTCATAGCATGGGTGCAGGCATATATGGGAAGAGGGACAAAGTCCCAAAGAAGCCAATGGCAAGCTATAACTACTGTACATCTACAAAATCACAGAGTTGAGTTTGACTCAAAGGAAATTTTATGCATGTAGTGCCTCATACTTACTGGTACCAGTCACAGTACTATTCTCCTACCTAAGTAACCCTAATTTGTCCTTGGGAGTCTGCTGACTGAAAAAAAATCCTTCCACACAAATTCAGCCTACTCCTTGTTTGCTGGATGTGTGTCAAAGAATCCACTTACAGCTTACAATTTAAGTGCTAAAACTGGGCTCTGCACAAGTGTTTCTAGGGCTGGAATCATATCCAGATTTTGTATAACTTCAGGAAGTTTAAGCATGCCACAAATAGAACATGGCTCTTATTTAGAGTTCTTCTGTCCTTGTTGTTTTTAACACATAGGCAGGCAAGCAGTTAAAGGACCTCTTTTGGGATCATGCCAAATCTCTAGCAGTAATAAAGAAATGGTGATCTTTGTTGCAAAGCAAATATAAGAGATAAGATATAATCTTGAGTTCACTTGAAAGAAAATGTAGGGGGTTTTTTCCATGTGTAATTTATCTTCAAAACTGGATTGTCTTAGAATAGGGTAATAGGGGCTGAGGATTCTCTTCACACTCAACTGAACCTTCCTTTGTGGAGAGGAATCCTCTTAAATCCAGAGTAAATCTCCCTTCGAGGTAAATATGGTGTGAGTGCATGTGTGTGTGTTTGTGCACACACACCCCCTACGTACAATATGGTACAAAGTTAAATAACAACATTCACCCTTTAGATTGCTCTTGTCTGTGACAATCTATCCAGCCACAGGCTTGGAACAGATGCCTCTTACAGTTTTAAGATTTCGTACTCTGTGCCCAACAAAACAGCCAAAACAACAACAATTCTGGATGTTTTCTTCTTTTCTGAATTTGAATAGTTCTGAATTCTCCACATTTACAAAAACCACATGGTTAAGTAAAAGAAGGAATAGCATACATAAGAGGAAAAACAGTCAGATAAACAAACAAACAAACAAAAAAAGGATATTCTTAGTTTGAGGGATATGACAATTATATGTAGATATATAAAGCTTAACATGCTAGATGAAGAGTTGCTATTGGACATTGCAAAGAGGACTAAAACAAGCTGCCTATATCCATGATATAACAGTTGGCAAACACAAAAATAAAGTTTTAATCAAACCTGGTTCATTTTGAGTAAAGCAGCTAATCAAAAACTAAATCCATGCAATGAAGAAATACTGATACACTGGCTAGTCATTAAAAAAACCAGCAGAATAAACTCCAACATAATTAAAACCCCACTCTTTAACAATATAAATTAATGTATGTCATTCATTTATTCTGGTTTAAGCTAACTTTATAGGATGCTATTTTTAATCCCAAGAGGAAGGGAGTATCTCCAGTCATACAAGGATATGTAGAGTTGAGAAATGTTTAGTGTGCCACAAATTCAGAGTGCTCTATTTCAGTAGAAATTAGTACCTGGAGGAAGAAAAAAGCATAAGCTAATTGAAGAGCTTTAATTTGACAGATACCAAAAAAAAAAAAAAAAAAGGGAAGGGAAGGGAAGGGAGAAAAGGGGGGATGACAAACGTTATTTTCAGAAATTATTGTATAACTTAGGAACCAAACTTTTAAAGATATGAAAAAGAAATGCTAGTTAGAAATAGTATTTTTAAAGAATAATAAGTGGTGCTTCCACCAGTTTGAGATCAGTCTCACATTACTCACTGGGAGGAAAGTTTACTACACTATTATTACTGTCACTGCTGTTTTCTACTCTTTCACAATAAACACACTTGGAATTATTTTAGATTTTTTGAAAAAAATTCCCTTCCATTTATGCCGTTTAATCGAACTGATTCAAACAGTGGAGAAACAAAGCAGAAAATCGCACCAACACTACTTTTGCCATTACTGGTAAAAATGCTCACATCTCGCTTCATATTAAGTCTTCAGATAAAAGGCATACATACATTTCTGCACCTTGTGTCCTGATGTGCATGGTTTATTCTTATTTGGAGCAAGAATGCTGCAATAAGGGTGAAAAAAGAAAAGGAAAGGATTTGCTTTAGTGTCAAAGGAGCAAAAGTGGCGAAGGAGGTGTGAAAGCATTCATGTATGCAAACATCTGGGAAAGCACAGGAAAGTGAACTACCCCTTAAAAGAAAAGGCAAGCACAGGTAGACCAATCTCCACAACAGCCAGCCAGTGAGGCTCCTCTTCCCAGCAAAGATGAGAAGGGCAAGAAGGCAGAGGGATGCTCTGTCAGGTCTTGCAATGGTGCTAAAAATCAAATAACTTTATTACAGCCATAAGGCCAGAAAACAGTGATATGAAGCCTAAAAAGTAAGTGAATATAAATATACATACAACATACATACATTTTGAACAGTATACCATCATTTATAAACCACTATTACTAGCTCACAAAATATGCTATACCAAAACGGAACATGAACCCAACCCAAGGGAGGGAGAAAAAGAATTATTTTTTTTTTATTGCTGGGCAAACCCTGCAGCCAATTTGGTTGAGAGCTGATGTTTTTAAGACAGTATTTCACAACCTCATATGGAGGATGAAGCTCATATCAGGTTGTGCAGTGCTGTCTTATTGCATACACCTAGAGAACATAGTGAACAGTGATGGCATGACCCATTCATGCTGGCTATGACACTTGGGGAGAGTTCTAGGGCGTCCAATTGTGGACTCGGTATTAGGTACCTTAATGAATGTCCATAGGATATCCCATAGCAGGATGGAATCCACCACTATTTGATGCTATTCTTGCTGCATTCAATATACATTTCAAAATGTGCATTTTGACAAGCACATGGGAGTAATAAATTCAAAATAAAATTTGATGTTACATTTCAAGTATCTAATATTGACATGTAAATAATATGCAATATTGACTACATGTAAGTAATATGTGATATCAAGGTGCTCTAATAGGCATTTAAACAACTTTTCAATAAACCATTAATAATTTTGTACTCAAATAGATTTCCTCCAAGTTAAAGTAAGGGCAAATAAAAAGTCAGTCTGGTAGCATAGTTTACAGATATGAATGATAGCTGACATTACCTGGGTAGCATGGTGAACATTAAGTGTATTACAAAGGGAAAAAGAAGCAGGTGACTAAGATAGCTTAGACACAATCCTGAAAGTCAAGATAACATTTTTTAACATCATAAATGTGTCATCTATTGGTTTAGCAGCAGATGACTCTAAGCATGAAGTCATCGTTCCATGTGTGCTTCCTGTTTGCACATAAACAAGGTTCACAAACGGGCCTCCAATGTTCCTAGCTGGTGTTCTCCTGCACTCACTCTGCCCAATCTGCTTTGCAAGGTGATCAAACAAATCAGTTATGGGACAAAATGCTTGGAATGTTAAAGCATGTTGTGTACTAACCTTTTATCTTTCTCTGCAGTTTAAGTTCCAAGGAACATAAACAGCTTCTAAGATTAGCTGGGCTATGCTCTCATGACACAACCAATCATCTGCAGTAATAAATTGTACTACTTTTCCCTGAATGCGTACAAATTTGTGAACCATTTCCTTGCCAGCAATGTGTAACTAAGAAAATAGTCCCACACAGACAAAGCTTGGCCTTCCATTCTGCATTGTATGAAAATCAATCTGGCCCAGTCTATTCATGTTCGAACCACTTGGGAAGAAAGACATCAATGTAAGGTTACTTTCCACAGCAAAAAAAACCCAAAACCCTCTGAAGTTTAGGCTTCTTATTCCAAGGCTGGGACCTAGGCTCATGAACACTGAGTTCTCAGTTTTCAAATACTGTGCCATATAGGCTCTGTCTGCACAGTGCAGTTACCCTGCATTGATTTTACAGTGTTCTGGATTTGCATGACATAAATCATAACCTAATCACACTGTCCAGGTTTCCAGAACACTGAGCCAAAATGTGATGGACTGGTCTGTGGAGCAGTATTTGTGCTGAAAGAGTCATCACCATATGAAGGCCAATTCTCGTGGGTTTTTCAGATACCTGGAAATGGCATAGCAACTCAAAGCCAAAGTACACATGTTGTGGCAGATCCGTGAGTGGGTCTGTTAGTTTCTGATAACAGCTGGGGGCAGCAGGAGAAGCCTTGCAAGCAAGCAGAAAACTCTTTCCTCCCTTCCCTTTTCCAAACAAGCCCCCACCTCCCACAAACTAAAGGTTGCCGATCACGTAAGTGATTCACTTTCAGACTTGAACGGATTCCAGATCTGCTGTGCATTCATATCATTTGTGAGAAGGACGCCTACAAGAATACTGAATGGAATGGAAATCTGGCTTGACTGGACTGAATGGGGTTTTGCTAAACTCATTACTTCTAATTACTTTATTACTTCTAATTACTGAAGAGGTCATTTGTAGCTTGCAGAGGAGCTGATCCAGGTAATATTCTCCTCTGTTTTATGAGAGCATTATGTCAATGCTGCTCCTTCAGCTTAATACAACTATTGTCCTTGATACTGCAGGAGGCCATACTATTTGTTTCCCCAGCACTCCATCATTGGAAAATCCATGGGACTCATCAGTGCCAAAAGGAATTCTGAGAAACAAGATGCATCATTATTGTGGGTAATTTCTGGCAACATCTGGTTTTCTGTTGAGTGAAAATGTAAAAGGAGGTTCATTTGCTTATTTTTAAAGTTAAACAATCAGGTGCTTTGGTTCAGGGGTGTCCACAGAGTGTGGGCAAAAAAGTCAGGGTGGTGGTTGTGATGGTACAATCAAAGCTCTGGTTTTTTTATAATATGCAATGCACCATTGATTGCACTGCAACGGTCATCATCTTGACTTTTTTTAACCATATCCTGTGGATATACCTGCTTTGGTTCAAATGAATATGTGGCTGGCTCCCCATAGAAAGAACGAAAACTTTTAAATCAGACTGCATTTGAAAAATTCAGTAGTTTTACATAAGGTTCAGAATTGCTGGCCCTTTTGAATATTTTGCAAAAAAAAAAAAAAGATTTTGTTTAAGCACTACACTGGATTTGGGCTAAACAGTGAGTTTGGCTTCCAATGGCTCAGATTACTGTCTAAAGCTAAGAATATGATTTTATTTACCAAAATCCAACTTTGGGGGCTGCCATTGCATGCCTGGGAAATATGGTCTCTCCTTTCTCCTGCATGTTGTTGCAGAAAGGAGGTAACTCAAAAAGGGAATTTCTCCAAGAATATCTGGCAAACTAGAAAGAAAGGCATGGCCCCCAAAGTTGGACATACTTGTACATTCTTTCTCTCTTGGTATTCCTAATTTTACTTGCCAATGCTATCAACACCTTTGAAAAGTCAAATAATGGGATTATTGCCAGGTGTAAGGCAATAGAATTTTGCCAAGACAACTCACTCTGCATAACAAACACTCTTTTCCAACAACCTAAGAGATGACTTTATACATGGACTTCACCAGATGGACAACACCGAAATCAGATGGACTACATCCTTTGCAGCCAAAGGTGGCGGACATCTCTACAGTCGGTAAAAACAAGGCCTGGAGCTGACTGTAGTTCAGATCACGAACTTCCTGCACAATTTAGGATCAGACTGAAGAGATTAGGGAAGACCCAGAGATCAGCTAGATATGAGCTCACTAATATTCCTAAGGAATATGCAGTGGACGTGAAGAATTGATTTAAGGGACTGGACTTAATAGACAGGGTCCTGGAAGAACTATGGACAGAAGTTTGCAACATTGTTCAGGAGGCGGCAACAAAATACATCCCAAAGAAAGAGAAAACCAAGAAGGCAAAATGGCTGTCTGCTGAGACACTAGAAGTAGCCCAAGAAAGAAGGAAAGCAAAAGGCAACAGTGATAGGGGGAGATATGCCCAAGTAAATGCAAAATTTCAGAGGTTAGCCAGAAGAGATAAGGAATTATTTTTAAACAAACAATGCGCGGAAGTGGAAGAAGACAATAGAATAGGAAGGACAAGATACCTCTTCCAGTAAATTAGAAACATTGGAGGTAAATTCCAGGCCAAAATGGGTATGATCAAAAACAAAGATGGCAAAGACCTAACAGAAGAAGAAGAGATCAAGAAAAGGTGGCAAGACTATACAGAAGACCTGTATAGGAAGGATAACAATATCGGGGATAGCTTTGAAGGTGTGGCCAGTGAGCTAGAGCCAGACATCCTGAAGAGTGAGGTTGAATGGGCCTTAAAAAGCATTGCTAAAAGCAAGGCAGCAGGAGACGACGGCATCCCAGCTGAACTGTTCAAAATCTTGCAAGATGATGCTGTCAAGGTAATGCATGCTATATGCCAGCAAATTTGGAAAACATCAGAGAAGAATGGCCATCAGACTGGAAAAAATCAACATATCGAAAAAGGGAAACACTAAAGAATGTTCAAACTACTGAACAGTGGCACTCATTTCACATGCCAGTAAGGTAATGCTCAAGATCCTGCAAGGGAGACTTCAGCAATTCATGGAGCGAGAATTGCCAGATCTACAAGCTGGGTTTAGGAAAGGCAGAGGAACTAGGGACCAAATTGCCAATATCCGCTGGATAATGGAAAAAGCCAGGGAGTTTCAGAAAAATATCTATTTCTGTTTTATTGACTATTCTAAAGCCTTTGACTGTGTGGATCATAACAAATTGTGGCAAGTTCTTAGCGGTATGAGGATACCAAGTCATCTTGTCTGCCTCCTGAGGAATCTGTATAACTACCAAATAGCAATGGTAAGAACAGACCACGGAACAATGGACTGGTTTAAGATTGGGAAAGGAGTACGGCAGGGCTGTATACTCTCACCCTACCTATTCAACTTGTACACAGAAAACATCATGCGACATGCTGGGCTTGAGGAATCCAAGGCTGGAGTTAAAATCGCTGGAGGAAACATTAACAATCTCAGATATGCAGATGATACCACTTTGATGACTGAAAGTGAAGAGGAACTGAGGACCCTTATGATGAAGGTGAAAGAAGAAAGTGCAAAAGCTGGCCTGCAGCTAAACCTCAAAAAAACCAAGATTATGGCAACCAGCTTGATTGATAACTGGCAAATAGAGGGAGAAAATGTAGAGGCAGTGAAAGACTTTGTATTTCTAGGTGCAAAGATTACTGCAGATGCTGACTGCAGTCAGGAAATCAGAAGACGCTTAATCCTTGGGAGAAGAGCAATGACAAATCTCAATAAAATAGTCAAGAGCAGAGACATCACACTGGCAACAAAGATCCACATAGTTAAAGCAATGGTGTTCCCCGTAGTAACATATGGCTGCGAGAGCTGGACCATAAGGAAGGCTGAGAGAAGGAAGATAGATGCTTTGGAACTGTGGTGTTGGAGGAAAATTCTGGGAGTGCCTTGGACTGCAAGAAGATCAAACCAGTCCATCCTCCAGGAAATAAAGCCAGACTGCTCACTTGAGGGAATGATATTAAAGGCAAAACTGAAATACTTTGGCCACATAATGAGAAGACAGAATACCCTGGAGAAGATGCTGATGCTAGGGAGAGTGGAAGGCAAAAGGAAGAGGGGCCGACCAAGGGCAAGATGGATGGATGATATTCTAGAGGTGATGGACTTGTCCCTGGGGGAGCTGGGGGTGTTGACGACTGACAGGAAGCTCTGGCGTGGGCTGGTCCATGAAGTCACGAAGAGTCGGAAGCGACTGAATGAATAAACAACAACAAGACAATGTGAGGAGTGAGATTGGTGTAGTGGTTAAAGGTGCTGGATGTGAAGGTGGGAGGCTGCAAGTTCTGATCCTTCCCTCAACACAGAAGTCAGCCAGGTGACTTTGGGCCAGTTTTTCTATTTCAGCCTTAAACCAGTAAGTCAAAATACATCTACCTCCCAACCTCCACACGGGACCAGCAGGGGAGGTTTACAGTCCTAACCTTTCCCGCCACTTCTTCCAATTGCTCCCATCCTTTCATCTGCCCCAAAAGAAACGTTTTGCTTGACGTTTCTCCTGAGTTGCCTTTCCTCCTTTTCTGCATTAGCAGTCAAAGATGAATGGTTACATACGAAAAATCTTGCCAAGAAAACTGCAGGGACCTGTCCAGGACTGACTCAAAGGCGCATGCGCGTGCATGCACACACACACACAGACAGAAAATTCTGGAAAAGTGAAAAGGTGCACAACTGAGGCTCCAGGTCCACATGCATCCCCTAAAACTTTGGGGGAAGCCCCTGGGAACCTCAAAATATGATTCCCTTATGTAATATCTTTAAAGTTATGTAAGAATTTTTAAAAAGAGGACTGGAAAAGCACCATATTAAACATATGTATTCATTTAAATATGAATGAAATACAAGTTCTTTCATGGCCCCATCCAATTTTTGGAATGCATGCTTCCCAGCACACCACTTAAAGGCCAAATTCAGCCCTCAGCCTGGAAAAAGTTATGCAATTCTCTTTTTGGGTAGAACCACACATCCAGCTTACCACAGCATGAACATCAGCCACCTTGGAGGGCAGGAACATGACATCATCCTCAACACTTATGATGATTAGACATCTCACAAACCACAAACAAACAAATAAATAAATAAATCTCGTCCAACAGCTAACACAAGTTCAATCCGTGTTTTCTGACTCTGGGTCAAAAGTAGTGCTTTTTATCTTGCACTATTTCAGACTGCGCTGTGTGGTTTATGTGCCACACTTCAGTTCTTTGTAAGGAAACCCCTCTACTCTTCTTAGCTACTAAGAAGCAGGAGTGGGTGGGTGGGGGGTCAGTGGGTTTTTAAAAAAAAACATATTGTGGATTTTAATTTTGTAAGCTGCCCAGAGTCACTGTGTGTGAGTTGAGTAGCCATATACATTTATTAAATAAATAAATAAATAAAATACTGTACCTGTGGTGGGAACATCTCCTCCATTGCTAGTTTTATTTATTTTTTCAAGTTCAGCAGTGCTTTTTTTTTTTTTAATGTGTTCATTGATGGAACAATACAACAGTGAACTTTCCTCTCCCCACTTTCCCCAATCTCCTCCTCCTTTTATTTCCATAGTGTAAGAAAATGCAAAGTCCTTCACTTAGAAAACAGACTCTATTGCACAGGTGTAAAGAGGAATGTCTTGGTAATGGTACTTTTGAAAAAGGTCTTGAACTGATTGCAAGCTGTTGCCAAGGTGTCTCATAAGCTGGTTTAGAGTCAAGATAGCATGAGACAGGAACACTTAAATGATAAATGTAATTATGCCCTTTATCACAGGTAGTAATATTTTCAGTTTATTTTGGATAAATAAATAAAATAAATCTTGCATTGGTGGGATCCCACCTCAAGTGTTATGTTGAGTTCTGGACAGTATATTTTAAGGATTCGAATAAACTGGAACTGGTTTAGAGAAGGTCAAGGACACTAGATAAAGATACTAGAAAACAAATCCTATCAAGAGAGAGATGGAAGGAAGTAGATGTATTTAGCCTTGAAGGGATGACTGAGCAGATATTATAGCACTTTCCAAATATGTTGAAAAGATATTCACTCAGAAGAAACAACACTTGTTTTTATCTTCTCAGAGTACAGTTTAATGGATTTAAGTACAGGAAGGCTGATTCTGGCTGAAAATTAGAAGAAACCTCCCAAAATTAAGATAAGAACAGTTTGACTATGAAATCGACTATCCATAGAAGGGGTGGGCTCCTCTTCCCTTAATGTGTTTCATTTGTCTGCAATGTTTTAATTGGGATTTCAATACTAGGCAGGGATTGGATTTGAGGCCTCAAAATAAATATTATGCACTTTAGAAATTAATAGTTTTGAGGTATACAGGTATGGGAGTTGGGTTCCAGTTAATCCACAATCACCTAAACTAATGAATAAACTAGTCCGCCTGTTGCCACAACTCTTCTTGTTTTCTCAATATAGCTGAGGGTAGGGATGGGCAACCTGGCACTTTCTAGACATTCCCTGAGTCCCAGGCAGAATGACCAGTGACAAGGAGCTGTGAAATTAATGGTCCAAAGTATACTGGATGGCCTAGGCTGCCTACTGCTGGCTTAAGGAGAAAACTCCTTTTTTTGGAGGAAAGTAATCAACACAGTTTTCATTTTCAGAAAGGACATATCATTTCAGACAATTCCTTTTATCTCTCCTCTCTGTGTGCCATTCTCCATACAGCTTCAAAGAATTCCTGATATTCAGGAGCAGCATTTGGGGAGCATGGTGGGGGTGGGGAGAGCTTTCAGAGCAGAATGGTGAACAAAAATTAGGGTTATCCCACCTTGAGCAAGTGGGAGTGCTTTCCACTTGCTCAAAACCATCCCAAAATACATACAACTTGTTATTAATGACAATTTTTATCAAAAGAGCATCTCAAACTATATTCTACTATTAAGAACAGTTAAGAACTTTTAGATGAATAGTAAGAGTTCATTATTTCCCCCCTTCCAGTATTTAAGTGGGTGCTTTTTTCATGTTAGTCATACATTTCACTATACTTTTTTTTTTTTTTATGAACTATAATGTTCTTTGAAGGAAGAACACTCCTCTGTTTCAGAAAATGACAAACAGGAAATGAATAACTCCTGAGATTTATTTGGGACAGTTAGCCCTGACACCCAACTGATCACAACATTAGTTGTCACTGATCTCTCTTTCTGGAACCTACACAGAAAAAATAAAAAATAACAACAATACTAAATAAACTTCAAGTCCTGAAGATTTTTTCCTTCATTTTTCTATCATTCAGGTTCAAACACCTTATAAAGCTAGAGGTCTCAAACCAAAACAAATTCTCTGATATTTTAGTTATAATTTTTTATTGATAAATTGGTCTGTAATTGGATAAATACTACCAAACTACCTTATGAGAAAGTGTTTTATCAGTAGTAATACTATTTATTCTTGCCAATGAAAGCTGAGTATTATAATTGGGTTAATGTATATTATTTTAACATGTTATTAATAATTTTAGGGTTATTCCAATATAAAGTGTTATATACTGTATAACAATGTTTTAATCAAGAAATATACTTAAATGGTAAAATATTAGGATGAAAAGTTTAATTAGTTTGTAGGCACACAAATTCTCTGATATATACACAGACAATTCTCTGTTTTGCCCTTCCTTTCTTGTTCTATACTCCTTTTTGAATGGTTCAAATGCAAAATCAATTATTTCATTAAAGATAAGGGTACCTATATCTTCTACCACTGGTTCTGTTGCAAGAGGCAATTAATATTTCCCTTCTTCCATTCCTAATGTAATGCAGCTTACAAAAACAGGACCAAGATTTGCATAAAACCTGCATATACTGATTTAATGTAATTTTAATAGGCATTCAGTTCATCTCTCCATAGTGGGGAATACTGTGATCAGATGATCTGTGAATCTGTCCCAATTGCTAGCTTTGTTCCAGACAGACTATTGTATAGGCTGGACAGTTCTTTAAACAGAGCAAGAGGTGATCAACACTGTATAATTGAGAGGTGCATTAATTCTAATTTTCAGTAGGCAACTGAGGGTTGGAAGCATGGCTGCAATTTTGAGTCCCTTTAGAAATTTTAGATGGTTGGAAAAATATGTATGTTAAGCCTATTGTTGGGTTATCATGCTTACTTTACTGTGGTTTTGTTTTGCTTTGTTTCGTTTGCAAAAAATCATGTCACCATAATTTGATAATTTGCTATATTCTGTGATTCGATCTGGGCTGCAAAAACTATGTATAGAGAGTACGAAGACCACAACATATGAGAAAAGGATCCTGTACAGACCTGAAGATATACTTCATTTGGAGTAGGGCAATATGGCAATTCTTCAAGATGTTAATTGGGTGAAACTTGAGAGGGGGAGGGAGGGAGGGAAGGAAGGAAGGAAACGTATCTAAAACATGGAATTTGCTTCCCAAAAATCCCAACACCAATAACTGATTACCTTTTTTATGTCTGCAGGCCAACTGTGTCACTCTTATGGTTTCCCAAATGAATTCTCAGGACGGCTGTCAGCACAGTTCTTAGAATTCTTGAGTCCGTGAAGATAGCTATATAATTATGGTGTCAGCTTCTGCCTTTCTTTCATTCCTGTTACATTTTCTTTTCTGTATTATGCTTTTTATAAGCTGGTTAGGATTTTGCTGTAAGAAAAACAAAACGTCAACCTTAAAGGAAATCAGGTAAATAATAAATATACTACAGTAGAGTGTTGCATATTTATATACTTATTATTAAAATGCCCATTTATCATCAAAATTTAATAGATAGATAAATAACATTATCTGGGGGTAAGCTGTACAGAATTCAGATGGCCTTACTTCTGATAAGGCTTATACAGGATTCTGTGCTAAGGTTAGATTTTATCCTAGAATCTGGGAATGTATTTCAGGGATGAAAGGCTAACTGACTTAGAACTGCCACTTCTGTACTGCAAAAATCCAGATAAACCCTAGATGGTGGCAAATTGTGTGTTTTCTGTATAACTTTACTGCCATTTACTGTCATCCTTATTATTGCAGCCCAGATATAGTAGCCCAGCACTCTGCCAAATCATTACTATTTCTCTGTGCAACACTACACTAATTATCCAGGAAGAATATTCAGTTTTTAAAAAAATGTTATAACAGAAAAGGCACTGATATAAGTGATACTTAGCTGAGTCCAATGCATATTTACTTAGAATTAAATCTTACTAATTCAGTGAACTTTACTTCCGGGTCAGCGTATATAAGATTGTAGCCCATGGTCTATGGCTCAGCGTTATGAGTGAACTAGAGCAGAACACCGTATTAAAACAAGCTACAATATAGTCCAAGGGGTAAATCCAGTCAGCATCTTGTTCATACGGGGATCATCTCTTTATCTCTTAAGAGTATAGTAATATACTATAACTCTGCTCAAACTTCCAAATAGGTTGTTTGTATATGGTGGAAGGTGTGGAATGAGGAATCTGTCCTTCATCTGTTCACTGTAAGATTGCACATATAGACATATGCATGGAGGCAGGGATGTGGTTGGTATCAGGACCCCATTATTTTAACCTTCACTTTTTATGTATGTAAGTTAGTCACCTGTTTTCCATCAAACTAGTCTGGCTGGTAGCCTTAACCCTTCCAGCGCTGGTATCTTTAACGCTTAACAATATAAAACAAATAATACCCAAGGTACTGTACTGGAGCAATGTAAGAATTTTTAAAATAATGTGGATCAACACTACTAGATGAAACAGCTGGCAGCTGTTGCATAACAGAAGGAAGAGTATTATATTTTTAACCTGCTCAGTAACAGAAGTTCTCCAAATTGTGTTTGTTTCTGGTGCTGGAGGAGGTGGTAGATAGAAATGGCACAGCCAGCACAGAGTAGCTAGTAGGTCTTCAGGTCATTAATTCCCTGCATTAGGGAATAGTTACTCACTCAGCAACCATATTCCTGTACAGTGCTGCCTGTGGCATCCCATCCACCACTTACTATTTCTTGACCTCAGCAAGAAATACTAGAAATTTTGTTGCCACACAATGGGTGCTGATGGCTTTATATAATAAACAATTTATCTATGCATAAAGCAGGCTGAACACTCAAGAAGGATTATTTTATGTATAGGATGGTCTCCTCCAACTTGATGTCCTCCAGGAATGTGGGCCATGCTATATGGAAGTTGATGCAAAATGTAGCACAACTAAATTGGAGGGTAAGAGGCATAGGAAAGCTGATAAAAACAGATACTTTCTTTGGAAAACAGTAGTAATATCTCACAGTGTGTCTTCTGCTGCACCATAACCTTAAAGCCAGTTATGAGCAATTCTACTGAAGCCAAAAGAGCTACTCTAAAGATACATTGTAGTTTGAAGATTTGAGGCACAGCCAGTGAATTATGTTCTGTAAAGATCTGCCGTAAGATCTGCACATCTCTAATTCTGAGAACCTGGTCAAACAGTTAACCCTGCTTGCCTACAGTAATATTAACACCAACTTAGTAACAGCTCTTCTATTATCCAAAATAACCCCTTCCTTTTTAGTGAAGTAAGACTGCCCTTTAATGTCTAACAAATTGATTACAATGTAGGCTGCCTCAGAGGGAGATGTGACTTAGCTGATCTATTGTTAACAAGACTGCAGAAACAGACTTCAGAAGGGTTGATCATATTTGAAAACAATTTCAAAAAAAATGATTGATAGGTGGTTGGGGGATCCCCAGGCCTAGAAGATTGGACTGAACATTCAGCATAGTCAAGCATACCTGTGTCTATCCACTTGCCAAAAAGAACAGCATAAGCACAAACATAACTGTGTGGTCTTTCTCAGTCTTCCCATTGTATTACTATGGAGTTAATTCCCATAATGGAAGAGAGAGAAACAGATGAAGTTTGTTTGGCAACTGTAGCCATGAAGCAAGTTTAACCATGACCGAAAACACAATATCAAGGGGTGGCCATACTGTGTGTAAATTGAGTTACTTATTTCACAGGTCACATATTTTTCAACTTCTTCCATTCCATTTTCCCATTCTGTATGTTCAGTTTAAGGAACATATTTTCTGTTTCTTTCTTAATTTGTTCCCATAAAAACTAACTTCTTGAAGCTCTTAGAGAATAAGCAATATTGTTTAGAATTATATAGTTTAATAACAGGAGCACACATGATTTGGAGTCATTCCAGACCTGAATTGGCTCCAGGCATCTGCTAGTTTCATCTTTAGCTGGGTCAGTTTGAGCTTGATTCACAAAGATGACACAAATTTTCCTTGTAAATGTTGAGGTATTGTTCTTCTCGAGGAGGAATCACATTAAAATGTGACATGTGTTTGTATAAAATAAACCAGCGATGAGCAAAGATGTAGTCTAACCCAGAGACTTAGCACAAGGGAGCTAATAACTCAGACCCCCCCTTTCACCTTTCTGAATACCTGGAGAGTCAACGAACCCCTGGGGCAGGACTAGTTAAACTGTTGCTAGTAGCACAAGGAGACAACGCAGGTGAGGCTGCATCTCACACCTGTAGGTCTTTGGTTTTCACTGGGGAGCAGAGCTATTTTCTCTAGAGCAAACCCTATGCCTTTCATGTATTTCCTGCCTCCAAAACATGGACAGAGCTGTACAAGTAATTTTGGCAACTGTGCTGCTGAAATTTAGCAATGTAACTGGATTTCTTGGAGTTGCAGAAAATTTACTGGGGGCCACAAGCAGTCCTGGAGGGTTTAAAAGGGGATGGGGCAAAGTCATAGATAAGAAATTCATTAATGGCTACTAGTTACCAGGTAACATGGAGCCTGGAAGCCATTACTGCTCATTCAACCTTGTGAATGACTCTGCTGACAAGGGAGAGGAGATGTGTTGGTGACCTTTCCAGAAGTATTTTGTTTGGATGCTATGGGAAGCATGGTGCTGGATGAGTCAGATCCAGATTTAATTCTCTTTTATTCTACAAGCCAGGATAATTCACGAGTGTAATTTGTAAGGGGTCATAGCACTTTTCAATTTTCCCACTGAAGGTATACTTGCTGCTGGGAATCTGAAAATGTTGTCATGATGAATGCCTTTCTTTTCTTGGGTTGCCTAACATCACCCTTTAGCTTGCTGCCTTCTAGAACAACAGACAGTATGGGAAAAGAAGGCCAAGAATGACCAGCATAGGAGTCATAACTTATTGCTTCTTATACTGAATTTTTTATAAGGACATCTGAACATGATCTATATCTCCATTAAGAGGTAAGTTTCCCAGGCACTCTGATTAAATCCATCTTCAATATGTACTATCAGTCAAGGATAATATAATCTCATTAAATGCCTCTAAATATTGTTATATCCATTGCCCATAAAATCCATATTACTGCTTCTTATTAATATTTTATTGCAGTTCATTGTTTTTAGCATTTTTACCAATTTGGAAGTTATATATTTTTGGCCTTTGACTGCAATAATAAGAATTGAACTGAACTGAATCTGACCTACCCGTGCCAGTGGTGTGTCGGCCTAGCCTACTAGCAGGCTGTTTGGGCACATTTTTTCTTCTCTCACTTTGAGTTAAAATGAAGACGATCAGTTTAGGTTGCTGGTCAGTTTTCTTCTTA
This sequence comes from Candoia aspera, assembly GCF_035149785.1. Classification (NCBI taxonomy): domain Eukaryota; kingdom Metazoa; phylum Chordata; class Lepidosauria; order Squamata; family Candoiidae; genus Candoia; species Candoia aspera. The sequence goes on from NC_086154.1 coordinate 55,971,621, forward strand.
AAATAGCCCAAAATAGGAGGCAGGAGTATTAGGTATGTTCGCCACCTTGAGTTGATGAAATAGATAGATAGAGATAGATGACAGAGATAAAAAAGATGAAGCATTGGGCAAATCCATACCGCAGCCCAAACTGTTTGTTCCCCACACTGTTCCCAGCTGTTTCTTAAGCCAACTTCAGAAATGTCAGAAGTCCAGATGGCAACAGGTTGGCAAAAGGGCCCGGCTGGTGCTCAGTGTGGACTAGGGCCACTATAAGACCTGATGGGACATTCCCCTGCCTTCTTGCCATCTACACCAGAAAGACAAACCTCACTGGCTGGCTCTTGTGGGGACCTGTCTACACTGTCTGCCTTTTCCTTTTAGGGATTGTTCTCGCACACTAGTCCCGCTGCCTTTTCTGTGCTTTCCCAGATGTTTGCAGAGATACCTTCACACACACACTCCTCATGTTACCTCCTTTGACACCAGCACAGACCCTTTCTTTTCCATTTTTCCCCTAATGGTACGATCATAGGTGCAAAGTTAAGAGAAAGAAAATAATAGGGAACAGGTTGTTCTTTTTTTCCTATCTGCTTCTGTAGGTCCATGAAATGTTTGTGGCATGAAAGAGGTAGCAACATTCCTATGTTGCAATTTACAGATGTTTAAAAAAGGGCAGGGAGAGGAAAATTTACAGTACTATGGGACAGGTGGTGATGGTTGGGGGGAGGGGAGCAAGGGGAACTTCACCCAGTTTGGGCAGAAACCAAATGGGGGCCCATTAGGAGATGTAGTGGTTGAATGAGCTTCTAGCATTGAGGTTTATTTATTTATTTATCATATTTTAATCACCGCCCATCTCCCTCATACAGGGGACTCTGGGCGGTTCACAATAAAACAGTTTAAAATTTGATAAAATCATAATAATATCATTACTCTATAAATATAAATATCAATAAATAAATATAAAATGTAATGAGATCCAAGTAATGGCAGATCTAATACCACCCAAAGGGGAACAAGACCGGCCTCGGCAGGACTAGGGAGCCAACCAACCCCAAGAGTGGCTCTTCCTTTCCCCACTCCAGGCATGGTGACAAAGCCAGGTCTTCAATCATTTCCTGAACTCCAAAAGAGAGGAGGCTAGCCTCACTTCTGGGGGCAGGGTGTTCCAAAGGGCGGGAGCTGCTGCAGAGAAGGCCTGCCTCCTGGACCCTGCCAGATGGAATTCTCGTGCAGACGGGGTCCGCAGCATGCCCTCTCTGCATGACCGGGTGGAACGGGTTGATGTTATAGGGATGAGACGGTCCCTCAGGTAGCCTGGCCCCATGCCATGTAGGGCTTTAAAGGTGATAACCAACACCTTGAATTGGACCTGGAAGCAAACTGGCACCCAGTGCAGCTCACGCAGCAACGGGGTAATATGTGCTGATCTTGAAGTACCCAAAATCACCAGCGCAGCTGTATTTTGGACCAGCTGTAACTTCCGGATACTCTTCAAGGGTAGCCCCATGTAGAGAGCATTACAGTAGTCTATATGGGAGATGACCAGGGCATGAGTGACCATTCAAAGGGCCTCTCGCTCCAGGAAGGGGTGTAACTGACGCACAACACGAAGTTGCACAAAGGCCCTTCTGGCCATGACTGCCACCTGCTCTTTGAGCAGGAGTTGTGAGTCCAAGAGGACCCCCAAGTTACACACTGGGTCTGTCTGGGGCAGTACAACCCCATCCAAGACTAAAGACGGCAAGTTCCTTGGAGCAGAGGGGCCATTAACCCACAGCCACTCCCTCTTACCAGGGTTCAGCTGAAGCCTGTTGTTCTCATCCTGGCCCCCACAGGCACCTGGAGAGGGCAGTCACAGTATCACTTACTTCCCCCGGGATGGAGATGTATAACTGAGTATCTTCAGCATATTGATGATACCTCATCCCGTGGAGATGGATGATCTCACCCGGTGGTTTCATGTAGATGTTTAAAAGGAGAGGAGAGAATACCGGCCCCTGCGGTACTCCCCAAAGGAGGGGCCGTGAGCCCGATCTCTCCTCCCCTATTAACACTGACTGGGACTGGCCCTGGAGGAAGGAGCTGAACCAGTGTAAGACTATGGCATCCACCCCCAACTCCCTGAGCCGACCCAAAAGGATACCATGGTCGATGGTATCAAAAGCTGCTGAGACATCAAGGAGAGCAAAAATGGATGCACTGCCTCCATCCCGCTCCCGCCAGAGATCATCCATAAGTGTGACCAATGCAGTTTCTGTCCCATATCTGGGCCTGTAACCTGACTGAAAGGGGTCTAGATAATCTACTTCCTCCAGGATCCTCTGGAGCTGCAGTGCCACCACCTTCTCAACCACCTTCCCCATAAAGGGGAGGTGGGAGGCTGGACAAAAATTATCTAGCATGGTAGGGTCCAGCAATGGTTTCTTGAGGAGAGGGTGTACTAACGCCTCCTTAAAGGCCGCCGGAAATACCCCCTCCCGCAAGGATGTATTTACCATCGACTGGGCCCAACCGCACGTCACCTCCCGAGCTGCCTTCACCAGCCAGGAGGGACATGAGTCTAATTGACAGGTGGTGGCATTTACAGTCCGGAGGATCTTGTTCACTTCCTCAGGTCCAACATGATCAAACTGTTCCCAGATAACTGGGTAAGTACGCTCCCCAGGCATCTCCCCAGACTCCGTCCCATGTTTGGAGTCCAACTTAGAGTGAATCCGAGCGATTTTATCCTGCAGATGCCCTGAAAATTCCTCAGCACGGCCCTGTAGATGATTTTCCGGGTCCCCTTTCCCCAACGGGGATCAGGTGACCATAAACAGGGCTGCTGGGCGGCATTCTGTGGATGCAATAAGAGTAGAGAAATACTGGTGTTTCGCCGCTCTTACCGCCACAAGGTAGGCCTTAATCACGGGTCTAGCTTGTGTTCGGTTGGGTTGGGTCTTTGTCTTTCTCCAGTGGCGCTCTAGGTGTCTCTTAATCCTCTTCAGAACCCTCAGCTCCTCCGTGAACCACGGGGAGTGTCAGGTTCAATAGGATAAGAGAGGCCGCACAGGATCGATCCTATCCAAGGCCCCAGCCGTCTCCCTATTCCAGGCAGCAGCCAGGGCCTCCACTGGACCGTGCAGCAGATCCTCGGGTGTAACCACCAGCTCCCTCTGAAACCGCATTGGGTCCATCAGCCGCCAGGGGTGGACCGATCGAATAGGTCCTGCCTCCCTGTGGTAACTCTCCCCTCAGATCACATTGCCACTGCTGTGACAAGAAAACTAAGTCTGGTGTGAGGCCACTGTCTCGAGTCAGGTCCCGAATAATCTGAGTCAGGCCCATGGCCACCATGGTGGCCATGAACTCCCGAGCTGCCTCCAAGGCCCGCCCCAGGGATGGCAAATTGAAGTCCCCCAGAACCATAAGCCTGGGGAACTCCACCGCCAACCCTGAGACACCTCCAGCAGCTCAGGCAGAGAGGTTGCCATGTAGCAGGGAGGCTGGTACAGCAGCAACACTCCCAACTGCTCTCGGGCACTCAACTTGAAAAACAAGGTCTCACAATCAGCTACTTGTGGAGCAGCGCCCGTGAAGGCCACTAGAGGCTCTCTGATGACAACTGCCACCCCTCCTTCCCTGCCCCAGCATCTCAGCTGGTGCCACACCCGAAACCTAACCGGGCACATTAATTAAGGTTAATTTTTTGATTTAGCAGGCCATCCTTGCATCAATCACAAGATTATTAAAAAACCCAGCAATGGCCAACCAGCAGAGAACATAGCAGCCCAGTAGCCCAGGATGGTTCACAGGGCAGTGACCAACTGCTGGAGGAGGAGAGGCCTGCCTGGCTTTGCAGCCAGTTGGTGCTCAGCTGCCCTTAGAATGGAATGAAGCACCGGAGACCATCCTCTTTGCAGGGCTTAAGATGGCTCAGGCTGAAAAACAGCAGTCTGGAATCAAAGCAGGGAACCCCAAGTGCTGGGTGCATTAGCAATGGGCTGGATGTGTGTATGTGGACTTGATGACATGCGTTTCTGCACTCAGAAATCAGCGATGGCCTATACGGGTGCAGATCTGCCCATAGACAGAAAATAATTATATATTTAGGCTAGGCAGGTGGTTTGAGCTGGGACCAGATACCTACACAAATAACCTCAGTTGTAGCAAAAGTGTTTGATTTTTTCCTCCATAGCTGAGAGCCTGTTGAGTTCCCTGCATGTTTTAGTCCATTCAAACTAAATCCTAGTATAAGTTTCAATTTTTTTTAACAAATAGTGCATTAGAGCTCAACATTTCAGAAGTTATTTCTTCCTGATCCAACAATGTGTCCTCTCCACCCCGCTTTTTTGATACTTGCCGCTATCTGGTTTAGTTCACTAGTTTTAGATGAACCCGTTTCCTAGATAATATTAAATTCATTCTCGATTTAATCTGAGAGAAAATGCAGCAAATATTTACAGAAGAATTTATGCGAACACTGCAGCAACCAGGATGTACAAAGATATATTCATATTGTGACCTGCTTAAGGTATAACCTCCTTTATATTCAGGTTTTTTTTGTTACAAATGACTGTACATTTACAAAGCACATATAGTTAGGATTAGGATTGGGACTGTATTTGGGTTATTTTATTAACAATATACAAATTAATCTAAAATATACAAATATAGATATAGACACACGACACACACTCAGTTGCATGGACTAACATAGGATTTCTAAAAATGGTCTCTGAAATGTTTATATTTTATGGTAGATGAAGATTATTAATTTGAAATATTTGAGGGACAAACTATATGTGATATTTGCATTTAATATGCGTTTTTTAAAAAAGCAAATTGCATCAGTGCAGATGTGAAAATGCCATTTTACCCTATCCAAAAATTAGATCATACAATTATAATATTAAACCTCTTTTTAGAAACTGGCATTTGATGGGACTAATGTACTCCTGCTAAAAATACTATCTTAATAGAAGGGATTTCCTTCAGAATTACAACTAATCACTGTGATAAAATAATAATAATGGCCTGGGCAAATACAGTATAAGGTTATTATCTGATCCCCCAAAGAATCTCAGTTTCAGAGTATTTTCATCTTCCTGATGAGATAACGGTAAGTGTTAAATCTCCCTTGAGGCAAGATCAACTTGACCATGTGACTACTATATAAGAATATGTCCATTTTTGGGGGCGGGGGACAATATGGATATGGTTGGCCAATACCATTTTTCCAGGATTTTTTCAACTACCCATTCAAACTTACAGCCCTGAGATTTCATGATGGTATCCCATGGAAGTACTAACCAGATTCAACTTGGTTTAGCTCCAAAGATCAGCCAGTCAGCTAGGTGCTGCCATCTGCTCTATCTAGTCAAATATCTGTCCAAACCAGTGTGGTATAGTGGTTAAGGTGCTGGACTAGAAGCTGGGAAACTATGAGTTTCAGTCTTCCTTTAGGCACAGAAGCTGGCCAGGTGACTTTGGGCCAGTCATTCTCTCTCAGCCTAGACTGGAAACTCAAAAAACATCTGTCTACTGACTCATAGTGGAGTAGCAAGGTAGGCTATGGGCCATAATCTCTGATGAAAAGGTCTTCATCCTGCTGTGGATTGATTTGGGCTGATAATAATCAGTATCTGTACCTTTATTATTTAATTAAACAAACAGAAAAATAAAACAATAAAACAATAAGAAAGAATAGAAATAAGAAAGCAAAACATATAACAACATACCACATATCGTGTCTAGTAATAGACAATTACTAAATGCAGCAAAGAGTTTCTGATATGGAGTTAATTAGGAAATTCTCTATGTCTGAGTGGAGCTTTGGAGACAGGAATAAGAATATAATCAGAGATCTATCTCACCAAAACCTTCAAAGTCAACAAAAAAATGGAATTTAGTAATTAGTAAATAATTATTTGCCAGTGAAAGCTTAATTGAAAGTGTTTGGATTATTCAGTAAGTACAGTATGCTCTGTGGACTCAAAAAGGTTAAATTGAAGAAATCTTTCAGAAGTTCTGGAGAACCATTCTCAGCCTGGAGACCTCTACTTTCTTTGGAACTGCAGTTCTCACAGTTCCCACTTCATATGGCCAAAAAGTTGGAGAAGATTTCTTTGGAGTGAGTCCTGGCATTCTTCCTGGAGAGAAGCATAACCTATTCTGCAGCAAGTCCATTTTTTTCCAGTTCACTTTTGGAGAGCACTCAACTGTTCAAGATCTTTAGCTCTTTCCATCCAGCCGTTAAAAAAGCCCAGACACCTGTACATGTGAATATATGCACACAGTTTTTTCTGGAATTCAGCTGGGCCAGAGTGAGTGAGTGAGATAGAGAACGTATGTTTTTCTTTATTTTATATGTGGTCAAATATTTAACTTTTCCCCTCATCTGAAAGGAATTGCTGCATCAGGCTATTTACTCAGTACTTGGTGTTTTATTGTGCCTAATGGCTCATGACATCTTATGCATGAGCACTTGTCCATTATAATTGCCCAGCAATATTGCATGAAGCAGAACTCAAGTGCTTTAGTTTAATTCATTTGAAGATGTAAAAGTAGCTTTGGAAGAGCTAGGCACCACCACGCTAAAATGGAATAGCTGAAGGGTCATCAAAAATCATCTAATCCAACCCCCTTCTGATGCCCATAAACTGCTGTTACAGCTCTGTTATACACAATAATACAGCTTTTGCTTAATTTAACATGGCAACTTTACTATCTTCTGAGACAGTCTGTCCCACTAACAGTTTGTTCATTTGGGAATTTTAAACCTAATTCCTTCTCTTATCATTGCAATCTGTTCATTCCAGTCTAACAGAAAGCACATCTCCTCCGTCACCACAGTCCTTCAAAAGCTTATCATATCACTTTTCCAGAGTAGATGTAGTAAATTCTTTCAGTCTTTTAATACAGACAGCTTGGTCCTTAAGCCAGTCACTGTCTTTGCTGCCTGCTTCTGAACACATTATAATTTGTCGGTTTCCTTCTTCATACCAACCCACTTATAATGCACGTGAAGTCGTATGTCCAAATTCAAAGATGTTACATTTCTGTTTTTAACACAAAGTAAATAAATAAGTCTTGCTGAGAATCTCTGGATTGGAGAAGCATATAAACTGGAGTAAATCAATATTTCTTATTTACAGTACACTTCTACTTCCTCTTATTTTCCTTCTCCAGTGAAGCTGCGCAAATTGCGGTAATCTAATCTTTAAAATATTTCAACAGTATATTTCAACTTATTTCAACAGTAGAAAGATTCTGTGGCAGAACACAAATGAAGGGAAACATGTTTTAATCTGAATGTCAGAGACTTCCACATATGGATGCCACCACCGAATAGGCCTTTATGTATTGCCATCACCCCAGAAGATAGTGGGACATATAAGAGGACAGATGATGATGATGATGATGATGTAGAGTTGTTCTGCTTATTAAAAAAAATTATAGCTGGACTTGATCTGCATTCACACGTAAACACTAAGCCAAAACACTGCATTCACACGTAAACACTAAGCCTAGACTAGCCTCCTCGTGGTGCACCCCGGGCAATGTGACTTGTCACGGCTAAATAATCTACACATCTGGCTGCTGGACCTTACAAGGATTTCCCAGCAAGAAAAAGCAGCATGAATATCAAAAATAAAAACAACGGCTCTTTTCAGAACCAGCTGACAAAGGACATAGGAGATGTCCTGATTGCATGTTTTTAAAATAAGCTACTGTCCCAATGTTTTATATTTTATACACATTTTATATATTGTTCTGTGAACTTTTATGCAATAATGCTGTATTCTGCTATGCCATACAAAATAAATAAATAACTAAGCCATAATATGGCTTTTTAATTTTGGCTTTCAACCCAGAGTTCTCACCAAGGCACAAATGACGAGGCTCAAATTATCCTTCTTGGACACATTATGCGAAGACCCAGCTCTCTGGAGAAGGCTCTAATGCTGGGAAAGGTGGAAGGAAAGAGAAGAAGACAATGACCAGCAGCAAGATGGATGGACTCAGTTACAGCAGCAATGGGTGCACCATTGGAAGACCTGAAAGACCAGGTTAGGGACAGATCATCATGGAGAAAATCTATCTATGTGGTTGCTAAAAGTCAGTGATGACTTGGTGGGACATAAATGATCAATCAATAAATTTTGGCTTAGTGTGTTATATGAGTCTAGCTCTTGTGGTCTGTAAATCATGTTTATGCTTTAATGTGCTGCATTTGAACTTAACAATGGTGGTTAATAAACAATGGTTAAGTGAAACCTTTCGTAGCAAGATGTGTGATTCACATTTTTAATCTGCCCTGACAACAGTGTACCCCGCACCCCCAGTTCTGATTTGTGGCAGAGTGTATGTTCACAGCACAGATCAATTGTCTTTTGCAGACAGCAAACAGTCTGAGCACAGTATTCTTTCACCATAAATTTTATGACATATTAAATATTCCACATCATCAGCCAAGACTGCTGCCAGTAAACAATATTGTTCAGCATAAAAGTTGTTTTTGGAATATATATCTTTTAATCTAATATTACTCCAGTATGAAACAACCTGACTTATTTGAATGCCATTGTTTTCAGAGGAGGCTGCTTTACATTTTCATAATATAGGCTGATTCTGTAAGAGTTTCTTTAGGACAAAAACAACTTAACAGAAACTTCCATATTTTTGTTCTGTATGTTAAACATATATATGGGGTGATGTCATACGCAGAAATTTTACTGTATCTATTGGCTTACACATTGCAACAACAACAACAACAAAAAAGCTATATTCACTTCTTCCTGAAATAAAGTTTCCCCATGGAGATGATTAACAGGAGACAGGCATCAAGAAAGGGATAGAGAAAATGCCTTATTGGGAAAGAAAATGGCTGGGATCTGCAGATACATTGAGGGAATGTGCTTTCTTTGGGCATGGAGCTATTTCTGGACTTTAGCTCTGGGATTAGGTCTTAAGCAGCAGCTCAAACTCAAGAAATGTCCATTTTAGTGAAGCTGCTCTGTGGGTAAGACAGCTGTGGTCCGAAAGCTAGAGCCCTGACTTTTAGATCTACAGCAATGCAACCTTCTTTAATGTGCTCCAAGTGGATAATACCTAGTGCAAGCTGAGGGTATGTGAGCATGAAATATATACTCAGCAAGCCTGAAAAGTCAGGCATTCAGTCTGAAGTGTGCCATCAGGGTTTGCCCATCCTCTGCCAGTAAGTGAGCTTTCTGAACAAACTCCTTCTAGAGACAATTCACTGAAGATTCAAAATTGCTCAGTTCTAAATTTCCTGGAAGGCCACCCCCCCACCACAGTGAAACAACCTTATATTTTCGGGGGGGGGGTGCTTTAAGACTTCTCTTGGTTATATTTTTCCACTTATTTTTCTTTTTTCCTGTTATTTCTCTCTCCAACAGACCCTACTGAGCTTAATCACTTTAATCAATCAATTAATTAATTAACCACTTAATCAGAAAAATCTCCATGGGAGAAATATCTCATGATAGGATTTAACTAAAACGTGGGAAGCCAAGAAAGCTGTAGACTGCCCCAGGGATGATTGATCAGTGGAAAACAAAATAACCCACCCTCTTGTTCATTTTGTAAGTAAGATCAGTGTAAGAACTTCATAATAATATGACCAAAACTGTCTTATTCTTCGAAGCAAAAATCAAAAGCAACTTTGTTTTCATCACATCTGGTGAGAAGATAAAATAAAGCACCGTGTTTGTTTGTCTCTCAAGCACAGCTTTATGAGTGGCTGTATTCATGCTGTTCCGGTCCAATGCTACTTAGAAATGATCTGGATCCACACTGCTTGGTCTTATTTATTTAATATAAAAATGTATGTCCCATAGTTTTTGGCAACTGTGTTTCCCCTCTGACATAACATACTTTGCTGCCTGAAGTGCACAAGATGCACCATCCCCATTCATTCAAGAGGTGGACTGGATTTACTTTAGCACTGATAGAAAAACAGCAGGCCAGCTTAGGAGGCTCATAGGCCTCACTTCCCTATTTGCACCAGTGCCCTCACTCTTTCAACTGACAGGACCAACCACAATAGCCACAAAAGCTACTGTGGCACTTGTCCAGAAAATCATACTATAAGGAATTTCCCTTGGTAGACATGTCAGTCTTAGTTAAGTGGTTTCTTTCTAATACTATTTTGGTCTCTGAGTAATTTTCCTCCTTCTGACCGTTGTAAAAAGAAAAAAACAGTGTCTTAAGTTTTTAAAATTGTGTTTTATTTGATAAAAAATTATTTGAGAATCCTAATTGGCTTATAAATGGTTTAATTAATAAATCAATATTACTTGAATGGAATTCTCTGAGCCTGGGAAAGAAAATAGACATTTCCAAAATGTTGTAGGATAAGAAAAGATGAATATTAGTGTATTGTGCTATCAGAGAAGTAAATAATATCTTCCCTGTTAAATCAAGAAAGATGATTAAAGGCAATTGGAAAGCCACACCTTAAGGTACTCGCTGATAAATGTGGACCAAGGTAATATTTCTCATTTCCATGATTCTGTAACTCAGTCCCTTTTCTTGCTTGTGAGCTCTTGTGAAGGGCTTAATAATTACATTATTCTCAGGGGTGGGGTAGGGGAGATGACTAGTCTGGCACTTCCTTCATTTTCTATATTATATTCTTCCCTTGATAACTGCAGAGTCAAGTAAAGTGATTTACATGTGAATGAAAGCCGGCTGGGTGACCTTGGGCCAGTCACTCTCTCAGCCCAACCTACCTCACAGGGTTGTTGTTGTGGAGAAAATAGGAGGAGGAAGGAGGATTAGGTATGTTTGCCTCCTTGAGTTATTTGTAAAAATAATAAAGGTGGGATAAAAATTAAATAATAATAATAATATTCAATATCTAAATCTAAATCTAATGTATGAGCATGAGATTGGCATTTCTGGAATCAAAAAGCGGGGTGGATAGGAGAGGCAGGAGGTTTATTAAAAAAATAGGACTTCACTGCTGAATTGGCTTACTTACACAAATGGTTTTTCTACAAGTAACTTAATAGGATAAGTCATTCCATTTTCAGAGATTTACAATATAGTCAGGATTTCACTGCTACAAAGCTACTTTTTAATAATACTCATTTTAAAAGCTCAATTTGGGGACATCCCCCCGAGATGAAAAAATATATTTGCAATACAAGGGACAAAGAGATCAAATTAGCATTAAGTAGTGAAAGATATGTGACTAATCAAGCTACAAAAATAACTCCCAGAATGGAATTTGGTTTAGCCGTTCACCAAGGAAGAAGCAGAATATCTGAGACAAAGTCCTACTGGCAGATGTTCAAGCATTCCTTCCACTTCGAATGACCAACAATCCACCCATGCCTTTTTGGGGAAAGCTCTTTTCCCTTGTTTGCATGGATCAGTCCCTTCTCGCCACTGTATGTCTATGCCAAGTCAATGGTGTTGTCATGGCAAATGTGCCAGAAATCAAAAGGAATGTTTTTCGTGTCACCAAAAAAGGGGCTCAAGAAGAAGTTTTCTTCCCTTCCTTCTCAGACCGAGAGCTAATACAACCACTTATGGTTCATAGGAAAATGTATGTATATATGGAACTAATTAAACATAAGAGACAGATGATAATTAGATTGAGGATTAAAAAAGGAAAATTGGTTTGAAAAATAAACTGATGTCCACATGACCTATATGCCTCTCATACTTGCCTCTTGTGAACAGGTGTGCTAACCTTTGTTTTGTTGCAGAAATCTGCAGAAATTATTTGAGACTGTTATAGAGAGTCTGAGGCAAAATAATAAGCTTTATCCATCTTGGGAAACATGTATCCCCAAAATTGCCTTCACCTTTCTCTAACATCTTTATGGATTGAATTCCATGTTTTCCCCAGTGGATGCCCAAAAGCAGTGCACAAAACAAATCACAATGAAAAGGCATGCAATTATATACAATTCAGTTTAAAAAATCATATGAAATATGCAAGTATGTGATGAAATGATCATACAGCTCCTGTAGTATATCAGTCCTATATAAACTGAAAATAAGTCCAAAATATGTTCATGGTGATTAATTCTGAGTTATGATGGTATTTGTTTGAGGTGAAATATCATCATTTAGTGCTGTATAAAATATGGATTTCAGGTAAGTAAATTTTTCCATCCCTGGTAATCCAATTACAGCATATTTTAGGGTCAAATCAGAAGATTTTCCTGCAAATATTCTAAGATTTATGCTGTTCTTGGGAATGGGGAAAGGGAGAAAGTTGGAGTCACGAATGATTTCCAAACTCTGGGTTTGGCAGTGTTGCTACCATTCATTGCACAAATTAACTTGGCTTATTTGTTATCCAGCTGCTTCAGGCTGGAGACTGAACAAAGGAAAAAAACCTCTTCATCTGATATTTCAAGGGCAGAATGGCTGGCCTGAAGTCAACTCTCTTGGGGAGAATCTCTTTGCTCCTTCTTGAAATCAGAATTCAGCTAAAAGAAACAACTGTTCCTCTGTTTGGCTTTTTTACTTCTTGATAGGGAAACAAAACTTTCCTGGCCCACCAAGCTTTTGTTTGCTTGTTTGTTGTTCTGTTTCAGCTATTTTCCTGCTCAAGATAGTTTTGTAATTATTATGGCTCCATATAAAATGCATTTGATTAATTTAATGGCAAATATGTGATTTCCTCTATTTGGAGAGCTTGACACATTTAAAATTCAAAATATACTAAAATGCTACCAGGAAAAAAGAGCAAAGGGTACTTAAAATATGAATGTAGCAGAAATAATAATAACAGCAGCAACACAAACAAAATATATTTTCATACTTAGATTTGCCCTAAGAAACCACAATCATTAACTAATTGTTAGCATACAGGAAAAATGGCACAAACGTTTACTGGTAACATTTTTTTCTGCTCTTTTCTTATGACACTGCCTTCATCTTGTCCCCAGCCCATGAGCAAGACAGGCTTGACCTTAGCTTTACTTGTGTTAAAGTAGGATTTTTTCCCTTATTCAACCCTACTCAAGGCCGGCCTCAAGGAATATAAATACGTTAGTCTTCACCATCTATTACCTTGGAGGGAAGTCAGATGATGGCAGGGACTGGGAACAGAGGCAACTGAGGGTAGGGACTGGCAATGGGAACAGCAAATTACATGCAGGTATAGTGTAGGTAGTCATCCGGAAGGGCCTCTACTCAATTCTGCAAATTCAGTGCCAGCGTTAGAACTAACCTTCCACCTTGCAGTGGAAACTCCGAGAAAGATAGGCAAGCTCACACTTGTACATATAATCATAGTATTTATCAGCATGTGCTAATCCTACTTTTTAACTGCAAAGAGATGCCCAGAAAATAAATAATAATAGCAATCATCATCACCATCACCACCATCACCACCACCACCACCACCATCATCATCATCATCATCATCATCATCATCATCTCTAGTTAAAAAAAAATATTATTCAGAAAGACGGACTATGACTCTTCACCCTTCCCATCACAAATACCCTACTATGCAGTTTTGACTTACATTTGTTGTTGTTGTTAATTGCTGTCAAGTCGTTTACGACTCATGGCAACCCTACGTATAACAGAACGAAATGCTGATAGCAAATTTGTGTCGTGGTTTATACTCTGAGGGATGAAGTGTGCTTCAGTATTGGTCTGAAATGAAAAGTATATTAAATAAACAAATAAAGGGTCTTCTCTGGGGTTTTAGTTCTGCAAATAAGGTGCACGTTTCCACCATTCCTAAATCTTTAACATGTATTGCAGTTGCATGAAAATAATTATCCTGGGAATGTTTTCACTAGATGCCCTTTGCTTGCTTGCCTGTATGATAAATCTGTAATGCTCAGCTTATGTCATTTTTCTGCATACCATCCCAGCTGCTTTTAGGCTGTTAATGTTCATCAGTTGTGGTATTAAAGGAATTGCTTTTCATTGCTCTTCTCATTTTTGTTCTTATAAATCTTCATTTATTTAAGAGTAATTTGTTAAATCTAAATATCTTATGTTTCAGATCTAATTCATTTTCATGATTTCCCTGTTTTTTTCCCTTAAATTTGCAGAAAGAAGAGTCAGCTTTTCTTTGATCACTTGTTATTTTACTGTAGTGCTTAATTTTAGTAATAATTACTATCATTTTAATATGTTTCCAGGAATGAAAGCTGTTCTTTGGGAAAAGGATTCCCATTTTATATTATCTGGCTGATAAGAGAAACAAAATTGGGAAAGCGGGAGGGGAGAAAAGGAAGAATTAGTGCACAAAGCTCAAACTGAATTATTGCATTCATTTCATTCATAACATAATTTGAATGCAGCAAATAAGACCATTTGTTTCACTTACAAATTCCTATTACATTTTTCACAATTTAAAGTCTGAATATTTATCCCTTTCTTTCTCAGCTGCACACAGCTGGACTCAGTTGTACTTCTGCCACTTCAATATTCAGGTCCTGACCCCTTGCTCTGGATTTATGGTTTAGAAGTGGCTTTAGGCCTTGAAATGTAAGTCACTTTGAGAACCCTTATGATGCAGAGCTGCCCCCAGGATATATTTAATTAACTAACACATATATATGATTTATGAGGTCCAGATATCTTGGGAGCTGTATGCAATTTAACTCATCATTCATAACTATTTTTTTCTTGCTTTTCTTTTTGAAATAGATTCCATGAGGATCCTATTCTTCTGTATATAATAATTATCTTCAACTATACAGTCCTTTAGTTGGTGGCCTCAACTGATTTTCAGGGTTATTCCTACCACCGCCACTACCACCACCACCCCACTCTCAGGGAGTTAATGTCAGAACACTCAATTATCATTCAGGAGCCACAGAAGAAGAATCGAGACTTGGATAGTTAAATTGCTTTTATTGCAGACATACGAAGCCTTCATAATAAAGAGGAACAGCTGCAAAGGAATCTAATAATCCAGACTGCTATATATGAGAGCTTTAGGGTTTAAATCTTTGTCTTTTTCTTCTGCCCTTATGCAATAGTTATCTTGCCAGTCATTTTGGGGGCATGGATTTGGAGGGCGCTACAGTTATGGTACCTAATTTTCTTGGAAAAATTAAAGGATAAACCTGAAAACAGGGCAAATCTGAAAGGGGTTTATAAGGATAAAACATTGTAATTGTTTATGTTTATAACTTTGCTTTACAAAGGAAAATTCAAGAGCAAAACCAAGAAAAAACTTTACAAAAATGCATATTCTAATAAAAATAGCTAAAATCAAACAGTGTATGTACATTTATTTTAAAAGGACAATTCAGTTTCCATATTTTTCCATGAATGTGAAAGACAGTACATTAAGTGGTACCATTTGTACAGTATGACCAAAATAAAGGGCAAAAGTGAGTTTTTGAAAAATAAATAAATCTAAAGGAAAGCTTTTTGAAGTAAAGGACTGTCCTTTGTAATAAAGGATGTATGGTCACTGTAGCTACAGTGTATTTTGATAATGTTCCTGTCCAGTCTCAGACACTTTGCATTTGTATCTGCAGTGAATGCAACTACAATTTGTCAGACTATCCCACTTGTGTTTGGTTCACAACAGGTTATTTTATTGTTCTAAGCCTATTCTAAGACATCAAATAATTTTTTAAAAAAGTATTAAAATGAGGATGTTTCAAGGCATGCAAGAAAGAGATAAGCTCTGCATGCAGACTGCTACAGGTCCTGGGTTTCTTATACATTTTCCTCTCTCTCTTAAGACATTTGAATGATTCTGCTCTTCAACAGACCTCAGTAATGTGAACAATCTATGTGGGTGTTCCTTATTGACTACAATATTCTAATCCTTCTGCATATTTCCCGATCCTTAGAATCTTAATAGACTGCATATTAAAAAATGAGAAGCTCTCTTAGGCTGCAGACTATTTATTACACTGCACAAAGCAGCATCTTCCATTTAATCCAGTTCTCTTCAGTGTTTTCAATTTCAAAATGGATAGGAAGTAGCTAACTTTGCAAGAATTTCCCTAATGTGTGCAGAGCTCACCTCAACACTATACCATTTATTCCTGGTGGAATGTGACTTCTTACATAAGTGTTTATACAAATGTTTATACAGTTTTCCATATAGCTGCAGAATTCCCCCCACCGCACCCCCACTAAGCCAAGGGGAGAGAAAAGCTGGAAAGGACAATACATAGTGAATTCACTGTGCCTGAATACCTCCTGTCCAAAAACAACATTTGTGTCAAGGTACTGGTAGGCAATGTGTGGGCATACCTTGGCCTACACAAGTAGCCTTTGTAGTTTGGAACCAGGAATATCCAGCTGTTGAGAACTTTGAAGAAAGCCCCTTTGGCAGTCCAGTCACTTGTTCTAAATCCTTTGCTTTATTTTTAAATTGGAGCTAGGTGGAAGCTGCCTTTTCAGAATAAAAGATGCAGATAACAAAAATACATCCACCCATCAAAAAGCCTCAGATGTGCAATTACAGCCTCCACAGCCTCCGTCAGACAGTATGATGATTATAGAGAAGGATACTCAGCTCATTGCTTAGGCAAAGCAAGGCACCATGATCTCCAAACAATCACACACTGGAGTCTAATTACTGGGGTAGGCAGGATTTACTTCATTTTCTGAGCTATATTAATCCTAGCACAGAAATAGCTACTTTTGTAATAATCATTCTCAGAATTGCTGATGTAATGATAGTGAGAGGTCTTGAGGTGGTATCTGAAAGTCTGTCAGGTTCTTGTTTTTGTGAACTAAAAGCCACTTCAGCAGATGTATGGCATGCAGTTCCCAATGGCATAGAGTTGTATACTGTGATCATGGTGTATGCTAATTTAACATTTGGAGGGAAAAGTAACCCATTGTTGTCCCAACTGAATCCAAACAAAATAGAATCAATTTGACTGAAATATTTTAATTTAATACAGAACGCATATTGGAAATCTCCCTTTATAATTTTTCAGTCATCAAGTGTTTAGTTCTTAGGAAACTAAAATGTTCTCTCACTGATACTTGAATTTTGACATTTTGTTCTCTCTGCTTTTCTTTCAAAGTTTGGGAATAAGGGCCCCAGTTGCCCGTGACTTGAATCTCTATAAAAGTATTTAAATGACGTTTTATGACTACTTCTGTTATGTATTGCATTGTTTCTCTTAGGAAGCTGCATCTGTACAGGACCAGGCATCTTGAATTTATCACCTAAACTCTATTTAGGAACATACTGATTGGCCTACCAGTACATAAAGAAAGTAATTGGGAGATGTATAGCAACTTATTACAAATTATTCCAATGAATTTGCTAAGAAAGATAGAAAATTCTTTGGAAAAAAACTGAAATAAAAAATCACCAATCTGAGGCCCAGGAGTGTTCTACTGCTATGCCAAGGGACACTCATAGCATTAATAGCTGAATGTTAGCAATTATTACCAATGGATGCGTGTTTGTGTGTGTGTGTGGAGAGAGAGAGAGAGAGTAAAAGGGATAAGCATTATTTTATAATCTCATCAGAATAAGAAATTGCTGGCTGAAATGGGCACCACAGCTTGTTTGGGATATTAGATTTAATTTCTTATATAGGCAGAGCTATATAAGAAATGTTGTATAAACAGAACTTGAAAGCAGAAAAATACCTCTAAAGTGGCAAGATGGGACCTCAGGACCTCCAAAGTTCAAAGGGACAATGTCCAGTTGAGACTTTTCACTTATTACTGTTAAAGCCCAGAGCCATCAGTTAAGCTCAGCAAAGTTTTTTCTGTTAGCATAACCATTATGAATTGCTGAACATCTTTTATGCCCATGACTTTGAAGATTAAATGAAGTAAAATGTATTTAACTGGCAAGATACGAAATTGCATAGGAAAAGAACTTGATTTGCAATTAGATAAATCATCTTGATTGGAATGAATAGGTTAATAGTATAATCTAGGTGTCTCACTACATTTAATAGGGCTTAATCCGGAATAAATCAGTAAAGGAATGTACTGTAGAAATAAATGTAGGGATAATCTTAGAGTCCCCCTTTTTGGGGGGAGATGGGCGGTGATAGAAATTAGAATAATAAAATAGAATAATAAAATAAATAATCTTTCAGGTGTCCTGGAGATCTTGAATTCTCCAAATGTTGAACTACAGTTCCCAGCATTCTTCACTTTTGGCCATGCAGGTTAGGGCTGCTGAAAGTTGTATTTCAGCAGTATGTGAGGGCCAGAGGTTCCATATGTTAATATTTCTAGAGTGTTGATAGAAGTATTGCAAAGGTATGTTAAAGAAAACACACAGAACATCCTTTGAATTGTGAGACAAATTTTGTGAGCGTCGGAGATGTTTTTTAAATCTACAATTTGACATGGCTTATTAAGTGTCAAGCAGCTGTTTTAGAGTATCCAGTTAGAGCAAAGTACCTAACCATCTTGGTTGATCTCAAAAATTTAAGCAGGGTTGGACATGGTTAGTACTTGGATGAGAGACTACCAGGAAATATCAGGACTTGACTAGAACGTTGAGAGTTGAAAACAAAACAACAGCCCAAAAGAAGGCAAAGGCAAACTATTTCCATGTTATTTCCATGAATGAAGTCATTAGGAGTTGAACTTGACTTGAAGGAAACTTTATCTTACTTTGTTCTGGGTAAGTGTAATGGCATGTGGGAAAGACCTTAGGAAACTGGGCCAAGAGATGCTGCCAAGGGAATGGACAGATAAGAGACAGCATAGCCTGCAGCTGGGTAGTGGGTGGGGCAAGAGGCTTGAAGGGACCCTCCCTAGTTTCTTGGGCTCTAAAGGAGACAAGGGGAGAATTGTACTTTCAGACTTGCAAGATTCTGTTAATGTACAGTAGCTTTACAATAAAGTAGAATTAGTTCATCTGGTCATGTTTCCTGTCTGATCTACCTGGTAAGGCTGACATCAGGTTTCATGATTAATTATTTTTATTGTAGTTAGTTATGCCTATGCAGGAATGAGAAGCAGCCTGATCTTGGCTCTACTGAAGATCGAAGGCCCTACTCACAGTCATTCATATAAGTTCTGAGATTCTCCTCAGAGTTACCTATGCTTTAGTCACTGTTGATTTGGACTACTGTAATGCACTCTATGTGGGGCTGCCCTTGAATGCACTGGCTTCAGTAGTTATGGGTGCCTACCCAATTTGCCCATATAACACTTCTACTTCAAGAGTTGCACTGGCTACCAGTTGGCTTTGGTGTGCAATTCAAGTGGCTGGTTGTCACCTTTAAAGCTCTACATGACTCAAGAGCTGGCTGACTATGGGACTGCTTACTCCCAGTGGTCTCTGCTTGTCTGGTAAGATCTAGAAGACAGGCCTTCCTCTGAATCCCTTTACTTTAGGGCATATCACCAGCAAGAACCAGGCAGTGAGATTTCTTAGTCACTGACCCCACTCTTTAGAACATCTCTTTAGCCCCGATCCTGTCAGAATTGCAGAAATGTGCAAGTTGTGATCTCCTGGAAAGGAATTTTGGCATTGACTTCTTTTGGTTGTTCTTTGACACTTGCGCTGATAATTATATTGTTATTCTATATTGTTATATTCTTTGTTTTAACTGAGTATTAGCCATTCAGAGTCATCTATGTTCTTCTGATTTGTTGTTGTTGCTGCATTATTTCAATCCTTAATGTGCAACATGAATGAGAAAAGGGACCAGACATGTGCCTTAATTCAAAAGGTTCTTAATTCTGTACAATTGAAGCCAGACGTTTTTCTTTTAGGCTTGATGGATGAACCGTTTGAAAGAAAATTTGGGACTTCGTTTTTATATATGGTAACAGCAGCAAGGCTTTTATCATATATAAAGTGAAGGGAAGTGGAAAGACTTACCAATTCCCACTGTGGAAGAATGGATGGAGAAATTAATGGAGCAGGCAGAGATGGCAAAACTGACTACATCGATTAAAGAAAATAATTTGTCTAACTTGGATTCTACTTGGAAACCATTTTTGGATTTCTTGCTTGAAACTGAAAAAAATGAAGCTTTGATTTTGGGATTTGATGATTAGGACTGTGTAAGAATGTAGAAATAATGCATACTTTAGTTAAAAATAGAGTAAGAGGTTAACGTAGTTTTATGTTTTTATCTGCACTGAAGATGGTCAGAAGTTGCTCTTTTTTCGATGTCTCTTTTTATTTCTGCACTTTTAAGTTTGTTCTTTTTTGTTTCTTCTTTCTTCAATCTCTATCTTTAAATGTTTTACTTGTATTTTGAAATTTAATAAAGTTTAATTAAAAAAAAGAATGAAAAAGGGGTGGAGAGAGGAAACAGGGGACTGGGCACCATGGGGTGAGGGCATTTGTAGATGCTTAAATGGAATATAATAACATCAAGGGCATTCGGTAAATAAAAGTAAACAAGAACTTGGTCACAGTAATGGTCAGAACAAGCTATGCAGACTGGAGAACTGAAAATTTGAGCAAAAGAGAGAGGTAGCAATACTCAAATAAAGATATTTTATGGAGCATATGATACAGACATTATATCTATATTAAAAGAGGGGAAGAGATGAGTTGCATAGATATTAGAAAAAAGCTGTTTATGTTAATTGATACGTAAATCCTTTTAAATTTAAGAAGGCTCTGTCAGAAGTGTAGAAGGTTGTGGTGTTCCACACTAGTTGTGATTCATGTCTTATTGAAGAATGGGTGCTATTTCTCTGTGTTTCACTCCCACATCATTCCAGGAAGCTTCCATACCAAAGAACTACATATGTGAGGTACGTGGCATGGTTCCTCTCCCTAAACAGCATTTCTGTGAGAAGGAATTATTCATCTTTGCCCATAGAGCTTCTTGACAAAGACTTTGCTGGAGCAACATGAGAACAAATGATAGGAAAGCAGCCCATTTGCTCTGCTAATGCATGAATCAGTGTTGAATCTACAGGGAGTCTGTTGAACAAAATACAGTGAGAAAGACTGACTTGCTCATGTAACATTTTATTTATTTATTGCTCACATTTATACAGCTGCCCATCTCATACAAGGTGACTCTGGGCGGCATACAACAATTAAATAAAAACAGCAAATAAATAAAAAAACAATCATTATAAAAAGATAAACATAATTATTAAAAGAAGATGATTATCAAAACATTTTAAAATATACCAACCTTGCAGAGAGAGCAAGGATGTCAATCATAATAGAGTCATCTAAGGATGTCTCCCATTCCCAAAGACCCCCAGGCCTGACAACATAACCAGGTCTTGAGGGAGTTCATGTACAAAACAGTGTACTCAGTTCTTCACAACATAGTTGTGAATGCTTTTTGATGCATTCCCTTCACAGCTGCATGGTGAACGAATTCAACGTGCATCAGTTCCTACAAACTTTTAAAGATAACATTTAACCTATTTCTGTAATATCTGGGGTCTCTAAGATCGTCAAGCCATAATGTGTTTAGTTTGGTTCTGGCTTTATGGTTTGTTTGTTTGTTTGTTTGTTTTAGCCCAGTAATGTTTTCTGCAGCTTGGGCTATAGATATTAATTTCTCTCGAGCCACATAATTTATTTCAAGGCTGTACAAAAATGGGATCCTAGGTTTCCCACAGCTAAACGTTGCTCTTCTTGCACTGCAGGATCTGGTGGAAAACTATTAACTATTAAAAAATATTATTGACATGTAAAAGTCTTCTTTCCCAAACTGAGAACTCTAAATACATTGGTGTGCCAGTTCCTGGATTCCCAGCACTAGAATCTAAAGGCTGGCTTTGAATTTTTGGAACCTGTAGCTTTAATGCATCTGGAAGGCATCAGGTTGAAAGCGCATGGACTGGTTGCTAGGAAATAGTAAGCTGAAGTTATACAGCAATAAATCTTGTCAATGACTTACATGTTCCAGAGTACTATAGAAGAACATATTGCTACATTATGTATGCCAAGCAGTTCTTAAGATTGTTTCACACATGCACATATTTCATGTGTTTTCAAGATACTTGTGAAGTGACTCCATGGAAAAGGATGATATTTGATTTTAAAAAAGATGAAACAACATTTTGATCAATGCCATGATTGTCCATTCATCAGTATTTACTTATAGCATAATTCTACTTTTCTGCTCAGAAGTATGTAATGACGTGGGGTTTATTCTCAGATAAACAGAGCAGAAGTGGGGAAACAAATCAGCTATTATAGTCAGAGGTGAAGGATGCTGGGAGCAGTAGTTTAGGAACATTTGAGATTTTTTTCCAGCAGGTTCCCTATTCCTGTGGTAGAGGATTATATTTGACCTTATAACTGGCAGCAAATAACAGCTTGATCTTCTATTCATTTTTCTACTTCCATTTTTAACTGTTTAAATTGATGGCCATAACCTCATCTTATGACAGCGAATTCCATAGATTAGGGAATGTTGTCATGTATGAAGAAAATGATAGCTGCCAAATGATGAATGTATATATGTGAATCTATGGCTCAGCCTCACACTGACAACAAAGGCCCGCATAGTTAAAGCAATGGTGTTCCCTGTAGTAACATATGGCTGTGAGAGCTGGACCATAAGGAAGGCTGAGTGAAGGAAGATCGATGCTTTTGAACTGTGGTGTTGGAGGAAAATTCTGAGAGTGCCTTGGACTGCAAGAAGATCAAACCAGTCCATCCTCCAGGAAATAAAGCCAGACTGCTCACTTGAGGGAATGATATTAAAGGCAAAACTGAAATACTTTGGCCACATCATGAGAAGACAGGACACCCTGGAGAAGATGCTGATGCTAGGGAGAGTGGAAGGCAAAAGGAAGAGGGGCCGACCAAGGGCAAGGTGGATGGATGATATTCTAGAGGTGACGGACTCGTCCCTGGAGGAGCTGGGGGTGTTGACGACCGACAGGAAGCTCTGGCGTGGGCTGGTCCATGAAGTCACGAAGAGTCGGAAGCGACTAAACGAATAAACAACAAATGGCTCAGCCAGCAGATGTCCATTTAAATTTAGGCAAGTTGGTTGCTAATTAGTATTATATACTGTATAGTTCTGTTCAGAAAGACTCAAAGGTTCAAAAAGATAGCTTGATGACTGACATAAATGTTGGCCAATCATCACTGTACAAATCTGGCTTCTGTCAAAAATCTGAAGCCTATAGGGTCTTCACACAAATCCTTCCCTATGGCCTGTGTGGTGTAGTGGCTAAGATGTTGGATTGGGACTAAGGAGACCTAAGTTCCTCAGCCATCTCTCTCAGCCCAACCTAACTCAAGGGGTTGCTGTTGCAGAGAGGTGGGGACTGCTCTTGGAGGAAAGTTGAGCTATAAATCTAATAAATATTTAAGGAAAATGCATAGAAATTCTCAGTTGTGATTTATACTCCCCCACTTCTGAAATCTTGTATTGTCTCCCACTTCTTTTAGGAATACCTGATATCCTGGGGCAAAGCCTCCTTCCCAAAGTACAAATGGTTTGTAAATACAATTAAACTACTACTACTTTCTGCCAGGAAAATATAGATGCATACTTTAATAATTTACAGCAATGCTAGCAGCAGGGAAGTGTGTGTGTTTATAATCACTGCTGAATGAAACAGGCTGAGCATTTGGAAGAATAAAAGAGTTGCTACAGAATGAGAGACAGGATGGTGGATCCTGAAAAGGCAGAAAGGGTGCAATTGCGCCCTACAAGAAAACCCAAAGAAAAAAAATGAAAATATTTAGGTAGTTGGTAAGTCACTGTTATGAAGAACTGAAATAAATGAATGCCAACTGAACTCATTAGTTTGTGAACTATGCTGTATACCAGGAACAAGTTACAAGGGCATGACAGAACCACTTCCAAGGCAGACAATTATCCCATCCTGCTGATAGATTTGGGGACATACAACACTACAAAGAATAGCTATGATTTTATCACGACAGACTTTAAAAATCTCAGAAGGAAGCTCATGATGCTGTGTGATCAGGTGGTATTATTGTCCATCTGTCTAGTCAACAGAAGAAGGAAAAAGGAAAGAATATTGCAACTCAGTGAAGTCTATACATACATATAAGTCCATGGGAAAGAGTTTGTTTTTGGAACCATGGTCTGAGTTATTTAGAATATGGACGGCTGACAGGAGATGAGTTGCACTTCACAAGGACTGGCAAATAGGTGTTTGGCTAAAGGACTGTGAAGAGGGCTTTAAACCAAATTCTGTAGGAGATGGAAACAAAAACTCTGAAATAAGGATCTCAAACAAGACATGTGCACTGTAGAAAATGGGAGTGTTGATGAACATGGGCTTCTTGAAACACACAAAACAAAATCAGAAAGAATACTGGCTCTTAAAAGTTTCTGCCCTTCATTTTCTATCCTCTAATAGAATATTAAATGCAAGTCTGGCTTTGTGCTGGGTTCATTTACTTCTCCACAGCATCTTTTTCTGTTATTTGAGTATACAGCATATATGAATTCAGAGTTCAAATTTAAATAATCTGTTTGATTTGTATGGCATCAGCCATTTAATTGAAGCGAATATTTGTAGTTCAGGGTTGAATTGTGGAGTCCTTGGTGCTCTCTGAGCCTGGTTGTTTTCCCGCAGTCGTTTCATTGCCAGACTAGGCAACATCTTCAGTGCAAAGAGGGAGTGGAGAGCACTAAGGACTCCATCAGCCATATTTGATGACATTTGAAAAACTGAAGCCTTGATCCAAAGAACTACAAACAAAAGAAACTCCAGAGCATTCATGAGGAATGTGTCTGGGGTGGGGTGGGGGGGACCAGATGTGTTTTCTTAGATTCTTTGGAAGAAAGGTAGGGTGTAATGAGTGTACAGAATGATGGGGGAGGGGGGAGTCTTATTAGCATAAATAAGGAAACTGGGATAGGATGCGAGTGTGATGATGATGGTGATGATGATGGTGATGATGATGATGATGATGATGATGATGATGATAGTGGTGGCCTTCAGATTACATCAAACTGTTTTTGTTTAGGATCTGGAAACTTTTAAAAATATACAAGGCCTAGACATGACAACTTTTTTTTCCCCAACAATGTATATAGTTTTAAGGAGAGACAACAGTGTTCCCAGTGCTTTTTCTACATAGTTGATACTCAGTAAGAAGAAATAGATTGTTCTGGATCCAACTCTGTATTAATTCCTAAATTAATCCATAGAAAAATGATGAAAAGGTAATGGAAGGGCATGAGTGCATTAAAATTTCCCTTTTGTTGGAGTTCATTCTATTCGTCTAATGAAGTGGATTTTTATTAATAATAAAAGTGTTAGTCTTTACAGTGCCACAAGACTCTTGGCTTTATTGCTATAACAACAAACTACAATGTCTACCCTTTCTGGAAACCTTTAGATTTTTAAAAATCTATTTAGCATAATTGCTGTTTATTCTTTCACCATTTAGACAGTTTTTCTCTCTGGTACTGGAACTATGCAGAGAATTTTGGAGTTGAACAACGGCAGTTCTACTCCTTTGAATATAGTCAAACATAATTTTCTTAGATTTAACAACGGTTTAGTCTTTTGATACTATTAAGGCATTGATTATTAAAACATGATCCCTCTCTCTGCCTTTCCTGCAGATGTTCTCTATAGATTTCATCAATAACACTCATGATGATCTGGCATAATGTATTTGTTTCCAAAATTTTTGTTGGGAGAATATGACCAAATAAAGATGGTTGATGATATTGAAGGCTGCTAACCAATCAAGGAGGGAGGGCCAGGAGGAATGTACTGCCCCCATCTTGGGTTGGCCACAGCTCACTGAACAGTGTGATCAATACAGTCTTGGCTTTATGTCCCAGCCTGAAGCCCATCTGAAAGGGGTCCAGGTAATTTGTTTCCTTCACCGAGCTGCACTGAGCTCTGCGCTGCAGCTCAACCACCTTCTCAATCACCTTCCCTAAGAAGAGAAGGTTGGAAACTGGATGAAAATTATTTGGTTCTGTTAGATCCAGCAATGGCTTCTGAGGGGCCAGACCACCACTTCCTTCAAAGCTGGAAGAACCACCCCCTCACCCTCTCAAAAATGCCTTCATGACTGTATGGATCCAACCACATGTCACCTTCCAGGAAGCCTTGACTAAGCAGGAGGGGCATGAATCTAAAACACAAGTGGGTACATGTACAGTCCCAAGGACCCTGCCCACTTTCTCAGGGGAAAGAGACTCAAACTCTTCCCAGGTAATGAATCTTGACCATGCCTCTGTCAACTCCATATGACCTGCAAAGCTGGCATCCAGTTCAGAGTGGATCTGAGAGATTTTATCTGACAGAGTCCTGCAGGGGTCTTGTGGGTGTTCCCCCAATCTCTCCTAACCCAGAAGTGACTTGGTCAACTTACATAAAGCTACTGGCTGGCAGTCTGAGACACCATGAACAGAGAAATACTCACATTTTGCTGCTCTTATTGCTACAAGATAATCCATAACAAAAGCTCTGTCAGATTCACTCCTCATTTTCCTCTAATGCTCTATTTGGTATTTCATTCCCCAGAGTTCTGAAAATCAGGTGGCTCTTCCACAGAGAGAATCCACCCAGGTGTGTGATCCAATCCAAGGCTGCCATCACCTGATCATTCCAAGTGGCAGTTAAGATCTCAAACAAACCATGCACTCAGGATCAACCCCAAGTTCCCTCTGAAACCTGGTCCTTCCCCCCTGCAATGGGAGACAGCCACAGAAAACACCAAAAGTACCAAGGAGTGATCTGTCCATGGCAAACTCCAGATCAGGTCTCCACTGCCCCAGGATAGCATGTGACCCCTCTTGTGTGTTCGGCCATCAATAACTTGAGTCCGGTTCATGGCTGCCATGGTATCCATGAACTCCTGAGCTGCTTCCAGTTCTGCAGCTAAGGAAGGCATAAGCCTGGGGAATTCTATTTCTAAGCAAGATATGACATCGAGCAGCTCAGACAGGGTATCAGCTGTGCAGCAAGGAGGCTGGTACAATAGAAGCAATCCCATCTGATCCCTATGGTTCAACTTCATGAACAGGATCTCAGTAGCACCATGAAAGCCACAAAAACTTCCCAGATGACCAAGATCATTCCCCCATCCCAATCCTGGGATTGCAGCTGACCTGAAACCCATTTTGGTAAATTTCAGAAAAGATCCACCCCCCACCCCTTTCTATGCCAAACCAAGTCTTGGTAATACAGTACATGCCCTCTCATCCATGATCAAGTCATGGATAGGGAAGGTCTTACTAAGACCAACCTGGCATTAAGAAGCAGCAGCAGCAGGAGGCCAGGGCCACCTAAAGTCCGATGGCTGGTATCAAGGCAGAGACCAGGGGGCTGGAATGCAGAACTGGCACCAAACACTGAGACTGTATTCCTTGAGAGTAGCCTGCCCCAGGCCCCTGCCATCTCTCTTCTTGTCCATCACCACTGCAATGTTACTGCCCGCCTTTAACCCTCCCAACACATATCCACTCCCTGACGCTTGATATCCCTCTCCCCTGCCAGTGGGCCCTCTCAAACTCTTCCCACCTGAGTGCCATAGCACAGGGACGCTTCTGTCTCACATTCAGCACCCCAGCCTTCGCCATCAGCCATCATCCAAATGTAATCACCCCCACCCCCAATTAACCTCACTAAAAGTCATCATCTTCAGTAGATTACTTAAGAGATGCCCTCATTCCCCCCTTCTGTTTCCCACCCAGTGGGAAGAGCAAGCAGCAAAAGTTCCAGCCTGCCCCCAAACGTCCATCCTCCATAACTGCCACTACTTTCCCACCTGAAACCAGTCTTGAGGTCCACGCCTTTCCTTCCTTTGCTTCTCTGGAGTGTGCAACTGAAAAGGTCTGGAGCTGGGTGGAAAAAACAGTCCAGCCTCCAACATCTCCAGTCCTCCATATGTTGTGAAGTGCAAAAGAAGCAAGAGGGTAGTCACTCCACAAGGCAAGGTCCCACTCCTGTTGCTGTCCAGCACAGGTGTTGAGTCACCAAGTCCTCCATAATGCTGAAGGTGGGCAAGCCCAGGCCATCATCCTTGCCTTTGTGCATTAAAAAAAAATGAAGCTGAAGCTGACAACTCCACCACTCTTACCAAGGTTCAGTGCAAGGTCTGCCCCAGTGCTGCCAGTGCTTCTCCAGTGCAGACCAGCCGAAGTGTGAAGACACGGCCAGTTCAAAGCATTCACAGAATCCTCACACCACTTTCAGGGCTACTGAAGCTGCCACTCTGGGGGCTCTGTTCATGGGCGTGGAAACTGTTGCCCTACGCATCTTCCACAATCCAGTAACACTTCCATGCATGCCTAAAACCCCCACTCTCATGGCCCATCCTCAAACAACCCACCAGTCTCGGCGCCTAACAACATTTTTTCCATATAATATTAAATTTCTGAATCCTTTTAGAAAATAAGGTGTAAACTGTTTAAACGTTTGAAGCCAGTTTCCTTTTGAACAATGATTTGACAAGTATGACTTCAAATGCACAAGTTTAGTGCTTCCAAGAAACTCAAAACTAGACTAACAACCCTTATGTAGCGGTTTCATTTGCTCTGTTCTTTGAACCATTGGAACACCTCAACATCCTTTTCCTGTATCTGACTGTGAAAGCAGCAAACATTATATGAAACAGGGTTGGAGGACATTGCTGCTAACTCTACATCAGCAACAATACACATAGTTAAATATCAATGCACCACTGAAGGAACAGGTGGAATGTGATTTGTGCTGGAGTTTGCCTTTACACATAAAATTGCTTGCCCACTTATATTATGAAGGCTAATTCCATATTAGTCCCCCAGCCATACAACTTGGTTCCTATACATCAGGTTTCAGCTGAATGAGAAAACTTGGTTTCAAAGAATATGCTATTAAAAAGAAATAATTTGTGAGGTATTGTTTATCACTAAATAAATCAGATGGTAAGCATAACTATTTATGTATTCTACCCTACCCTGGCCAAATGAGGCAAGGATCATAGACAAAACTGCAAAGCTATAGGAGGGATCTGCACAACTATTGACATTAGCCTCTTAACAGAAATCTGCAGGCAGGCAAATCATACCATGGAGAATTAAGAATGAACACTGGTTTTATATCGTGGTTTGATCAACCTTTTAGTTTATAGCTGGAATGAAAGTTACAGGAGCTAGAATCAGCAATAAATAAACCATACATTATTTTACCCTACTTTACTTATTTTTACTGCAAAACTTTTAATTTTATAATGTATCAAATTTTCTGGAGTTTATATGTATAATTTATACACATTCCACAAGACATATACAGTGTGTACCAGAATAGTAAAACCAGACTATACCACACCATTTTCCATATTATTCTAGTCCACCTTTCCTATTTGCTTTCTGACCCCCACAGGCACTGAGTATGTTCATTCCTCACTAAGCTATTTGGGTGGTAGGTTTCACCACAGTAGTAAATTACAGAATAGGTGTAGTCACCCGAGTGACATTTAATTTTCCTCTGAGTTTAATAAACAAGGAATAGCAAATTTCACAACATAAAGTTCGTCTTTATCTGTTGACATGTTCAAAATTTGAGAGGACCATGTGCTTATTGTCTGTTTTACTGGCAACCCAAGACTAGGGTTCAATTCTTAGCCCTATTTCCTAGCATCACACAATCACTCGTATACTGGAGAGAGGCCATTCTGAAGTCTTCCCAGTTGCTGCAAAGCCTACCGTATCCTGGATTTACAATTTTTTATTCATGGGCCAGGAAAAGAAGAAAAGATATCTGCAACACTGCAGTTGGGATCAGTGTTACTGCAGTCAAATGGGGGTGCGGTGGAGATCCTTTCTGTTCCCTTTGAACTTTCCCATACGACAATAAGAGGAAGAAACTGAAAGTTTAAAGGAGATAAAAATGGAGCACCCAGAGAAGTCCTATTTCTATGGCACCTCCCTAGGGCTTTTTCTCTCTTTCAGCAGCAGGAAGGAAAGATTTAACCCCCACGGTTGACTGAAGTTTGTTATTTAAACTAAACCCTTTGCCCCTACTGCTGATTAGGTTAGGTGTTTACACAACACACCAATTTTTCCCCCATGACCCAGTTAAGTGTGGCATGCTAATATATTCTCACATGTATTTTTTTCAAAAGCAGGTCTCCCTGAGTTGGAGCTTCTTCACAGGTAACTGTGTTTAGAACTGCAGGTCTCCGTCAGTGACATGGCAAAAATTGATTGAAAAAAATTACCCAGGAGCAAAGATGTTGTTAAGATAAAATCCTCATTCATGTAACATTACTCTGCATCTCTAGCAGCGATTCTTTCTACTTGTTGCTCTAAGGAAGGCCTGCCATCTAGTGGAATATATACATGTTATTGAACAAAATGCTTTTAATGTTGAACTAAGGTTAGTCTTTCTCCTGAATTATTATAATCTTTAGTATCAGTATTCGAGTGTTAAAAAGTAGTTCATGTAAAGCAGGAGCAATTCACCTCATTATTATGTTCACTCAGCAGTAATGGCTTCAGATGAAACAGGTTTTTAATAAAATCCTGATAATCTGCTGGTACTCATTAAAAAACTTTCTGTTTCCCAAACAAAACCAAAACAAAATCCATCTCACTGCTCTTTTGGTTTCTAGCAGTTTCTGGCCAAATGGCTTGTGGGCTTCATTTAAAGAAAAATAGGCAAACATTGAATGAGAGTTGGATACATGCATTTGAACTAGCGTTACAAGAAAACTCTGAAGAAATAAGTACTATCATTTTAGAGAAGATACCAGAAAATTATTATAAACACTTGAAATGCTAGTATATGATTGTAAGTGGGGAAAATGTGTGTTTTTGCACTGCTGTTGTCATTAGATATTTTCAATAGCACTATATAAGAATAAAACTTACTTAGTAAATTGTATTTATCTGAAGGAATTGATCCAGATGCAATCACTAACCCATTTGGGTTTAGCGACTGCAGGCGACATATGGAAACAACTGTGTCCAGAGACAGATAGGAATGTGTGCCTTTTGCTATATTATGCAGGGAAGTTTTAGCCTTGAAGATGGCTTTAAAATACTCCTACAGTTCAGAGGATGTTTTTAATTGTGCAGTTGTAATTATTAGCAGATTACATCAGAATAGAAAAAACAATTCAATATTCTATAAAATAATCTACTCTAAAGATTAACCCCCAAACCTTTTTTCAAATAATTCCATAATTTATTCATTTAGCTTTTTAAAAGCAATTATTTAGATACTTGTGGATTTTGTATAGATAACTGGCAGATAAACGTTAAGGTAAATGTGTCTTTGAAATAAAAAATGTATCTTAGGGCAATTGTTTGTATGATTTGACATAGATATTCTAAAAGAAAAAGAAGAACTATATAAATTAGAATGTGCTTGCACAAATCCTTTTTCATGAATTCTGCTTTAGTTCAAGTTGGAATGTTGCATAGTCGGAAGCGACTAAATGAATAAACAACAACTGACCAGTTCTCTTCCTCCATATTTGTTGTTGTTATTGTCTTTTTGCACTGCGCTATGCTATAATATGGTTTATTTGGTTTTGACTTAGCATTTTATACGAATTTGGTCAAGCTTCCTTTTTTCCTCTGCAGTTGATGGTGTTGTATCAGTTACCAAATTCAAAGGGAAAATGGTTCAGTGATGAAAGATTCTGTCCTAACAACCAGGAAACACACTGAGACAAGGAACTGGTCTCTAATATTTATTGCTAGTACTTAACAGGAATCCTAACAAACTGAAGAAGCGTGGGGAAAACCCAGACATATAACCCCCAAGGGTTAAGGCGGTCCCGATCTGTGTCTCTTTGAATGGCTGAACAATTCATCAGTGCTACGCATGCGCTTGACAGTCTGGATGGGAGCCCCCTGCTCGCCATCCTTACTCATGACAGATTCAATTGTTAATTCATATTCATAGTAACTATAGGTGGTGAGATTATATTTAGTGTTAGATTGATACAAATGCCTGAAAGGGAGTGGTAACAACAGTTGATCTGGAGGGGCCCAAAGATTATTTTGTCGTGGAGTTGGTCCATCGGGTCACCAAGAGTCAGACACCACTTAACAACTGAACAACAACTACTTTGGGGGGAGGGATACACATATTTGCATGTGCACAAACACTAATGTAATAAAATCTCAGTTTTGGTTTAAGTTACTACCAGGATGTACGGGAGCACCATATACAAGATTAAACTTCGGCACGTTTAGGCTTAGAGGGCATTTCAAAGAAGCCCCTCCGCTGGAAAGTCGTCAATGGCAGGCGATGGTCCCAAGCTGAGTGGGGATGCAAACCCGTCCCAAGTCCCAGATCTTGATTCCCAGTACGCCTAACTCCTGGCTGCAGGTCGGACTTGGGAACAGAGACTTGGGAACCAACTTCCCCAAACAACGCCCCAAAACACATCCGCACAGTCAGTAAGAAGACAACCGGCCAGTCCAGAGAAGGGGCACCTTCCGCGTCACGAGCCTTCCCAGATAGATTCCCGGTTTTGCCACGTGTGACTTTTCAGGGGTGGGAGCAAAAATCAAGGACAGCGCAACAGTATCGACGGCTAATCGAAGGAGTAAGTCGAACAAGCGCCGAAGCCAGCCTGAATGGCCCTTGCCGCCGCCTTTTCCTCCCCTCTCCGGATGACGGGATCCGAGCGCGACTGGGAGGAGCCATTGTCTGCTTTTCCTCTGACGAAGCTGCAAGGGAAGGGGAAGAGATTGGAGGGACTGCGTGGAGAGTCGTTTTGCATGGCGCGGAGGACGCCGGTGGAAGATGGGCTCTCAGGAGGTGCTCAGGGATACCGCCAGGCTGGCCTCCTCCAACGCCCTCTTGCAGGTACCCGCCAGCAGAAGATGGGAAGGCGCGAATGGAGACCAGAGGGCGCGGGGCAGCCGCCTTTCGCTCTCTTCCCGCCTCCTCTCCTGACTGCCGGCCTCTCCTTTCTCGACGCGGCTTATTTCCAGGAGAGATGGTGAATCTCAAGCTCCCGTTTGAGAAGAGGCTAACGTGGCCTGGGCGCCACAGACACTGCAATAAGTTGCTGGCGGAGCCGGGAGGCAAAGTGACTTCAGTAGGCAAAAATCAGTGGTGATGTGCGGTGTTTCAAAAGCTTATCAATTGATCTTGGCATAAGTGATTGAAGACTACAAGTCTTTCCCTCAAGTGCTGGGGCGGTCTATGACCCGTGAATCATAAGAGTGCAACGGCTGGAAAGGATTTTAGAGATCACTTAACTGCAACCTCCTCCCCACTGCAGGAATCCACTGCTCCAGCATCCCAGAGATGGCTGTCCAGCCTCTGTTTAAACACTGCCAGCAAAGGAGAGTCCAGAGCTTCACAGGGGAGTCTGTTCCCTTGCTGAACAGCTCTTTAAGAATTTTTCTTGATGTTCAGTTGAAACCTAAACCCAGTGTTTCTTCTGTTGTGTCCTGGAACAACTCTGAACAGTTCTAGCCTGCCTTCTACAGGGCAACCCTTCAGATGTGTGAAGATAGCTATTATGCCTTCCCAGAGTCTTCTCCAGGATAAGCATAACCAGCAGTCCCAACCATTCCAGGGCCCTTAATGTCATAGTCACTCTCTTCTGGACACACTCCAGTTTTCAATGTCCCTCCTTAAATGCATCCTGGCTTCATCAAGGCCCCAACTCCTTTTTGTCTGCACTGCTGGCCTGTATGGTCTCTCCTGCACACACTGTAGTCATGCCTTTGATTTTTTTTTTCTTTCTGTTCAACTGTTCTGCATTTGTTTTTCTGTTGAAATTCATCTTGCAGGTTTCTGCCTGTTGTCCCAGCTTGTCATTCTCCTGAATCTTGAAATTGTCCTTTAAGGTGCTTGGTTTTCCCTCATCTGTGTGTCATCTGCAGATTTGATAATCATATTACCTCATCTCTCATCCAAATCATTTATAAATACATTGGACAGGACAGGGCCTAGAATGCGGCCCTTTGATATGTCACTTTCCTCCAATGTGACATGGAACCCTTGACATACACTTACTGGATATTCAACTTTGGTTGGATATTATCCAGTTCTGTATCCATCTGATGGTAGCATAGTTAAGCCCATGCTTTGTCATCTTCTGTACAAGAATCTCAGGGGAATCTTTGGTGAATGCTTTACAGAAGTCACGCTATCTTATGTGTACTACATTTCTTTGGCCAACTAAACTGGTCACTCTACCAAAGGAGGTTAGTTTGGCATGATTTATTAAGAAACGCATGCTAGCTCCTGCTGAGCAGTGCATTATTTTTCAAATGCTCACAAACTGACTGCTTCATAATCTGTTCCAGAGTTTTGCTCAGTATTGACATCAAGCTGATAGGTGTCTGTCATTATCTGGGTCCTCCCCCCACTATTTGAATATAGCAGCAGCGCCTTCTCTGGCACTATGCTCATCCTGCATGATTTTTCATTGACCACAGAAAGGGACTCCCAAAATGACATCAATACGCTCCCTCAAGGTTCTTACTGTAATTAATCTGGTCTTTGAACTTAAACCCATTCATAGTAGTTTAGTACTTAGTAAGTAAGTACTATGTACTTACATAGTACTGAGCCTTAACTTTACTTACCTTCGGTTGCTGTTCCCTCCTTGGGTCAGTTCTGCCTAGGTCCATCTGAACAGAGTTCCCTTCAGGGAGAAGGCCAAATCAAAGTAGGGGTTGAGAAGCTCTGCCCATTCCCTGTCACTACTATCTAGTAGTGCACAATCTAGCAATGGGGCTTTCTGTTTCTTTTAATTCCTCTTACTACTGCTGCAAGCCAAACATTCTTTCGTAATTTAGCTTTTCTTACTTATTTTCTGCAGATATTAGCTACCTGCTGTACACCTTCTTGGTGATTACACCATCTTACATTTCCTGTACATGTCCCTTTAAACTCTTGGTTCAGTTGAAAACTCCCTATGCTACCTTTCTGGTTTGCTAAGATGCCCCATACGCACGCGTGCGCCCACACACACACACACACACACATTCATTCATTCATTGGAATGATGTGTGATTGTGCTTCTTGTATCTTAACTTGGAGAAGTTTCCAACCTTCCTGCATTCACTTTGACTTAAGGATCTCTCCATGGATCCCTCCTAATATTTATCTAGGCTTGTGGCAATTAGCTATCCTGTAATCTAGTGTGCATGGCAAACTATGTGCCAATTTCTTTTTCCTGTAGTATCTTGAACCCAAAAGGGTGTAGTTGTTCCTCCCAAAATTCCACTGCTCTTGGGTCTTCAACAAGTTCTCCCCTATTAGTTCGGATCAAATCTAGAAGTGTCAGTCCCCTTGCCGGAAGAGTCAGGGAAACAGTGGGTGGTACTGACCGGAGACTTCCTCCTGAGAGGGCCTGAAGCAGCAATCTGTTCACCAGAGAGCCTATCAAGAGATCTGTGCTGCCTCCCTCTGTCATGCATTTGATATATGACAGAAAGGCTGACAAGATTTGCTGACAAATAGCTCTTTCTGTTGTGTGGTGGGGAAAACAAAGATATTATTATGCGGGTGTGCTGTAGACTGTCAAACCAGACAGGAGGGAGAAAGCCTTCCTGGGCCAGATTACAGAATTTTCAAGAACAGATATAAAAATAACTGGAAATTGTAACTACCTGCACATCTATTGGAAAAACAACTTTATTTATTTTTTTAATTTTTATCCCACCTTTATTATTTTATAAATAACTCAAGGTGGTGAACATACCTAATACTCTTCTTCCTCCTATTTTCCCCACAACAACAACCCTGTGAGGTGGGTTGGGCTGAGAGAGAGTGACCGGCCCAAGGTCACCCAGCTGACTTTCATGCCTAAGGTGGGACTAGAATTCCCAGTCTCCTGGTTTCTAGCCCAGCACCTTAACCACTTGACCAAATTTGGCTAAGACTTCAGAATCCCCAGAATTTCCCAGGTCTTGTCCTTTTCAGGGCAGTCTCTGAGGCTGGCTGCAGCTGTTCTTCATCCAGAGATCCAGAAACCTCATAGATTCTAACCTCATCCTGGAGTCTATCCAAACCTCCAGAGCATAAGAGTTTTTCTTGTCAGTTTCTGTTTGGCTTTATCTTCTGGGAAGCTTCTTGATGCCATTGTCCCTCCATAAGCATTTCCTGTGCTCAATTCAAAAATTTCCCTCTTCCCTGATAAGTTGGAGGGGTGGACATTGTTGCCTCTAGCTCCTTTGTTTTCTCTTCCAGGAGGGCTATTAGCCTGCACTTGTTGGTCTTGTTATCTTCAGGAAGGGAAACAGACATGCAGGTGATGAGAACAGTTTGTTCTGTCTCCCTGTGTCTCTGAGAAACAATAAAAACATCCCCTGCTAAATTCCTCACTTTCTTATATGCCCCCTGAAGTTGTCTCAGCTGGGTCAGCAGCAAACGATGTTCCAATCACAGTCAGCAGCACTCAGGGAACAGTAGCAGTTGGTCAGTGGCCTCTCCCCCTCTTTTGTTCTTCCTTCCTCTTCCTCTGCTTTCTTCTTCCTCTGTTAGTTAGAACAATACAGAACTGCTCCTTTGAACATACTTAGTTTTGTATTTTAATCTCAGTTAAATTACGACATTATCACAACTAAGAAAAAATGGAATTTGCTTCTTATCGCTTGAAAATACACACAGTTTTGTTATTTAAGAAGTGATTTATTTAAACATTTCTGGACTGCCAACTTCCGAAGTTTTAATGGTAGTTCTGTTTTCAGTTATTATTTCTAGCAGTGTTACAAAAAGTGCAGAATGACCATGGTAATTTTGGTATCAGTTTCATGGTTTTCTGCATATTTTTCACGAAGGAGATATATTGGGCATAAGGGTTCTGAGCATTGCTTTCCCAACATTTCCCAGAAATTCCCAGCATTTAATCTGAGAAAGTAATTCATAAAAACTACCTATGGATTCAGTTATTTAAAGACATTTGTGGCAAGTGACAGAATATGTAAAGGCTAAGCCTAACAAAGAATGTTTGCCTCAGAGAGAATTGCATATCAGCATCACATTTTTTAACGAATACTTACCATTGCATTTAAAGCTGTTTCTGTTATATCTCTTCTTATCCTCCTGTTTTCTCTATTTCTCAGATTAAATAGGTAATTTATTTCATGTTCAGTTCCATGCAAGGAGTCAGATGGTTCTCATTTCAGAGAATTGGATGCAGTTCTTATGCTCTCATTTTACTATTTTATGCAGAGTTGACAATGAGATAGGTAGCATAAGAGGATTTGGATATGCATGTATTGTAAGGCTAAACATTTTCCCTGATGTTCTTTCTAGTGATTCAATTAATGTCAAAACTAATTTAGCCCTACAAGAGATGTGCACAGTAGTAGTACATTGTTGAGTTTCTTTTATATATGTATATAATTTTATTGAAGAAATCTTTTACAAGATAAAAACAATACAAAAATTAGAAAAGAAACAAGAAAATAAGAATAGTGGATAAGTAAGAAAGAAAATAGAAAATAGAAAAAGAAAGAAAAAATATTATAAAGAAGCAACTTCTGATCTTTTTGACTGTGGTTATAAATGCATTTATATTTTACTCTCTCTAGGGTTACATCATAATTTCCTTCTTTCCATAAGCTGCCCTTTCTCATTTTCAAACCCATAAATCACAAGTTCTTCTTCTCTTTTTTCAGCAAAAAGCCCATAAGGAATTTCTAGTCACTGATAAATGTAGTGTTGATTTTTCTCTAATCAAACAAGTTAATTTTGCCATCTCTGCTAGTTCTGTTATCTTCACCAACCTTTCCTCCATTGTGGGTATTTCAGAGTGTTTCCATTTTTGTGGATACAATAGTCTTGAAGCTATAATGGTCGAGCAGCTACATTGTTGAGTTTCCATGTTCAAAATAAGCAAATCAAGAGAAAAGACACCTAAAACTGCTGCCTCTAATCTGTAGTGCTAAACCAGGAACCAAGGAACCTGTTATGTAGAAGAATTCTATGAATACAAGAGGATTGTAATAGAGGCAGACTCAGGATTGAAAATATTACTTGCCCTTTAAACAACTGATGGACAATCATCCTGCAAAGGCTACCAGCATTGCCCTATAGTAGTGTTTCTCAACCTTGGCAACTTCACGATGGGTGGACTTCCCCAGCTAGCCTTGCTGGCTGGGGAATTCTGGGAGTTGAAGTCCACGTATCTTAAAGTTGCCAGGTTGAGAAACACTGCCCTATAGATAAGCACTAGCTTCAAATGAAGGGCATATTTAATAGCTGTATGGCAATTAATTAAGGATCATTCGAGCCAAGCTATAATTACAATATTGTTTGTAATTATTTTCCATCCTATCATGTAGAATCTTATATAAAAACTAGCAGTAATGCTGATGCCTTTTTTATAAACCTTTGGCTCAGATTTTACCATTCTGTTCTAGAACCTAATACTGTAGGATGGTTCCTTTTTCATGCCTGTAAGGTTTATTTACTTATACAAGCTAATATTTTCATTTTATAATGAATGTTATTAATATTACAAATCAAACTAGTATAGTTAAGTTCTAAATGCATTCCAAGTGTTTCATATGCCGTGGCTGTGATTGGGTCTAAAGGTGAGAGAACAATAGTTTGGACTTAATCCCTTATAAAGGCTTGCTCTCACATATATAATCAATAAAATAAAACAAACAAAAAAATAAATGCCTGTTGAAATCTGAGTTGATTTACAGGTTGAAAGTTAATGTTTGATTAATTTCACTTTTCTTTTTACAGGTGCTATTCCGGTTAATTACGTTTGGGTTAAATGCTTTTACTTTACGTTATGTATCAAAAGAAATAATTGGTCTTGTGAATGTAAGGTAATAAATCATACTCATTTTATTAAAAAAATGAAATATTAATGGTTCCAAATTATAATAGTTTTGCCTCTATTTTATGTTTGGAATGAATTTGGGTAAAATTTCCAACTTTCTATTACTTGGCAGGATCCTGCAAGGAGACGTTTTGAATTTTATGGATGAGTCAATGTCTGCATTGAGGTCTAAATTCAAATTTGAGTTTGTGATTTAGTTTCTTGAATAAATGCCTTTTCCTCTAAATTATATAATTATCTAGTGGCTTTTGAAAATGCTGTGTTTGCAAAGCATTTCTGATTTTAATAGGTATTCAGTAGTTCTGAGTGTTTCTTGAAAAGACAGTTTTGCTGTTTCTTCATTATTTCAAAATGTGAAATATACTGGGTTTAACTGTACACTATATATTCCCAAATTTACCAGTTTCCCTACCTTCCCTTAATTCACAGAAACCTTGCCTTAAAAAGAATAGCCATGTCTCCAGTACTACATTCCTGTCTTTAAAAGAGAGCTGTGCTGTAGCTTGATGCAGACTTAGTGATACCTTAATGTAATATTTTTAGTATAGTTATTCTAGAGCAAAATTACTTCTGAAAGAATCTGCCATTAAAGATGTAACCTGATCCACCAAAAGCAATAGAACTCTAC
The DNA here is from genome assembly GCF_035149785.1 of Candoia aspera. Taxonomy (NCBI): domain Eukaryota; kingdom Metazoa; phylum Chordata; class Lepidosauria; order Squamata; family Candoiidae; genus Candoia; species Candoia aspera. The sequence continues at coordinate 56,010,845 of NC_086154.1, forward strand.
CAGAGACTTAAGAAAACCTTGAATAATGTTTTCAACGTACACTGTTTTATGATTTTCACTTTATATATTTCTTGATTTTAATGTTTATTATGAGACACTCAGGAAACTTGTTTTTAGACAGGTGAAAAATAAAAGTAAGTTTATTTTTAGTTTAGTAAGTTTAGCAATGCTGTAAATATTGGGGATGTGTAGATAAATCTGTGGTGTAAATTAATAAAAACCAATTCCACTTTTCTTGATACTGTATAATATACTCAGTGAGTTACCCACAAAATAGTAAAATATTGTAGGATTACTTTGTTTCTGTACTTACAGTATTACTAAGAAACTTAGTGTAACATTTAAACATAACTTAGGATCCAGTGAAAAGAAACTTAAGCTAACCTCCCAGGGGATCATTCCCAAGCATGAATATATCTTCCAGTTGTTGTATTCTGCAGTTCTGTCCATTTCAGTTGCATTACCCCCCGCTTAGCAAAATACATGTAATCAAAGTAATATCGAAAAAGTTCACCGAGATTTTTGATATAACCTCAGACTTTTAACAGCTAAATTTAAGAATTCTTTGAAAGAAATGCCTATGGATTTATAAAAGGTTAATTTCAAAAAAGTGGTCTAAAATATAAATACCAATTTGAAAATGCATATTGGGGCACTTCATATTGCCTCTGTTTAAAAAAAAAGGAAGCAGGAGGAAAATCATTTATAAACTTACTAATATTCAAAGATCTAAGTTGTGCCTGACACAACACGTATACAATTTTGCGGCCCTCCCTGGTTGCATGTGACTCCTTGGTGAGCACAGTGCACAATTGAGAAGCCTAAGGTAATCAAATCTTTGATACTTATTATTGATAGTTGCTATAGTTATTAAATCTAGTTAATAAAACTGTATTAACAACAATAATACTGATATTATTGATAGTTTAAATTATCTTTTTAAAATGAAATTACCTTTTTCTTTCTTTTTCTCCCCTTTTCCTCCCAAAACATTAGACTGATGCTGCTTTATTCAACGGTAATTTTCTTAGCCAGAGAAGCGTTCCGTAGAGCTTGTCTGAGTGGGAGTACAAGGAGAAACTGGACCCAAACATTCAATCTTTTATGGCTAACGTAAGTTTAAACGACTCCTTTCAACATTTTGGTTATTTTCTTCTGCAGCAAGCAGAAGACGTTGCAAGGTTTGGAGATGGGTTAGAGTTAGCTAAGAGTTAGGGTTTAAGCCATTTCCTATCTTTGAATGAGACAGGTAGGATGTCTGGATTGATAGTGGGCACTCCAACTTTCAATCTGAATACTTTTTATATTATCAAAAGGAGGAGTTGCAGGATTTTAAGCAATTTTGCTTGCACTTTTGAAAAGGTAGGGGAGCTTGCTTTTCAAGTCATGATTGTGTTGAAAAGCAGGCAGTTGAGCTCAGTTAAGATAGGATATGAAATTCTTAAGTCACTTAATACTTACCTAAATTGCAACTGACATCTTTGAGTTTATATGCAGTAGTTCATTCCAGGTATTTAATTTTAATGCATATATTAATTACTACATCTCCCTAAACCACATTTGAAGGGTGCCAAGTTGAGAAAAGCTGCTGTACCGTTCTTGGATGAGAATTCTTCTCTTTGGAAGAATTCTTGTTCTGCTGCCTGGAAAGAGAAGGCAATCTCCATTTTTTAATGTTAATGTTCCAAAGTTAAATAAACTTTGGAAGGTCAATGCTGATAGAAAAGATTGGATTTTTTATATCATACTCTGCTTGTATTTTAGTAGGAGAAATGCTTGTGCCTTGCCTTTTTCAGTGAGTGAAGGAGCAAATACAGGCATGTGTGTGTGTGTGTGTGTGTGTGTATCCATGCTCATACATATTTGCATATAGCACCTGCAAATTTGCTGTTTTTGCTGTTCCTATTTTGCTTTTTGTATTGGGCTATTAGTTTCCAAAGAGCAGTCCTACCCTGAAGCACTGGATGAAAAATGTAGATTTCTTGAATAAATAAATAGGTATGCAAAAATCTTATGAGTTGTAATGCATTCTAAGGGGTATTGTAACTAAAATACAGAAATAATGTATTCATACATATGTAGGGGAAAAACAGATGCATGTATTTTTTAAGTTTATTGTACTGATTCTTGGTTTGCTAAAAGGGGATATAGATTTTTCTAAGAATTCACTGTTGAAGATGGGAGAGAAAAGAACAAGTTCTGAATTTTGGCTTAAGGGTTTGTCTTCTTAACTTTTGTAGAGTTCCTTTGGGCGTATGTTGGTGTGTGTTCTTGGGCTGGATCTGGCTAGATATACTTGAAGTTCCTGATGAAAATGCAGTTCCTTACTATAACTTCGGAGTACTTGCTTTTGGTCTTTCTGCTGTGATTGAACTCCTAGGTGAACCTTTTTGGGTTTTAGCTCAAGTACACGTATTTGTAAGGCTAAAGGTTAGTGAAATTATATGAAATTGTATTTCTTGCTTCTTTTTAAATTACAGTACTGAACAGATAGATGTCTGAAGTTGAAAAACTTTATTCTGACACAATAGCTATCTCTGTTAGTGTCTTATATATAAAGTAGTGATTACTAGATGCATTAGGCTGGATCCAGGCTGAGGGGGATAACCTTATTTATAAAATAATAATAATATTAATATTAATATTAATAATAATAATAATAATATCCCACCTTTTATTTTTATGCCGTTCAAGGCAATGTACATAATTCTGTCTCCTGTTCTCCTCACAACAATAAGCCTGTGAAGTGGGTTGGGCTCAGAAAGTCACACCTCTGGCTTTCATGCCTAAAGGAAAACTAGAACTCATAGTCTCTTGGTTTCTAGTCCAGCACCTTAACCACTACACCAGACTGGCTAAGCAGCTCTTAGAAGTGGCAGAAGTGCTGTTGCACTGGCAAAATGAGGCTTACATAGATGTAGCCTTGCAAAACCCACACCTGCATAGCCAAAATGCAAGAGGATTCTTCCTTTTCACCTTGTTTTCATTATCTTCCTTTCCCCTTGTGAGCTGATGATGGCTTTGTTTATAATGCAGAGCCATCATTGCAGGTCCAGAGACAACATTTGGGACTAGAAGATTCCTTCCATAAGAGTGCTTAACCTGTTCATCATATCTGAGTCCACTGAAATCAACAGGATCTTTAATCCTAATAACTGCTTGATTTTCCTGAGACAAAGCAAGGGTAACTTAATTGGGGTCCAACGCATTATTTGTGGCACAGAGGATATGGATACCCAAACAATTGAAAATTTCATCCTAAAGGAAAATTGTGGTTGAGAAGTTTCTGCTGTTGTAGAGGTATTCATGGCTCTTCAGAGCTGCATATTTTAGAAATGTTTCAAAACAAGAATTCTGGATTGCATGATTTTTGAATCTGACACTTAACAGTAAGTATTATCATTAGGAATTTGTGTATCTAATAAGATCTTTGTATGTTCTTTACAGGTGATTGCCGAGAGTTTTTCAATACTTTGCAAATGCTTTTTGACAGTCATTCTAGTAGTTTTGTATCCACACTGGGGGCTCTACATCTTTTCCTTGGCCCAGGTACAATTTTCTGCCTGCTTTATTATTGTTTGTGGGATCTATCATGTGAATTAGTTGTACAAACTGGCATGTTTTCCGTAAGCCACATCACATTGATGGTGTTCACAAGCAAATATGTTTATATCCCAGTGTACGACAGCCACATACAACTTTTAATTTAGCATGATGGACAACTGGATGGAAGGCTAGTATATGCTTGCTTCTTGTGCAGAAGTACCAATGCTGCTTTGCCAAGGAGGTGAGGTGAATTATAGGGGCAGAAGTGGGTTTGTCTTGAAAATAATCCAGCACTAAACTTCCCACCTGTAGCATCCCCCTCATCATCTTAATTTTATTTGGGCCAAGATGAGGTGAGTGCTCAGCAATGGTCCAGTGTGAGCTGAGAACTGAAGCTGCCAGGTTCCCCCTTAGAGAAAAGTCATACTGCTTGCAGCCTGTGGCCCTTGGCAGCTGCCTCACCATGTTGATCCTTAAGCAGGGGCAGCCACCATTGGAAGTGGGTGTAATTGGGTGACCCTTGAATGTTGCCAGTGTTCTCTTTTGTTGCTGTTCAAATGGAAATGATGCTGCACTCTCCTGTTGGCTATAAAACCAATGTGAATTATTTTTCCTTTGCAGCTTTTATACACTATCATTCTAGTATCATGTTACATAATATATTTCATGAAATTTTTGGGTTCTCCTGAAGCAACAAAAAAATCATTTCCTATTACTGGAATGGTATCTTTTTTGCCTGTTTTTGGACAAAATGAGGTAAGTCCAATAGCTTTAAAAACCAGGTAACTGTCATTTTGGCACAAGAAAACTTTTTGTTCATGAGTAGTTAAATTGTCCTACGAAATTCTTAGACTGAGTATATAGATGTACCAGGTAACTGTTAATCAGGTTTAGTACCACACTCATTTCTCAGATCTCAGTTGGTTGCATTTTTTGATACTTACATTTTATTGTCTGAAAAAAAGCATGTAATACTTGTGCTTCTGTGTGCACATTTTTATTATATAGTAAGTTCATTTATAACTTGGATATTCAATATAGAAAATAAAAAAAATCAGTACCTGAAATGGTCTGAGGCATTTTTGCTCATAGGCTTTTTATGAGACCTAATTCTGATACTTAAACAAAAGATATATTTCTGTTTCCAACAGAACAGTCTTGCTATAAAAATATTTTTTTGTCAAGGAACTCTAACAAAGTCTTGCAAGTCTGATTGTGCTGTACCTTCTCCTCCTTCAGTGAATTAGGGAGGCATCTGCCTGACCCGCTTCCGAATGTTATTTGGCTGTCCTGGACTTTAAAAATGCTTCAGCCCCTTTTGCCTAGTAAACAGTTCCTGCATATCTCTGTCAAGGTCATCTTCCTTACTCTCTACATCATGTGGCACATTTCTGTGCATTAAAGGTTTTCTGTACCTCAAGAAGTGACACCTCAGAGCACCTATCTGTCCAGCTTATACATGTAAGATTGTAAAGAGGAAATACCAGGAAAATACTTTATTAACTAGCATCAAAGGCCATTTGTTTATCATTGTTGAACTATTCTAGAGTAGTTTTTGAGATAATGGGGAGGTTATTTGACGTTGAATGGAGTTACCAAAATAATTTCAGAGAAGAAAGGATTGAGGTGGCATGAACTACTGTAAATTAACCTTATTGAGCAAAAATACATTTTCAGACATTCTAATATTAGGTTTAAGTTTCATCTAGTTGATTTTTATTTATGTAAACAAATCTTTAGATCCAGAAATGATTGTATCTTTTAGAAATAGCAAATGCGTTATATCGTACAGAAAATGACTTTTGCTAATAGCTGGGCTAGCTAAATCATCTTGTACACAGATCACTGTTCAGAAAAGTATTAGAAAACCTTATATTTTCTCTGTCATAAAGACATCGTTTATTCTAATATGAAAATACATAGTTAATTCTAATACAAAAAGACATGAGTAGGCTAAAAGGACAATGTATTTTAATGTTCTGGTGAACAATTCAGTAGGAGATGTTATAATAGAAGAAATCTCCGTGATCTGCATATGAAAACCTGGCTGTAGAGATGAAGAGTCTTCAACATTAACACTTGCAGAAAAGATAACACACTAGACCAGGAACCGGCAAATATATGTGTGTATTTGTATTTAATTAAGACCTTGTATATTTCAAATCAGGCGACATTTTCAGAGGTTATATCAAATAATACTTGGTTGAAGAACATTATGTACAAAGTTTGGAATCTACCTTCCTTTATCCACTTTCATCCAAACAGCTTAAACAATTTTGCAAGCTATCTCTTACAGTATCTTATAAATGAGTCTATTTTATAAATGAGTGCCCACATGGAGAATGATATTATATGAACTGGTAATCAATACACTAAAGTTCTGATGTGAATAAGGCATCTCCAAAAAATGTTGGCTTGATCCCAGAAATTGCAATGGGAAATTGTCTGGAAGCTAGTTCATACAGTGCACTCTCAACCTGATTCCTTTATCTCTGCATGGGAGTCTGGTTGATGGGAGCAAACTGATGGGGGAAGTGACATCATGTGTATAATCCCAGTTCCCAAGTGCACGCATGTCATGGCACATGACATCATTTTTTAACTTACTTTGGCCTGTACTTGTATATATCCAGATTAGGTTAGAAAGTATCAGTCATGGCCTTTTTTCTGTGAGTACAAAGGATGGTTGGAATTATATGCATATTGTTTACAATTTACATGTTATATTAATATACTTAAGATTTTGTTTCCTTAATTATACCTAATTAATTGTATATATTTCAGGATATTGTTAACTGGAAAGAAGCAAGGCTGACTTGGAGTTTCTTTAAGCAGTCATTCCTAAAACAGGTTTTAACAGAGGGCAAGTATGAAACTTTCTTCAGCTTGAATTTTTCATTCTCAGTCCCCTTTTGCCAAACAATAGTAATAAAAATGTCATTAACTGACACTTCTGCATTTTTTTTAGAATTGCTGGTATAGGCTTAGGCTAAAGAGCAGTGAGACGCATGCTGTTTCCATGAGACTTTTTAAAAATAAAATGTATCTGTTTACTCTTGGTTCATTGCGAAAGGGAAGTTGTAGATGAGAGCTTGAATCTACATAGGCCATTTCATGAATGAAGAGGCACCTTATATTCATGGAAGGTACTGAATTCTTTGAAGACTCTTTGATGAAGGAAGAGAATCCAAAGTATCTGCCTACTACTTCTGCTTGCAGCCCCTTATTGATATCTGTCTGTCTGTCTGTCTAGTTTATATAGCCACCCATGTCCCAACTGTGACTCTGGGTCACAGGATTAACACCAAACCAAAACAGAACACAAAAAGAAAAATAAGAAAAGTAATGGAGGCTGAGGACAAACCAACTCAATCATAAGAAAGACGAACTCACAGTGATGGGCACATCTAACCTCCAGACCCCATACCTGAGGGAACATCCATCTTCAAGGACTTCTGAAATGCTAGCAGGGTCAGGGTTCCATGAATCTTGGGTTACAGGGTTTCAGAGGGCAGGTGCTAGAACAGAAAAGACATGCTTCCTGGGTCCTGCCAGATAGCACAGTTTAATAGACATGCCCACCTGAATAGATTTCAGGGGCAAACACAATCAGAGAGAAGTGGTCCCACAAATAACTTGGTCCCATGCTAGGGTGACAACCAGCATCTTGAATTGCACCTGGGAGCCAGTGCAGCTCATGGAGCAGTGGTATAACATGGGCATACCAAGGTGCACCCAAACTGCCCACATTGCTGCATTTTGGACCAGTTGTAACTTCCAAGTGACTTTCAGGGGTAGCCCCATGTAGAGTGCATTGCAGTGGTCTACTCAGGAGGTACTAAGGCATGAGTCACTGCAAGCAGTGCTCCTGAACCAGGAAAATATGAAGTTGGCACACGGGATGGAGGACCCCAAATTTGCACACAATTCTGACTGGACAGTGCAACCCCATCAAGGTCCAAAGATGAAAGACCACAGACCCAGGGGCCCTAAAACCCAAGCCACTTGGTCTTGCTAGGGTTGAGCTGAACCTCTTCTTCCCTAAACTCCCACAGTTTCCAGACACCAAGAAAGAACCCAAATAGCATCACTTGCTTGGCCTGTGGTAGAGATGCATAACTGAGAATTATCAACATACTGATGATAACTCACCCTGTGTTGGCAGATGACCTCACTCAGTGGCTTCATGTAGATGTTGAATAGAAATGGGGAGAACCCAGAGCCCTGAGAGACTTCACAAAGAAGGGGACTTGGAATAGGTCTCTCCCCTCCATCAACACTAACTGCAACTGGAACTGGAAGAAGAAGGAGAACCACTACAACACTGTGTCCTTCCACTTGAACTCCCTGAGATTGTCCAGAAGTATACCATGCTTCAATGTTATTGAAGGCTGCTGAGAGATGAAGGAGAGGCAGGATGGACACACCAACCCCCATCCTGCTCCAACCAGAGGTCTTCCACAAGCATAATCAATGTTGTTTTGGTCCCATGCCCTGGTCTTAAACCTGACCGAAAAGGGTCCAGATAATCTGCTTCCTCCAAGGCTCTCTCAACAACCTTCCCTAAAAAGGGAAGGTTGGAAACAGGATGAAAATTGTCCGCATGGTTGGGTTCATCAAAAGTTACTGAGTAGCAGGTGGATCACTGCCTCCTCAAGCCTTTCTCTTAAGGATGAATTCACGATTGCCTGAACCTAGTCACATATCGCCTGGGAAGCCTTAGCTTAACCAAGAAGGACATGGATCTAATACACAGGTTGCTCAACTCACAGCCTTGAGAACCCAGCCTGCTTCCTCAGGACCAACAGGATGGAACTCATCCCAGGTAGCATAGCCAGAACTTTTGAACAACTGTTCGAAGTCCAAAACGTTTGGAGTTTGAAAAGGGCTGCTTCAACCAGTCTGGAAATGTTTTGAACTCAGGGTAAGACTGTTTTGACCTTAAAACAAGTGGTTCAAGCTTGAATGAGCTTCCTGACCCAGCTCCAACCTGGCTTTTTTAGTAGGGACTGAGCAGTTGAATTTGTTTTTAGCTCCCCCCCCCAGTGGGTGAATGCCTTCTTTGTGCAGGTTATTCATTGGTGTTGGGAAATTTATGTTCATCTTGTAGACTGTTTTTGTCTTATTACTTGTTGGGCATCTGTAAGGTGCTCAGAGTCAGTTATGATTGTAACAGCATGTAAGCTTAGTACATAAACATTGAAGTGGAAAGTTTCTAACCTGCAGTGTTTTAACTTGCACGCCATTTTCCATATTTCTATAGCTAGTAATACGTTTATAAATATTGACACTGAAATAGAGTGTATTGCACATGTTCAAGATACATCTGAGGTTTGTAACTCCATAGAAGTTTGTAAGTACAGTATAATGGAGTAGGGAATAAATACTAATTTGAAGTATTAATTTTATAGGCGAAAGATATGTGATGACTTTCCTGAATGTATTAAATTTTGAAGACCAAGGTAGGAAAGACTTTTTAACAGAATTTACATAGATGGAAAAAATACGTTAAAAATCTAAAAATAGTCTGAAAACATTTTTATCTGATTTTGAATTTTGATGATAAATATAATAAGGGTTTGAGGTATTTCTTTGGTGTGTTTTCTAATACCAGCTAAGCTGATTATGTGGTTAAGGTTATAAGGTATCACTTAGAATTGATTCTAAAATCAAATGCTTTGGACTGGCAGGAGGTGCAAATGGGGCACCTCTGTGCAACTCTTCAAAGGAGCTATGTCTTTTCTCTCCATAATGATATTCTAATATCAAAATGTGGAATTACCTGGATTTTGTTCCCATTGCCTTGTAAGCAAAGTCGTTACAGAAGATTTTTTAAAGTTATACCACCAATGTCAGTTAGGGTAGAGCTGCATTGAAACCAGATCCAATCAAACCTTTATTATGGCCATAACCCCAGCAGTCAGATATAGATAAAACAAATAAATGCATATATATATATATATGTTTGTGTTGGTGTGTGTGTTTGTGTGTGTGTGTGTATCTGCAATTTTTCAAACTTGAGAGAGATAAGGGTGCAGATTAGGTAACCTGGGTAGATACATCCAAACAATGGTCAGATGGGAGAAGTGACAAACAGAAGTCATATTTTCTTGCGGAGAAGTTCTTCAGGATAGGATAGATAGGCATTCCCTGTAGAGAGAGCCACAAAGGAACAAATGGTTTAAGGATTCTATTGGGCCATCCCCACAAGGACATATATGTTGGTGTAGGGGAGTAGTTTTGTAACATCATAATAGAACAGCAGAAGGCCATATCTAGCCTGCCCAAAGGGAAGGCCTGGTGAAATTTCAGGACTGAGATGGTTGAGAGGAAGCTGGGACATCCCCACTTGGAAAGAGTTCATATGCTGTGAGACTGGGAACCAAACTTAGATTGATTTGAAAATCAGTGTCCCAGACAGGCCCGCAACTAGGGTCTCTGTCACCCAGGGCAAACATGGATTCTGTGCCCATTTTGGCGCCCCCCCCAGTGCTCATTTTGGCACCCCCCAGCGTGGCGCCCAGGGCACATGCCCCGCTTGCCCCCCCCCCCCCCGTTGCAGCCCTGGTCCCAGATACGCTGCTTAAGGATACTTCTGGCATTTTCAAAGCCTAATGGGCAAAGGGTGTCCAACAAGAGTTCTAAGAAGTGAAGTTTGTCATTAACTTCTTTTAACCTGGTTGACTTAATGTGTTCTCTAAGAACCAATAGGGCCAGGCTCACTGGGAAAACTTAATATTTTTTAAGATTAACTTTAATTTTTGACTTTAGCCAAAGATTAAAACAATAGTACCAAACTATCTAGCATCCACAGAGACCAAGCCCATATCTAAATGCAGAGCAGCGTTCTGAATATATCTTGGGACTGCAAGGACTGATTTAATAAACTTACATTGAATGGTTTCAAAGATACCTTTCTAAAAGTACAGACTTGGACACTTGGAAGAAGTTGGGACCTTGGCTACAGAGACCTTGCAAGCTGCAGGGACAAAGTAGGCTCCCTTCAAAGGAAAGAATCTCAGAATAGGTGAAGAGCTATGCTGAGCAACACTTGCCAGATATAAAAAAAAATGTCTTCTCCAGCATAGTGAGGCCTGGAACAGTACTCTGAGATACTTGAGTGCCTACTTGTTCAATAGCACTCCCTTTAGTTTGCCAGTTACAATTTTGTAATAGTTTTGTGCAAATAGTAGGATTTTAGTTTTCTGATAGTTTATTTGTTACCATTCCTTGGAGCAGAAAGAGGCCGAGGCCTTCAGTGACCTTCTCATTAACACCTGAGAGACAGACATGATCATGATGTTGTCAGCATATAAAAGAGTTGAAACTACTCAAAGTGCTAATGCAGGGGGTGATGAGCAGGGATATAGAGGGTCTGGATTATTGAGTTAATATAGAAATTAAAAAGTAGAGAGGATAGAAAACACCCCTGCTACACCCATATCTCAAAATGGTGTAAGAATGAGGGAATGAATGAGAAGGTGAAACCCTTTATCTGTTGAGGATCCCCTTAATTTTTCCACAGCTTCTCCCTTGGAATTAAAGTCTGATTTAAAATCAGTTGAAGCCTGTGAAAAGAGAGTCTCTGAGCTGAGAAGAGTTTTAAGCAATTAGTTTTAAGTAGAGATATTGCTTGCCGATTGTATTAAGCAAGTTGATAGGTCTATTACTGGCAGGTCTATAACTGGCAGGGTCTAATTTATTTCATTTGTTTTGTAGAATAGGATAAAAATGGTATGATTCCAGTCAGTAGGAAAACATACTGAGCTGCTAATATGCAGGAAATAGGACATCCAATACTGGAGCCCACCAGTCCTCCTTCTCCTCAATAATCCTGGGGGGATAAAATCTCCCAGAGCTTTTCCAGGTTTTAGTTATGAAATAAAACCCTTGAACTCAGAAGTGGACAGTCAAGAAGAACATTTTGAGCTGGATTTTCTAATGATTCCTTTGTGAAAATAGTCTGGAAATTGTTCTCTAAAGATGCTTCAGCTTTGGCAGACTGAATCAAAGCCTCTATCATTAAGGGAGCCATTGACTAAGTGCCACAACCTAGAAAGGTTCTTGAACTTAGCAGGTGCAATTAAGCTCCCCCAATCCTCTGTTATGAGTTCTCCTTTCTTTGATTTTAGAAGGGCTTTGTACCTCATTTTTAGCTGTAAAAGTGACTGGAATGTATCTGGAGAGTTGTTAAGTCAGAAAACATTTACCTCCGTGGGCCAGGCCTTTTTTCCTTTGATGCAATTGGGTTTGGATCTAAAATGGGAGAAGCTAGGACAGTCTGGCGCAATCTTGATTGAAGAGAGTGAAGTGGAAGGATCATACACTGGTATTACGTTAACGTCTGCTCAGGGAGGTGTGCTAGGACCGTTTATTTCAAGCATGCCCCTTTGTTGGTGAACTAAGAGGGTAGCAGTTTTTTCTGGGAATTTGGTACTTGCTTTAGGCAAATTAAAGGGAAGTGATAGTTGTCAAAGCAAATTCTAATACAAAATGAGTTATTGATGAACTTAGGTGCATAAAACCAATATATAATTTATCACATTCACCCCTTTGGAACTTAGAAAGTGAGTTCCCCATTAGAATCCCCCTGGCAGTGCCATTTAGAAGTGCCATTGCGCATTTGGGCAAGCAAAAATCTGGCATTGTGCTTGTGTTTGGACTGTCAGACCTGGGAATAATAAGCTCCCTCTCTGGCAGGGAAGAGGCTGAGCTAATAGGAAAGTGTCAACCCCCCCAATGCATGCATTTAGGTTTCCTTCAATTACTACTGGAACATCTGGGTATAAATATAGCAAATTAATAATATAGTTGTCAAGAAGTTCCCATAGACTGTTAATGTCATATGTCTACAAAACGGAGGGAGGTATCTGTTATTAAATGTAATAGTGCCACTCTTAAATTTAAGGAAAAGGGCTAGTGTAATCACAGGGATAGCAAATTTAGTGGAAGCAATTATACTCAGCCCTCATGAGGGTCTCCCATTTTTTACATGGGTGATGCCCTAACAGTTGAGGGGACATATCCAGGTATAAATAGATCATCCATAGCTCAAGTTTCTTGGAAAAAGAAAATGTGAAGAGCAGTAAAGTAATTCAAGAAGGTTTCTCACTTTCCATCCAGCAATGTTCCAGGAGAGGATGGAGATTAAATTGTAATCATGGGGGAATCAATATTAGGGACATCAACTGATGACCTGAGTAAACCCTCTGGGGGAGATGGGAATAATTGAATGAAGTGAGGATTTGGTGAATCAGCTGCTAAATGGTGGGAGGCAAACATTATCCCTAATTTATTTTGCCTGTGGAATCTTCCATTAATGTAGGTGAATGTGAGGCAGGAGTTTGCTTTGGACCAAAAGGGTGGGGGTGGGGGAACCTGGGAAGGGCATAGGCCCAACTGGGGGACAGCATCAATGATTGCAAAGTTTGAAAACCCTGGGATTGGGGGATAGCTCTCAGTGAAGTAGCTATTGGTACTTCTGTGGAGATACCAGAATTGTGGAGAGTCACATTCAGTATGAATTTATGAATAGGTCATTATGGCAATTCCTAATTATCTCCTAGTGGTACCGTATGTAAACTTCAGTCATGCAGAGAACTGATTCTAAGCATATATTTCCTTTTAATGGAGGTAATAGGTGGAATTAAGACATGCCACATACAGGATAATGGCATATAGTCATCTGATTCCATGTTAATGAAGAAAGGAAATTATATATGCTGCATTGGATAAGTTGAGACCGCTGACTTTCTAACCAGGCCCCCCCACTCCTGGCCTTCCTAAAAGGAGTCAAGACTTGGCTGTGCCACCTTGATGTGGCCCTGGGAAATTTTACTGAGACTGTTATTTCACTATCTTGGCCTTTATATTTTATATTTCTTATATTTATGTATATTTATATTTTACAATAAATCTGTTTTAATGATATTTTAATCTCTTATTCTTTTAATTTGCTTATAAACTGCCCAGAGTCGTTACAATACGACATGGGTGGTGAAGAAATATGATAAATAACCTGGCATCCTCTAGATATGCTGGTCTTCATTTGCCAATGAGTTCAGAGAGCATTGAATTATAGGATTTAAGTCCCAACGCATCTGGAAACCATCAAACTGGGGATTTTTGCTATAGATCAATGGATATGAAATAAATGCAGAGTCTTAGTGTTTTTAAAATTCTGCACTTTGAAAAGGAATAGGTTTTTTTTTTTTTTGGAACTTAAAATGATTTTCTATTTGTATGAAATACGTCACAGGAAGGATATTTAATAATTGTTTGGTCATTGTAGTGTGAAATGCAATGGGCTTCTCTATTTTGTTGACTATTGTTATGAAAAGAAATTACCGTATTAATTTTATATTTAATTTTTATTTATATATAAATATAAATTATAAAATTTATATAATTTTATATATCAATATAAATTGATATATTGCCTTTAGTATGGGTTGCAAGTGCTAGTCATAGCAATTTCTGCTGAACATTGTAGAACATTATGTATCTATAATACTTGCAATATTTATACTCTTAATATCAGTGCAAAATGTGGAAAAATGGTTTTAGGTAGGGACTAATTTATTTTTAGCATATTGTGAGCAGACACATTCTTACTATTCATAGTTTTGCATTTTAATTTTTAAGAAATAATGAGAATATTAACTGTATTTTTCTCCTCCTTTACAAAGGTGTATATGATATTATAAACAACCTTGGTTCTTTGACAGCCAGATTTATATTTTTACCAATAGAAGAGAGTTTTTATGTGTACTTTGCTAAAGTTCTGGAACGTGGGAAGGATATTAAGTTGCAAAAACAGGTAAGTTTAGTCTTATCATTCAATAATTTAACATAAAGGATGAAAATATTGATCAGTGTTATCTAAAACATTAATACATGTTTTCAACTGGAAAGAGAGAGGGAAACCGATATGTGTATAATTAAGCTTAGAATGGAGAATGTGCGCAAGCTTTTTTTCTTCTCATATTATAGAACCTCTATATTATAATAGAGAGCCATTCAGTGAAATTGAATGGTGAGAAAATGAGGACAGGTAAAAGGAAGGAATATATCAGTTTTTGTTAAATTTTAGAAAGGACTGACTGAAGTTAATGGAAGGTCTAAAAGGCTGAGGGGTAATGTATGGATGATGGCCTCAGAGGCAGCATGCCTCCACTATTGGTCCTGGGCAACATGAACCAGAGGGTGATGAACCGTTCATGCTCTACTTCAGGAATCCCTGGAAGGATTTGTCTGGCCGATTTCAGAACACAGTGCTGGTCTTCTGTCTGATCCAGGAGGCCTCTTCCTACGTTAATTGGCTCTCGGGTGGTTTACAGAATCAAATAAGAAAAGCCTTCATGTAAAATGGTTTCCAAAGAAAGTTAAAGGGATGTGTGTGGAAATAAAGGTGTATGTTCAGAATATATAAAAATATGCTAAAATTATACTGGAGCCTGTGATTTAAAAGCAGGATTTTTCAGTCAATTTCACTGTAATAAATGAGTTTCAGTGAATGTATTTAGGACTGGATTGTTAGCTTTTGAATAAGTATGAATATACATTTCACATAAGAGATTGTAAATAAAATGCAAGGTATTATGTAGAAGTAATTGAAGTCCAACCTACCACACAGGGCTTTTACTGTGGGGAAAAATTGGAGGAGGAAGTGTGCTGTCTTGAGTCCTGGAGAAAAGATCTAAATCTAAAACAAACAGTGCAGGATGATTAAGGCTTGGAAATCTAGGCTGCAGAAATTTGGAAGACCATTAAATGGCATCAGAGAGGGTTTTCATCTGCAGTCATCAAGTGGGCATCTGGATTTTTGCAGCCCTAAGTATCACCTTTCTTTTAAGAATTGGTTGATTTGCTATGGAAGTAAAAAAACAAACCAAAGTCTGATAATAGTTTACTAGGAGTGTTGAATGTTCTTGCTTTCCTTTACTGCATTTGAAGGTAACTTTGTTAAATGTACTGCCTTTCCCGTAGCAGATTTCCCAGTGAAATTAAGATATTTTTAATGAAGAAATGTATGCGGATTAATTAATTTATGTCTATACCATTCAGCATATCACATACATCTAAATGTGCCTACTATCAAGCATATTTTGTAAAAATGGCCTTTGTTAAATTATTATAACTTCACTATGACTACAAAACTAAATATAGCACATTATAAAATCTAATTATTCTGCATATAAGTTTGGCATAATAATCTTGAGCATGTTGTTTTGTTGCTTCCATTAAATAAATATAATTCCTTTCTAGGATGACATTTCTATGGCGGCTGCTGTATTAGAATCACTGTTGAAACTAGTGCTTCTGATTGGCTTAACCATTACAGTATTTGGTTACGCCTATTCAGAGTTGGCACTGGATCTTTATGGAGGATCAATGCTCAGTTCAGGATCAGGTAATACCTGTTTTCTTTCTGAACATAAACATCAAATTATGTTGTGAAAGCCTCTTTGATACACATTTATGTCTGAAAAAGATACGGAAGATTCGGAAGATTTGACACATAGCAACTGATATATTACAACTGCATGTTATGAAGAAATGTGATGATTACAGTAGGTCTATGGCAGGAGTTAGCAGTTCTGGAATGGAAACATACAGATGGCCATTAGATGTCAGCAAAAGAGTTTTCTGTATCTCTTTGCTGCCATCTCATAGTTGTCCAGATTTTTGCAGCCCAGATCTTATAGCCTTAGATTTAGTGCATGTTTGCTAGGGCTGTGCAATGACCTGAATTCAAAGAGGAAAAATGAATCAAAATGTGTGTAGACATGCATGTTACACATATCTGCATTTCCTTAACCCAAACACACAGTTTCTTCATGATCAGGAAAAGATGCTTGCTATTTCCCTTCAAATCTGACTTGCTGCGTAGCCATACTTTGTGTAGCTGGATTTTTGGTGCTACTGTGAGAAGTTACACATCTCTTGAATAGTACAATGAGGTTGCAGTGCTATGGAACCTGGGATGGTTTTCTGGGTGCCATATCCAGAAATATAATATCTTTCTTTGATGGAAAGATAGGCAACCATTTTGAAAGCAGACTCTACATAGAGGAACTAGGAAGGGGAATTACGCCTTGAGAACCTTTTTTTAAAAATAAGAAAGAAAACAGGAGGGCAGGGGAAAGAATCATTCTTGCTACCTCATAATTTATGTTATGTGATCCTTCCCAAATGAAAATAATGTAATTCCCTCTGAAAGTCTCAATAGTTGTTTCCATGTACTTTCAAAATCAGTGAGAAAATGGGAAGAAGGGGCAGTTTTCATGCAACTTTAGGCTTAATCCTAAATAGCACCCAAGGGTTTAGGACAAGCTGAGAGCAGACATGAACTAATTGAGAGCCATGATCACAGTTATATTCAGTGTGTACTGTATGTCAATGGCAAATTGCTTGAAAAATCCAACTCAGTCACATTTAGCTCAGAATTGTTGGATTTTTTCTTTGAGTCAATGGTATACTTTTGCAGTAATAGTTGCCTTTATTTGTCCAGGCAGCATTGTGTGTTGTCACACACCCAACCTGCAAAGTTTTAGATTAGCATTGGACAATATGTGTGGTTGTCACTGAATTTTATCTCTTGCTTGCAGTCTTGGAGAAAGAGGACTGTTCTAAAAAAAAACCCAGCTTCCATGGAGCAATATATTCCTGTTGGTTATGGTTGAATGTAAAATATGAACATGGAGAGACAAATAAATGAACTCTACTGTCACGTTGTTAGTGGTTTAGCTCTGTATTCAGTTCATCATTTATAATTGGAGTAGGAAACCTCTGCTCTACAGATTTTGCTGAACTAAAGCTTCCAGCTTCCTTCACCATTGGCCATGCTGATTGAGGTTGCACAGGGAACAGTAGTCCAGTATCATCTGGAGAGCTGAGGTTCCCCATCCCTGATTTAAAATATAGACACAATCTTTCCTTGAGACTTCAGAGAGCTGCTATAGTTGAAGTAGAAATTATCAGTCTGCTTATTTGGTTTGACTCTGTATGGCAGCTTCGTATGATCTACGTACATTTATCTAGCTTTCAAAGGGTGACTCAATTTTTTAAATATAAAACTAATTTTGGAATAAGCAGAATGGGTCAGTCAATTGTATTTTGGCATCTGCCATGTTCGTGAAAATGATCCATAAATTCTGTTAATGGAATGCACATTAGTAGCAGCCATCTGGCTCGCAGTAGACTTTTTGATGGCCTTCAGAAT
The DNA here is from genome assembly GCF_035149785.1 of Candoia aspera. NCBI lineage: Eukaryota > Metazoa > Chordata > Lepidosauria > Squamata > Candoiidae > Candoia > Candoia aspera. The sequence goes on from NC_086154.1 coordinate 56,028,615, forward strand.
TGAACAGTTTGCCTAGTAAAGCTTTCTCTGTCATCATTGGAGACCAAGAAAGGAGGATTGTCGGTAACTGAAATGCACCCACAGTTTAACCCACACTCAGACCTAATTATTTGTACTATTTCTTATACTGTGTTTGCTTTGAAATTGAATACTTGAATACTTTTATATTGCACAGGTAAACTAGATTTTTTTAAATAGCTAGATTGTAAGTTGATTGTGCTCTTAGAACTTATTAATATTTTTATTTGCATTTGTGCACAAAATTTAGGTTATATGTAATTAATCTACTTATCACAATGTTTAATCAGGTCCAAGTCTCCTTCGCTGCTATAGTTTGTATGTCTTGCTGCTTGCTGTTAATGGGGTAACAGAATGTTTTACATTCGCTTCAATGTGTAAAGAAGAATTGGACAGGTAATGTAAAATGGCCACAACTACTAAAAGTTAATTTTAATTCCATATTCTCTGTAACTTTGTATGAAGAAGAGAGTTCAGATTGTACAAGTCCCTCAGAATAAGTGATAGCTTATTAAGTTTGATAGTTACACTCTCTCATGAATAGAAAAATGTATTCATTTATATGAGGAACCATTCATGAACTGAAAGATCTAATCTAACTGGGAAGTTTACTGATTGCTAGAGAAGCAGTTTATGTACATAACTCACTTAGTCCCTGAAGGTTCACATAGACATATAATCAATTAGAGTTGAAGGGTTGATTTTAATTAAGCATCTCAAATAAAAGTTAGGGGTGTCCCCAGTAAATGAAATTGCACACCTGGGTATTGTGGGTGAGGGGTGAGGGTGAACATGAACCTGGGTCTGAGTCTTCCATTCCATTAGTTCTACCACTTAGGCATAGGAAATACTAATGAGTACAATTCTCCAAAAGGGTAATAAATTGTGAATTGTTTGTAGTAGATAGTTTTCTAATATATCAAAGGCTGAATTTCAAGTCTGTATGATATAACCTCAAGCTGTACTGGGGGTATGTGTGTTGAATTGGTTAGATTCTTACCTATTTGAGGTCCTAATAAATAAAACTTGTTTGTTGGTGTAGTTCCTATTGCACATTTATTTGCCTACAGCATGAAGCAATTCACCTAATTATAACAGAATTTATTCTCATTATGTATAATAATACTTGATACTGGCCTATTTGTAAAGAAGAGTTAACATTCAGGTTAGAAGCTTTTAATTAATCTGTATGTGTCTGCTCTGTATTTGGAGTGGGGAAAACATTTTTTTCTATTTGGACTGTTCCTAATCCAGTGGAATAGAGGCTTTCAAAATTGTTCAGCCCATGGAACCTTAGTTAAAAAAACAAAAATCCTTGAACCTCTGGTGTCTGCTTCTGTATGTCAGTTGACAAGCCCTGCCCTTTCCACCATACCTTAGAAAAATTGCTATGGGTACCTCCAACTGCATTCAAGTGATTCCCCTCCCTCTTTCCCCCCTATCATGGAACTCAATAAAGTTTTCATGGAACTTTGGAAAACCTGCAGTAGCTTTCTTCCTGTAGTTTCTTATCTTTATCCTATTGGGTCTTGCTAAGGGCTTACCAACTGCAAACTTCAGCAAATTCAAACTGCTTCTTCTAAGTTTCTGGTCCCTTTCTTTACTCTTGCCTTCTTTCCAGCAGATTCCCAGTTGGGTTTCCTATAAAAGCTTGGCAGGAAGAATGTTGATTGCTAGTACTGTATGTACTCAGAGCATATTATAGCAGCAGTACTCAGCTGGTCAATATCCAGAGGCTTCCCAAGAGGCCGCCAAGTTCTCAATTTCATAATTTTTCTGACTCTTCCATTCTGCTTGTTGTTTGTCCACTATTGTGGAAAATGCAGTTTAATGGATTTTCAAATTTTTATAGGAAATACATGATAGTTACAAAGAAGAATATAATTTATAATTTTGTAATGTTCCAGTAACTCTACATTAACAATTATGTCCTTAGATAAAGATATCATAGAGGTGGGAGGTAAAGAATTAACATGTAGACAATGAAAAGGTCTTTTCTTTCTTTTTGAATGAATGAGAAACAGGACGTTTGTTTCACTTTTGCAATAACCTGAAGCAGTGCCTGCTACTGTTTTGGTTTCATAGACAAATTCCTTGAAGTAGAGTGCCAAACACCTGTCCAAGTATTCAGAGAAAAGCATGGCAAGAATATATACTATGTGTGGGGACATGGGGAAGTTGTGTGTATCTGCCTTGCCCGCAATGCGCTATTTCTAGTGTTCCTGGCTGAAGGGTAATCAGCACAGTTGGAATCTCCTTCTGGGATGGAAACATGGACAGTTTGGTTGGCTTATTCATACTCCTCCCCGATACACTATTTCCCTTCCCAAATTCTGTGCTTTATCCCTACAATCTGCAGGACATTTCTCTAATGCCTACATAGAGCTCTTGTTTTTCGGTAACATGGTTATTGCTAGATATGTTCCATGAAGTTCATGATACTCCTTTTCAGGGAAGATATAAATGTGACTAGCTTTATCAGCAGTCAGTGAACATCCTAGCTAGTTCATCTGCCTGTAAGGTAGCCATCCACGTAGCTAAAATACTCAGATATTCCTAATGATCCCTCATTGAAGTATCGTACTTTTTTATCTGCGTGACATCTTAAGCAGCTCTCAGTTGCATTATTTTGAGTGATGCTTTATGTAAACTTACAGCGATACAATAAAGTGCTAGTCCTGATCGATAGTTCATAAAATGGCATCAGGAACCTAGTGAGAGTCTTATTAAATATATAATGTGCAAAACCCTAAAATAAGCATAGCCATTAGTATTTACTCCTCCACCGTTCACTGCTATGGGAAAACAAATGAAGTGCTGCATTTGATCCCAGTATTGGAGAATGTGCAAATTCTACTCATTCTGCTTGATCTTGGGTGGTCTGATCTCTACCAATACCGATCCCCAAACCTTGTACTCACTCCACAGCTTCTGCTATATACAATTATTCCTTCCATGAAAATGAGATGCATTATAGGTAAAATTCTAAGTTTCAGTATGAGGGTTAGCCTTTAAAATACAGTGCAGCAGCTTCTTGGAACATAAGGTATGGCTCAGGTCTTTCTGTTGTGGCTGTGACCTAATTTCAGTCCTGTGACTGGCACAATAACAGCTGCCATTGATGGCAGCCTACCTTTACTTTGCTCTGAAACAACTGCATGTTGGGGAGGTCGTGCCTGAGAGTTGTTTATAAACTTTATAAGTAAGTAACACTTGTGAGGCAGCTCTTCAATGCAATCTATTCTGTTTTTCTTCTGGTGAAGAGTTCTGGTGCGACATATACTAACTTTATTGACTAAGGATACATCTTGTGAAGCAGTAGCTGAAGTAGATTTACCCTTGTCAGATATATCTCAGTCATATTTAACTTTATAGAAAACCTATCCCACTGAAAACAAATGATTAACTAAATGTTTTGACATTTTGAATTACATATTTAAGATAATATAGGCTGCTCTGCCAATTCATGTCACTATGGAGCTGAGTCTTTCATAATTTTGTTTTAAATTGACTTTTGATCAAGTAAAATACATTTCAGAGAGTTGTAAGATGTGATTAATTGTAAACTCCCATACCAGTAAAGCTACCCTCTAGTGTGAAAGGCAAAACCTTGAAGATGCTTATTACAGCATTCTAGTTTAAGATCAGAATAATATTGAATTAATCCTCATTTTCGTGAATTCGTTATTAATTCCCATTTCCCATGCATGGGTATCTTTAAGCATTAATGAAGTTTCTTAGATAGTGTTGAATGTGAGAAAAGCAGAGACATTGGAATATTGAAAGAATATTTAAGATAATATTTAGGTTTGGTTTGTCAGTGGTGTTCCATAGCAAAACACTTCTCTATACATAAATGTGTAGGTAGAGAGAAGAGATGCTGTTATTAAATATTCCATTCCTAATTGACATAGATACTATTATAAACCCATATCCACATAACAGAAGTACTAATATTGACAGGCAATCCTTTAAAAACACACTTACCATTCAATGTGTATTTGTGGCTATCTTTAGACCTGATTCACTCTTCAGTTCAATCTTCAGGCTTCGTCAGCTTTTCATTTCAGAAATGAAGCTTTAAGCCTGAATTTTTTAAAAAAAACCTTAATAGCAATTTGAAAATTATGATGGTTGCTTGTGTGTTGCTCCTTATATCATCCTTTTTATATCCATCTCATATTACATCATCTGGTTTGGACATAATGCCAAACTACTCTTTAGTATAACGCACAAACTTTCCCTCTCTCGAAGTATGGCAAGAGATCAGACATTTTTGCCTCTTGTTTAATTTACATACTTTATCATTATATCTAAGTCCAAAACTGATGTTAATCTTTGAAATAATGGTTAGGGGACTAAGTCAGCTAAGGTTTGAAATTGGCTTTGTCAGACATAGTTTGCTATAGTTTAGACGTAGTCATAAACTATGCTTAGTTAAAAACAGAAATGAAAGCTTCTAACCTTTTTGAGGCCACAACAAAAGATAGAAAAGAGGGAGAAAAAAGATTTAAAAAGTCATCATTTAGTATTGTGTCTCAGTGAGGCTTGTATTTATAATAAAACATTTTCTCAATGTTCAAAGCAGTGCATATATTGTATCTCACATCTCCCTATAATGTGGATCTAATCTGTCTCTCCTTCGTTACGAAGTAATTATTTGGAATGTATTTTTTCTCCACAGTGTCAATAGGAAATGTGTTTTTCTTCTTTTAAGTTTTGGGGAGGTGGTGATAGATGGGAGAAAAAGATAAAAAGATTACAGGTAGTCCTCGCTTAACGACCACAATTGGGACCAGCATTTCGGTTGCTAAGCGAAGTGGTGATTAAATGAATCCGATCTGATTTTATGACTTTTGTGGTGGTCATTAAGCGAATCACTGCAGGCATTAAGCAAACCACATGGCCATTAAGTGAATCACGTGGTTCCCCATTGATTTTGCTTGCCAGAAGCCAGCCGGGAAGTTTGAAAATGATGATCATGTGACCATGGGATGATGCAATGGTCATAAATGTGAACTGGTTGCCAAGCGCCCAAATCATGATTACATGACCGTGGGGGCTGCTGCGATGGCCTTAAGTGTGAGGACAGGTTACAAGTCAGCTTTTTCAGCACTGTTGTAAGTCCAAACCATCACTAAACGAATGGTCGTTAAGTGAGGAATACCTGTAAACCTCTTTTCCCTTCTGACCATACCTGGAACATTACTGCTTTTAGATTAGATTGATAAGTTGTTTGGAAAAGGGCTGAACAAATGGATGGACAACTTACAAATGTACAGAAAATGAGCCAAACACCCCTTTCAACCCTTGAATAAAATTACATGGTTTAACTCGCTTCCCGAATCAGTCCCAAGGGAGCGATTGGGAACTTACTACTACATCTATGTTACAGGCTATTTCAGCTGGAGACTTGCTGGTTCCTAAAGCTTCTAGCCAATGAGGCCTACACATATGAAACCAGTTAGAAGTTTAGTTCAAGTACTCTAAAAATAATTCCATCTCTAAGTCAGTAAATTGCTAAGATGCTGAAATGTATAAAATATTTTCACTTACTTCATTTTTGTTTTTAGGTATAACTTTGTCATGCTGGCTTTGTCCTTTGTATTTTTGGGCATGTCTTACTTCTTGACCCATTGGCTAGGGAGCATAGGATTTATCCTTGCCAACTGCTTCAATATGGGGATCCGAATTATGCACAGCATCCACTACATCTACAGATATTTTGGACACAGTCCTTATAGACCTTTGAAGGGCCTTCTTATTTCACATTTCCTGCTTTTTGTTTATATCATCAGTGGAATAAGCACTAGAGTTTCAGAGGTGAGTGATATTGTTTTTTCTTCCAACTTTGTTTTCATTTGGTCAAAACAGGTAACTAAACTAACACTTTTTTCTATCATTTGGAGAGTCACTTTGTGAAGTGCCTCTTTAACCCACTGTGTCAAAATAGCTGCATCTTCTGAATTTGTCCGCTTAAAGGCCCTTTTCTGGTCTTATGAGCCTAGAGAGAAAAGTATCTTCTCTGGATGCCCACACATGCTCAGAAGACCAGGATGGAGTCTTGAACATACCAGACTTTCAACAGAGGCAGCCACCTTGATGATCTAGGGAGACCTTGCAATTGGCTTGCACAGTCCTACTGTTAAATAAACTGCAACACAGTCTTAATAAGCAAAGTGAAAACATGACATACTGCTGTTCCATGTACGTAGATAATACCCGCAAATACATCTGAATGAATGTGGTGTGTCTCTCCATGTACTTAGTATGTCTGCATAAGCTACAGTATGAAATATGTGGTACGTGATTCAAGTTTTTTTATTCCATACATTGTTCAGAAATAATCCCAATTGGATATAAATTACTTTTCTTCTTAAAATGACTTTAAAAGGTTTGAATAAAGCTCTATAGTGCTTGTCATGCTGCAGTGTGTCTAGCAGCTTCCATCCTGCCAGAGTTCAGAATGGCTTTGGATCTGGCACTTGGATCTGACACTTTTAAGTGATAGCTGAACTACCTGGAGCAGGGCAATTTTGCAAGAAAATGATTGAGGAGCAGGTTATAGTGTGTATGAAATACTAGCTTTCCTTTACCTTTGGATCAGAACATTAACCTGGAAGTAAGTTAGGTTTGCTTTCTTTGTCATAGTAATGTCAGTTTCTTTTCTTTGTAGGTGTTCTTGTGCTGTAATAAAGGGTGGATGGCCAGATTAATTCACGTCACAGTTGGAGCACTTTGCCTTACAGCAACTCTTGCTACGATATTTTTCACAGAGACAATCTTAATCCATTTTGTTAGGATGCATATTTTATCGAGATATTCCAAAGAAGGATTAAAATAATGTTAAACCTGTTTGCAAGTATTTATATAGTATGTATGCATTTGCTATAGGGGATTTGTATTTACATGTATAATTATTATACAGAGTAAAATAATTATGCAATGTTTCTGATGATTATTGGATCTAGTTATTGAAATAGACACAGTTGGTTAGAAAATTAGGTTTTGAGTATGAAACGTTTTAAACTGGCAACTTTGCCAGGTGCAAGCAATTTGTAAATAGAGTTGTTTTGTAAGTATATTTTATGCTGGAGGTTACTGCTGATAGTTAGTCTGTGTGTATGTTTGTGTGTGTGTATTGATTATGTGCCATCAAGTTGTTTTCAACTGCTAGCAACCGCATAGATAGATTTACTCCCTGAATATGTGTGTGTATGTTTATGTGTGTGTATATATATGGAGGGGCGGGGCACAGATAAGTAGCTGTTGTCCACTGATTTTATATTCAACTGCAATATATTCTAGATATGCTAGTCAACTGCTGTCTAAACTTGATGGCTGTTAAAATGTTAACTTCCCCAGACAGATTAAAACAGATTATCCAAAATGTTTTTCTGTCTAGGCAAAACTGTATTTTGGATTATGCTTCATTTTGGGGTCTCTTGCTTAACTGTTTGTGTAACTGAGACTTGACAGCACTGCTTTATATCTTCACATTTGCTCTATAAAATTCTTACAGTATTTATAAATATCTTTGGCATTGCCTCCATCTAATGTGATTGACCGGTATCGGGCAAGTGCTTGGCTGCATAAGTGGACAACATTTCACACCATGGGACTTTACCCATCTCTTCTCCTTGTCCATCAGTCCCCACGTACCACCAGAACTGCTTCAGAGGGTCCTGGTTGTTTGGAGTATCTTTTAATGATACACACGGAGGAATTTGAATGTGAGCCAGTGTGGTATAGTGGGTAAGGTGCTGGACTAGGAGTGGCAAGAGCCAGGCCCTACTTCTCTCTCAGGCATGGAGGCCAGTGGGTGACTTTGAGCCAGTCATTCTCTCTCAGCTTAAGAGTACCTACTCACACCAGACCAGTGAGGTAGAATGTGGTCCGTAACCTTCAGTGAAGAGGATTTCATTCTGCGCTGGATTGATTTGGGCTGATTATGAAAACCTGGGGGAAACAGTCTGGTGAAAGCTATTTTGTTAGTGGGAAGGGATAACTGGACATTACTCAGGGATTAAAATAGTAATTAACTGTGCTGCTAAAGTAAGTACAAAACCAAGCATATGGGAATTTCTTTTACTTAAATTAGAAAAATCATAATTGACTGTCATAAGGAATTTTAATTCACTTGCATATACTATTTAAATATTACAAATATATTTTATAAATATTAAATATTTGAAATATAACATGGAGTTTTATTTGCTTATAGCAATTCTATTTTTAAAAAATAATTAATATGAAGGCATGTTAAAACATAATATTTAAAGGGAATGAGGAAAATTATCTGGAAAATTGGAACAAGCAAAAGCCATAATAAAGTGTTAACAGAATAAATATGGAAAGATTTATATACTGATGTCTATAACTGTAGCATGAGAAGCATTAGTAACATAATGTTTAATATCATGATTGTCCTGCATCAATGTATAAAGCATAAAATTTAAGTGTTTCTGTAAAACATTCAGCTAATCTGTTCCCTTCAGTTTGAGGTGTTACATTTGAGTACCAAAGTTCAGGTAAGCTGTCCTGACTACCAGGAAACACACTGAGACAATGACTTGGTCTCTAATATTTATTACTAGTACTTAACAAGAATCCTAACAAACTGAGGAAGCGTGGGAAAAACCCAGCCATATAAACCCCGCAGGTTAAGGCGGTCCCAATCTGCCTCTTGGAATGGCTCACCAATTCCTCAGTGCTACACATGCGCTTGACAGTCTGGGTGGGAGCCCCCTGCTCGCCATCCTTACTCATGACATAAACCATGCTTTGTTAAAGTCAATGGCAATTATGTTTCATTATATTATTTGGTATAAATATTGTTAATCTTTATTGTGTTCAAGCTCCAGGAAACCTTGGAAGATACATTTGATTTGTTTTCTTTTTCTTTTTTAATAAATTTTATTAAGTTTCAAGAGAAGAGTAAAAACTACAAAAAAAAACTACAAAGAAGGAAAAAAGAACTAAAAAGGTGTGAAAACACAAGAGAAATTTTTTTAAAATTTACAAAAAGTTGTGGCTTCCGACTTTAAACAGCAAGGATATACAAAAATTTCCATAATCAATCTCTTATTCTATATTAAACCAAAACCACATTATTTCTATAAATCATTCCACTTCGGCACATAATAAAAATCACTAAGTACAGTTACTCTTCCCCCTTATATTAAAATTAAAAAAATTAATATAAACCTCCTAAACATCTTTCTCCCCTTCAAAAGATAACATGTATTTAATTATCCCCTTCCTACTACTATTCTATACATTTCTGTCTACTAAAATAAGAATCAAGTTAAAAAGCACATAGATTGTCTGCTATTATACTTGATAATAGAACAGTTTTAATAGTCTTAATAAACCCAAAAAGACAACTCAAAACAGTTACCTTAAATCAAATCCTTAAAACCATCCAAATAAACACATTTTAACCTTAATAATCTTAATCCAAATCTTTAAAAGCAAATGACATCAATCAAACCCTTAAAGCAAACCAGACAGACATTCTATAATCCTTAGCCCTCTTCAAAATAAACCAGAGCATTTACATATCCCCACAATGTGCACAGAGCTTTTCTCTTAAAAGAATCAAACAGCCTGACTGCCCCCCTCAAAACTTTCAACTTCTTTTCATGGCATCCCACCAGAAAGTCAATTTCACTTGTGGCTTGCAGATCTCTCTCTCCCTTAAATTTCTCCAACTGCACTATCCAATCTTCATCCAGCATCTCAGTAAAAATCCCAATCTCACTCTTAGAAGAAAGATTTCTATCACTGTTGAATTCCTCAATTTCATCCACCACATCCCCAGCCTGATGGCACATGTTAGATCTCATATTTTCCACAATGTCCTGAATATCTTGCATTAAAAACGTGGTAAAAGTCAGAAGAAATCTGTTCAAAATCTTGGTGGAAGTCAGAAAAAAATCTGTTTAAAATCCTCCATGTCTCACGCAGTAGATGATAGCACTCCCTAGGAGCTTAACCAGTGAAAGTCAAGGATATGAAAAAGTTCCAAAATGTATTTACGCAAGCAAAAGTGAGATAAGAAGGCAGTTCCCAAGGGAAAGTGGAAACAGATGAAGGTTCAAATCAGCCGATTCAATGTGTAGGAAGATGCTAATATCTTCAAATTTAATACAAAAATAATAACAGGAAGACAATTGTTTACTCTCAGTCCTCCTTTATACTTGGAAGGAGAATGAAATCCAAAACTTAAAAAAAATTTTTTTTTAAAGAAGTAATCCCAAAAATAACGATAAGCACCAAGAGAGCCAGCTTCTACTTGCTGTAGAAAGCCTCTCTTGGGGTACATATACTTTTAAAAAAATACAATTTGGTGATCTAGAAATGGGATGGCCGGTCTTAGTTTCCCTGTAAGGCAACAGTGTGACTTGGAAAGTGATGACATCCCTGCCTCCCAGCTGGCTCTTACCAGTTGAGCACAAATGCTGTTTGCGATCTTCTGGCTGCAAGGAGCTGTCCGGAGGACAGATGGGGTGATTCCAGGTGTTTTTCTTTATCCAGAAAACGTTTCTGGGCTTCAGGAGAGCCTGCATGAGCCCCAGAAAAGTTACCACACTGTCAGCTCAGCCTGCTAAGCCCGTGGGCACAGCTGCTAAGTCCACCATTCCCCACCGGAAGCCCACATTAGTTTTTTTTTTCCTGGAGTAACGAGTGAGTGGCATTTCCAGAAAGAGTGAACGGCTGATCCTTCCATGCCATTATTGTCCCAGTGCAGAGCCAGAAATGCTCTACAGTCTCTCGCACAATCCACACTGCTATTCCAGAGCACCCTTAGTTCTTTGTAACTTTGAGGGGTGCAAGGACTTGTAGGGTCAGGGGGACCTAGTAAACATAGTTTCCTCTCTGCTGCTCTTTGCTGGTAATACAGAGTATTGGATCATTTGAGCCAAGCTATGAATTTGGTATTTATAAATTTAATTCTAGTGTTCTGAGTTCATAACTGCTACATTGAAATGATCAGCTTTTGATGAACTGAAGGCCTCTTCATTCCTGAAAAATGTTTCCATGTACCTGTGAAAGATTGGCATGCACAGGATGTATTCAATATATGGTGGGTAGAAATACTGGCCTCTGTTTCCTACTATGCAATATATTGCTACAGCTGCTGCTACTGCTGGCAAATTTATGACTGTCCTTTAAACAGCCTTCCCAAAGTTGGCTCCTTCCAGATGTGTTTGATTTTAACTTCCATCATTCTTAATAAGCTGTCTAGGTGATACATTCAAAGGTGCACAGAACTGAGAGTGAGTTTGTAAGGATCAGAACAAAGCATTCCAGATTAGTTCTTTCCTTTTTTAAATTTGATAAAACCATCTGTGTTTGGTATTGCAATATTTAGTAACTGTATTAAGAACATAAATCCTGCAACCCAACACACTAGTGAATAAGCTTCTTTGGACAGAATAGGAATTCTAAGGAAATAATCCTACAATCATGCTGTGTGGTCTGGTCCAAGCAAGGCATTTAATGTTATTAAAAATGAGATTCCTAACTTAGGTGTGGTTATTAAAGTGTTAGTGGGACACAAGCACAGACTAACATGGATTAGTCACAAATATTCTAAAGGCAGGAAGGCTATAGATTGATTATGTGAAACTGGGGAACAAGGAGAAGATGAAGGCTTATATAACCAGCAACAATTTTTGAATCTGGTCAAGTAAGTGAAATACCAGTCTTTTTTCTGTACACACAAACATATCTGTCTGTCTTTCTAATACATATAATTTTGATATAAATGTTATATAAAATATATTTTAATAATCTATTGGTGTTGCTAATCAAACATCAGGCACAGAAATAGGTTTTGTGAAATTTAGAGGGGAGGCCGTTGCTGATATTAAATTGCATCCTCTCTCACTGTTCATTTATTTAATGATGATCAGTTCTACTATTTCATTTTAGTTTTCAAATGAAAAGCAATGGAATATCAGGGGAATGCAGCAATAATGAACCAAATTGATTCATTAATGAAATACTGTTTTAATAGCTATATTAAGAAGCTTGCTTTAAAACCTGTAACAATGAAGGAAATTGGTTCAAATGATGTCTATTTTTTACATGTAGGTCTCTTTCTACATGGCTAATTCATGAAAATGTTTACATTTACCAACTTTTTCCCTGGGCAAATGTAGCTCTTGAGCTAATCTGCAAATAGAAACCATTTGGCAGTACTTGCCTGGCTGAATGAATGTTAAGGACAAAATCTCTAGTGCTCCTCCGCTTAAAAAATTCACATGACCTTGCACTTTTCAAAAGTTGATTTGGTTCTGAAACAAAGCAAAGGGTTGTAGGGCTCAGCTGGATATACTGGTACTAAAGAGATTTCTCATGCAGTTGGGAGGATGTTTTTCCTAGCTATTGTGACCAGTTTTGCCCACTCAAGGCTGATGCAGTAATACCTTTGTACCTGAAGCCCATTGTTACCAGGTGCTTTGCTAATAGCAGCAAAGAACTTGGTGGACTTCCTCCTGCTTGGTTGTGGATTTTGATAAATCAATAAGTCAATGCCATATAAGTAAAATCTGGTCCATCTGTGCATATATCTCCCTTCTTGCTTACCTTGACTTCCAAGGCCATGATAGCTCATAAATCTAGGTGGACTCTATAAAGCACAATGCCCTATGAGTTCAGTACCCATATAGGGGTTTGAACAACATAACTATACTAACTAATGACTGTGTGCACTTGATGAGTCCCAAAAAGGACAAAACAAATCGCACATCACCTGATGGTCAAGAAATGTGTAAAAACCAATGACTGGGACAGCTTACAAATATGGTAAAACAGAATTCAGCATGTAATTCACTTCACATCTGGAGGGTAGACTCCAGGTTAAGACTGATCTTGATTGTAGGTAAAGGTAAAGGTAAAGGTTTCCCTTGACGTAAAGTCCAGTCGTGTCCGACTCTAGGGGGCGGTGCTCATCTCCGTTTCAAAGCCTTGGAGCCGGCGTTGTCCATAGGACACTTCCGGGTCATGTGGCCAGCATGACGACTCGGAACGCCGTTACCTTCCCGCCGAAGCGGTACCAATTAATCTACTCACATTTGCATGTTTTCGAACTGCTTGGTGTGCAGGAGCTGGGACGAGCAACGGGAGCTCACCCTGCCGCGCGGTTTCGAACCGCCGACCTTCCGATCGACAGCTCAGCGGTTTAACCGTAGTTATGGTTATTTCCTGTCATTCTTCTATTAACTGTAAGTTTAATGACATGGAGTGCAGAGGGTACCTTAGCTCATTTTCTGCATAAAAATTCTCATAAAAATTCTGGCAGATTTCAGAAAAAAGAAGAAAGAAAGCCTATCAGAGTTTTAATCCACTTTGCACTCACAGCTCATATGCATTCAGTTTGATATCAAACATGTCTCTATTGAAAATGTAATTATTCTTTTGAATATGCTGGTTTTATTCCTCCAGTGTTCTGCATCTAGCAAAACCTTGAGGAGTGGAACCCATTTGTTCCAACAACCTACGTGAGGCTGAGTAAGGCAGAGACAGAGCAGGTGCTTGAGAGCTAATTTCTAATCAAGAGAATGAGAAGCCTTTATAGAGAAACAAAAACAAGCTGAAGTATCAGTATGAGAAACAATGGAATAATTATTTACCTAGGTAAGAATAGTCAGCTTAATTTGTGGGAAATAAGGATCTCCTTCACACTCCACTGTAGCTGAAGAAAATAGATGGTGAAAACTTCCATTTCAGGCACACATTTGTCCTTTGCCAACAGACAGCTTTACTTCTCATTGAACTACTTGGAGTACCACTGAACTGAGATGTTAGCAGATCATACACAACTCTTCAGCTATCTTGAGTTATCCAAAGATAGAGCACAAGGTGATCCTAGCCTTATCTTCCTCAAGCCTACCCTGGACAGTTGGTGCTTTGCTCTGGAAAGAAATATTCCTTGTGAGAGCTGACGGATTTTACTTTCCAGGGATTTTATCTTTTTTTTTTCTGTTCTTGTCAATGGCACAGAAGGATGATAACAGTCATTTGTCAGAACTTCAGGGCCCATTTTTCTGGTAAGGCATGTTAGTGGTTAAGGCAATGGGCTAGAAACCAGGAGGCTGTGAGTTCTAGTCCCGCCTTAGGCATGCCCAACCCACCTCACAGGGTTGCTGTTGCGAGGAAAATAGGAAGAGGAAGGAGTATTAGATATGTTCGCCGCCTTGAGTTATTTATAAAAATAATAAAGGGATAAAAATTAAAATAAATAATAAAAATAATAAATAACTCCAAAGGCCTGTATGTAGCAATACCTAATCTGCTGTGGACTGTAACAGCAAGAAATGTGAAAATTAGCCTTTCTCACATTGGTATTGTCAGATGTCTCGAAACTACCTTTTTTAGACTCCCCTACCTCCTGGCTGGGAATTCTGGAGGTTTTAGTACTGGGACATCTGGAGGGTACCTGGGGAGTTCACTGCTTACCTTAAAGCTCTAATTGGTCCAGACTGGCAGGTGGAGTGACAAGGGTGAAGTCATTCAGAGCAAGGATGAGCATGTGCAGCCAGATTCCTCGTTTAGCACTTAAATGAAGTTAGTACTTTTGATTACATTGGATATCAGGTTCATTGTCTCATTGGTAGGGGCTGGGCTTTGGGTTCCTGACCCTCAAAGTCAGAGGAGGCTGCCTCACAATGTGATCATATCAGTGTTTAGCTTCATCTGGGGGCAGCTGTTGTGGTCTTTAGATAGATGGTGTCCTGTATGTCTGATCTTCACAGTTCTCTCAACCACGTACTGTACATGAAGAATTTCCATTAAGAAACAACTGCTTTGAGTTGATGCTGGCTAATCAGTGTTTTTCACAGGGTTATTTGTTTCCATAGTCAGAAAAGGAGGACTGTATTGATGTGAACTGTCCTAAAAACAGGATGTGATGCTGTTGCATAATTGCTTTCTTTCATTAGCTTATTACTCATTGCCTACCCTGTTGGAAATGTGACTGGAGCAACAGGTTTTATACTTCTTTTCTAGAAAATCAATGGGAGGGAGAGAATTTATAACAAAGCAGCAGTCGTGGTTCATTCTTTATTCAGTTGTACTCTGTTGGCGTTCAGGTTGACGTTTTCAAATGTTTAAGGCCGTTCAAAATAAATGCATAAAAATGAACTTTTCACTCTCATTGATAACACATAGCCTACCTTTCTTACTCATCCTTCTTCCTGAGAATTAATCCTAGAAATGCACCATGAGAGAAAACAAAAAAGAAATGAGTCAAAAAGGAGGGCAGGTGTGGTTATACAGGCTTCATTTACTCAGCACCTAATAAGTCAGTAGGTCTTTGCTAGGTGGCTTTGAGTCAACTCAACAAAGTGCTTTGTGTTGCAGAGGCAACACGGTTCTCTATGTCCGGGCAAGCAGGTGATGGGGTTTGCCTCAATAAGGCACTGAATAAGTGTTACCTTGGCTGTTGTTTCTTGCCACCTCCTCTGTCACTTGCAGAAGCTAGAAGAAGCTTCTGTCCAGAAGCTACCCGGATGCAGACATCTCTTCCGGATCTTGCAAGCACTAGAAGATTTTGTGGAGTGCTGGGAGAGAGAATTGAAGCAAAAGAAAACCAGTGGGGCAGCCCATATTGGAAGCGAGCAAGATATTGATAGAAGATTTGCACAGCCCTAAATAGCAATTTTTTAAAATTATTTTTAAACCTAATGTGTCATTTAATCCTGACCTTAGTGAAACCATGGTTAGAATGTAGCACCTTAAAGGCCATTTTTATTTCAACACTTTTCAAACTTCCTGCAAGGCCATCTCTGTTTTTCCTGTTTGTTTTCTCTTTCTGCTGGGTAAGCAGGAAGGTGGCTTTTAAAACATTCTTTAAAAGGAACCAGGTCATGGAGGGTGTCACTATGCAAAGTGCCTGCCTCCTAGCAAACCTGGACTGGCCTTGGTTTCCTGGATCATCTGGAATTAGGTATCAGCTAACTACCATGTCATGGTTCATGCTAGAGTAGACTACATGCACAAACATGCTTAAAGATGGTGGTGGCCATTGTTTTTGTCTAATCTAGAGGTAAATGTTCGGAATTTTGAAGTAAATCAGGAAGAGTTTACTTAGCACAAGCAGTAGTAAAATAATTGTTCTTCTTTCACTTCAATTATATAAGTAGTTCCTTTCAGGTACTCAAAACTTCTTGACTCATAATTATTTCGCTTAAAGCATATGTTTTATTTGGTGAGGTTGTAACAAAATACAAAACAGATTTTTCAGTCCTGAAGGCTGCCCACCCGAGCTATAAACTGCTGGTAAAGTTTGAAACAGCATTGTGCTAACATTTCCGGTACCTCACAGGGTTGTTGTTGGGAAAAAATGGAGGAGGGAGTGCTCTGCTGCCTTGAACTTGTGGAGGAAAGGCAGTGTTCTATATCTAACAAATGAAGCAAATGTTTCAGATTATACCTACAGTAGAATAAGTAGTGGCAACATTTGGGTTTTTGATGATTTTTGATGATAAGTTCACACATTCCTTTTCATCCTTGCAGCAGTAGTTATGCATGCAAGATGGTTTCTTACAATCTCAGTGGGATCCTTCCATGTATGGACCCCATGAGTAAGGTTTGGAGTGAATCAGTCTGAACATATTCCATCTTATAATGGTCTTTCCATTTTTGTTTTCAGAACTGGTCCTAACCCTTTTAATTTTATGAGCTGGCATTATCTTTAGGGAAAGCCTTTCAAGATGAGTGAGCCAGTTTGTTTGGAAAGAGATGAAACCCAAGTAAGGCATGTTAGCTCTCCGCAAATATTTATCTAATTCTAGTCTATATGTTTGTTTTTTAATTTGACAAGGCAACATTTGTGTAATGACTGAAACATAAACCAAGAAAATGATGTACTTGAAGTCAAAGGGTGCTAAGCAATTACACTGTTCTGATAACAAATTGGTTCAAGTCGCCAGATTTGAAGTATGATGTTTAAGAGTATATGCCCAATCATTTTCATCAATTTCATAAATTGCTTCTGTGGATTTAAGTTTTCCTGCGCCTGTGAATTAGGTGTGAAGAAAATGCAGCCACTGAATATAATGTTACTTATATTGTCATAAAAACATTTGCTGCTGTCAATGAATTCTGCATGGAACAGGAAAGGGGAAAAAAAAGATATATCACCCCATCTGTTTTAGCTATATCATCAGGTAATACAGGCATATTGGACTGGAAAACCTACTCCCTGATTTAATTGCTGATCATAAAATATTTTGGAATATTGTCCGTTGATCAGCTACAGTATCTTAGTTTTGCTGGGCAAGAAAGGGAGGCGACACAATCCATGAGTTTGTTTATTCATTCATTTATTTATTTATATTTCCAATTTAGTCACCCCCATCTCACTCAAAGAATGACCTATAAGTAAGTTTGCACAGATCTGTTTGTAATATGTGCAAATTGGCCACTAATCATACATATAATTTACAGTGGACACTTATTGTCAATTACATGCTACTATAAAATACAAATATTAACTGTCAAGGTTCATATACTGAAATGCAACATATGAAAGCTGTCAAGTGTTTATCTGGTGGCAATTTGAAGGAACAAAGGGGCAGAAAATATTTGCTTTAGATTGGTTATTCTGCTTATTCTCTACCTGTCTTGTATGTTTTTCAGGCAACTGAAATCTATTCCCTAATCCCTGGCCAGCACAGCCAATTCTAGAGCTGGCTGTGAATTATGGCATACATCTAGAGGCCACCAAGTGAGGAAGGTGGGTGCAGAAGAACAGTAGCAAAATAATATATGTGCCTTGAAGGGCTTGGCCTGTTTTATTGTTCAGGAGGGAGTGGTTTTGCCTTGAACCTGCTGTATTTGGTAACTCTGCCTTTTCTCCACAACTGCTTTCTCTCTCCTAAGAGCAATGGCTCTTTGCCATCTTCAGTTCTCCTTTTGTCAGTAGTATAAATATATATTGATTAAAGTCACATTTTTCTCTTTAAAGTCAATAACCTTTGAATAACATTAGCTGGAAACTCTAACAAACATGTCCAGCGATGGAGTGTTTGCTGAGGTGAAAGAAGCACTTTATGTAGAAACTTCCATGAGGAAATGTGGATCAATCTTAGATTCAGGGCTGTTCCAGGTTTCTCCAGGTAGCCAAGATGGAGATGATGGGATGTGGCTTAGGTCTATTGGGGAAAGTCTGGCAGCAGCATGCCAGCAATGTGGTCATTAGATCATGTGACTGGATTTGCTAATGTGGTTATTTTCATTTCCCCTTAATGCAAGAATACATGGGGTTAATTGCGTTGTGAGGATATTAAAATGGCTTCCCTGTCAGTGAGTTTAGCTGAAGGACATAGCTCTCCTTCAGTCCTATTGCTAGGCAGGTCAACCATCTGGGGGCACAGTTGTGGCCTTGCAGAAAGTGCTGAATGGAACATCAGGCTAATAGTTACATTTCCCCCATGATGTATTTTCTGTGATATAGGAGTTATGGGCAGCACATTGTGGGACATTTTAACAGGTTGACAATGTCAGGGGATCTAACTGCTCAGGCCTGCCATTGCTGTTGGCAGCATGCCAAAACTGAAAGATGTTCCTCTCTTATTACTCTAACATTTACTTGAATGTGCATATACTAGCATGGAACCTATGTATATAAACATATTATATGATATTTTTGAGGAACTTCTGTTTTTTGTTTTAATAGAATCTCTGGGACGCGGTGGCGCTGCGGGTTAAACCGCTGAGCTGTCGATCAGAAGGTCGGCGGTTCGAAACCGCGCGGCGGGGTGAGCTCCCGTTGTTAATCCCAGCTCCTGCTCACCTAGCAGTTCGAAAACATGCAAATGTGAGTAGATCAATAGGTACCGCTTCGGCGGGAAGGTAACGGCGTTCCGAGTCGTCATGCTGGCCACATGACCCGGAAGTGTCTATGACAACGCCGGCTCCAAGGCTTAGAAACGGAGATGAGCACCGCCCCCTAGAGTCGGATTCGACTGGACTTTACGTCAAGGGAAACCTTTACCTTTACCTTTACTGTTACCAAAGTGCTAGTGTTATAAGTTCCATTCACTTAATTTCAGTACCTTTCATATAAGAGAGCTTTGTTGTCTAGCACATTGTGCTCATTTTGTGAAGATGTCCTTTGAACATGGGGTGGGGCAGAATATGCACGCGTCTCTATAATCCAGAATTTAGCTTGTTATCAGGTTTTTTTCCCCTCCCCTTCCAACCTTACGCTTGTGTAACAAATATTAAGAACGTGTGAAATTGCAGAAAAGAGATCCTGGTTTATATCAGCATGTTCCTTTCACTTCCTACTGAATTTTTCAGAAGCTTTGTCTGAGAATACTTCTGTCATATCCAGCTTGAATTTGCTTTTGGTGAAATTGTGATATTGTCCCCAAAGCCAGGAAACAGAACTCATTCCAACATCCAGAGAACCAGTGTTTGGGTTGGACATTGCTTGCTGCCTTTTGAATAGTCACAGGCTTTGAATCTAACCCACACTGCAAAGTAGTTTGAATGTAAGAGTTGAGGAGTACAATGGATAAATGGTGGAGTAAAAAGTATGTCTGTGTCTGTGTGTATATATATCTTCCTTGATTCACCACTGTATGTTTCTGTACCTAAGTATGTATATTCATCTTGGCCCCTACTTAGACAAGTAGGATTAATGTTCTGAGTGCTACCTAGAGATCCTTGACAAAGGATAGCTTTTTGTCTTACAAATGTTTTGTTTTGTTTTTTGTTTGTTTTTGCCATCCTGTTGGATCGTATTTGCACAGAGGAAAGTTAATCATTTGAAACACAAAAGCAGCATTCTGTTTCTTCTTACCCATTCATTTTTTTAGCCAATGTTCATTTATTTCATTAGTTTACTTCATAAAGTAACTGCATAAGTTACCACAATGGAGCTGCAATAAATTATATTTACTGAAAATAACTATGCAATTAATTTTCAGATGATTTGGCTGCAATGTTTTCCTATATATAATAGAATTATTCAAACACCCACGAACATTTTACATGCCGTACTGGAGTGAATTAGATCAATCAAAAATTAATTGCTTCCAAAACATCAGCACAGTCTTCTGGGATTCGTTGAATTTCAATAAGTCACAATAAAGTCATAATAATTGATGTAGCATGGAATGCTACAATTGCCAGTTGCTCATAATGTAAGTTTTATTAACTAAGCAGACTGGGTAAAAAATGAAAGAAAAAGGGAAAGAAAAAGAAGTTAAATATCAGGTAGTAGCTATTGATGTTAATTTGATATAATACATCATGTTTACTCTTTGCTTGTGTTTAAGATGCCTGTCCATGGAGATGATTCATAGGAGATTGAAAATATCTACACATTCTCAGAAGCCTCTGAGTGTGAGTACAGCCTTTGCTGATTTTATGCTCACTGTACCCATCTGTGGAGAGCTCTTTCATTATCTGCAGTGCTTCCAGTGTTGTTTATCCACAGCCACTGCTTTGCATAAAGCCACTGGAGCTCCTTTCTAGAAGTTTCTTTGTTTTTCTCTGCTACTCCTTACCTGCTGAAGGATGGATAGCAGTGGCACTAAAGGAGCTCTTCACCCAGGATGATAGCATTTGTCAGAATGAAAAGATGCCACAATAAGACTCATTTTCAGGCTTGTATATTCATTTTTAAACATTCCGTTTGAGTCTATTACACCTATGGAATCATAGCTATAGGAGATCTATTACTGCAATAGTTGGATATCTAATTTCTGTTATTAGTAAATTTATTGTTATTCGCTCTTGAAAATGCAATTACGTGAAAGCTGTTCCATATCAGACAAATCAAGAAATAATGCTGCAAACTCTTCCAGGATTGCGCATGAAAGGGCCAATGCTGGCTGATCAATACCTTGAAATTTGGGGGCTACTAAGATGCCAAATGAACTATAGCTCACTTCAGGGGAAATATTTATTTCAAATGATACTTTTAGTCTACCTAGAAAGAACTGAAGGAAGATACTCTGCATTTGACATCTGCCCACATGCTGCAAGGAGCTAAGTTGACTGGCCATTATTACCTTCTGATATCATGTAAGTGCGTTGATGTTTGATATTATGATACTAATGTAATTATGTAAGCAACTGATACTAATTTGATTATTCACCTTATTATAGTAGAGAAATTATACAAGATTTTCTGAGTGTATGTATGTGAGTCCTCCATTATTTGAAACAGTGTCTGCCTACAATTTGCTTAAAGCTGTTCTTTGAAAGGAAAGAACAGAGCCATTGTAGTCTTTTTGTTATCCAGTGTTAATAAAGCCATCAAATGTTTGTAAGCCTATGACTTGATATATATGTGTTGACACTGAAAGTAGATGAATTACTTGGCTTTTGATTTTATGTCCAAAGCTGGAATCCCCTAGCTCTTGTTCTGTGTTAATTAGACTTCTATTGATATTTGTTGGGGTGTCTGTGAGGTAATGATTTTCAGTACTGAAGATCTAACAGAAGCAGCCAGATATGTGGGGATGGTGAAAGGTTGTGTCTTTCCTGTATGTTTTCCCCACCCAGTCTCCAGCCCAGCATGACTCATATGCCCTTAAAAGGCCTGATGGTTTCTATTTGAATAAACTGTTTTTAAAAGTTCTTTCTGGTTAGTTTTCCAAAGCTAGCCTTTGAGTCAGTTCAATTTTTGTACTTTTCCTCAAATATAACGAATACTTTATTTTAGTTTTATTGCATTACAAGGTTGAAACTTGCCACTCCCCTGCCCCAAGCTCAGCCTGTCTTTAGTTTGAATTAATATTCTTCTCTCAATTTATATATCAGATCTTCAGCAGCTTTCAGGTGAATCCATATGAAGCTGTTTACTTGTGGTGATGTAATAGTATGTGGAAATGACCTTGGGAGACAGGTGGAAGAGCCACAGACTAGACAACAGTCAGATAAAAGGCAGCTGAGTCCGCAGAAGGAATGTGAGCATGACAAACATCTCAGAAGGGACCCTCCCTAGTTTCTTGGGCTGTAAAGGCAAGCAGGGAGAGATGTACTTTCAGACTTTCAAGATTCTGTTAATGTAACCTTACAATAAAGTTAGAGCTAGTACTTCTGGGTCTGCTTCTTGGCTGGACTACCTTGTAAGGCTGAGAGGTAGATAGCTAGAAATATTCAGGTACATTTCTTCTACCATTTGGTCCCTAAATTAAACTACTATACTCTTGGTAATAGAGCCAGTTTGGTGTAGTGGTTAAGGCATCAGGCTAGAAACTGGGAGACCATGAGTCCTAGTCCTGCCTTAGGTACAAAGCCAAATGGGTGATCTTGGGCCAGTCCCCCTCTCTCAGCTGTAGGAAGCAGGCAAGGGCAAACCACTTCTGAAAAATCTTGCCAAGAAAACTACAGGGACTAGTCCAGGCAGTTGCCAGGAGTCAACACTGACTCAAAGGCATAAACAAACAAACAAAAAACCAGTTAGTAATATATTTAGATTTAGTTTCTGGAATACTAGGGGAATGAAATTTAGGTCATAGTAACATAAGGCTGAGTGGAACCTGTGGCTGATTTTGAAAAGCTAAGTAGGGTTGGACCTTGTTTTCAAATTCAAGTTTAAATTCAAATTGTTGGACCTTGTTAGTATCAGTAGGAAATTAGCAGGAGTCTCCCAGGACTGTAGACTGGGAGATCAAAACCACCCTGGAAGATGACAGAGTTAAACCATTTCCATATTCACAAGAAAATTACATGGGCATGCCTGTGGAATTCCCAAGAACTGAGCTTGACTCAAGGAAACTAATGTTATGTGTTGCTTGATTATTTACTTAGTTACAGGTAGTCCTTGTTTAACAACTGCCTTGTTTATCCATCATTCAGTTATGACAGTGAGGAAAAAGTAGCTCTATGACCAGGTCTCATATTTATGACCTTCGCAGGTCTGTAAAGCAAAGGAAAGCTGAAGTAAGATCATAAGCACAGACAGTTTCACTTAGTGACTGCTTCACTTAATGACAAAGTTGCTGGTCCCAATTGTGATCACTAAATGAGGACTATCTGTACTTGTAGATAGTTGCTGTTTGTTTTTTCAGTTATCTCTTGGATTAATTGTACTGTATTTAAAGCTTATTCTATAGGTCACTGGTTTTCAGGAATTTGTTACCTGCATCTACATATATTTCATTGCTGAGTCCACATGTTTCATATTTATTTCCTGATAGTGGTCCTTTCTCCTTTCCACCATTAGTTCACTTGGCTGAGCTCAGTAAAGCTACAATTCTTCTTCTTTACTAAAATGCTAAATTGCCACAGTGGGAAAATGATTAATTCTACAACCCTTGCCACAGAACCAAAATGGTTTGGAAACTAATTCTTCTAATATATTACATTTCCTCAGAGGTCCACAGGTAGGTTAAGATCTCTTTGTCATACAACTAGTATCTCTACCCCTTTCCTCTCCTTTCCTTTCTTCTTCCTTAAACCTGACCTTTAACTTAATCATGCTGGTGAACGGATAGACATTTTTGTATTCAATTCATTAACCACGTTTTTGCCCGTGAAAATCTGTGGGTCAGCGCATAAACATTCGGTTGGGATGGTCTCCTTTGTCTTTTGAATCGCACTGACTGAGTTCAGCTGCTGGACAGCTGCTCATCCACTCTTGCATCAAACATCTATCAAATGGGTGGTGGGAAATTTGTCCTCATTTGCATTATAACAGCTTCTAACATGATACAGTAGCCACTTGTGGAATTCCAGCAGATTCCAAATGGAAGCTGTATGTGAAGAAGCAACAATCTTTTTTTTTTAAAATAGCTTTGAGTGCTGGTGGGTTGCTTCTGCTGGGATCTCATGTGGGGCCAATATTAGCTACCAGTTACCTGCAATAGGGACAGAGCAGTCTTCCCAGATGGTTGGGAACTGCAGTTTCCTTTTTGGCTATGAAAAGTACCTGGTGGGGAAAGTTGAAACATATTACACTGTTCAATTGCTAAAATTAAGTATCTCCTACTCAGAGGGGAGGCTGCCCAGGAACCGTGCAGACATCTGTCTTGCAGGAGCTATCCATATCATAACAAACATCCACATGTATCACTGAATTGATGCTGTTAAAAATCAAGTTCTTCATTTTATTCTTAACAATAAAATATCAGATGTGTTCTGGCATTTAATATTTCATAACTTTATATAGAGATACATTTTCCAGGTGGGGGGGAAACCATAAAACCGATTTGCATTAATTTTTAATGGAAGCTAGCCCTTCTAGTATTAGGAAAACTTTCCCCTCAGTCTTGAGTATGTTCATACACTTCTGTATTATCTGTCAGCCTGCCGTTAAATGAATATACTGTAGAATTTTTGTAGAGCATCAGTTGCCTGTGTGAGACATAATTTACAGGCCAGCCTTGATGCTTCCTCTGCTAGCAAATAAGAGGTTAAGCCCTGATCACTGGTAGTATAAGAAGTAAGTTGCAGAGATGTGATTCTCATGCCAGTGCTTCAGAATAAGGTGCCAGCTAGTTTTTTTGTAGCATGACTAGCCTTGGGTTATCCTGTGGAGGCCTGAGGCTGACATTTCTTATCATGAAGCTTGAAGTGGTGAGGTTTTCAAAATTATATTTCAAGACACAAGATTTTGAAAAAAAATACTTATTTAAAGAAAAGAATGGATTTGTCATAGCTGCTTGCTTTAGCAACTGCCAGAAGAATTTAGTTACTGGCATTCGTGTGCCATCATTCAGAATTTGAATAAAGTTCTACAAACGGATCCAATGGCATTCCAGTTTGTTTTCACAGCAGGAAGAACAACAAAGCTTCAGGTACAATCAAAATGGCGTATTTGTTTTTGAGAATAAGTCCACTAATTTTGATGTGGTTTCTCATGAGAATTAGTCATTTGTGCCTCTAGATTTATTAAAAATTTATTAAACAAATAAGTATACATAATTATAAATTTTATAAATAAATAATGTATTCAATACATTTAATTTATTCATTAAAAACTATGAAAATAACATGATTTCCCTACATGCTGCTGGATAGAAGTTCTCCTTGTGGAAACATTTTTCTAGGGGGAAGAGTGTTACTATTGCTTGTGTTAAAAAGAAAAACTGGTGCAACTATGGCAGTTTTCTTGGTTTTGATGAACTTCTTGTTAATTGCATGAATTATCATTCAAGCTGTCAATGCAGATGCCTTTTTAATGGGCAAGTGAGACCTTTGAACAAAATTTGTCTGCATCCATGAGAAAGCTAAAAATAGTTTGGCATATTTACACTAACTGGGCTTTGACAATATGGGCTTTAACTGCTGTTCTTTTACAGCTAATAAATTAATTCCCAGCACAAAATGTAAAAATGTAAAAGACTAGCATAACAAGTTATTTACAATATGGCTTTCTTTTGTTCCTTCCAGCACAGCTAATATTTCTATCAGGTTGATCTCTGTTGTTTTACAGAAGATGCAGTCCTGAGCAATAAAAAAACCTATCACAGTAGGACAGCTGTGCTCTCTTCATGCCTCCCAGCTGCGTCCCAGCTCTTAAGGCTCCACACTTGTTTCTTTGTAGGGAAGTAACTTTCTTTTTAAAGATATAGTCCTAAATAGTATTTGGCTAAATAGTGCAAAGGTCAGGCATATTTAAAGACAGGCATCCGTATAAAGAGATCTTGCATTAAGAAATCAAAAGCCATCATCTTAAAGAGTTAAGATAGTTTTTGTCTACCCTAATAACAGCTATAAGATTATTTGCCTTACAAGTCCAAAATAGGTACCTACCCTTGAACTTCATCCAGAAGCTGCAACTGTTGCAAAATACAGCAGTTTGGACAAGGAGGAGGACACCCAATCATGCACATATTACATCAGTGCTGAAACAGCTGCACTGACCACTTTAGTAGCTAATCCACAAGCAGCTGGATAAATAAAAGGCTGTGAACAGTTTGGGATCAGCTTTCTTGATAGGTTGCCCTCCAGAATGGGTGCCTGTGAGGTTATTAAGATACTTAGGTCAAGGCTCCCTGGTTATACCACAACTGACTAAATGGGCAGAATGGTGGAAGCCACTGGTGCCTAATTTATTACAGTAGTGCCCCCCCCGCCCCCCCCCAGGAAACCCAAGGTATAGGTGGTTTTTTCATCCAGGTCTTTCCAGTTTTATTTAATTCAGATTTCTAGTAGGTTGCATGTTTTGGCTTTTGATGTTCTGTGCTTTTGATCTTTAGCTTTTATTGAACATTGCATAGAATATTGTTTCCCTTTTATATTAGCAAATGGCATATTAAGAGGTTAAATGCCTATTAAAATATTGGCTGAAATGGCTAAAATTAGGCTTTTCTAACTGGTGGATATTAGACTTCTCTATGTGGGTGTACAAAGTGTGTGAAAACAAATAACAAATGGGATAAACAAACTGCTCTATAAAGTGTGGCATTTGCTTCGATCTTAATTCCAAATCAAATTGCAGGTATGGTTCTTAAATGGCTACAAACTAATCAACACTCATGGAGTGCAATTTACACTGCATTTTCATCTGGAAGTGTAATGTTCTTTACCAGTCTTAATTCATTTTAATTGATTTAGTTATCCTCACTTCTGATTTCCATAAGATGAATATTCTATAGTGCCAATATATAATTCTAGGTGGCTTAATCGAATGATTCTGGCTTTTTCAAAGTTGGCTGGCTTATAATTAATGGAAGCATTCATTTAAAATATGACAAAGTTCAAACCATGAGTTTCTGGGTTGAACAAGGTACTCTGTGTATGTTGATATTGTCAGAAAGTGACAATTGACGAAGTGATATTGTCAGAAAGTGGGTAATAGGTTTTAATATGGGTTGAGAGAAGAAAAACAATAGAAAATATAGCAAAACTGATCTCTCTTGTGTCAGCAGGTGGAGCTAGTAATCTATAAAAAAATATAGCTCTTCTTTTCTACAAAGGAAACCTTTGTTGTGACTTCAGAAATGTGATTTTCTATTTCCTTATGTTATCCTTAATATAATGAAACAACCCTTCTTAATGAAGTAGCTAAATTGATTGCTGACAAATGGGGTCAGGCAAAGTGTGTAATCTTTAGCTTCATTTTAAATTATTTCGGATGGAGTGCAATAAAAGTATCTTCAAGAATAGCTGTCCAACCCCATCAGAAGGAAAACACACACTTGTTGCTAAAGAGGACAAAATGGTTTTTCTTTGTGCCTGGGGATTTAGTGTGCAAGCGTGCACTCCCTCTCTCTTACACACAGCCGTTTGCCTTGAGTGGATCAAACCATTTCAGCATAATAGAATTTTTGTATGCTTTGATTGTTTTCAGTAAGGCATGTGGCTTTAAAGCAAACAATTTTAGACCCAACCACCCCACCATAACAAAGCATACGAACTCAAATAGGAACACTAGATAATTTCACAAATTTAAAAGCATGAACTATGCCAGTGGCAGAGTCTTAGCATTTAGACAAGCGATTCAGAATGCTGATGTCTCTGCTGTTGGAAGTTGGTTTGCATACTGCAAGCCTAGTGAGAGGAAGGTAGCACAGCCATTTACTTTTATTTGCATAGGAGATTTTGGCCATTCAGATTTTGGGCAGCAGGCCTGAAAGAAAGCATATATTCTCTCTCATCACCTGTCGACATCAGATACCTGGCCCACTCCTTTTACAGTGGAAGATGATCTCATTATTATCTGACCAGCATCAAGGGCTGTGATATAATTACTCTACCCTCTGAAAGGCTTGTCATCTCTCCCACTCCAAAGACATCAAAACAATCAAAAG
The DNA here is from genome assembly GCF_035149785.1 of Candoia aspera. Classification (NCBI taxonomy): domain Eukaryota; kingdom Metazoa; phylum Chordata; class Lepidosauria; order Squamata; family Candoiidae; genus Candoia; species Candoia aspera. The sequence continues at coordinate 56,056,364 of NC_086154.1, forward strand.
TTCTATAAATGATTATTTTTTTTCCTCTAAAATAAAATGTCTCAATACAAGAGAAGAGGGGGTGAAGTCATGAGCACACATAAAGCTACTTCTTTTTCCTCTTAAAGAGAGATTATTTATAGTCTTTCTCTGTCAGATTTCTAATTATAGCTGTTTTTTTCCTTTCTCAAATGGATGCGTATATACTTTGAGGTCTATACATGCTTGTTTGAATCTATTAATTCAAAATTACAGAATTGGAAAGAATCAGATATTCCCTGCTCTGTGCAGCATCCGAAATGAAGGAAAAAACTAGAGTAACACTTACCCTTGTCCTCCTAGCTTTTATTTATATACAGTTTTATTTACATTCAGTGAAGGAGAGCTTAGCACCCTCAGCAGAATCTGCCCTAGTGTCCACCACCTCTTTACAATTAGAAAGTATCTTCAAATGTTTAACCAAAAGGAGTTTTTCTTACAATTTCTCAGGGCGCTTGGTCAGAATCAACAATCAAAGGATTGATGAATTGGGATTAGAAGTGTCAGACTCTTACACGCTTCCATATTGCCAGCTACCTTCCAATCCCTCACTAGCAATTTGCTATCACCTCCAATCATATTCACTCTGTTGACTTGGAAATATGCCAGTTGACCTGCTCATAAACAACATAAGAGTTGTTTACTTGAAGAGTATCTGGAAGCTACAGGTGATCCAGAACACGGCCACGTGGTGATCCAGAACATGGCCATGTGGTGCCCCAAGATCGGCACACGTAACACCTTTGCTGCGCAAGCTGCATTGGGTACCAGTTTGCTTCTGGGTCCAATTCGAGGTGTTGGTTATCACCTTCAAAGCCCTACATGGCATGGGGCCAGGGTACCTGAGGGACTGCCTCATCCCCATTACATCTGCCCATCCCACCTGATCATGCAGAGAGGGGATGCTAAGGACCCCGTCTGTAAGAGAATTTTGTTTGGTGGAGTCCAGGAAGCAGGCCTTCTCTGCAATAGCTCCCGCCCTCTGGAACATTCTGCCCCTGACAGTGGGGCTAGCCCCATTGCTCCTGACCTTCTGGAAGAAACTGAAGGCTCTGCCACCATGCTTGGGGCAGGGAGGGGAGTAGTAATTCCGGGGGATGGCTGGTGTGTTAGAGTGCTCCTCACATACATACGATCTTTTACTGCCATCTGGATTTTTATTTTATATTTATATGTTGTATTTGTATTTATATTTTATATATTATTTATGATGATTGTTTTTACCTTGTTTTAATCTTGTTAGTTCTATTGTAAACCACCCAGAGTCCCTCTTCTGGGGGGAGATGGGTGGTGGCAAAATTTGAAAAATAAATAAATAAAGAGGCTCATCTGTCCCTCCAGCTGACCAATAAGATTGTGCAAAGAGTATCATTCAGTCAGTGCACTGCCTCTTGAATTACACCCAATCCCCAGCAACCATGGTTTTCTGAAAACAGGGAGGTTGCTATAAAAATAACTGCAAAAGAAAATTGACAAAACATGGGGCCTAGTTGTCCAAGGGACTGCCTACCTCCAATTGTTTCTGCCTGCTGGTATGTTTGGGTAGAGTGGGTGTGCTCTAGCTCCCTTCAATTTAAATGCTGTCATCTTGTGGGACTGAGGAAGGGTACCTTCTCTGTTGCTGCCCCTGCCTTCTGGAACAGCATCTCCCCAGAGATGTATATGGTGCCTGCTCTCCTGGGGTTCTGGAAGGCCCTTAAACCTGGCTGTGTTCCCAGGCCTGGGGGTATTGTGTCTGTGCAGTCCTGTCATTTTTTTTTATTGTTATGGTTGCTTCTAGTCTGGGCTGCTACATTGTGTTTTATGTTTTTAGTGGTTTTAATTGTATATTTGGAAACTGTAAGCTGCCCAGAGTCTTCTGGAGTGAGTGGCTATAATAAATTTAATTAAATAAAAATAAATAAATAAAAATGCAAGAAATGTGAAGAAATCCACAAACATCACCACCACCACCATCACCGGAAAAAAAAAAAAATCCCATTCCTGCTTTCTTTGGTGCTATGACCTTTAAAAGTAGCACACCAGCAGTTTTGCAGTTTGGTGACCATGGCTGCATGTTGCCAGAGTAGCTGAATTGGGGAAATGGATTGAAAGAAAATATGGATGAACGATCAGATGCACTTTACATGTGGAATCTTTGGGGGATCAGGGGCGAGAACCTTCACTGCAGCTGCTGCACAAGAACTGACTGCAGCCTGCAAGCAAGAGATGAGATTAAACAAAAACTGTCTGCAAAGGGAACAGGTCAGGTGTAGCAGGAGCTTTCTCAAAACTTCAGAAGAAAAAGATGCTCAGAACTGGCTTTGGTGCAGTTTTTCAATAAACTACAGCAGAGTCAGAAATAAATCAGTTCAGCTGACATCATGAAAAGAATTGGGTCAGAAATTGTTACCCCTAAGGTAAAAACATCCATCTGCTATACTTCATTTGAGGAAATATATGGACTAGTGGTCTCACTACCATATCAGCCAGATAGTCACACATGAAATGGTGGGATGGAGTAGAAGTAAATCAAAAGTAGAAGTAAATCAAAAGATTAGGAATGATTCCACTAAATCCAGGTTGTGTGCCTTAAAACCCTGTTTCTGCAGAAGGACACTGCTCCAAATAGTGCAATGCAGTTCTTCACCAAAAAACCATATACTGGAATGTTTACATCAAGGAAGGTTGCAGAGAAATTGCACATGCATTTTAAAAATTATGATGCAAATAGGCACTAATAATTGAGCACTAGTTTGCCTGTCTCCAAACACAACTGAGTTTAAAAGAATGTTACATACTCATTCATTTAACACCTATCCCAGTAAATTAGTAAAACACAGTATTCAGGATTTTAAAAAGCATCTGGAATGACAAGCATTGCTAAAGGAAAGTTCTGCCTTATCTATATTTGAGAGTATGAACAAACACAAAGATAAAAGTGATCTAGTAGACCTTGTAACTTCTTAATTGCAACAAGTTGTTGACAGTCTCTCACCAAAAACTCCTAAGTCAGCTAAGCAGTCACAAGATAAAAGGACTGATTCTCTTAGGGACTAGCTAGCTATTCATTAAAGAATACACAGTACAATGTATATCTCTTACAGAGGATTTTTTCAGTAGGATCCATCAAGAATTTGAAAATGGAAGAAATTGGTCTTACCTAATTTATTCTAAATAATTTGGGACTAGGAATAAGCAATGGGGTGGCCAAAATTGTGATGAAATGGTTCAAAATGGTAAAACCCAAGGGGACAGAAGACAGTTAAAATCCAAACAGAAGACCTGAAATGCAGGAACTTTGGATTGGGGCATGGGTGGCAAGGACCTCTAATTTGGGGAAAGGAGGGCCAGTGGTTAAGTTTTGAATTAGGAGGGCATACTGTGGGTCATTTAATGAAATGGGCACCATCAGGGTGCTTTCTTGTTCATGAAATGGCTGCCAGGTCAGAAAACCAGCCATTGACCTTAACGCTTCCATCTGTGATGAAGTTTCTTATCCACCACACAGAGGGTGGCCCAGAAGTATTCTTGGAAATGAAGCAGTGATGCTGATAGCAGCTCATGGGAGAACCCTAAAGGTGGAAGAAACAAGGTGGGTAGGAAGCAGCCTCTGTCAAACAAGAATTCTGGGGTTGTGACAATGATCAGCGCCTAGTAGTCCTGTGTTTCAGAGCCCCTTGTGTTGTTTGTTTGACCAAGAATGACTGTATGCCCTGTACATTTGGAGATTGTGCTGAAGCACTGTTTCTCAGCCTTGGCAACTTGAAGATGTGTGGACTTCAACTCCCAGAATTCCCCAGCCACACATCTTCAAGTTGCCAAGGTTGAGAAACAGTGCCATAGCAGAAAGAACTGGGAGTGCTGACAGGTACACTTAACTGGCTAGGGAATTCTGGGAGTTGAAGTCCACACATCTTCAAGTTGCTAAGGTTGAGAAACACTCTGCTGAAGTATAAGAATGTACAGGTAATCCTTATTGGGGCCATTTAGAAAGCTAATTAGTGGGGATCCTCCAGCATACATAAAAGTGAGTAAGTCACATGTTAGCTTAGTGGTGACTTTTTAAAATGTTCTTTTAAGCTGTACTAGTTCATTCTGAGGGACACGATGGCGCTGCGGGTTAAACTGCTGAGCTGCTGAGCTTGCCGATTGGAAGGTCAGCGGTTCGAATCTGCATGATGGGGTGAGCTCCTGTTGCTAGTCCCAGCTCCTGCCAACCTAGCAGTTCGAAAACATGCCAATGTGAGTAGATTAATAGGTACCGCTTCGGTGGGCAGGTAACAGCGTTCTGTGTAGTCATGCCAGCCACATGACCACGGAAGTGTCTACGGACAAACGCCGGCTCTTCGGCTTTGAGACGGAGATGAGCACCGCCCCCTAGAGTCGTACACGACTGGACTTAATGTCAAGGGAAACCTTTACCTTTACCTTAGTTCATTCTATTGATCCATTGTTATCAAATGTTATTAGTATAGCAGCTACTTTAGTACTTTACAGCATTTCAAAAAGAAAAGGTCTTTAGGATGTAATCTTCTGTTTCCAGGGAGTAAACCTCAAAAAACTCAGTGGAATATCTTTTCAATAGGTAAGTATAAGACTGCACAGTTTACCATCTAAAAATAGATAAGAGACAAAGGAAAGACAGGTGGCCAGAGGAGGAACAAAAACAGTGTACAATAATGCGCAGTTTTAGATTTTGGAAATGAAGACATTAAATATATTTATGGGGCATTTACAATTAGTGTAATTGTTGAAACTACTAATCTCTCTGCCTTTATTAAAACTATTCTCAAAAATTCCTTTAACTTCTTTTTACAGTCCTCTACTATTGTTTCCTTTTGTAACAACATCTCATTTAATCTCTACCTAAAAGATCCATTTTTTCCTTTTAAAAGTTAAAGTCCCTGGATTGTGATCTGAAAAAGTCTTTGGTAATGTCTCGACTTTATAATCATTAATAGCCAAAGTCTTAGAAGTCCAAATCACATCTGTTCTTGAAAAAGATCTGTATCTTTCAGAAAGGATGGTTTGGGATGCAAGTAAAGCTTTTGTAAGAGACTATTTTATACAATGTAATAGTGAATTTAAAAAGAAAAGAGAAAATACAGATGATTTTGGATAAGATAAAAAAAGGAAGAAGAATTTTTAAAAATCCCCAGGGATGACAACTATTACTCACCAAATTAAACTTTTACAGAGGCAACTATCTATGTTAACAATGAGAGAGATGGAAATAAAGATGAACTATGCAAGACAAAGAAATTTTGAATTTGCAAATAAACCAGGGAAATGGTTAGCATACAAGTTGCAAAAAGAAAAGGAAGTGATATTAAAGTTAGAAGAAGGAAGTACTGCAATAACAGATAATGTAAATATGCAAAAAGTGTTTCATCAGTATTATACTTTATACAAAGGTCAAGAAATTTCCTCGGAAAAAGTGGATGAATATTTACATAAACAGAATTTATTGAAGATTACAGAAAATCAGAGACAAATTTTGAATGGACCTATAACAATAAGGGAACTGTGTAAAGCTATTAAAAAGACTAAAACAGGAAAGGCACCTGGTCCTGATGGGTTTCCAACCTTACTATAAATGTTTTGAGGATGAGCTTTTACAACCTTTGTTGTTTATTTGTTCAGTCGCTTCTGACTCTTTGTGACTTCATGGATCAGCCCACGCCAGAGCTTCCTGTCAGTCGTCAACACCCCCAGCTCCCCCAGGGACAAGTCCATCACCTCTAGAATATCATTCATCCATCTTGCCCTTGGTCGGCCCCTCTTCCTTTTGCCTTCCACTCTCCCTAGCATCAGCATCTTCTCTAGGGTGTCCTGTCTCCTCATTATGTGGCCAAAGTATTTCAGTTTTGCCTTTAATATCATTCCCAAAAGTGAGCAGTCTGGCTTTATTTCCTGGAGGATGGACTGGTTTGATCTTCTGGCAGTCCAAGGCACTCTCAGAATTTTCCTCCAACACCACAGTTCCAAAGCATCGATCTTCCTTCTCTCAGCCTTCCTTATGATCCAGCTCTTGCAGCCATATGCTACTACAGGGAATACCATTGCTTTAACTATGCGGACCTTTGTTGTCCGTGTGATGTCTCTGCTCTTAACTATTTTATTGAGATTTGTCATTGCTCTTCTCCCAAGGATTAAACATCTTCTGATTTCCTGACTGCAGTCAGCATCTGCAGTAATCTTTGCACCTAGAAATACAAAGTCTTTCACTGCCTCTACGTATTCTCCCTCTATTTGCCAGTTATCAGTCAAACTGGTTGCCATAATCTTGGGTTTTTTGAGGTTTAGCTGCAGGCCAGCTTTTGCACTTTCTTCTTTCACCTTCATCATAAGGCTCCTCAGTTCCTCTTCGCTTTCAGCCATCAGAGTGGTATCATCTGCATATCTGAAATTGTTAATGTTTCTTCCAGAGATTTTAACCCCAGCCTTGGGTTCCTCAAGCCCAGCACATTGCATGATGTTTTCTGCGTACAAGTTGAATAGGTAGGTTGAGAGTATACAACCCTGCCGTATTCCTTTCCCAATCTTAAACCAGTCCGTTGTTCCATGGTCTGTTCTTACTGTTGCTACTTGGTCGTTATACAGATTCCTTAGGAGGCAGACAAGATGACTTGGTATCCCCATACTGCTGAGAACATTTACAACCTTTACAACAAATGAATATTATTCTACAGAATGGAAATATTCCTGATAGCTGGCAAGAAGATAATATAGCATTAATATCTAAAGAGGGACAAGATTTGATTTTTACAAGAAATTATCAAGCAATATGTTTATTGAATAATGACTATCAACTGTTTACCACAATTTTGGCTGAAAGGTTGAAGATAACTTTACAGGATTTTATTCATAAAGATCAATGCAGGTTTTTACCTAAAAGACAATTGCGAGATAATATTAGAAATGTTTTGGATATTTTGGAATGCTTGGAGCAACATAATGAAAAACAAGCTGCACTGATATTCTTAGATGCAGAGAAGGCCTTTGACAATTTGAATTGGATTTTTTGTTTAGAGTTCTGGAACATATGAACGTTGGAGACAATTTTATTAAATGGGTAAGATTGATTTATACTTCTCAGAAAGCACAAATAATTGTTAATGGACAACTAACAAAACCTTATGAGATTCAAAAAGGGACAAGACGCTACTTTTGTCCATTTTAGTTCTTGAGGTACTGAATGGAGACATAATACAAGACAACAGAATTATGGGACTTAAGATTAAAAAAAGAAATTTAAGGGCATTTGCAGATGATTTGGTGCTAGTTTTGGAAGATCCACTAGAGGGAGTTGAAACAATGGGAAAATTAAAGGACTTTGGTATGTTAGCAGGTTTTAAGATTAATAATCAGAAGACAATAGGTGTTAATAAAAATATGAAATTAAAAGATCAAATAGAACTTATGGAGAAAACTGGTTTTAAGATTGAGAAAAAAGTAAAATACTTGGGTATTACTATGAAAGATGAATTGTATGCTATTTCAAATAATTATGTTAAGACATGGAATGAAATTAAGAAGCTTATGTTAAGATGGGAGAAATTAAAATTGTCACTGTTGGGGAGAATCTCTGTGATAAAAATGACTGTTTTGCCAAGAATGATGTTTTTGTTTCAGACAATACCTGTTTTGACAGCTGATGTACCATTTTAAAATGGCAAAAAGATATATCTAAATTTATATGGCAAGGGAAAAAACCACAAGTTAAATATAAAGTGTTGCAAGATGCAAAGGAAAGAGGAGGACTGGGTTTACCAGATTTCAAATTTTATTTCACTGCTTGTTGTTTGGTCTGGATGAAAGAATGGATGTTGCTGAGAAACAAGAGACTTTTAGGGTTAGAGGGTCATGACCTGAGATTTGGATAGCATGGATATTTATGGTATGATAAAGTTAAAATTAATGTGGATTTCAAAAATCATTTTATTAGATGTGCCATATTGAGAATACAGAAAAGATATAAACCCAGGTTGTGCCCAAAAACACCTTTATGGATCTCAGCTCAAAAAGCATATCATAGAAGTGAAACAGCAAAGGTAAATGGTTGACGTACCAGGAATTATTTAAAAACCATCAAGGGGAATTTAAAATTAAATCAAGAGCATAAGGATATAGTTGTCAATGGTTTTCCCATTTACCCATTTTCCCATTGAATCAGAAAGATTCAAAATGGACAAGAAGACTTATGATATGGAACAAAGTAAGACAGAATTTGAAGTACAATTATGGACTGATGATAAACATGTAACTGCTAAAGTGGATAAACTTTTGTTGAAATTTGAAACAGGAAGAACTGGTTAAAAAATATGATAAAGTGGGCTAAGAATTTTGGTTATAATATACAGATGGATGAATGGGAAAATACTTGGTTAAAAGGGTTGAAATCGACATTGTGTTATGATCTCAAAGATAATTTTTATAAAATGAAGTATTGTTGGTACATGACACCAGATAAATTATCTAGAATGTATAAAGGCATTCATAATGTATGTTGGAAATGTGAACAACAGGAAGGGATATTTTATCATGGTTGGTGGACATTTAAAAAACTAAAAAAAAATGGATTCCAATATATACATTGATACAGAGGATTTTAAAGATTAATATTTAATTGAAGCCAGAACTTTTCCTTTTAGGACTAATGGAGAAACAGTTAGAAAAAAGCCTTGGAAGATTATTTCAATACATGATTACTGCAGTGAGATTATTATATGGACAGAGATGGAAAGATTTGACACTACCTGCTATGGAGGAACGGCTGGTGAAATTGACAGATCTTGCTGCGATGGGTAAACTGACTTCTTTGATTAGAGAAAGGACACTATCTACATTTATTGGGGACTGGAAATCTCTTATGGACTTCTTGCATAAAAATGAAAAAAAAAAGGAACTTGTGATTTATGGCTTTATTAGACAGGGTAGATTATAGAAAGAAGAGTACCATGATGTAAATTAAGAGAGAAAGTTTAAAATATAATTGTACTTATAGCTGCTGTGAAGAATATCGGAAGCCACTTCTTTGTATCTTTTTTCTTTCTATTTTTCTTTACCTTTTTCCTTTTCTTGCACTTTTGCTTTCTCTTTGCTTTCTTTTTCTTTTTTCTTCCTTACTTTATATTAGTTTGTATTAGTTTTTATCTTCTCTTTATACACACACACACACACACACATACACACACACATACATACACACATACATACACGTATATACGTACCGTATATACATAAATACTGATCTCTCAGATCTATCTCAAAGCTTAAAACGTTGACAGTGGGCTTATCAAAATCTTCATATTTTACAATGGGCTTCCTGAAGCTGTCCCTTAGAAACCTATTAAATGTGAACAGGAAACTAAACCCAGAGTCCCTGGGTGGAATTAAAGGGCTGATCACAATCCTGCTTTTTGCTGAATATCTTCATCTCAGACATGAAGCTGTCATATTACCTTATTCACACCTGGCTCCTAACAGTTCTGGCTATCCTTTATATTTTGAATAGTGTCACATTTTGTCATTATGGAGGAAAAATGTGGCTAATGTTATTACAGGTCTGTGTTTGAATACAACCATGGATTTAAAGCAGTGCTTCTCAACCTGGGACCTTTTCAGTTATGTTGAGACTACAGGTGCCAAAATCTTACGCATTTTTCAAAAGGCACAAGGTAGGGAAGATTGCTTTAAAGTTTCACAATAATTCTTTTCTTTTTCTTTTTGCTTCCTCTGTACTTTGTTGTAGGACAGTAGATCTAAAGAAACTCTACACTAAAATAGCACTTGTATTTCTAGATATGTATATATTTTCCTACAAGGTACTGCATTCTAATCTGTGTGAAATGGTGCATATTTTCATACTAACTTTATATTACTTTGGGAGAGCTTTACACTTCAACTGTTTTTAAAAATGAGCATACACTCATCCCCAGAAAAATGTAATTTCTCAGCTTCTTTTCATACTATTGAGACAGAAATTTAAAATTTTGGGAATGTTCTAAACAAAATTCAAAGCCATCAGATCTGCCCTGATACAACAGCTACATTCAGCAATTCCCAGCATGAAAAGGACCATGACATATCTGCTTGCCATGTAGCTGTTAAAAATGGTCATAAAAGAAGATGTATCTTTCTTTTTTAGCATTGCAAACTTAATGAATACCCAGGGAGTCAAATCCAGACTTTTAAGAACTAAGCATTCAAAGCCATCAACCATAGACGAGTGAATCTATTGGCTTTTCTTTCCCCCACTTTTAGATTTCTTAAACATTCTTTCTGTCCTGTTTAATAAGATATTTGCATTTTAGGACTTCTGGTGGGGACATGGTGGACTGAACAGCTGTATCCGCAGGCTCCGTGGACAGAACTGACAACGTGGCAGATTTTTGGGCTCAGGCAGGTTTTTCCTGAAGCCCAGGAGCATTTTCATGGACAAAGAAGATGCTCGGAATCATCCCATCTGTCCTCCTGAACAGCGACTTGCAGCCAGAGGATTGCAAACAGCATTTGTGCTAATCTTGTAAGAGCCGCTGGGAGGCTGGGATGTCACCATTTCCAAGCCACGCTGTAGCCTTAAAGGGACACTAAGACCAGCCACCCCATTTCTAAATCACCCAATTTATTTCTTTTTAAGTTTGTGTACCCTAAGAAGGGCTTTTTACAGCAAGGAGAAGCAAGCTCTCTTGATGCTTATTGTTATTTTTGGGATTAATTAAAAAATATATTTTTTTAAGTTTTGGATTTTGCTTTCCATCCAGATATTAAGGAGGGTTGAGAATATGTAATCATCTCTCTGTTGTTATTTTTGTATTAAAATTTGAAGATTTTACTATTTTCCTACATGTTGAATCTGCTGTTCTGAACTTTTAGCTCCCTGCTGCTATTTTCTTTGAGAAACTGCCTGTTACTGTACTTTCACTTGTGTAAACATCTTTCATAATTTTTCCATTAACTCCTGCTTTCTCTAGTTAAGTACCTAGGGGCACCATAATCTACTGCCTGAGATATGGAGGATTTCAAGCAGACTTTCTCAGATTTCTGTTGTGAGCTTAAACAGATTCTTTTCGATTCCTGTCAAGTTGTTAGGCAAGATATTCGGGACATTGTAGAGAACATTAGTTCTAAAATGTTAGGGATGTTGTGGAAGAAATTGAAGAGCTTGACAATGATAGAAATATTTCTACTAACAGCAAGACTGAGGCTTCTGTTGAAATGCCAGATGACGGTTGGGTAGTCGACTTGAAGAAATTAAAGGGACAGAATGAATTGCAAATTATAAATGAGACTGACTTTCTGATGGAATGTTACAGAAAATGAGGGGTTGTTATCTATGGGGAGTTTTCTGCTGAGAAGTGAGAGTCTTTAAAGGGGGCAGTTGGGATGTTTGATTTCTTTATGAAAAATGCTTTCTATGTATAGTGGAGATATGTAAATGCTCTGGTTTATTTTGAAGTGAGGTAAGTGTTTAAGAATGTTCATCTGGATTGCTTTTAGAGCTTGTTTGACTTCACTCCTTTTTAATGATTTGGATTAAGATTAATAAGGTATAATAAGAAATGCTTGGTTTTAGGTTTAATATGATTAAGATTGATATAATTGTAGATTAATAATACCCTTATTAATTATAAGAGCAGACAATTTATATGTGTTTTAGTTTGATCTTTATTGTAGTGGACAGAAATGTATAGATAGTGGTAGGAAGGAAATAATTAAATAAATGTTATTTTGGGAGGGGAATTGATTAGGAGGTTTATATTCTTTTTTTTCTTTAAGGGGAGAGAGCAACTGTATTTAGTGATTTTTATAATGTGCTAACAGAATGATTTATAGAAATAATGTGATTTTGGTTTAATATGGAGTAAGGGATTGATTATGGAAAATTGTTGTATATTCTTGCTGTTAAAAGTCAGAAGTCACCTCTTTATGTATCCTTTAAGTTTTTTTTCTCTTTCTGTGTCTTCACACTGTTTTAGTTTTTTCTTTTTGTAGTTCTTTTTTCTTTTTTGTAGTTTTTAATCTTTGTTTTAAATCTAATAAACACTCTTACACAGAATAAGACATTTGCATTTTAGTAAGTTCTTATGGGAAAAAGTGAGTCCATCCCTAACAGAAAGAATGGAGTGGTCAGATCTTGCTTTAAAAAAACTTGCAAGTTACCCGAATGGAAGTAGTTCATCTTTTTGCCCATTAGGGCCAGGAGCAGGGAGCTATATGAGGAGACATTGTGAGATGAAGCCTTGAAAGAGACAGAAAGATGACTTGCTGTTATGGTTCTTTGGGCTTTCTTAGAAATCTGATGGGAAACAAAACCTTTTGGGGTGTTTATGCTGTGGACCCCAGTCTAATATTCTACCTGTAAACAAATCTTATATTAAAGAAATGCCATTGGTCTCAAGTGACTCCCTCCTAAGAAAGCCAACTCTACGTCTTCACTGCTGGCTTGGAGCAGAGAAACATAATAGGGTAGCTCCACAGGCCTGGCTTCCTACCTAGCAAGACCAACACAAGTAGAAGAAAGGAAGTGTGTGCGTGTGTGTGTGTGTGTGTGTGTGTGTGAGAGAGAGAGAGAGAGAGAGAGAAATTGGATATCAATGAATTGGTTCATTCTTTTTGATGACCTCTTTATCATATGCTATTTGAGACATAATAAAAATGATCCAAATTCTGTAAAAGTATGTGTTAGTATCAACCTTTTCCAAATAACAAGAAATTATGACCATTGCGACCCTTAATCAGCTGATGACCATTTCTTAAGCATTACTAGCAGCCAAGTAGGTGCATTCAGATGATATATAGAAATTCTGTATTCAGTAATTTGCTATTTATAAGTCAAGATTCTACATAAACATGGTTCAGTATAACTGCATTTCCTAACCCCCAAAGGAGAACAACTTTCTACAATACTGGCAATAAATATTAGTTAAATTAGAAACAAGATGTGTTTGGGGTATGGAGGTAGTGTTTTGAAAACTATTTTTGTCATATTCCTTTCAGTAGCACTGCTCTTTTTATTTGAATTTAATTCCCAATATTTCCACTATGCCTTTCCTCAATTAGTATTCAAAGTAGTGGCTATATTCCCATTTTATTTTAGTTCTTCCATTTTTTTTCCTATTTAAACTGTTAAACATCATTCATTCATTCATTCATTCATTCATTCATTCATTCATTCATTCATTTAAAAGGGAGCCTTGTTCCACTTCTGAAGAGAGCCAGTTTGGTGTAGTGGTTAAGGCATTTGGCTAGAAAGCAGGAGACTGTGAGTTCTAGTCCCGCTTTAGACACAAAGCCATCTTGATGACCTTGGGCCAGTCACACTCTCTCAGCCCTAGAAAGGAAGCAATGGCAAACAACTTCTGAAAAACCTTGCCAAGAAAACTGCAGGGACTTGTCTAGGCAGTTGCCAGGGGTCAAAAACTGACTCAAAGATGATGATGATGATGATGATGATCCACTTCTGAGTATAAGCCTTACAAAACACTCTTTCCTAGAACCCCTGAAGTTATTACCTAACTGGTTTCAAATTGCGCCTCTTCTGAGGCATTCTTCAGAGAACTTTCTCCACACATTGTCAAAGTATTTGAGTGATGCAGTTGTGTCATTTGAGAGATGATTGGGGGAAATGGCATAGAATTTCTAAACTTTGTAGTTGCTGAAATAAAATGGGTACATTCGGCCTAGAATATTCCCATCCTTTCCAAAGTAATTCTGGCTTGAAGTTTAGCATGCTGGGTTATTACTAGGGAGACTTTGGTTCAAATGCCTATTCAGTCATGAAGATCAGTGGGTCACCTTGGAACAGTCTCTCAGTCTAATATACCTCACAGGCTGGTTGTGAGCATAAACTTGGAGGGTGAGTCCTGTGTACATTATCTTGAGCTGCTAGAATAAAGGAAGTATAGAAGGAAGTGATGGACAATGTGCTTTTTAGGCATTAACAATTTTCTTATGGAAAAGTCTCTAATATGTTTCTGGGAACTCAAGTTTTTTTTTAACATGTTGATGGTCTCTGATTTAATCCTCCATCCTTATTCAGGCATTCAACTAGTTATGTGTTGAAGACTTGTGCATATATACTCAGCTTTGCATTAGAATAAGATTTAATTACCAACTAGCTCATTTTAATCTGAAGGTTAGTGTTTTACAAGAACCCTAAGATGAATATTGAAACCCTGCTTGAACTCACAAAGGAAAATGCTGCTTTCTGCTTTCTTCTATAGTTTGGGAAAAAGCCTCAGGAAGAGACAGAAACAGGGGTGTCAGACTGGGGAGGAGAGTTAAACATTTAGTGAATTACTTTTTTTTCCAGTGGATAAGCACAATGGCATTAACTCAAGAGCTATTATAAGAGGGAGAAAATTCAGGGGTGCTCAATGACCTTCATACTTGATGTTTGTGTCTTAATTCTGGCAGAATCACACACAACGTTAGTGGAGCTGCTGCAAAACTTGGCTGATGGTTCAGTTCCTTACAGCATTGTCATTCAGACCTTTTCATGAAAGTCTGTCTTCCTTAGTGGGCAATTTTTCAGTTGTTGCAGTACTTATAATAATTGCTCCATCCTTTATTTTTTTCCTATGTGTAGCATTAACCTGGACAGAAGGATAAACATACATCCTTATGTATCTCTGGCTGGATTCCTCAGCCACAAACTGAATTCCCCAAAGATGCTGGAACAGAGTCTGATATACAGTTATAGTACATGTGCATGAGGGCTCTTCTGTGCAAGTGTTACAAATAGTATCCTGAGGTAAGAAAAACAAAAATATTCTTCATCTAAAAATATTAGCATCTAGGTTAAAATAAATGGATGAAAAAATAAAAACAGCATCGTTGTTGGCATGTAGTATGTCCCCTACCCAACTTAGAAGATGGAGGTGATGCTTTCTGAAAGAGAACTGCATACTATTGAAAGAGGCATGAAGTTGTAATGATGGGGGACTTAAAGTACTACAACCTTTGCTGGGAGACAAATTCTTCCAAGCACGATCCTTCCAGGAAAGTGCTGACTTGTCTTGCTCACACCTTTCTCCTTCAGTGGGTAGAGGAAATCATAAGGAGATCGGCTATCTTTGACTTGATACTAAAAAACAGGGATTATTTAGTTAAAGAAGTGGTAGCATTTTGCCAGTGAAATAGATAAGATGGGTGGGAATCCTTTAAAAAGAAGGAGACACCAAAAACAAAATTTTAAACAATTCCCATGAGGAGAAAAGTTGTTTGTTTATGGTTTTATTTCTTTATTTGTTTATTTCTCAAATTTTTATCACTGCCCATCTCCCCCCTAAGAAGGGACTCTGGGCAGTTTACAATAGAAATA
The DNA here is from genome assembly GCF_035149785.1 of Candoia aspera. Lineage (NCBI taxonomy): Eukaryota > Metazoa > Chordata > Lepidosauria > Squamata > Candoiidae > Candoia > Candoia aspera. The sequence continues at coordinate 56,071,692 of NC_086154.1, forward strand.
AAATTTAAAATTTGATGCAAACTCTAAATAATACATAAAAGATAAAAAGATAAAATACAATAAAATCCAGTAAGGTTCTACCTCAGTCCGTGAATGATTATTCCCCTCCCTGCCCCAAGGGCAATGGCAAAACCAGGTCTTCAGTTTTTTACAGAAGTCCAGGAGCGAGGGGGCTTGCCTCACCTCCGGGGGAAGAATGTTCCAGAGGGTGGGAGCTGCTGCAGAGAAGGCCTCCTTCCTGGACCCTGCCAGATGGAATTCTCTTACAGACGGGTCTGTAACATGCCCTCTCTGCATGACTGGGTGGCCCGGGTCAATGTAATGGGGATGAGACGGTCCCTCAGGTAGCCTGGCCCCATGCCATGTAGGGCTTTAAAGGTAATAACCAACACCGTGAATTGGACCCAGAAGCAGACTGGAACCCAATGCAGCTTGCCAGCAAAGGTGTTACGTGTGCTGATCTTGGAGCACCTAGAATTGCCTGCGTGGCCATGTTCTGGACCAGTTGTAGCTTCTGAATACTCTTTAAGGGTAACCCCATGTAGAGCGCATTACAATTACAGTTTTGGATGAATATATTGGATGCACCCAGCCAACTGCATTTTACTCAATAAATCACGGTTATGGCTTACATAATACTTACCTTTATCTCTGCTTAGTAAGTCCAACTTTTCTAGATGTCAATCTAATTGAACACAAGGGGGTTTCCTTCCAGTCAATGTTCCTATGACTGCACTATTAAGACTCTTTTATAATAAATCAGTCAAAGGGTTATTCCTGCATGTAGCCTTAATCAAAATATTTCCACTAGTATATTTTTCTACCACATCTGCTATGGTATGTCTCTGCACTGCACAGTTATGCTGTTGTGCCTTTGTTGTTTATTCATTTAGTCGCTTCTGACTCTTCGTGACTTCATGGACCAGCCCACGCCAGAGCTTCCTGTCGGTCATCAACACCTCCAGCTCCCCCAGGGACGAGTCCGTCACCTCTAGAATATCATCAATCCACCTTGCCCTTGGTCGGCCCCTCTTCCTTTTGCCCTCCACTCTCCCTAGCATCAGCATCTTCTCCAGGGGGTCCTGTCTTCTCATTATGTGGCCAAAGTATTTCAGTTTTGCCTTTAATATCATTCCCTCAAGTGAGCAGTCTGGCTTTATTTCCTGGAGGATGGACTGGTTGGATCTTCTGGCAGTCCAAGGCACTCTCAGAATTTTCCTCCAACACCACAGTTCCAAAGCATCTATCTTCCTTCTCTCAGCCTTCCTTATGGTCCAGCTCTCGCAGCCATATGTTACTACAGGGAACACCATTGCTTTAACTATGCGGACCTTTGTTGTCAGTGTGATGTCTCTGCTCTTAACTATTTTATTGAGATTTGCCATTGCTCTTCTCCCAAGGATTAAGTGTCTTCTGATTTCCTGACTGCAGTCAGCATCTGCAGTAATCTTCGCACCTAGAAATACAAAGTCTTTCACTGCTTCTACATTTTCTCCTTCTATTTGCCAGTTATCAATCAAGCTGGTTGCCATAATCTTGGGTTTTTTGAGGTTTAGCTGCAAGCCAGCTTTTGCACTTTCTTCTTTCACCTTCATCATAAGGCTCCTCAGTTCCTCTTCACTTTCAGCCATCAAAGTGGTATGATCTGCATATCTGAGATTGTTAATGTTTCTTCCAGAGATTTTAACTCCAGCCTTGGATTCCTCAAGCCCAGCTTGTCGCATGATGTGTTCTGCATACAAGTTGAATAGGTAGGTTGAGAGTATACAGCCCTGCCGTACTCCTTTCCCAATCTTAAACCAGTCCGTTGTTCCGTGGTCTGTTCTTACTGTTGCTACTTGGTCGTTATACAGATTCTTCAGGAGGCAGACAAGATGACTTGGTATGCTGTTGTGCCTAGCAAAACAAATAATAGGTCACAGAAAGGGTGGGGAGGTGGTCAGATGTGCAAATATTCCAGGGTTATAATTTCAGTACATTCTGGGTGATAATGAAATGTAACTTATCAGAGGATAGATTATCTAGCCAAAAGGAGTAGTACGGAGACACTGAATCATTGTTTCCATAGGTGTTCTTGAGGTGAGATAAAATGCCCCCAGGTATTTATACTGATAGTCTTGCTTTTAAGTGACTGTATTACACTGAGGTAGTTGCTTCTTATATCTGGTTTACTCTTACATATTTTGTGCATTTTTTAATTAATGTATTTTACTGTTTGCATTTTGAGTGTGTTTCTTAGCTGGTGAGTTGTGGACATCAGTATGTTGGTTTACAATGCAGTCTCTAGGTTAGAGAGTCTAGCTTGCACAGTATAACATGAGGATTTTTGGGGGGATAACTGGATTTGGTTGTATATATGATATTATGGCCAAAATGTGTCCAAAATGATCTATACTGTCCTTAGCAGTGCTGAACAAGGAGTAAAACAAGGATGTGTGGCATTCCCTTGGTTGTTTAAGTATTTCTGGAAAAATGTATAAGAATTCCTTATGATGATTTTAGAGGTGTATTGGTTGGGGATGTGAATGTATGTTACTTTGTATGCAGATGATAGCATGTTACTGGCTGAAAACTTAAATGATTTGTGGTGAATGTTGGTGAGATTACATAATGCAGTGAGTAGTATAGACCTGAAAATTAATATATCAAAGACTAAGATGTTTTTTTTAACTAAAAATGAAGTCATTTTAAGTTATACATAAAGGTGAAAAACTATATGGTTACCTAGGTAAATTGTTTCCTAAGGATAGGAAAACAGAGTGAGAAATCTTAAAAATATGCAAATGCTGATAGAAAGGTAGTGTGTACTATGTGGTCTATTCAATGAAACTAATGTTCACTGACTTCAGCAAAGGATCGTTACCTTGTCATGGTGCTGGAGCTTGAGCACCTCAATGATGCCATGAGCTAAACCATGAAGGGCCACCCAAGACGGGAAGGTCATGACAGAGAGGTCAGACTAAATGCGATCCCTGGGGAAGGTAATGGCAACCCACCCCAGTATTCTTGCCGTGAAAACTAAATGGATCAGTACAACCAGAGATATGTCGGTATACCATCGGAAGATGAGACCCCCAGGTCAGAAGATGGTCAAAATGCTACTGGGAGGAACAGAGGATGAGTTCAACTAGCCCCAGACGTGATGATGCAGCTAGCTCAAAGCCAAAAGGATGGCTAGCGGCCGACGGTGCTGGTGGTGAATGGCAAATACGATGTTCTAAGGATCAACACACCATTGGAACCTGGAATGTAAGATCTATGGGCCAGGGCAAATTGGATGTGGTTATTGGTGAGATGTCAAGATTAAAGATAGACATTTTGGGTGTCACTGAACTGAAATGGAGTGGAATGGGCCACTTCACATCAAATGACCACCAGATCTACTACTGTGGACAAGAGGACCACAGAAGAAATGGAGTAGCCTTCATAATTAATAGTAAAGTGGCTAAAGCAGTGCTTGGGTACAATCCAAAAAACGATAGAATGATCTCAATTCGAATTCAGGGCAAGCCATCTAACGTCACAGTGATCCAAATATACGCCCTAACCACAGATGCTGAAGAAGCTGAAGTAGAGCAGTTCTATGAGGATCTGCAGCACCTACTGGACAACACGCCTAAAAGAGATGTTATTTTCATCACAGGAGACTGGAATGCTAAGGTGGGCAGTCAGATGACACCTGGAATTACAGGTAAGCATGGCCTGGGAGAACAAAATGAAGCAGGACATAGGCTGATAGAATTTTGCCAAGACAACTCACTCTGCATAACAAACACTCTCTTCCAACAACCTAAGAGATGGCTTTATACATGGACTTCCCCAGATGGACAACACCGAAATCAGATTGACTACATCCTTTGTAGCCTAAGGTGGCGGACATCTATACAGTCGGTAAAAACAAGACCTGGAGCTGACTGTAGTTCAGATCACGAACTTCTTCTTGCACAATTTAGGATCAGACTAAAGAGATTAGGGAAGACCCACAGATCAGCTAGATATGAGCTCACTAATATTCCTAAAGAATATGCAGTGGAGGTGAAGAATAGATTTAAGGGACTGCACTTAGTAGATAGGGTCCCGGAAGAACTCTGGACAGAAGTTGGCAGCATTGTTCAGGAGGCGGCAACAAAATACATCCCAAAGAAAGAGAAAACCAAGAAGGCAAAATGGCTGTCTGCGGAGACACTAGAAGTAGCCCAAGAAAGAAGGAAAGCAAAAGGCAACAGTGATAGGGGGAGATATGCCCAATTAAATGCAAAATTCCAGAGGTTAGCCAGAAGAGATAAGGAATTATTTTTAAACAAGCAATGCGTGGAAGTGGAAGAAGACAATAGAATAGGAAGGACAAGAGACCTCTTCCAGAAAATTAGAAACATCAGAGGTAAATTCCAGGCCAAAATGGGTATGATCAAAAACAAAGATGGCAAGGACCTAACAGAAGAAGAAGAAATCAAGAAAAGGTGGCAAGAATATACAGAAGACCCATATAGGAAGGATAACAATATCGGGGATAGCTTTGATGGTGTGGTCAGTGAGCTAGAGCCAGACATCCTGAAGAGTGAGGTTGAGTGGGCCTTAAGAAGCATTGCTAATAACAAGGCAACAGGAGACGACGGCATCCCAGCTGAACTGTTCAAAATCTTGCAAGATGATGCTGTCAAGGTAATGCATGCTATATGCCAGCAAATTTGGAAAACACAAGAATGGCCATCAGACTGGAAAAAATCAACTTATATCCCCATACCAAAAAAGGGAAACACTAAAGAATGTTCCAACTATCGAACAGTGGCACTCATTTCACATGCCAGTAAGGTAATGCTCAAGATCCTGCAAGGTAGACTTCAGCAATTCATGGAGTGAGAATTGCCAGATGTACAAGCTGGGTTTAGAAAAGGCAGAGGAACTAGGGACCAAATTGCCAATATCCGCTGGATAATGGAAAAAGCCAGGGAGTTTCAGAAAAACATCTATTTCTGTTTTATTGACTATTCTAAAGCCTTTGACTGTGTGGACCATAACAAATTGTGGCAAGTTCTTAGTGGTATGGGGATACCAAGTCATCTTGTATGCCTCCTGAAGAATCTGTATAATGATCAAGTAGCAACAGTAAGAACAGACCACGGAACAACGGACTGGTTTAAGATTGGGGAAGGAGTATGGCAGGGTTGTATACTCTCACCCTACCTATTCAACTTGTATGCAGAACACATCATGCGACATGCTGGGCTTGAGGAATCCAAGGCTGGAGTTAAAATCTCTGGAAGAAACATTAACAATCTCAGATATGCAGATGATACCACTTTGATGGCTGAAAGCGAAGAGGAACTGAGGAGCCTTATGATGAAGGTGAAAGAAGAAAGTGAAAAAGCTGGCTTGCAGCTAAACCTCAAAAACCCAAGATTATGGCAACCAGCTTGATTGATAACTGGCAAATAGAGGGAGAAAATGTAGAAGCAGTGAAAGACTTCGTATTTCTAGGTGCGAAGATTACTGCAGATGCTGACTGAAGTCAGGAAATCAGAAGACGCTTAATCCTTGGGAGAAGAGCAATGACAAATCTCAATAAAATAGTCAAGAGCAGAGACATCACACTGACAACAAAGGTCCGCATAGTTAAAGCAATGGTGTTCCCAGTAGTAACATATGGCTGTGAGAGCTGGACCATAAGGAAGGCTGAGAGAAGGAAGATCGATGCTTTTGAACTGTGGTGCTGGAGGAAAATTCTGAGAGTACCTTGGACTGTAAGAAGATCAAACCAGTCCATACTCCAGGAAATAAAGCCAGGCTGCTCACTTGAGGGAATGATATTAAAGGCAAAACTGAAATACTTTGGCCACATAATGAGAAGACAGCACCCCCTGGGGAAGATGCTGATGCTAGGGAGAGTGGAGGGCAAAAGGAAGAGGGGCCGACCAAGGGCAAGATGGATGGATGATTTTCTAGAGGTGACGGATTCGTCCCTGGGGGAGCTGGGGATGTTGATGACCGACAGGAAGCTCTGGCGTGGGCTGGTTCATGAAGTCATGAAGAGTCGGAAGCGACTAAACGAATAAACAACAGTGTTCACTGAAAGAAGTAAAATGGCTATGTATAAGAACTGGCTTCTTAATGAGAGTTGGATATGTCAAGAGAAGCATAAAAATAAGTTGAATGAAGTGTGAATGGGGTGCTTTAAGAAGTGTGTGCAGTAAGACAGAAAAAGAAAGGATCAAGAGTGAATAAGTGCTGAATGAATGTGGACTGAATGCTAAAGTGAGTGACCAGTAAGAAAGAACCATTGTGGTACTTCCATCATTAGAAAGAACAAATGAGGTTTGAATTGCAAAACAAATACAAAGAAAAGGGAGGGAAAGGATAGAGTTAGAAAGTTATAGCTTCATAGAGTTGATGAAATCTTGAAAAACAGATGTGGGAAACTTAAAGAACAAAAATGTATGAATGTGATGGAAGCAAGGATAGTTACCTATTAGGGAGTGTATTCTGGCAGGACCTAGGAAGAGCCGTTTTCTGTCATGGTGCTCACCTTCTGGAACATCATTCCCCCAGAGATTAGACTTGTCCTGACCCTGCTGGTTTTCTGTAAGTCCTTGAAGACCTGGCTATGTTACTGAGCCATGGGTGTGTGGTTCAGCCTCTATCATGGTTATATTAATTGTGTTGGTTGGTTTTTTGGCTGCTGTATGTTATTTATTATTTTGTTGTGAAGTTTTTATCCTGTTTTTACTTATTGTTAGCTGCCCAGAGTCATATATTTGAGATAGCTGGCCATATAAATTGAATAAATAAATACCCCCCATCCCCCATATATCCAATATGATTATATCTAATATTATCACTTATGTATATGTACTATTTGTCACATTTCCCTTTGGGATACTGGCCATTGGAAACCTTCATCTTTGCAAACCACCATGTATATTTTAAAAAACAATGCTATATAAATCCCCCTATAAAATATTTGTACGTTGCATTGTACTCCCATATTATTGTTCATTAAAAATTGTGTATAATTGAGGCAAAAGGGATGCCTCCTGCGCTGGGTTCAACTGTATGATGAAGCTTCCTCATACTTGGAGGGTTATGTGGATATTCACAGCAGACCTGCTCTCTGCTGTGGAGACCAAGGTGGGGCAGGGTTGAACAGTAGCTCTGCTAGCCTCTTGGTAAATAATTAGAGAAGGCTCACATGGATTGAAGTTAAAACATAGTGGAACAAGTAAACCTTAGGAAAGTGTGATACCCAGGCTTGTGTGAATAAGATCCATATTCGAGCATCTGTAATTTGCAGTTTGAGATCCATTTGTATCCATCCACTATTGGTTCATTAAGATACTGTCTTTACCTGAAAGATAATCCTGAATTTAAGATGATTTTACCCCCTTTCAGTAAGGTACCCCTGGAGGGTGACCAAGCCCTGGAAGATGGCATGCACTGTGTCACGATCCAAGCCCCACCCTGCTGACACACATACAAAAGGCGCAGGGCTTGGATCATGATGAAATGCCTGCCATCCAGCAGATGCTGACCCCCACCTTCATAGACACTGCTGGATCCCCCCACAAAGAAAGGAAGATTAGTCAGAAAAAATATGCACTTCATTACTATACTGTCAGAGGACCTAAGATGTCCTTCCCATTTGAAAGGTAATTTTTTTTAAAAAAAATATTACTTTTCTTTTCAGGTCAAAAGACAATTGCTAAATTATATTGCCACAATATAAATGGAGGGCCCCATTTGTTTATACAATGCCCTTCTTTCCATAAATGCCATGTAAGGAAGCAGAATCTCATAATATTTGTATGCCAGTAAATCAATGGTTGATCAAATAATGATTTTTTTATCATCATATGATTAGCTCAAGTTTTTTTTAGTCTTAGGTTTGTACTACTGCCATTCTTTTTTATTTGAGCAGGTTGTGGACAACGACAGTACATTTGAAAATAAAATATTGCCACAGCAGTCTGTCTTAATCCATCTTCTTTTCTCTGTTAAGAGATGCTTTGATTTTTGAGGAGTGACAGCCATATTGTTTCACTGATTGACACATGCCAGTCACCACTGATGCATGCTTTTGTCATTCTGTAGTTCTGATGATTTAAAATAATACTGGTTTATGAATACTAATACCTTAGAAACGGAATACTGATACACCATGATAGATCAGCATTATATTTTGGTGAAGACATCCCAGGTATAACCTTAATAACCATCTGTAAGGAAGAAATAGGTACTGGCAGCTGGATGCTTCTATTCTGCCAGAAGAATTCACCACTACTTTTCAAAGTCCATGTACAGTGAAACTGACATTTTATCTAACAATGTGAAGCTAATCTTTATGTAAAACACTAGTTAGGGCTCTGCAAGCATTTGCAAACATTGGTGAGAGTAATTAACAACAAAGAGGCCTTTAATTAAATATGTAAAGTATTCACTTTGGCCTTTATTAACAAATCATGATGAACTAAATGGCAAAGATAAAGGATGAACGAACGCTGCTTAAGAGACCTTCAGCAAAGGTGAGATACCAGCAAGTAAATGTTCATTTAATAATTTAGACCTGAATAGACTTCCTTATCATAAAATATTTTTGGCAATTACTGCCTGAAAAATGGGTGTGATATAAAGTTCAGACTATTTTATTGTCCCTCTCGTATTTAAAGTGTGTATATTCTAAGCCTCTGTTTTAATTTGGCTTTCTTAAATTTAATGTCTTACCATGGAGTGATACTTATTTCTCACTGTGCAATTTTTTCTAGGAATTTTAATGAGAGAGAAGTAAAAGATAGTATAAATATTGCAACTGAAATTAAATAGGTAGTGAATTTTCAGTCATTTTAATGCAGTAGCATATATTAATTTACTGCTGATTTTATTTGATATTCAAAAATTATTAATACATTTTAAAAGCAAGCTGTGAGTAAGAATTCTGATGCTATCTGTTTTAATGAAACACAAGAGGAAAACAATATTTACCCTGTCACTTTTAATACCAATTCATCTTGAAGTTTTAGTTAATTATTTTTCACAGTAGTACATCCTTGGACAATTGGAGGATTTTTTCTCTCTATTACAGTTTCTTATGGTGAACTCAGGCTGGATTTGACAGAATAAATCAATATGTGTCTCTAGCAGTTAATTAGAGTATATTCTTTAGAGATACATGAACTTAACATGGCATCTCAACTACAGATTTATTTTAAAGAATCCTAATGTTTTTTGGTGACCCTAGTAATAAAATCTGAGAAAGTAATTAAAATTCAGCAGGAATTCCAGATTTATAAGGGATGGCTTTTCAGAAGAAGCATTTTAATGATAAACTACAACCTGCTGCTCTGGGGGTGATGGCAGTAGTTGTCCAACACACCTTAATGGATGCTGAGTTGGAGGGGGATAGGTTAAGCCAGTGTTTCTCAACCTTGGCAGCTTGAAGATGTGTGGACTTCAACTCCCAGAATTCCACAGCCAGCAAGGCTGGGTGGGGAATTCTTGGAGTTGAAGTCCACTCATCTTCAAGCTACCAAGGTTGAGAAACACTGGGTTAAGCACTTTGGTTACATTCCATGGTCTGCTCCAACCAGTACCCTTTGGGGAGCAAACTTAAGCAGAATTTGGTTCAAGATCCTTACTTGCTGAATGGGGCTGGTGCAAGAAAGCTGCATGGTATATCACTAATTGAAATGGATTACTAATTGACATCTTCTGTCTAGCCTTGTTCTCATTATCATACGGGAATACTTAAAAAGACATATTATAAAAGCAATCCTATTTTTTCATTACCCAGGAAGATGGAGATATACTGTTGCTGTATCAGTGGTACAGCTGCCATATGTAACATGTGGGAGGAAAATATTCAGCTACAAAGTATGAAAAGCACAGGATGCTAGAAATTCTGACAGTACTCACCATAGGGATTGTCCTGCCACCCACACATGGAAGCAGGTAATGAGGTCACAATGGTAGAACATCCTGTCATTGCTTCCAGATAACAATGAGATAGGGGTAATATATCTCTCCATCCCCACCCCATTATTCTGGAAAAGAAGATGGATACTATATCTTGCTATAGCCAGGTGGAACAACCTGTTGCTTGTTCATATCTGGGTACGGCAATACCCAAAGGATGGTGTCTGCTGGCTCTCCATGCAACTGCCCCTTGGTTTACATTCCTCCATGAATCTTCTCCATAGTAGCCCAGTAGGGCTGCCCAAGTTCTATCAATGCCTGCTCCATTTCAACCATGCCATGACTTGTCTCATCAGCTGCAAAACAGCTCCAGTAGTGATTGGTTCTAACAAAGCCTCTATCACTGCATGGGCCTGCCATATTGGTTGGCCTTGCACAACTTAACTCTGAATCAACCTATTTTCTGGGTTTACCCAATCCTTTGACTGGGCTGGAAATGAAAGAAGTAGTCTAGCTTTGCAAATCAATCATACCAACTCAAATTCAAGCTAACCAAGGTTGGTGTTTTCTGCTATTGCAGCTGCTAAGCCCTTAATTGCTCTGATTAAGCATGTTTTGTGAATTCAGCCATTTATTTGTTTATCAAATTTGTCACTGCCCATCTCCTCCCACCAGGGGGACTCTGGGTGGTTGACAACAAAATAATCAATAAAACAATAGATATATAATATAATTGCAATATATAAAAATACACTATATAACATACAATTACAAGTAACTAATAAATATAGATAAAAATGAAGTCCAGATGGCAATGATCTAATTCAGTTCTTGTGTGGGATGAGCACTTTAGGGCACTAGCCATCCCCAGTCATGACCATTCTCCTCCCCGCCCCAAGCCAGGTGGCAGAGCTAGGTCTTCAGACTCCTCCAGAAGGCCAGAAGCGAAGGAGCTAACCTCACCTCCAGGGGTAGAATGTTCCAGAGGGCGGGAGCTACTGCAGAGGAGGCCCGCCTCCTGGACCCTGCCAGAAAGAGTTCTCTTACTGACGGGGTCTGCAGCATGCCCTCTCTGCATGATTGGGTGGGATGGGTTGATGTAACGGGGTCCCTCAGGTAGCCTGGCCCCAAGCCATGTAGGGCTTTAAAGGTGATAACCAAGACCTTAAATTGGACCCAAAAGCAAACTGGCACCCAATGCAGCTCGTGTTGTAGAGGTGTTATGTGTGCCACTCTAGGGGTGCCAAAGACAGCCCGCGCAGCTGTATTCTGAACCAGCTGTAGCTTCCGGATACTCTTCAAGGGTGAAAAGGGTAAAAATTTAGCAATTTTTAGTATTTTTAGCAATATTGTCCTACTATTGTCCTCCAAATGCACTGCATTTCAGCTCTCAAAGTGTTAAGAACACTGTTCTACTTGCATATAGGATGCTATCTTAATTCTGGGAGACCGTCGGACCCCGTCGGCTAAAGAATTTCAACTGGGGGGTTGAGGAGGAGAGCCTTTTCTGCCATTGCCCCTGCCCTGTGGAACATCTTGCCCCCTGAGGTGAGGTTGTCTCCACTCTTCTGGCCTTCGGGAAGAGCATCAAGACCTGGCTCTGCCAACTAGCTTGGGGGTCCAAGAGTGATAGGCAGCCCTGGGGGTGGTTGGTGGCTTAAAGACACTCTCTCCACCTTTTAGTTTCCCTCTTTTATCTTCTGTTTTTTGTATTTTTGTATTTTTATAATAGTTTTTACAACTTTTATTTGTAAACCACCCAGAGTCACTTTTTTAGTGAGATGGGTGGTATATAAATTTAATAAATAAAATAAATAATTACTAAAGATAATACAAATATATTTCCTTATCAAATTTATACCCACCACATTGTGGGACTCTTGGTGCTTTATAGTAATTAAGAATATGCAATATAATATCCATAATGGCTTCATGATGCACTTATGTACCTATGCAAAAAAGTTTAGTGACTGATTTATGTATCTGCAGCAGGCGAACAAGGGAAAAAAAAGTGTGTGTGGACATGTTCCTAGTCAGTTCAAAATTCAAGGCCCAAGGAGAGAGGGGAAGAAACTAATTTAGACAGGCCCAGCAAGTTTTCTCCAGCCCTACCTGTGGAGAATTAAATCTTTCTGCCAAGAGAAGGGAAGGAGAACTGTTGGGAGATCAAGAGGAAGAACAGCTAGAAGGGGGGAGAAGCGAGACTGCATGCAAGCAAGATGGAAACTGGAAATAGCAACGTGGTCTTGGTGAGCTAGCAGAATGCAGGCAGGAGGAATATGTAGCTGTAAAGCTGAACTTCTTGGGGACTAGAAGTGAGGGAAGATGGGACTCGGCCAAGATAATCCACAAACCATGAATTCCTTTGTTTGGAAAGCATCTGCTAACCATTTCAAGGAATTTGCCTCAGAAGTATATGGTCTTTGTGCAAAAATAATTATTGTATGTTCTGATCTATCCTCAATTTTTTGCTCCTCAAATCCCACCCATCTGGATCTGTGTCCAGTCTGCAAAGCAGTCTAATATTTGAGACATTGTAGTTTTATCCATGCTGAATGCCTTATCCCATCCTATCATAATTGGGCATTTGATGAGCCCAGCTAAAAGAAAGTTTTCCTTTTCCTTTTCCTTATTTTTAAAGGAAACTGAGTTTTATTCAACATTAATGCTTTCGTTTTCATCTCTCCCAAGCCAGGGTTAAGGAGGAAGAATGTGGTCAAGGCATTCCTCCCTTCAGGAAGACAGTGGTGGGAGCAGGAAAATATCCATCACCATAACCAGACCCTGGGCCATGATGGACTTGGGCTGCTCGAGGGAGGCGTGGCTGAAGAGGACCCATGCTGCTTCGTGGTACAGGGCTGCAGATAGCCTGCCTCTTGGAGGGTTAAGACCTAGAGCAGTGTTTTTCAAGTTCAGCAACTTCAAGATGTGTGGACTTCAACTCCCAGAATTCCCCAGCCAGCATTAGGTACATGAGACAGCCAAAGCTTACTTTTTCACTAGCATCAGTGGAACTGAAAAGTACTTAAGGCGGATTTGGCCTTGAATGTATTTTTGTACTATTTATCTGCTGCAGTTAATTGAAGACCAAAGGCTTTAAGAATACCAGATCCGGAGAGGGAGGGATCCTGACCCCACACTAGCTAAATGAAAATTCAGATAAGAGAACCAATTAATTTGGTAATTCCTTTTTGTAGAGTTATTTCCCTTAATCATATATATCTGGTAACTACAGTGTTTCTTCTAATTCTAATTGTTCATGAGTGAGGGCCAGCACAGCTTTCAATCTGGCATTTTGGGACTGTTTAATATGGCAAATAAGGGAACAAGAGACTATGGTTGCACATAAACTGCCAATTAAAAATATTTTTTTTTACTCAGCACATTGCATTCCTTTACAATTATTAAAAGCTACATCCCAAACTGTTTTCCAACAGCTCTGTAGCTTGGAGCAATATTTCTGTACTCTATACTTATCTAAGAGTACAGGCAGTGAAAACTTATTTGTTTGTTTGTTTGTTTGTCGAATTTTATTACTGCCCATGTCTCCACCAAAGGAGGGACTCTGGGCAGTTTATAGAAACAAAATTATTTTATCTATACACTCTGTATTGTGTGAGGAGTTTTGCAACTGATTTTATTATTATTTTTATTGCATCCTTTTCTGCAGTACAGTGCAATAATTTGGTACATGCAAGCCCATTTTGCAGTATAAATTGTGTGGGAGAAAAGATGGAGGCTCTTTGGTTCAGGCCCTTTTATGCAGCTTGGGTTTTTGTGGATGGATGGATGGATGATGGAAAGATAGATAGATAAATAGACAGATAGATGATAGATAGATAGATGCCAGCAATATGTCATTAAGCTAAAGTATATGTGACTATGCAGTACATAATTTCTTTACTACAACAGTTGCAAGAGCAGTCCAGATCTACTCCACAAAAAAGAGCAGATAGACCAGAGGCAAAGGAACCAGAACAATAAGGCAGCTGGACCTGGCAAGTCAAACCAGTCATGACATAGGTTGGACAAACAGTATCCTCCAAGAAGGAGGACCAATTAGAAGCTAGGGGGTTGGATAGTCCATACAATCTGGACTCCAAGGGAAAAATGGTCTAAACCCGTGGCTGAAGAATTTGGGAGAGTCTTTGCTACAGTATTTCTGTGGCTGAGTCAAATCAACCCCTCCGAGCACTTCCCTGGTCCTTGTGTAAGCTTCCCTGTGGATCTCTAATTGGGCTGGACACCCAATTAGGCCCACAATGTGGGTTAGGCTTACTGGTTATGATAGAACTTGAAGGAACATGTACTGCATTTGTCCCCCATCTCTCTGCCTTGCTGTGGAATTGTTTTGCTTGCTTGCTTAAGTAAAAGAAGTTGAAACTTTCACCAAGTTTCTGGCGTTTTCTGCTGTCCATCATTAAAGTTATCTGGTTGAATGCCTACTGAGGAAATGAGAGTCCAGGCTTAATTTATCCACAAATGAGGAAACAATGCAAAGTGCCCCTATTGATAGAAATATTTTTAGGCTGTCACTGGAAAAAAAGACTCTGGGGAGAAGAAATCACATGCTTTGGTTGAGTTAAACCCTCTATGAATGCATCTAAGCTGGGAATATAGGACATACCTCTTGCTGCCCCTCTTAAACTGGTTTTGGGTACAGACTGGCCAGACTGATTCGGTGCTTTGTTTTGTTGACCCCAAAATGTCTGTGTTGGCTTGATGATCCAGGTGTGTGGAGGCATAGATCCTCAAAGAGGGAATGCAAATCCCAGGGCAACTCCAGGAAAATATCTGCAAACATCACACAGAATGTAGAGGTTCTCAAATCTAACAGGCCATCCGTAGTAGCAATAGTCAGAGCTTGGAAACCTCCCCAGAAATCTGTAATAATTTTATTGCTGCTCAAGAAAACACTCAAAAGGGTCAATGCATGGAAAGCAAACACCCTCTCATTTAATATGTATTAATACATATTCATTAATATGCATTTAATGAATTATGAAACAGACAATGAACAAACAAATAGCACTCTGAAAAAATAGCGAGAGTAATATTCTGCATTTGCATTGTCTTATATGAATATTTTCACACTTCTCTTTTAGTGCACTTTCCATGCCTTGAGAAGATGAAAGAGGATGACATTTTTAAAAATGATATATCATCAGGAATGATTTTATATAAAAGACTACAGTTGAAAGCATTTTTAAAGTGGTCTTCTTAATAATTTCCCTACTTATTGTTAAATTTGTGCATGTTTCTAAAACATGTCAGGTGCCCAAGTAATATTTACATGCTTCCTTAGGAATAATTCCCACTGAAATCATTGGGGCTCACATTTAAATTAATGTGTGCTGTAGGTTTGTGTAATAATCCTTAATGTTTATATCAGAAGCACACACCTCAGACCCCAAGTCTTGATGAGACTCCCCAAAGACTCCCAAATTTTCCTCAAAGTATAATTTTTAATGTTATAGAAGTGTAGATTACTAAATGTATGAGGACTGATCATACAAACTATCTTTAATTTAATTTAAATTTAATTAATTCTGACTTGGCTACTTCTGATATCTACTCAAAGTCCAAGTACAGTATATGTCATGTCCCCCGTTGCAATGTATACATACATCACAACGGGGAACATGCCTTCCCGGGGAAGGGGAGGAAGGAGGAAGGAATCAGTGATAATCTTATAAGCACTGAAAGTCAATTGCAAATAAAGGACAAAGGAGCCATACCTTTGCCCTGACCTGAAAAGCCATCATCCTATCTCCCTGACATCTCTGCATTACCACGGGGGACACACCTGCTCCGGACACAGGAAGGGGACAGAGGCAATCAGCGCTAATCCCCCTGATCGCCCATCGAGACTCCGGAATCGCCCCCTGATTGCCCATCAAGACTCCGGATCAGGACTCTGGGACAATAGGGGGTGGGGAAGGATCAGGTCCGCACCGCGGGTATTTACCGGCTACCTCGCACGCCATGTGCTCATTCCCGTCTTTTTCCGTGTATGCATTCTATTCCTAATAAACCAGAAATCCTTAGCCCTGACTAAGTGAGTCTGCGTCTCTTTGGGAATAAGGCAACCATCACAGTATAGTTCTCAGCTGAGAAAGATTGTTTAGCCTTGATTTATGTAATATAGTATGTACCAAGTGCAATATAAATTACATTTACTAATGCATTTCAAACATACATTATCTCAAGAAAGAACTTTTGCTTTATCGTTACTGAGGGCCCTTTCACATGAAAGGGCAGCCCTTTTCTAAGATCGGCACAAGCTCTATGGGGCTTTGAGAGGTCAGTGAAAGCCAGGCCAATCACCTCTGAAAATAAAACCACCCACCCTTCAATGAAGAGGAAATGCCCTGCTGTTCTGGAGCTGCGGCTAGGTATCTTTCTACTGGCAGGGACTCCCGGCTGCCTCATCCTGCCTTCCATTTGTAAGAACTCACCACCACCGCTATCACAATGCTGCTGAATGGAGAAATTATTTTGCTGATCCCCCAGAAGAACAATGGCCTGTTTGGTTTTTGATTTCCCCCCCCCCCATTCATAAAGCAAGCACTGAATGTTGGATGCTTAGTGCCTCCTGCTTTTGAAGCTCTCCTATTGGCTGGGTGGAGGGAGCCACCAGCCTTTAGGGATACTTCATATGATCTTTTAATGCAGGCGGGCACAAGTTGCAAGCCCAAAAACACATTGTCAAGTGTCAGGATCTGTAATGGTGTAGATGTCTCTGCCTTTTAAAAATCATGCTTAAATCAGCCTTCCATAAACCTGCTTTTCCTAAAAATTCTCTGGAACATCATTTCTGTTTTCACTTGAATCCTCTTCCTCCTGGCCCCATCCCTTTTTCTATAGTTTTCATATCTGAAACTGGGCCAAGCCATATCTGGAAATGAGGCAAAGAAGAGGTGGAACTTTCTACCATAGCCACAATGCCAAAATCAGAGAAGGTGTGTGTAACTTAGAATCTGAATTATTATGCTAGTCTGTAAGCAAACACATTTTATTTGCAACAGAGAACATCATTTCCATGTAGGAAGGAGAAAAATGGGCACCTCCCTCCAGCTCAACAAATACGGTAAAGGACAAGATGTGATTGACATGGGCAGTGGAGAATTCTTAGTGGTCTGTTCTTAAAACAAATGGCAGTGAATTTATTTCCCCAAGTCGAAAAGCCTAATTCAGTAAATCTCTCTTTCTTCTTATGTGCACCCTGAGTTCCATTTAGAGACGATGCATGCAACCAATTAAGTATTTCAGGGGCTTGCCACTTTCAGAATTCTGCATTAAGGTGAGAAAAATATTAAGGAGATCTAGTTTAGCAGTGTTATGTGTGAAAAGGCTGTCTGGATTATAGTGTGTATCTCTTACTATCTTGACTCAGCAGTATAATAGAGCTCTGCTGCAAAACAGATGAATATACTGTAGATTTAGAATTAATAGACCCCTAGTGTCCAACGTATGAGAACCTTGTTTCTTTGGAAAAGGGAAGTCTACAGAAAAGGGAAGTCTACAGAGAATATGCTAACGTTCTTCAAATACTCAAAGCATTGTTGTTTAGGAAAGGGCAAATATTTAGGGCCTGCTGCCCAAATGGGCAGGGCCAAAATATAATGGACATCAGGTTGCTCGGATGCTTTTAGTTATGCATGTGTTGAATATTGTACTGCATGGTGCCATCTTATCCACATTAAACACAGAGATACATCACTTATTAAACAATACTGTTCAACTCATCAAAGCAAATGGGGCGCAACAGGCTTGGGCTGAACTCAAGAAAGACTGAGTGGCTTTGGGTGTTCGGACCTTCTGGTGGTGGGGATCCTCCATCTTTGGTTCTGGATGGGGTTGCACTTCCCCAGACAGACCCAGTGTGCAATCTGGGGGTCCTCCTGGACTTACAGCTCCTGATTGAAGAGCAGGGGGCAGCTGTGGTTAGGAGGGCCTTTGGCCACCTTTGCGTTGTGTGCCAACTGGACCTGTTTGTGGACCAGGAGGCCCTACTCACCATCACTCATGCCTTCGTGACCTTCCGTCTGGACTACTGCAATGTGCTCTACATGGGGCTGCCCTTGGAGCATTCTGAAGCTTCAACTGGTGCAGAATGTGGCAGCATGGATAGTAAAGTTACTCAGTGCATGTAATGTCACTTCTCTGTGAGCTGCATTGGTTGCTGGTGTGCAATTCAAAGTGCTGGTTGTTGCTTTTAAAAGGCTTCATGGTTTGGGACTGGGTTACTTGAGGGACCATCTCTCCCCAGTTGTTTCTACCAGTTTAGCAGGATGGGCATGCTCTGGGTCCTGTCAGCTAAGAAATGCCACATGGTGGTGCTCAGAAAGTGTGCCTTTTCTGCCATAGTGCCCTTCCTATGGCTGGACCTGCCCCTGCTGGGCTTTCATAAGGCCCTAAAGAGCTGGCTGTGTGCCCAGGCCTGGGGCCCCGAGCATGTGAAGGGTCTGTCTCCTGGCTGTGTTAGCGACTGTTGATTGTGATACCTTCCTTGACTGCTACGTATTTTAATTTTTGTGTTTGTGGTTGTACATTGTTTTTAATTTTATTTTGATATTGTTCGCTGCCCAGAATCACTTGTTGAGATGGGCAGCTATACAAATTGATCAAATAAATAAATAAATAAATAAATAAATAAATAAATTTTAACTCATTCCTAACCAGCACAAAACCATTAGCATCATATTAGAAGACCTAGTATGATATTTATTTTGGTTAAATAAATAAAGCACCCCCACTCAATCCATCAGCACTTACTCACTTAAGAATGGCTACTATTTAGTTAGTGGTCCATTCATTCCCCTTGTTCATTTTCTGCTTGCTGAGCATCAGAGCACAAGGGGTGTTCCTTGACAATTGATGCTTAGACAAAGGGCACCTCTGTTTCCCCTGTATATAAATATCACACAAAAGGAAGTGCCGGTAAAGAGATTTTTCCTTACTCCTGGCTTGCACATGTGGCGCTCATATAAAATAAACAAATTTGTTCTAGGCAACAAAGGAAAAAAAATCCAGAATTGCCTATAGGCATTCATTTTGCTGTAAATTTATGGTATGACTACAGAATCTGCATTAATCCCAGCCTACCCGAATGTATTCAGAAAGCATATATAAATGTATTCTGAAAGTATTTCACTTTTGCTCATACAATTTACATTAAAATCCACACTAGCTTTACACATCATAATATTTTATTCTTTTCTCCATTTTTCTCTTGCTAATAAATTGCATATTTTTAAGTTTTCTCTGTGCCAACAAGGAGCTGCATGGATCTATGGCAACTGCCACATTTGCACTTTTCATTTACAAATCAGTAACTAAATTCTCATTAAATATTCCTTAGCAGTCTGCTCAACATATGTTTCTCTGAGTACCAATACTTATAAGGGGAAAGCAAATTAGATCAGTAGTTAAATTTGCTTCCTAAAAGCTGCTGATATCCTTGGGACAGAATAATTTCCAAAATTAAGCCTTGAAGGGCTGTCCCCAGCCTTTTGTTTTCTCCTTAACGGAATACAAATGGAACTGACTTTGATCAAAATTAGGACACCCAGATCTGGGTTGAAAAATCCAGATGAGTTGGAGTATTTTGTAGCTCAGATCTGGTAGCTCTGTCCAAGCTGGATACCTATTTCCTTCTCTAACATGGACCAGCCTTAATCATCAGATTTCCTAACAGGAGTTTTTTTTAAAGATCAAGTAGGCTTCCTTTTTCAGATCTTTAGCATTCCCCACTTATGTTAAGAGAAATTAATTAGAAATTCAATGCAGTCTACTTTTGACACTTGTATGCAGGGTTACCAGAGGCAAGTCTCACTATGTGCAGTGGGACTGACTTCCTAGCAGGTACATACAAGCACTGCATTGGATTGCTGAATGACAACAGTGTTAAATCAGGCTAGTAAAATAGTCCATAGATATTGGATTGTAAATTCACCATCTACCAGTCCGTCAGTGACTTTGTTTAGTTTGTGCTTCAGTGGCAACACTCCCTGTCAGCAGGAACACCTCCAGCAACAACAGCACAATTACCATTCCAACCATAATTTGCCTGATGAGTCCAGCTAGACTTGAATAACTTTTTAGCTGTAGCTTTCCTTTCTTGGAATGGCCCACATGTGCGAAACAGGCTTTTCCCATTCGTCCCCTGGAGTAGTATCTAGCTCAGTGTTTCTCAACCTTGGCAACTTTAAGGTGTGTGGACTTCAACTCCCAGAATTCCCCAGCCTGCTGACATCCACACCCCTTAAAGTTGCCAAGGTTGAGAAACACTTAACTAGCTAACACCCCTTTCCTTTCTAGCCCCTTGCTAAAAAAATGCCAGAGATCCCTGTGATACCACAAAGATTAAAAATATCAGGATTACATAAAACTGTTGTTGCTCCTTCTCATGTCTACCCTTGTGGTCTTTTGCTAGCAAGCTCCAACAGTAGCTCAGTTTGCTGTTTTAAAACTTTTAATTATGCTTTTATAGGCTGTTTGTGTGCAAATATTTATTTTTTCTCTCTAAGTTTGTTTTGATACTTCCCTAAATTGTCTTTCAATCACTGATAAAAAGAATGAGTATTCAAAATAAAAAGGCAAACAAACAAATAATTGTTGGTTAATTAAATTAAAATTGGCAAGTTCTCCCACAAAATACAGTGAACTGCTGTAGTTTTGTGCATGGTAACTCCTCCAAGGATACTTGATGCGTCTTATTGGAAAGTGTGTACAATTTCTTCTACAGAAGGATGACTGATTGAGCTGTGGGAGTACACTTCCTTGTCCAAAATACCCTCATGTTTCAAAAGTAAATCTGGCACAGTTTACTTCAGCTTGAAAACAATTTTTGCATTAGAATTCCATATATGGGCTTGTACCATATCTGAAATTTAGGTTTCTCTTAATACAAAGTCTTAGTATTTTAACTTGCAGTGGACTGTTAAATAAGGATGGATCTTTTGCTTTTTGGACAGAAATTCTGTAATTCTTTATCCTACTTTATGATTTATATTCTTCAGCAAAGGATCGTTACCTTGTCGTGGTGCTGGAGCACCTCAATGATGCCATGAGCTAAACCGTGAAGGGCCACCCAAGACGGGAAGGTCATGACAGAGAGGTCAGACTAAATGCGATCCCTGGGGAAGGTAATGGCAACCCACCTCAGTATTCTTGCCGTGAAAACTAAATGGATCAGTACAACCAGAGATATGTCGGTATACCATCGGAAGATGAGACCCCCAGGTCGGAAGATGGTCAAAATGCTACTGGGGAGGAACAGAGGATGAGCTCAACTAGCCCCAGACGTGATGACGCAGCTAGCTCAAAGCCGAAAGGACGGCTAGCGGCCGACGGTGCTGGTGGTGAACGGCGAATCCGATGTTCTAAGGATCAACACACCATCGGAACCTGGAATGTAAGATCTATGAGCCAGGGCAAATTGGATGTGGTTATTGGTGAGATGTCAAGATTAAAGATAGACATTCTGGGCGTCAGTGAACTGAAATGGACTGGAATGGGCCACTTCACATCAAATGACCACCAGATCTACTACTGCGGACAAGAGGACCACAGAAGAAATGGAGTAGCCTTCATAATTAATAGTAAAGTGGCTAAAGCAGTGCTTGGATACAACCCAAAAAACGACAGAATGATCTCAATTCGAATTCAGGGCAAGCCATCTAACATCACAGTGATCCAAATATACGCCCCAACCACAGATGCTGAAGAAGCTGAAGTAGAGCAGTTCTATGAGGATCTGCAGCACCTACTGGACAACACGCCTAAAAGAGATGTTATTTTCATCACAGGAGACTGGAATGCTAAGGTGGGCAGTCAAATGACACCTGGAATTACAGGTAAGTATGGCCTGGGAGAACAAAACGAAGCAGGACACAGGCTGATAGAATTTTGCCAAGACAATTCACTCTGCATAACAAACACTCTCTTCCAACAACCTAAGAGACGGCTTTATACATGGACTTCACCAGATGGACAACACCGAAATCAGATTGATTACATCCTTTGCAGCCAAAGGTGGCGGACATCTGTACAGTCGGTAAAAACAAGGCCTGGAGCTGACTGTAGTTCAGATCACGAACTTCTTCTTGCACAATTTAGGATCAGACTAAAGAGATTAGGGAAGACCCACAGATCAGCTAGATATGAGCTCACTAATATTCCTAAGGAATATGCAGTGGAGGTGAGGAATCGATTTAAGGGACTGCACTTAGTAGATCGGGTCCCGGAAGAACTCTAGACAGAAGTTGGCAGCATTGTTCAGGAGGCGGCAACAAAATACATCCCAAAGAAAGAGAAAACCAAGAAGGCAAAATGGCTGTCTGCTGAGACACTAGAAGTAGCCCAAGAAAGAAGGAAAGCAAAAGGCAACAGTGATAGGGGGAGATATGCCCAATTAAATGCAAAATTCCAGAGGTTAGCCAGAAGAGATAAGGAATTATTTTTAAACAAGCAATGCGCGGAAGTGGAAGAAGACAATAGAATAGGAAGGGCAAGAGACCTCTTCCAGAAAATTAGAAACATTGGAGGTAAATTCCAGGCAAAAATGGGTATGATCAAAAACAAAGATGGCAAGGACCTAACAGAAGAAGAAGAGATCAAGAAAAGGTGGCAAGAATATACAGAAAACCTGTATAGGAAGGATAACAATATCGGGGATAGCTTTGACGGTGTGGTCGGTGAGCTAGAGCCAGACATCCTGAAGAGTGAGGTTGAGTGGGCCTTAAGAAGCATTGCTAATAACAAGGCAACAGGAGACGACGGCATCCCAGCTGAACTGTTCAAAATCTTGCAAGATGATGCTCTCAAGGTAATGCATGCTATATGCCAGCAAATTTGGAAAACACAAGAATGGCCATCAGACTGGAAAAAATCAACTTATATCCCCATACCAAAAAAGGGAAACACTAAAGAATGTTCAAACTATCGAACAGTGGCACTCATTTCACATGCCAGTAAGGTAATGCTCAAGATCCTGCAAGGTAGACTTCAGCAGTTCATGGAGCGAGAATTGCCAGATGTACAAGCTGGGTTTAGAAAAGGCAGAGGAACTAGAGACCAAATTGCCAATATCCGCTGGATAATGGAAAAAGCCAGGGAGTTTCAGAAAAACATCTATTTCTGTTTTATTGACTATTCTAAAGCCTTTGACTGTGTGGACCATAACAAATTGTGGCAAGTTCTTAGTGGTATGGGGATACCAAGTCATCTTGTATGCCTCCTGAAGAATCTGTATAACGACCAAGTAGCAACAGTAAGAACAGACCACAGAACAACAGACTGGTTTAAGATTGGAAAAGGAGTACGGCAGGGCTGTATACTCTCACCCTACCTATTCAACTTGTATGCAGAACACATCATGCGACAAGCTGGCCTTGAGGAATCCAAGGCTGGAGTTAAAATCTCTGGAAGAAACATTAACAATCTCAGATATGCAGATGATACCACTTTGATGGCTGAAAGTGAAGAGGAACTGAGGACCCTTATGATGAAGGTGAAAGAAGAAAGTGCAAAAGCTGGCTTGCAGCTAAACCTCAAAAAACCCAAGATTATGGCAACCAGCTTGATTGATAACTGGCAAATAGAGGGAGAAAATGTAGAAGCAGTGAAAGACTTTGTATTCCTAGGTGCAAAGATTACTGCAGATGCTGTCTGCAGTCAGGAAATCAGAAGGCGCTTAATCCTTGGAAGAAGAGCAATGACAAATCTCGATAAAATAGTTAAGAGCAGAGACATCACACTGACAACAAAGGCCCGCATCGTTAAAGCAATGGTGTTCCCCGTAGTAACATATGGCTGCGAGAGCTGGACCATAAGGAAGGCTGAGCGAAGGAAGATCGATGCTTTTGAACTGCGGTGTTGGAGGAAAATTCTGAGAGTGCCTTGGACTGCAAGAAGATCCAACCAGTCCATCCTCCAGGAAATAAAGCCAGACTGCTCACTTGAGGGAATGATATTAAAGGCAAAACTGAAATACTTTGGCCACATAATGAGAAGAGAGGACACCCTGGAGAAGATGCTGATGCTAGGGAGAGTGGAAGGCAAAAGGAAGAGGGGCCGACCAAGGGCAAGATGGATGGATGATATTCTAGAGGTGACGGACTCGTCCCTGGGGGAGCTGGGGGTGTTGACGACCGACAGGAAGCTCTGGCGTGGGCTGGTCCATGAAGTCACGAAGAGTCGGAAGCGACTAAACGAATAAACAACAACATGATTTATATTCTGCTGATTATCGCCATTGATATTTATGTACTCATTGGATTTTAGCAATGACCTGCCGTTTTTGACCTGATGCACAATATTCAGTTATGTAAAACAAATGAACGATTGAAAATTCCTGTCTTAAAAATGGAAAGTTTTCTGTCTGTAATCAAAATGCAGGGTGATGATAGCAGGTCTCATCTCTGCTAGGTACAAGTGAGGTGGATTCCTGCACCATGAAATCAGCATTGCCTTTAACAGCCAAATCTACCTTCGGTATTAGCACTGAGTACCGGGATTAGGCAGAATAAATAAGAAGAAAGGATGGGAATTTAACATGTCAGAAATGACATCTTTCTTTTTCTTCCACGAAAAGGGGAAGCTGTTGGACACAGTAGTTAGAGGAACTCAAAAACAATAGCACAGCCGATGACAGCAAAAGCAGTTACCGTCACCCCACCACTGAAGGAAGGTCGATGCTTCAGCAGAAGCAGCTTGCCACTTACATGGGATCTAAGGACAGGAGCTAAAGTAAGCCATTTCTTCGCTTGAAACAGAACAGTGGTTTGGGCAAAGGAGCCTGGCCCTAAACGCCCATATTCCCTTCGAAAACTGCACAGGTTGCTGCTCTATTATGCTCCATGTCAGTGTTTCTCAACCTTGTTGACTTTTTAAAGATGTGTGGACTTGAACTCCCAGAATTCCCATGGCTGGCTGGGGAATTCTGGAAGCTGAAGTCTACACATTTTAAAGTTGACAAGGTTGAGAAATACCACTCTATGGGCAGATACCCACTTTCTGTTTGGCTCATCACCAAAACAGGCCACTTGCTACTTGCTGAATTCAGGAATGGATGACATCATCCTTCCCCCACTCCCAACTCGTTGCAAATTCACCCAGCACCTCTGTTTTCCAGCTTGGATTAAAAACTAATAACTGTACTTGTGTTAATCCCTTCAGAGCAAATGGTTTCCAGTGCTTCGCAACAGCCCAGCTCCAGCTGGCTGCCATGCCTGCAGTCTCCTCTCACTTGCTACCTGGGCAGCCATTTTGTCCTGGGCTGCTATGTTCTCTGCTGGCTGGCTGCTGCCATTTTTTATAATCTTGCAGTTGATTGAGTGATGGTCTGTTAAATCAATGAACTGTTCTCAATCCTAGACGCTATGTTCCATTCAACTCTTACATCTCCCAATGGGCACCGTTTTGGTTTCTGCCCAGTCTGGTGAAGCAACCACCCCTGCTCTCCCACCCTCTGTCCACATGCCCACAGTATTACAAAGCTTCTCTTCCCTTTAAAATAAAAAATAAAAAAACATTAAATCATTGCTACTTTGCTTCTGTGAAACTTGCTTAGTATAAAGGAAGGTCCTTTGGACCAACAGAGGAATGTAGGTACTAAGGAAAAACCTGTGCCCTGTTGGTTTGATTGTTTTAACATCACAGCAAGGATGATACCATAAGGGAAAGAAAAAGGAAGGAAGGAAGGAAGGAAGGAAGGAAGGAAGGAAGGAAGGAAGGAAGGAAGGAAGGAAGGAAGGAAGGAGAGGAGAGGAGAGGGAGGATCTGTGCTAGTGTCAAAGGAGGTAGTGTGTATGAAGGCATCTCTGCAAACATCTGGGAAAGCACAGGAAAAGCAGGGGGACTAGTAAGAGAGAACAATCCCCAAAGGGAAAAGGCAAACAGTGGTAGACCGGTCCTCACAAGAGCCAGCCAATGAGACTTGTCTTCCTGGCACAGATGAGAAGGGCAAGAAGGCAGGGGAATGCCCCATCAGGTCTTTCAGTGACCCTAGTCCACACTGAGCACCAGCCGGGCCCTTTTGCCAGCCTGTCGCCATCTGGACTTCTGAAGTTTCTGAAGTTGGCTTAAGAAACAGCCGGGAACAATATGGGAGACAAGGTATTCCTGACTTTGACTTATAAACCTCATTCCTTGCTTGTATCCCCATTGGGCAGGACATCTAGCATCTTGTTATGTGTGGTGACCTCACCAATTTTTGTAAAAAAAAAAAAAGGAGCTATAAATGATCAGTTATGCAGAGAAATTCTTCCAACAAATTGCATGTGAATGAAGATTCCTTTCGATTTGGTGGTTTGGGGATTGTTTTGTTCTTTTTGCAGCTTTATGAATATAAATGCAAATCAAGACAAAGCAACTTTAGATTTACTATTAAAAAAGAATTATTAAACAGAATGTATAAATCAGCATAAAAGATGCTAAAAAGATGTTTGAGGTGATGTATTGGTTTGATTAATGAATGAATATGTTATTTATCCATTGAAAGTATTTTTATAATTGGATTGTTTTGATGTTCTAGCCTTATAAAATTGTCAGATTTATTAGTAGCAGCCTTCTATCTTCATTTCCCTCCTCTTGTTTTATTTTTATTTCTCTTTTTCAGACTTCATAGGAAATGTAGGAAGCAAGGAACTTCACAGATGCACCAAATTAATTACTGCAAAGAGGTTTGTATTTCTGAGCGTAAAATAAGCAACATCCAGCTACCTCAATCATGATGATATTTGATTATAAGGGGGGAAAACTAAGATGTTGAAGAATTAAGGATGTTTATGGCCATTGAAGTAGTGGTTACAATCTACTTGCAGTTTTCCCATGCCAATTTCAACAAAACAAACAAAAAACCCTCAAACAAAAAAAAAAAAACAGCAATAGCCTTTGGGACGAATAACCATAATTGTTATCAGGCAATATCTTTACTGGGTCAGTTGAAGGTTTACCAAATAGCAGTCATCATTCAAGTTTCCAAGAATTCTTCATGGAGCAAGATCATTAACACCCAGGAAAGTAGGACGGACATTTGAGCTATATCGATAGCTTCTTGAGTGCCTTCTGGCCTGAAAGTCAGGGCACAAACATTATTAGTAAAAGCAGGTTACGTCCTCAGATGGAGCGAAAAAGAGTCTCCAGAAATGCAAATTGAGCCTTATCTGGTGCAGGATTTTAGACTGTATAGGGATGTTTCTTGAACTTTACTTCAGAGTTGGAGGCATCAAATGATGAACTCTAGTGTGAACATTCACAGGGTTTATTTTTGAGGAATACTATAAAAGCTCACATAATAGTGGAAATCCTCTTTCTTGAAACATGCTTTGAAGTTACGGGCTAAAATGATTTTAAAATATTTTGTGTTATTATGAAGACAACATGATCTTTCTTGGAGAATGTCTTCTTATTTTGATGGCTGCCTTTCATCTTTTGTATTCTGCTGCTTGTAGTAATTAGGCAACTGGGATTTATTTGCTTTCAACTAATTCTTGCTGGCCTCTTTATAGAAATGGTATGATATAAATGTTTTGAATAAAAGCATCATTAGACAGATTCTTTATATCATCTGTGTAGATGTGTTTGTGCGCAGAGCCACAACTGGGGGGGGGGGGCGAGCGGGGCATGTGCCTCGGGTGCCGTGCTGGGTGGGGGGGGGAGAGCCAAAATAGGTGCAGAATCATGTTTGCCCCGGGTGACACAGACCCTAGTTTCAGGCCTGTTTGTGTGTTTGTTTATCCTCATGTATATACAGCAAGTAGAATTATTTTAGTGCTAATGGCTTAGCAACTAAATTTGGAAGACAGATTTAATAATGGTTTTATAATATAGTAGGCTCACCCTTGTACTACTACTGTCCGATATTCTGAAACTTGGAGAAAGCAGTGAATCTAATGGGAGTGACTTATACCACAGGGAAATCATTCCAGTTTAACTGGAATGTTGATTATCACTGGGGACCATAGAAATGTAGATTCCCATGCCTCTACAGAGGAAGCATGAGCAGGCCCATTTTCCAGACTCTCCAATAGCGAACACATCATAGTCTTAAAGACAATGTCACTACTTTGCCTGCATTACAAGGCTTCACCCTACCTCATTCCTCTTCTGCAAGTTTAATTTTGGGGGGGAAAAGGCGGATAAAGAGCTCTTCTCGGCATCCTAACTATCAAGACAGCCTCAATGTACTGTATTTCTGTGAATTTACCAAGAGTTCAGCAAAATTTAGATAATTATACAACAAGCCAGAAAATGGGGAAGTTCCCGCTCACTAATATCAGTTTCTAATATGCATGGGCCATGTGTGGTGAACTAAGCACCATTCTATCTTTTCAACATGACCTGCTCACTTGTTCATGTAAAAAGTGAACAGAAGCAACACGATTAAGAACTGCTATTGATTTGTCACCAGCAAGAAAGGTGTTGGCTCTGTCAGTTTTGCTGCCAGAAGATTTTATGATCTCCTATAAATAAATATTGTCTAGACCAGGCAGGAGAAATTCAGTTTATGTGACCTCTGGTTGCTTCTCCTTTTGTTCTTTGACAGCTGCAGTTATGCAGCTCAGTCTCTGTATTTATTAACTTCCCATCAAACAGGGGCAGTAGTTTTACTGTCTTTAAAAAAAACAACTGTCCTTTCTATAACTCTGAATTCCCCAGCAGTGTGATCATCCTTCATGGGAGTTCTGGGACCTAGTCCCAACCTATCTAGAGGACACCAAATGGGGAAAGATATTCTTGATTAATGTTACTCCAGCTTAAAAAGTGCTTCCTGGGCGATAGGAATTGACGTAATAACTACAGGAATATTTTAAGAAAACAGGGTATTTCCAAATAAATCTGGAAGTGATCCACATGTTCCTAGTGAAAGGAGAGACTGCCCTTGGTTTTTTGCCAGGGTTAAGCCATTTCTTTATCAATTTTGCCCTTCTTCTGAGGAATTTTAAAGGTTTACTGTTTTAATAGCTTGTGTAAAGTAAAGGTAAAGGTTTCCCTTGACATTAAGTCCAGTCATGTCTGACTCTAGGGGGTGGTGCTCATCTCTGTTTCAAAGCTGAAGAGCCGGCGTTTGTCCGTAGACACTTCCATGGTCATTTGGCCGGCATGACTAAACGGAATGCCGTTACCTGCCCGCCGAAGCAGTACCGATTAATCTACTCACACTGGCATGTTTTCGAACTGCTAGGTTGGCAGGAGCTGGGACTAGCAACGGGAGCTCACCCCGTCACGCGGATTCGAACTGCTGACCTTCCAATTGGCAAGCTCAGCAGCTCAGCGGTTTAACCCGCAGTGCCACCGCATCCCTAATAGCTTGTGTATCACCTACTAAATCAGTTTTGTACACATTCAGTATGTAATGCATAGTAGATGTAGTCTCTTTTATTGCTTATCCCTTCATGGATTCTTGGAGAAAGCACACATGTTATGCTTTTATGCTAAGTTTATACATGTTAAATTAAGTAAACATTAAATTTTGTGATTGAATGCTAGCAGCTGCAAATGGAAAAGGGAACTATTTCTCATTCACCATGGGTTAAAATTCTGGAGCCAAACTTTGAAACTTAAAAATTACTTTAAAACTCTTAGTACCATCCCCAGCAACTAGTGTTCATAGGCAAAGGGCATATTGTCTCTGACACAGACAATAATATAGAAGTGTTATGTAAAACTTTGACTGGAAGATTTGATTCAAAGGCGAATTTATCAACTCCTCTTTCAAACAGAATCTTCAATTGGATCACCATTTAATTAAGTAATCTAATTATGTGCTTTTATATCGATTCAGTGAGTCAGTATATTTTTGCATGTGTGCACACACTATTTAATTGAATTAATAATTCAAATTTAAGTGATTATGCTAATTGACTCAACTCATGCCAGATTGGAAGTTGGATGATTTCCACAACTATAAAATGCATGTCTAGTAAGCACTGATATCTTATTCCACCCATTTTAATTGTTTCAGCCACTTTGGTGGAAATTACCACTTTATTTTGAGGTACTTATGTTATGAGGTACATTCGATACTTGTGTTATGTGAAATGGAAGTACCACCTTTTATTTGTTCTGAAACTTGCATCATTAACCAGCTTTTAGGTTTTGAGAGAGAGAAACAATTTTATTCTCTTCTTCTGTACCATACATTCTTCTATGCATTTCTATCATGTCTTTTCTTATTTGATTTTTTCAAAAGCTAATTTTATAAACTTTACTTACTGGAATTGCTCCCACCTTTTGTTGATTTCTATTTCCTGCATTATATCCAGTTCTCCAACATTAGGACTACCAGATTTGGAAGGCAAAAGTCCAGATGATCAGTAGATGACTGTAGAGAGCTATCATTTTCCATATCTTTTCCAGTCCATCTGGTGGTTGTCTGGATTTTTACCGACCAGATCTTGTAACCCTATCCAATACACGTTTAGAATTGTGGTGGATTGAGGGCATTCACACCATAGAGTAACATAAAGGTGTTATGATATAGATATTTTTTTTAAAATTATTTTCCTAATGGTCTCAACATGGAATTTGCTCTTTTTTTTCATGAGCAAGTCAGACCTGAATGGAAACTACCCCAAAATACCACGAATGTCAGCTAGAGTAGGAACTTGAAACAACATCTTAGAATGGCAAACCACTTCCATACTATTGTCAAGACAGTTGCATGGTTATTGTCTCGTCCCCCGATGGGAGGAGATGGGCGGGGACAAATTAGATAGATAGATAGATAGATAGATAGATAGATAGATAGTTATATCCATTAGCATCAGGAAGTAAGCTCACCTTAAAGGAAACTGTATATTTTTGACGTTTTTGTTAGCCATTGAGGAATCTCATCTTGATCAAGTCATAGACAACTTGGATGCCAACTACATATATGTGAAGTTATGGCTACTTTTTTCCCCTTTAATACTGACTGCATAATTTTCATGGAGAAAATCTGTCTATGTGGTTACTAGGAGTCGAAAACTATTTGATGGCACATAATCAATCAAAATGCATAATATTATGCTTGTGTACTTGCATTGAACCACCTTTGCTAGTTTAACATAGATTTCCCCAGTTTGATCTTTTGCTGTATCTCTTTGTTTTAACCAGACTGAATAATTTGAGGTTGTCAGCAAATATGGACACCCAGAGAATTCTTGAAGGAAAAGTTTTTTTTAAACCTGAGATTTAATTCTGCTTTGATTATCCATTAGGAATTGTGGTAGGAGTGCTTTTATTAGATTAAAATGAGAAGGTCGCTCTTTTAAATAAAGTTATCTGAATAAGAAGAACAGCACCAAAGTTAATTAAGCTCTACCTGCCCTTGTTAAAGCCAAATTTGTCTCTGGACAGAACATGTTTTTCCATAAGAAGATAAAAGTGCCTTTTCTAAATATATTGGAAACAGTGAAATTTGAAGGGGGCAGTTGGGGTGATGTCTTTTATGATCAATTTAGACTGTCCTGAAAATGGTGAGAGAGAGAGAGAGGAGAGAAAATAAAGATAGTACAGGTGTATAGAATGAGTAGCTGACAGATGCATTTCTTTTAAAATGGCTGGCAGCTGCTCCTGTTTGTTACAACATGCACTTCCGTAGTGCTGATACTTTACTCACTGGCTTGATAGCTGTCCCCAGTCTGGATCCTCAAATGTTTTGGAAGCACCAGTCACAGATTTCCCAGGCTTAGAATCTGGTAGTCCAAGCCATCTGAAAGACACCAGTTTGGAGAAGGGCGGCATAAAAGATATGGGCAATTAGGTTCCATGCAGTGGTGATGGCATGTGGACTTCACAGTGCCCTGTCTCTCTTTCTTACTCTGTCTGATGCTGAAATTGGTGTATGTGTTCATCTTAAATCTCAGATGGAAAGATCCAAAAATACATTATTGCCAAGCAAATGCATGTTAAGTGTCATGAAGCAGTTGATGAGGAAAGAGAAAACTATATATAGTAACAGAGTTTCTCTTATCATCTGCAGAAGAAGGTGGTGGTGCTGTCTGAATCAAAGGAGGAAAATAAGGCAGAAACTAGTGAGGGTAGTACTGGGGGGAGTTAGGGGAGGGTCCTCTCAGCACAGCTGGATCCATTTTTCATCTCTTTAGCTGGAGAGATTCACCATCTGTAGCCAAGATGAAGATGCTGCCAAATTGCATCATGGCTCTGTAGGCTTTGAAAATGATTTGGAAGAACTGCTTCAGACCTCATGAGAACACACCATTCTGCGATTTGTCAAAGCTGTCATTTTATAGTTTTCTGTATGAGCATGGGGGGGAAAAGTCACTTCTGTAAGAAACTGATTCATAATGCGACTCCTAAGCAATCAACTCCCATAAGCCACTGTCAGGCCTAGGAGGAGGTAAATCTAGAGCTTACTAGGTTGGGAAAGTTTAGGCATACAGTACCATATTTGGGCTGCAAAGATCTAGGCAACAGCTAGAGGGCAGCAGAGTGGCCATAAATCTCTGACCCTTTGACCACTAATCTAGTGGTTATCTCTATTCCTGCAGCCCAAGTATGGGATGCCTAGGAAAGGTGGTGTTAGGTTCTTCCAAAATTTTATTCAAGGAAGGTATAATAAACTCAGAAAAATCACACCTGTTCCACTTTTGTGGAGCACTGTAGCTGTTCAAACTGAAATTGATAATAATGTGTGTTTTTCATCTGGCAGTTTTTCTTCCATAATTTTTATATGGCTTCTGGAAAAAAACCCTAAGATTTTGTGATAAAACTGCAGCATTTTATTATGGTTTTAGTGGGGTCATCCCTTGTAAATTATCTGTGAGATGTAGGTAGGTAGCGATAGATTACCTTAATGAATTTTTGACAGCAATGAAATTGGAGAAAAATATATTTGCTGGGCTAAATCCATTTTTAAAATCCATCTCATTCTCTTCATTTCAGCTTATTTTAACTGGCGATTCCAGACTGTTCAGGAACGTTTCAACACTCTTTTACATGAGTTTCCATATTCATTAGCAATTTTGACTGTTAAGGAACATGGTGCAGAGTAGCCACCAGCATACAGAGTGGGCCTTTCCCCACTGTTAAGTTAAACAGCTATTCAACCATTCTTCAATCTGCCAGGGATCTCTAGCCTTCTTCCAGTCTCGCTCCTCCTACAGCTGATTTTGACATCAACTGGCTCTGGTAAATTTCCTTTAAAAACCCCACATGGAGTTTTAAAAAAAAGAGTAGTGTTACAAATGGCACTTCTACTTAGAGTTTCTCTCCCTTCCTTTCTTTTCTTTACAGAGGTAACAAACATTGACTTCCAAATTCCCGCTTGCTCTGTTTCGAAGGCAAGGGGGGTTTGGTTGGCTCCATCATTTCTCCCTATTTCATCTTTGTGCTAAACATGTAAGGGCCATAGAGTTAAACCACTTGCATTCCGTCTGGTTGAGCAGTCTAGGCCTATTGTGCAATTCTGGTAATCACTGACCTGGCGCGGCCCAATTCTTTCAGGTGACGACAGCTGAATGGCAACTGATGAGGCTGACCACGGATGGAGGGGAGGGGATATGGCTGCATCAGCCTAAAACAGCCCACCAGTGCATCTCTGACCCCATCTTCAGCAAAATGGGTAGTGAAATGTTAGAGATTGTGCACATCCTGCAGCTATATTTGGATATCATCAGCTGAAGGGGAAAACACGGCTTTAACCCAAATACAGCTCATTATAACTTAAAGTTAGAGAGCAGAAGAGAAGAACCAAGTGGGGCAAAAAAGAAAATTGGGGTTGTCAGGACAAGGTTA
This sequence comes from Candoia aspera, assembly GCF_035149785.1. NCBI lineage: Eukaryota > Metazoa > Chordata > Lepidosauria > Squamata > Candoiidae > Candoia > Candoia aspera. The sequence continues at coordinate 56,105,343 of NC_086154.1, forward strand.
TTCTATGGTAAAGTGTAAGGAGGATCCTTAGAAGACCACACTAGGACAATAAAACATCTGGGTTAATGTTAAGAGGCCAAATGTACAGCCCCGCATCAGACTCCACAATCAAATAATTGATGAATTGTCTGATCATGTTCGTCTGCCATGATGAGTCAACGCTCGTCAAGAACCAGATGGAAGGGGGAACACCAAGGAGTGTGAAACTGCTCTGTTTGGGTTAAGGGGGTGAAGTCAAGGTCGTACTGTCAGAGACATCTGCGCTTGGTATGGCTGACCGTTGGAATTAGGTGGGAGAGATGTAAGGGGGGAGTGGGATTTAGGATGCTCACAGTTTCCCAGTTGAAAGTATGGTTGAGTCTGTCCATGTGTTGTGAGATTAAGGAGTTTTCATTGTGTCTTCTGACTGCATACCATTCAAAAGAGACACAGTTTCAACTGGGAAACTGTGAGCATCCTAAACCAAGCCAAATCCAAAAATGCCAGAGAATTCCTAGAAGCCTGGCACTCAGACAAAACAGCCATCAACAGACACATAGAGGTAAACAACATTTACATACCATTCAAAAGAGACAGTAGTAAAGGTAAAGGTTTCCCTTGACGTAAAGTCCAGTCGTGTCCGACTCTAGGGGGCGGTGCTCATCTCCGTTTCAAAGCCTTGGAGCCGGCGTTGTCCATAGGACACTTCCGGGTCATGTGGCCAGCATGACTCACGGAACGCCGTTACCTTCCCGCCGAAGCGGTACCTATTGATCTACTCACATTTGCATGTTTTCGAACTGCTTGGTGTGCAGAAGCTGGGACGAGCAACGGGAGCTCACCCCGCCGCGCGGTTTCAAACCGCCGGCCTTCCGATCGACAGCTCAGCGGTTTAACCCGCAGCGCCACCGCGTCCCCATAAAAGAGACAGTAGAAAAGCCAAAAGCCAGAACACCTCCTCACCAGCAATCAACACCCACATATGCAAAGATTAACACTAGGATTAACACCAGATGAACAATCAAACAGCACAATATACCCTAATCAAAGAACTATTAACTCAGTCAATCAACCAAGCAGCAAACAACAGCCCAATTAAGGAACTCCCAGGAAGAGAACAACACCTCCACCAACACAAGACGGACAAACCATGGTATAAACAGAAAGCAAGGCCCACTCCCTCTTCGCACTGAAGATGTTGCCTAGTCTGACAATGAAATCTCTACAAGAAAACAAGGCTCAGAGAACACCAAGGACTCCTCAGTTCAACCATGAGCTACAAATATTCGCTTTGATTGGTACTATTAACTCAATCAACCAAACAGCAAACAGCCCAATCAAGAAACTCCCAAGGAGAGAACAACACCTCCACCAACACAAGCTGGACAAACTACAGTAATAAACAGAAAGCAAGGCCCACTCCCTTTTTGCACTGAAGATGTTGCCTAATCTGGCAATGAAACTTCTGCAAGAAAACAACAAGGCTCAGAGAGCACCAAGGACTCCATAAGAAGTTGTGCTAATAAAAATAGTTCTAAAAACAGAATTAGACATTATAAATAGTCAGTATGATATACACCATGGTGACCACAAATAATGTTTTAAAAGGATATGGCAGATGCTGATGAAAAATTGGTGGTGCTATATCACTAATGTGGGCAAGGCTGCCATTTTCTGTTTTTTCCCTACTATTTGGGAAAGGATATTAGGAGTTTTCTGTGTTTCTTAGATTTTGTTAAATCCTATTTTAGAATTTGGGGTGCAGTTGCTGGCCTCAAAACAGCAAAAGCTGCACTGCCAATTTTTGCTGCCGAAATTTTGTTGAGGCTCACTGAACGGGCTCTAGAGGACAGAAAAAGGGAGTTGGATGTCTGCTGGTTGCCTTCTGCTAGTAGTAGAATCTTAAATCTGTTCTAGGTCAGAGTAATCAAGATACATATTTAGAACCCAGCCAGTAAGGATGGATCTGATGGAATTTTTTAAGGAAATGGTTGCAGAAGCAGGAGGCTACCACCAAGAAGGCCTTATCCTTATGTCTGCAATATCAAATTGCTCTTACATGTGGGCAAATAACATTGACCTGGGTGAAGGCTCTGCTTCAAATAGCATGGACTTAAAGCCTTTATATGTGAATAGGCTTTAAACCTTTGAAATCTTTAAACCCCTACCTCCAAGCAATAACGTGGTCATTCCCCCCACCCCCATCTGGGTATGTTCTAATGGCAAAGTAGATGCTTACCACCACCCGCGTCCCCAACATATTCAGAAAAGCTTAATCTGTTGATGTTGTCACTTCACTGGCTATGCTCCTTCAACTTTCAGACAACAAAGTGCCTTCTCCTGACCTCAGTGACCTTGCTGGCTTGGACTTATAGGAGTTGGTCCCAGTCATCTAGAGGGCACCAAACTGAGAAAAGCAGAACTAGAACATAGAGTAGGGGTAGACAACCCATGGCCTGTTGGCCATATCTCTTCCCCCAGCACCCCATTTGTGTGTGAAAGGGGAAAGGTCCCCTGTGCAAGCAACGAGTCATGTCTGACCCTGTGGGGGGACACCGCTTTTGTGACATTTTCTTGGCAGACTATAGAGCAGGGTGGTTTGCCATTGCCTTCCCCAGTGGTCACCTTCCCCAGCAAGCTGGGTACTCATTTTACCGACCTTGGAAGGATGGAAGGCTGAGTCGACCTGAGCCGGCTGCCCGAAAATCCAGCTTCCCCTGGGATCGAACCCAGGTTGTGGGGAGAGTTTTGGTTGCAATATTGTTGCCTACCTCTCTGTGCCACACGAGGCTTACCCCATTTGTGCTAAGAATTTGAGATCATCGGGCCAACAATCATTAGCAAAATGGCTGAATTTTGATAGCATAAGTTTTGTCTTTGGGGGCAAATGGGAATGGAAGTCTTCTGGGAGGCAATATACTTCCACTTTAACCCTTAACCCCCCCCTCCCCATTGGCCTCTAATTTTGGCCTTTTTGGTGGATTTTAAAGGTGGAAATGGAAGCAGTCTGTGGTAGCCAGAAATTGGTCTGTAAAATGATTTTTTAGAGTTTGAGGAGGTTTAAAGGCAGGAATGGAAGCTGTTTGCCTCAAATTCTTCTTCCCATGCTTAAACTCTCCCCTTCCCCTCCAAGAAACCCCAAAACCCTGAGAAAAAAAGACAAAAATGTTTAATTAGTTACTGTCCTGCACTGCACTCCTTTCAAAGGTCAAAATGCTGAATTGCAGCCCCTCAGATATTTTCCACCTTTAGATTGACAACCGAAGCGAGGTCTGTCTGCTCCTGATAATACCTGAATGTCAGAAAAATCTACTTTGAGCCTGTTATTCTGTAATTTAATTTTCTAGTGCCTTGGCAGCCTTGAGAACAAAGAACAATTCTAATTTTCTTGCAATAAATAGATTTATACCAACATGTATAAAACCATGTGTGTACTTGTCAGCGCTCTCAGCTTTTTCTGCTATGGCAGTGTTTCTCAACCTCAGCAACTTCAAGATGTGTGGACTTCAACTCCCAGAATTCCCCAGCCAGCATTAGGTACATGAGACAGCCAAAGCTTACTTTTTCACTAGCATCAGTGGAACTGAAAAGTACTTAAGGCAGATTTGGCCTTGAATGTATTTTTGTACTATTTATCTGCTGCAGTTAATTGAAGACCAAAGGCTTTAAGAATACCAGATCCGGAGAGGGAGGGATCCTGACCCCACACTAGCTAAAGAAAAATTCAGATAAGAGATCCAGTTAATTTGGTAATTCCACCATATATATCTGGTAACTACAGTGTTTCTTCTAATTGTTCATGAGTGAGGGCCAGCACAGCTTTCAACCTGGCATTTTGGGACTGTTTTAATCAGGACTGGCCTGGCCTTCTTTTTTTGTACCTTTCCAAAGAATCTGACATTTCTTCCAAAGGTTCAAGTGGAGCACTGAACATTGCTGTACTATCTTTTCCCTCCCATATTATGGTTTCCCAAAGAGAATTTCATTTCCCTCCATGCCTGCTTTCTTCTTCCAGAAGCTGCCTCAGGACTTCTCCTCTCATTTGCCTTTGTTGTTCCTGGTAGGGATCAGAAAAATGCATACAGCTCTTATCCCAGGGCTTTCACTGCTGGGGAGTTGCAAGCGTTAACAGGGCCCTCTGCAGAGGCAAGGATCGTCTTCCACACAGAGCCTGCAAACCCCTGAAAATGAAACAGGTTTTCTTTCACAGTCTTCTAGCTTTTCTATAGGTGCAACATAGCAAGCTGTTTTTATACAACTGGGAAAAGTTCACCAAGATGAACATAACAGATGCTTCAAGCCCATTCCAAACCCATCTGAAAAGATGTCCAAGATGCTGCAATGTTTTGACTATCTTAAACACTCCTATTTCCATTCGGAATAAAACAGCAAAAAATAAAAACTGTGGAAGCTGCATCATGACTTCATGATACAAATTATGTCACTGACATTTGTGTAAGGGATGGCATTTGCAGTTAATGCATTATGCCGATCATGTACATTCATTGTGATCACCAATTTTTGAACCGAATGGACATTCAAAGGTTACAGAAACCCGCTCCCCTCAAATGGTTTCTTAAAATGAGGCTTCAGTATATTGTTTCTTCTCATTCTTACTAAGACAGATCTTAAATACAATGCTATCCAACATCTTAAATATATTACTGTTTTTCTACTTGACTGATTTCATGAGGGAAGTTATTGTCATGGTTATAATGAGTGCAGGTTGATCCATATAATAATAGGAGCATGGTTTTGCATCAACCTTACATCACAGTACAAAAAATTTGATGGAGATTTTAAAGGTTAATAAAAGAACTCCAAGCAGCTAACAACAATCTTGCAAAGTAGAAGCTGAACCAAAAAAGGAACTTGCACATTAAGCTTAATTACGTTCAGAAATAAATTCAGTCTTCACACCGTAGTTAGATGAAGAGAAAAAAAAAGGTAGCTTACATTTATTTAGTAAATCTGGATACAAGTAGCTTCATAGTAGAAAGCACTTATTCATCACTGGTTCTTTGTAGACACTTTCTATGGAAATAGAAAGTCTGCATGCAAGTGAGATGAGAGGACGGGAGCTGCATTCTGCAGCACCTCCTGCTTGCAGGTGTGCCCAAGAGGTAATGGAGATTGTTAATCCCCAAACCCAAGCGGGAGGAGGAAGTGGAAATCAGGTGACCCATGTGATATCCCACAAGCACAATAGAGATGTGTTTACTCGAAAGACCCCCTTATGCTTATGAGATAATGCTGAGTTGATCCCTGATAATTCCAACAAAATTAAGTGCCATAAATGTTTGTCAATTGAAAATTGGAAAAGAGAAGGCTTTTTATTAAAAGCACTATTTCAATAGAAAGTTTGAAGCACTGGAAATGTGAACAAAATGAAGGGACATTTTATCATGCTTGGTGGACATGTAAAAAAGCTAAAAAAAATTGGACTTAAATTCATTCATTGATATAGAGGATCTTAAAGATTAACACTCAATTGAAGCCAGAACTTTTCCTTTTAGGATTGATGGATAAAAAGAAAAAAGCCATGGAAATTATTTCAATATATGATTACTGCGGCAAGATTACTATATGCACAAAGATGGAAAGATTTGGCACTACCCACCATGGAGGAATGGTTCGTAAAATTGACAGAACTTTCTGAGATGGATAAACTGACTTCTTTGATTAGAGAAAATACAATATCTACATTTATTGGTGACTGGAAACCCATTATGGACTTTTTGCCTAAAAATGAAAAAAAAATGAACTTGTGATTTATGATTTTGATGATTAGACAGGACAGATTATAGAAAGAAGAGAGTCATGATACAGAGGTTAAAATATATTTGTACTTATAACTGCTGTGAAGAATATCGGAAGCTACTTCTTTATATCTTGTTCTTTTTTTCTACCCTCTTCTATTTTCTTATTGTACTTTTAGCTTTTTTGCTTTCTTTTTTGCTTCTTTCTTTCTTTTCCACTTTCTCTGTTCTAATTTAGTTTGTAGTAGTTCTTAATTTTGTTCTTAAAACTTTTAAAAAAAATATACTGAGCATTGCAAAACGTTACACACACCCCACAGTCACATGATTGCATTTTAGGTGCTTGGCAACTGGCTTGTATTTATGACTGGTTGCAGCATCCCACTGTCATGTGATCACATTTTGCGACATTTTTTGCTGTTTTCTGGCAAAAACCACCCATTAGGGAAGCTAGGTTCACTTAAAGACCATTGTAAAAATGCTTGTAAAATTGGGTCCGGTCACATGGTGACTTGATTTATGACTGCAACAACCTACGATGGAAATTCCAGTCCCAATTGTGATCATAGGTCGAGGACTACCTACATATAAGAAAAGAAAGTTTGAAGCATCCACTGTTTTCATTTTGATGAACTTTCCCCTGTCTATAATATTTTAGGATAACATAGGACAACATTGGTTAAATTGCATGTGGCAAAGTTGTATGCATCATTATCAGGATCTGGAGATTGCTATCATATTACAATTGGGAACAATTTCATATTATATTAGATCAAATACAAGTGAATCTCAGATTTGAATTGAGAGCTGTTGAAGGTTGCACTCTATAGAGCAGGGTTTCCGTGAGAGGTCACTAGAGGTTCCCTGGGAGATGACGATTTATAAAAAAAAATATTTCAAATTTGGGCAACTTCACATTAAAGAGGCAAGTTTCATTCTTTATTATTAGTTTAAGAACACTGTTAATGCATATATACAGGCCTACACGTGAAACAAATATAATACTTTTTTTAACTTCTGACCTATATTTGAGCCTGAATGTATAGGGGTTCCCCAAGGCCTGAACAATATTTCAAGGGTTCCTCCTGAAGCCGTTAGTGGACAGCTAGTACCAACTGAATGGAGCAGAGCTTAATATAGCAAAAAAGCATGCACAGAAAAATAATATTATCTAAAATAGCATTAATGAGAACATTAAAGAAATATAGGTTATTGATCTTACACACTTAGCCCACCCAAGCATAAAGAATTACATACTTAGACAAAGTAGGTTCAAAAGGTAAGCAAAGTCTTACTCATTTATTTGGTCCAGTTACATCCATTCAGAAGAAAATGATTCTCGTTCTTCTTTCTTCTTCCTAAACTGAATTGACCCTCCGCCCTCATTGTTGCCAGAGGCTGCTTGGAGAAAGGGGGAACCTCCTGACTCTAGGCCCAAGCATGTGGCCCAGAGATGGAAGGAGCTGCAGCTGCATGCTCCCTTCCCAGATGGTAAAGGAGGAGGAAGTGAGGTAAGGAATGTGGGAGGGACAACAAACAGCTTCGTCCAGAAGCACATAGAGAATTTGCATCCTAGAGCAAACTCATCCACATGCTAATGAGGCATGCTAATTTGCTGGGACCTCCAACACCTCCAGGATCAAAAGATTGAGAAAGGCTGCTATAGAAGGACCATAAATTTATGAGTTTGGGGACCAATTATATTTTCAGTTGTGACTATCAGCATACTGATGCATATGTGTATTGATGGTATATTTTAGATATAAAATTGTATGTGCCATCTACTTTAGTCCTTACGTTTTTATAATTTACCTCCATTAAGTATTTTAATTAGCTAATTAAATATTTCTGTTCTTGAGACATTGGCATGCATGGCCAAGAGTGTCAGCTTCCTTTCATTAGTGCCTGATATTTTGAAATATATCCCATTGTGAAAACCTTCTTGCCAAAAGAAGTGGTTTGTACACCAATTAAATTCTGATTAATTTGTCCAGAAGCCATTGCCAAGAAAATTCTGTGAGCATTATGCAGAGCTGACACTAGATGTTTGCTGTTTTGGACACTTATGGAGGCTTATATCTCTCCAAGAGCCCACTTCAAACTTCTGGGACTACCTGGTTTTCTGCTTCCTCCTACTTGTTCAGGTTCCTCATTCACTTTTTCTCTTCAAGGTAGAAGAAACCATCTGTGCCAAGAACTCTCCAAAATCTGGAGTAAAGGCTGAAATGTTAGCTCACATGGGAATATAGTTAACACATGAGTACAATTTGTCTAATATCCATAAAGAGCTTTCTGTTTAATTCATCTAGGACTGCCTAGTCATCACGTGCATTTGGGACGGATGCCTTTGTGACTGCAGCCCGCAGCATTCTCAGGCAGCGTAACCAGTTCGAGGACACTGGGAATTCTGAGGAGTTTCATCCCACATACCTGGTGGGTGCTAGATTTGAGAAGGCTGAGCCAGGAGCTCCGTGTCCAGCTTAACATAGAGAGTTGTCAGTTTACAACTGGAGGAGAGGTTGCCGACCTTAGAATAAACTATATCACAACTAACAACACCTCATGTTTTTGTGAGGTGGGCAGGGCTGCAACTGGGGGGGGGGCAAGCAGGGCATGTGCCCTGGGTGCCGCGCTAGTGGGGCGCCAAAATAAGCGCTGGTGGGGTGCAAAATGAGTACTGGGGGGGGTGCCAAAATGGGCGCGGAATCCATGTTTGCCCCGGGTGACACAGACCCTAGTTGCGGCCCTGGAGGTGGGAGGGGTTTTGCCACAGATTCTCTTAATACATTGCTATGATGTATGAGATAACAAATTGGTGTTTTCAGAAGGAATAGCTCTACTGCCATAGCTGAAGAGACCTGTTGCTCCCAGTGTCATGCAGCATCTAGAAAGCCTTCCCAATTGTGAAGTATCTCTTGTCACTGAGGCAATATAGAGGACAATTGCTTGGAAGAGGACTGAACTTGAAAAAATGCTGAATTGCAGGAGGGGGTGTAATAAGGGGAGACACAGAGGAATAAATATACAGTCAGGGCCTGAAGTGCAAAACAGGATAAACATAAAGAAAGAGGAAGGCTCCACCCAGCAAAATGAATTATGCTGCCCTTTTCTCACTAGCAAATCCCCACACCTATCTTGTCAGGAAAGGTCCTTCTCAGAGTTTGATTAAATGAGAACTCTCAGCTACTGAGATTTAATGTTTGGAATGGCTCTCCTAGTGCTTTTTATTGTCCCATGTGGTCATTTCAGCAAGCATTTCTCTCCAGTGCAGGGGTTCTTCATCTTCTTGGCCATGCACCCCTGGTGAAACCTACAAACCTCTTCTGGGGAAAAATGCATAAAATGAACTATAAAGATTGTATTACAAAGGAAACTAATTATGCTCAAATACAGTTAGCAAAATGTTAAAAATATAATTCAAATAATTTTAGATAGATGTATTGAAGGTATCCAACATTTTTTGCAGGCCATAAATTACTTTGTTGGCTACATACAATATTGAATGAAAAGCTAAGTTTCAGTTAGAGGTGAGTGAAAATGGAGTTTAATTTTTTCCCAATTTAAGTTCATGGACCCCTTGAAATCTTCCCACAGAGCCCCAAGAGAACTCAGGTTGAGAGTCCCTGCTCTAGAGCCTATTCTTCTGTTGATAAAATGTTTGAAAGGTTGCTGTCCTGGTAACTTCAGTTTTGAGGGATCTTTGACAGTAGAAAACATTTTAATATCGTCTGGGATTATCAGAATATAACTTTTTATCCTAAGTGAAGGCAAGAACAACTTCTAAAATTAAGGTGCATTGATTAATTTGTTTATTCATTCAGTCGCTTCCGACTCTTCGTGACTTCATGGACCAGCCCACGCCAGAGCTTCCTGTCAGTTGTCAACACCCCCAGCTCCCCCAGGGACGAATCCGTCACCTCTAGAATATCATCCATCCACCTTGCCCTTGGTCGGCCCCTCTTCCTTTTGCCTTCCACTCTCCCTAGCATTAGCATCTTCTCCAGGATGTCCTGTCTTCTCATTATGTGGCCAAAGTATTTCAGTTTTGCCTTTAATATCATTCCCTCAAGTGAGCAGTCTGGCTTTATTTCCTGGAGTATGGACTGGTTTGATCTTCTTGCAGTCCAAGGCACTCTCAGAATTTTCCTCCAACACCACAGTTCCAAAGCATCTATCTTCCTTCTCTCAGCCTTCCTCATGATCCAGCTCTTGCAGCCATATGTTACTACGGGGAACACCATTGCTTTAACTATGCGGACCTTTGTTGTCAGTGTGATGTCTCTGCTCTTAACTATTTTATTGAGATTTTATTGAGATTTAATCCTCCCAAGGATTAAATGTCTTCTGATTTCCTGACTGCAGTCAGCATCTGCAGTAATCTTTGCACCTAGAAATACCGTTTTTGAGGTTTAGCTGCAAGCCAGCTTTTGCACTTTCTTCTTTCACCTTCATCAGAAGGCTCCTCAGTTCCTCTTCACTTTCAGCCATCAAAGTGGTATCATCTGCATATCTGAGATGGTTAATGTTTCTTCCAGCGATTTTAACCCCAGCCTTGGATTCCTCAAGCCCAGCATGTCGCATGATGTGTTCTGCGTACAAGCTGAATAGGTAGGGTGAGCGTATATAGCCCCGCCGTACTCCTTTCCCAATCTTAAACCAGTCCGTTGTTCCGTGGTCTGTTCTTACCGTTGCTACTTGGTCGTTATACAGATTCCTCAGGAGGCAGACAAGATGACTTGGTATCCCCATACCACTAAGAACGTGCCACAATTTGTTACGGTCCACACAGTCAAAGGCTTTAGAATAGTCAATAAAACAGAAATAGATCTTTTTCTGAAACTCCCTGGCTTTTTCCATTATCCAGCAGATATTGGCAATTTGGTCCCCAGTTCCTCTGACTTTTCTAAACCCAGCTTGTACATCTGGTAATTCTCGCTCCATGAATTGCTGAAGTCTACCTTGCAGGATCTTGAGCATTATCTTACTGGCATGTGAAATGAGTGCCACTGTTCGATAGTTTGAACATTCTTTAGTGTTTCCCTTTTTTGGTACGGGAATATAAGTTGATTTTTTTCCAATCTGATGGCCATTCTTGTGTTTTCCAAATTTGCTGGCATATAGCATGTATTACCTTTACAGCATCATCTCGCAAGATTTTGAACAATTCAGCTGAGATACCATTGTCTCCTGCTGCCTTGTTATTAGCAATGCTTCTCAAGGCCCATTCAACGTCACTCTTCAGGATATCTGGCTCTAGCTCACTGACCACACCGTCAAAGCTATCCCTGATATTGTTATCCTTCCTATACAGGTCTTCTGTATATTCTTGCTACCACTTCTTGATCTCTTCTTCTTCTGTTAGGTCCTTGCCATCTTTGTTTTTGATCATACCCATTTTGGCCTGGAATTTACCTCCGATGTTTCTAATTTTCTGGAAGAGGTCTCTTGTCCTTCCTATTCTATTGTCTTCTTCCATTTCCACGCATTGCTTGTTTAAAAATAATTCCTTATCTCTTCTGGCTAACCTCTGGAATTTTGCATTTAATTGGGCATATCTCCCCCTATCACTGTTGCCTTTTGCTTTCCTTCTTTCTTGGGCTACTTCTAGTGTCTCAGCAGACTGCCATTTTGCCTTCTTGGTTTTCTCGTTCTTTGGGATGTATTTTGTTGCCGCCTCCTGAACAATGTTGCGAACTTCTGTCCATAGTTCTTCCAGGACCCTGTCTATTAAGTCCAGTCCCTTAAATTGATTCTTCACCTCCACTGCATATTCCTTAGGAATATTAGTGAGCTCATATCTAGCTGATCTGTGGGTCTTCCCTAATCTCTTTAGTCTGATCCTAAATTGTGCAAGAAGAAGTTCGTGATCGGAACTACAGTCAGCTCCAGGTCTTGTTTTCACTGACTGTATAGATGCCTGCCTCCTTTGGCTGCAAAGGATGTAGTCAATCTGATTTCGGTGTTGTCCATCTGGTGAATTCCATGTATAAAGCTGTCTCTTAGGTTATTGGAAGAGAGTGTTTGTTATGCAGAGTGAGTTGTCTTGGCAAAATACTATCAGCCTATGTCCTGCTTCATTTTGTTCTCCCAGCCCATGCTTACCTGTAATTCCAGGTATCATCTAACTGCCCACCTTAGTATTCCAGTCTCCTGTGATGGAAATAACATCTCTTTTAGGCGTATTGACCAGTAGGTGCTGCAGATCCTCATAGAACCGATCTACTTCAGCTTTTTCAGCATCTGTGGTTGGGGCATATATTTGGATCACTGTGATGTTAGATGACTTGACCTGAATTCAAATTGAGATCATTCTATTGTTTTTTGGATTGTATCCAAGCACTGCTTTAGCCACTTTACTATGAATTATGAAGGCTACTCCATTTCTTCTGTGGTCCTCTTGTCCACAGTAGTAGATCTGGTGGTCATTTGATGTGAAGTGGCCCATTCCACTCCATTTCAGTTCACTGATGCCCAAAATATCTATCTTTAATCTTGACATTTCACCAATAACCACATCCAATTTGCCCTGGCTCATAGATCTTACGTTCCAGGTTTCAGTGGTGTGTTGATCCTTAGAACATCAGATTCGCCATTCACCACCAGCACCGTTGGCCACTAGCCGTCCTTTTGGCTTTGAGCTAGCTGCGTCATCACATCTGGGGCTAGTTGAACTCATCTTCTGTTCCTCCCCAGTAGCATTTTGACCATCTTCCGACCTGGGGGTCTCATCTTCCGATGGTATACCAACATATCTCTGGTTGTACTGATCCATTTAGTTTTCACGGCAAGAATACTGGGGTGGGTTGCCATTACCTTCCCCAGGGATCGCATTTAGTCTGACCTCTCTGTCATGACCTTCCCGTCTTGGGTGGCCCTTCACGGTTTAGCTCATGGCGTCATTGAGATGCTCAAGCTGCAGCACCACGACAAGGTAACAATCCTTTGCTGAAGCATTGATTAATACAAGTACTAAATATAAAATGAATTGGAAATGATCTCCCCACTCAATAAAGGATAAGGATTACAGCTTATTGAAGAAAGCATGTTTTCTCAGAATGCTGACTTCTGCCTTTTTTCTTTAATTTTCACATTAGAGTAGGATCAGTCTACCAGCACTCTCTGTTTATTAATTTGCAAAATTATGGCTTCAGTCCTGGACACAATTTGACTGTCCAAGGCTTCTGGACTTTGGTGCAGGTTAAGATGCCTAACTGGATACAGAATTGGAGCTGTTGTTGATTGTTTCGGAAACTGTCAGTAAATCCTGATTCGGCAGGACTCTGTTCTGTGATGCTATAGCCTCTGCTGAATAAGATACAGCTTCAAGCTAGGAGTTTTCTTTCAAGCACTCCAGTTAATTATATCCACAACAACTATAATTTGTCTGCTGCGCTTCAACTTCTGTAACCCTGGTGAAGAATATGTGCCAGTATTTTAAAAGTCAAACTGAAATGTGTGTCCTTATCTGGCATTTCAACAGGGATTTAGTTGATGGCTGTGATACTTTGTTAACAAAAACAATTTGCCTTGAGTTAAAATCAGCATAATAAGGATCAATTTAACAGCACTCCCCAAAACACTGTTGTGCCAAAAACATGCTGATTACTATAGTCTCTAAGAGCATCTTAACACCAGAGTGATTGTGAGCAGGGACTCTGAAGCTTCTTGGAATTAATTTTGTAAATGTTTTATCATTTTGTCCCATTTTAAACTATCAATCTGCACGGTTTGTAAAACAATTACATCAAATCTATCCTTTCCCCTTTAAGTTATTACAACTGCAAATGCAAACTTTAGTGGCTTAATGGCTGCAAATAGTGGCCTAGGGCATATCTGCACTTACTGTTTAAGCCGCTCCTGTTTTGTGCTTACACTGGCTTGATTCTAAGATGTTTAAGAAAATCCTATCCAGACTGAAACATGTTGGCTACAGCTTGCATGGTATTCAGTCCGGACATCCTCCCACTGGACAATTGTTCTCCCACGTCTCTTTTCCAGAAAATGATTGCCAATAACTTTCCTTTCTGTGGGCAGGTCTTCCTAGACGTATATACTTTTGTGTGTGTGTATCTGTGTGTGTCTAGATACGTATATACAGTACATCTATAATACACACACACACACTCATTCACACACACACGTATATACTCATACTCAAATTTAAATTTATATATACAAAGTTAAAGCATCAAAAATCACACATACGCAGGCATAGCAACCAGATTCAAAAAACAGAAAACTTTCTCACTGCCATGTTGGCTTCTTATGTCTTTCAAAGCTACTGTTCCCAGGAATGCTGTAATAGCACAGCGGTTTTAATACTTCCCTTGTAAATAGAAGATTGCTGGCAGAATTATTTTAATTTCTATATTCCTGAGCTAGAGACTTTTCCCTGGGTTTTTAAAGTAAGTCCAGCAGTACACCATTTCATCATTTTTCCAGTCACTTGAGCCATTGGGAACTGAAGGTGAAACTTTTCCACCTCAGGTGACTGGTAAAATGATGAAACAGGGCACTAATGGATTAATTTAGAAAAACAAAGCACAAGGAAATGAAGCTCAGGCAAAGTAGTTTTAAAAAATTCTGCTAGGTTTTGAACCAGCAGTTTTCTCTTTACAAGGGAGGTGCTGTAACCATTGTTCTATCATAGAGTTCCTGGTAAAGGTAAGTTTAAAGATCTTAGAGATCATGGTACCCATTGATGCAGGCTGCTTGTGCCCCTGCAAAGTAGCCAGTGAGCTGCCATGGTTAGCCTGCAACAAACTGAAATAGACTATCTGAAATAGACAGGAGTGCTCAAGGTGACATAACATGGAAAACTAATTGCATTTTGGAAATGCAAACAAACAAATAAATAATAAAATTCCCAGAGGCCATTTTGACAGTTGGGGGGGGAGAGTAATTGTCCATTTTTGACCATCCAAAATGGTTGCTGTTTTTGTTGTTGTTGTTGTTGACAGGGCAACTGGAGAGTGAGAATACACCTTAGAGAGTCACAGATTGCATTTTAGTTTTGAAAAGAAACATGTGCAGGTAAAGCAGTAGTCCATACTATCCAAAGGGTGATTAAGGAAATCAAAATTCTTAGCATAAAATGCCTATTATTATTATTTATAAACATGTACGGTGGAAAGATGATTCTCCAGATGGCTTGAAGAACTTCAATTTGTCTTACAGAACCTTTCTTCTTGAAGATCATAGATAATTGCTGAATCTCAGGGAGAAAAAACTACTTGAACCAAGAAATTCAGGTTGCTTAGGGTAAAATACCAGCTGGCACATGATAAAGATGAATATGCCAAGTTATGGATAGGCATAATAATTCTGTATGTTTGATACTTTTGAAAGAGAAAATCTATCAATGTTTTGATGCTTGAGCAGTGGCAGGGATTGTACATTCTGAACACAGGTCTTTGCATTACAATTCACTTAGCATATTTTCCTAAAAACTCCCACTGAGCTGAGGATTGCAACCTCAGATATTTTCTAGGAAGTAGTTCTATCAAATAGCACTGGCTGACATCTGCATATAACTAATTTCTTTAAGCCATTATTTTCAGCAAACTCTAAAATGTCCTGCTAATGCTTGGAAATGCAGTGAAAAATAACTGTATTTTAGTAGACCTATTCTACTTATGGCATTGCCTGAAGGAAGGATCTATTTGCTAGAGCAAAGTTCACACTGTTGCACCTGTTATATTCAAACTGCACAGAACTGCCCCAAAACATGTTGCATTCTTAAGATTTGACCAAAATCTCCCCTGCTGAAAGCAGTGGCATAGGGGGAGTAATCCTTGTGTTCAGAATGAAATAAACAATTTCGAAAAACAGATTACTATGCATGGTAATCAGAAGAATGTCACAGCATGGCCAAACATTGTAACAATAATAATCCTTTGTAGTCAAGATAATTACCTACTAGGATATACTTTCTAAACACCCTGAATCCAAATATGGCTACCTATGGGCAGGAAGCCTCTTCCATACATGGAAGAGCTGTTTCCAATTCAGGAAAAAACTGTTCCTTCAGAAAAATAAACTCAATGGGATACTTTCAGATGACTGGTAGGCAATAGGTTGGTAACCCCCACCATACCAGCTGCGTCACAAGCATTGCCCCTTTAAAAATCAACTCTAATGACTGCAGTGCTATTTTCATTGTAGGGATAATTTACAATGGACAACTGAATGGTTCTTTTTGGACATTATTTTTAAAATGACTCTTTATTCTAGTTTGCTTTTTAAATCACATTTTCAGCTAAATAACACAGGTTTATTTGGATATCAGTATAAAATAATTGACAAATAATCAGTAAAACATTACTGAAGAGAATCTGTCCCTCCAGGTATCTGATAAGTCTCACTGAGAATTTCTCAAAACCAACCTGAGTTCTGCTCCATCACCCTAGGAAAACATTATGTCGAGATGCTACTGCTGCTGCCTGAGTATCATAATAGATACTCATTTTTAAACCAATGCATGGCATGATATCAGCAATGCCACTCATCCTGTCATCTGCTTTGGATCCAAATGCATACTTCTTTGAATCAGGAACAGAACTGCAAACACAGAATCATGAAATCCCAGCTCACTGAGATTGCTGAGCATTAAGCAGTTCAGGGAACAAAGATGGAGCAGGAACTTCTAGCAATCATTAAACCATGGCCATTTTTAGAAACAGCCATTTTAGCAGCTTACTGTGTAAACAATGGCCTCCAAACTGCAAAAAAATTGAAAGAACTGAAGATGACCCATTCCAGAATATAGACATTCGGTGTATCTGTGTGTGTGTGGGTGTGATATTTTTTTTATTCTGCCTACCTTGAAATGGTGAGAGCACCTTGGCTAAATCAATTCTCCCTCTACCTCACCCATAAGAGAGTCCAGGCAGGAATAAGGAAAGGGTTGCTGAAGTGTGGGGGGAGCAGGGGGAAGGCAAGAGTTCTTGACCAAGTGAGACTAAACGGTCCACAAGGCCTGCCAAGCTGCAGTGTTGCACGTGGAAAAACCCAGCTTTCATCTGGGATCAATAAACCGGCATAAAGCTAGAAATAAGCAACCTCAACTCTCCAAACCAAGCAAATATTATGAACTGGACTTGCTCAGAGCTGTTCCTGGAGTGTTGCAAATATTCAGTGGCTTTGCTCAAGATTAAGCAAAAAGGCTGACTTCACAATGGGAATGGAGATGTCAAAGTAAACCCAACCTTTTCTCTGGGAGCTCACCATCCATGCCAGGTGCGTGTAATCCTGTCAGTTTCAGGATATATCAGTTCAATTTCCTCTGATCTGCCCTACAGATTAACATATTGCCCAGGCTTTGTTGTCACTACCCTCACTTTTGCAATCAGACAGCCAGCTAACCTTGATGGAGACCACGACCAAGTAAAATGAATTCCCACACAGTGCCTTCCTCTATTGAGCTGTGACAACTCCTTAAAAGCCAGGTAATGAAGGAAATTCCCTTATTACTCTTGAGCTGTGAGGTTTGAGTCTGACCTTGACTCTGAAAACAAAACTTATCTTGAGCCAGAAGGAGAAAACAAAACTTATTGGGAATGAGCTGGGGAAATAGAAACTAGTAATGACTCAGCAGAGCAAGAGAATTCGGAGACGCTGATTGGGCAGAATCCAGAGGGAGGTTTGAATCCTCCAATTCATGCATGAGAGAGGAGAGTAGAGAAGTGTGCGAAGCAAAAGGCAGCCCAAATGGCTACAGAGGAGAATGGTGCAAAAAGGATTGCATAAAAAGGCACCAGTGCCAGGAGCAAACTGCCAGAGACAACCATTCTACTGCGCTTACAGCTTCGACAGGAGAATCCTCACCAGGAAATGGAACCTTGCCTGTAGCCAACAAGGAATCAGTGCCAGCTCCCTCTACCGACATGGACCTAACTCCTTCGCACCTGGATCCAGCCGAGTCCAGCCTTACATCCAGTTCCATGTCTTGTTTTGCCACTCCAGTCGAGTCCAGCCTTGCCTCTGGTACCAAGCCTCGTTTTGTTGTTCCAGCCAAGCCCAGTTTTGCTTCCAGTTCCAAGCCTCACCTTGCCACTCCAGCTATGTCCAACCTTGCCTCCCATTCTGAGGCTCGTCTTGCTGATCCAGCCACACCCAGCCTTGCCTCTAGTTCCAAGCCTTGTCTTGTCACTCTAGTTAAGTCCAGCCTTGATTCCAATTCCCAGCCTTGTCTTGCTGATCCAGCCGAGTTCAGCCTTGTCTCCGTATCTGAGCCTTGTCTTGTCACTCCAGCAGAATCTTGCCTAGTCTCCATGATCAAGCCTAGCTTTGCCTCCATGCCATGTCCTGCAATCAAACCTCAAGCGACCTCCTTGCCATGCCCTCTAGCCATGCCCAGTCTTGCTGATTCATTGAGACAGTTAGCCGAGTTCTGTCTTGCTGTGTTGCCACAATCTGCTGCCACTCTTGATCTGGCAGCCTTGTCCTGTGTTCCTCCATTGCCTGGGTGGACTTGATTGAATTATATTGTCCATTAATAAGAACTCTTTTCTGTTGTAAATAGTTGGTTGTAAATAAAGTTTTCCCTTTTATAATTCTGCCTGGCCGTCTCATAGTCTGAACAGGACATGAGCCCAAAAGTGGATCCACAGTACAGCTGGGAATGGTTGAAAAAGAATCTTGGGGAAGGGCCAGTCAGCCAGAAAAAGAGCAAGAAGCTATCTCTTATGGACGGAAGAGCAACCACCCGTACTACTGAGTTAAAGCTAGATCATTTGAAAAATGGTGAGGAATGAGCAATGATGTCTTACAAACTCTTTGCTTGCTCACCCCTTGGAGGGAGCCACACAGGCCTGATTTTGAGTGAGCCTCAGTTGGTGTAAGGCTATACCTAGTTCAAATTGCCCAATTGGGCATAACCATATGCCCACTTTTGTAATGTGAGCAGGGTGGAGGTAAACTCTTCTCCTTTTGCCAAGAATGGTATTTCTGCTTTGATATATAATATTTATGTTCTTTAAACAAGACTAATTAGAACTCTGGATTTGGGAGAGGAGCCCCTTGTGATGAAATTACCTGCATTTCTAGGTACAGTATTTATTCAGGAGAACTGTTCACGTTCAACCATTGTATCAGTTTGATGGATGACATTCGAAGTTGTGGGCCCTTGAAATGACATCCATCACATCCAGCCTATTTGTGGAACAGAATGTGAGTCTGTAGTAAAAAAAATGACAAATGCTTCCATATCTTTATCTAATCTAGTGAGGTTTCCAGACCATGAAAAACTGCCCTGAAATTGCTGATGTCAAATACAAACATGTAGTTTCCTGCTGGAAAGGTCTGCCTCTAGCATCAGTCTAAAGTTTTGTGGTTTGATGAGTACATTGCTGATACTACTTTGAATTACAAGAGAAATCTTTCATGTTATACGATCCAGAGCTGGTCTTCAGTCATCAGAGCTATCACCTAGTGGAGTTCTGCTTAGAATGCTCCACTGGTGGAAAGTAAGAGAGCCAATTTTAGCTGATTGCTCCTCCCTCTGTAGACCCCAGGAGTGCCACTGCTTTAAGACTGAGGGGAGTTTTTCAGAGAATTGGTGAGAGCGACAGTGCCTTCCCCAAAAGTATAGCTAGAGTTGATCAGCATTGTTGTAGCCCAACATATCCGGAGGGCAGGCATCAGACTGGGGAAGACTAACATGGTATCTGAATGAGAATTTTGACAAATGTTTATGTGGACTTCCTGATGTTACAAACCAGCGGACAGTTGCTGGAGAAAAATTCATAAGTTCCCTCAGCACTCTCCTCCTCTCTCAATCGTCTAAGTGGTGGGGTTCAGGTCTGTCACTCTACTGAATCAGGACACAATTTGTGGAGTCTCCAATACCTTTTTGAAGTGTCTGGAGAGTCTGGTCAAGCACTGAAAGAACACATTTGGCAACATTTCCTTAGGCAAGACCCCAAGCAAATACACAAGCAAGCTTTTATAATTCATTTCCACCAAAAGGGTTAATAGGTGGTACAGTCACATAGGCTAATACATGAATTATTCTGTATTTGGTTATCTTCTAATTAATCTGGACATTTCTTATGTATACTATGTCTTGTGCATGTGTAATGAAGTATCTGTAATGCCATGCAACATACAGTGGGTAACAATGGACATTTCCAGGTATCCACAGCTTTTGCATAGACTGAGGCTTTTTCCTGGAAGAGGGGAATTTGTGTTAACAAGCCCCTTATGCTATTATACGTGATGTGTAAGCTCCTCTGTTCTTTTGTGGTTGCCCTAGTTGCATACTTCAGAATAGTTACTTTAACCACATCCTTGCACATGCTAACTACTAGGGTCAAGCTCAGTAACATCATGGCAGCTGTCATGTTCCTTTATTTCATACATCCCTTACATAGTGCGACCATGAAACAGAATCTCACTGGGGAAGGCACCTTCCTTTCCTGGTTCACCATCTCCATTATGAAATATACCAATAATCTTTGTTCTCCAGAAAGGAGAAGCAATATAAGCCACCTGATGCTCAAGGTAGCTCAAAGACAATGGTAGCAATGATTATCACCCACCTGCTTTAAGAACAAAAGAACCCAAGGACTTGCTTTGATTTTCCACCTTTCCATAGAAACATGTACGGTTGGTATACAGCAGGAGCTTTTTTGTAACAAATGCTGAATCTCTACAGATATTCACAGCCAAGACTAGTAACTAGTAGCTGGAGTACTGTAGATAAATTCATTTAAAACTCAAGGTAAACATTCTTTAAAAAAGCCTTTTATGTAGGGACCATTCAACATATATTTGCTAAACAGGCTTTACAACCCAACATAATCCTTAGCCAAGCTTTTGAAGATATGTCTAAAATTTGTTTTATTTTAAGTAGGAAATAATAACAGTAAGAATACTTAAATGATCTATTTAGAGTTTAACTTTCAGCAATATGTTCTCAATCACTGCCAGTCTTCTGGTTCTGCTACGGGACTGGAACACAATTACAATACCATAGTTTTGTCCAGCAATTACGTATCTCAGCACTCAGAATAGAGGCTGAGCTATAGTTAAGGAACAGAAGCACAGTAATTGCTGTCCTATCAGATGTTCAAGACAAGGGAACTTTAATGATTTCTGCCTGGCAGACAGAAAATGTCATATTTGATCACAGGATCTTGAGCTTAACCTCCAGTGTATTTGCTATAGCCAAATAAAGTCACTAAATTCACAAGGATAATTTTTCTTGATAAAGCATGATAGCCTCAATATCTTCTACTGGCTTTAAATTTATTGAAAATTCTTTTTCCAGAAACGCTGTTAACTATTACAGAGCTGAAATACCTCAGTTCAGAATTAAAACTACCCTATGGTACCTAGTAATCATGAATTATGTACAAGAGCAGTGGAATAAAATAGAAATTTGGCTGAGTTTTAAATAGTTATAAACAATTATTTCTTGTTCTCCTAAATAATGCTTAAGAATGGATCTTAAAGTATTGGTGCTTAAAGTGTTGGACTAGGCCATCTTCAGCCATGGAAATTTACTGGTTGACCAACCATGGAAATTTCTCTTCATCCAAGCTACTTCACAAGATTGTTATGGTCAAGATACAATGTGGGAGAAATGTACAAAAGACATGAATTTGCAAGATGTTTTAAAGATCAGAGAAGTCACAGGACAGTTAGAGGTAAGGTAGAGTTACTCAAAAGAAATTATGGAATAGATCTTATGGAGAAAAGAGAATAACAACACTGTGCTTTTAAGCTGTTGTCCTGTATTGATGCCAGCTGGATTAAGAAAATACTGTCCAAACAGATGCTTTGACAGCATCTTTCAAGGGATTCAGGCTACCACAGACCACACAGCTGATGTACCCTCCCAAATTACTGTTCCAAGAAAGCAGTTGCCAATCACTGGGCACTTGAAACACTTCTACCTCAGGTGATTGGAAAAATGCTGAAGAAGTGGTCCAGTGGACTTATTAAAAGAAAAAAAGTCCAGTGAAAAGGTAGGTAGCTCAAGGAAAAAAATAACAATAACAATTTATTTCTTGTCATGGGGATGTCAGGGCTTAAGATCCCCCAGGAAGTTAAGGGTTCTTCTGGTGGCATTGTAGATACTACCAGAGCCTCCCAAGCCAGACTGGCCTTAGCTGAGAGAACCAAACTGGGAGCATCCCTATGCCCTATTCCAAACAGTAGAAAAGTGAAAACAGTTTCCATATCAGATCACTGTTGCCTGGATCTGCATCTATCTATGGCTTCTGGGCATCAGGTGACAAGTGGGCTACAGGACTCTCAGTTCCTTTTGCTAGGCAATCCAAGCAAGGTTGCTTAGTAATAATTTTGAAATATACCTTTTGTTATATTGTCACTGAACAGCTCATGACTGCAAAGTAAAAGAGACTGTGTTTGCTTTCTGTCTTGTTCTTATGGCAACAGGGAGTCAGGCTGGATTTATACAGGGCTGAACTGTATCAATATTAGATCTATAAAGGGCTTTTCTTTGTAGGACTTCTTTCTCTCACCCTACCTGCCTGTGGTAGGCAATGTGGTCTAATCGATCCTGTTTAGGGATCACATCTGTATCATCTCTTCCTTTACATAGAACAATATCTACAATAATTGTTTTGATCACATCCTTGGGTTTCTATAACATAAAATACTATACACTATTCTAGAAAAAAAGTGTAAATAAGAAAATCAAGAGACCAAAATTTTGTACTAGGTCAGCTTTGCTACAATAAGGTCATTTTTAGAGGTATTAAATTATTTTATTTAGATGAGCAAGCTACTAAACTCTGGTGGGAAAAATCTCATTTTCAAATTTCTTCACTCTCATGCCCATTTCTTCCAGTGCAGCACCTGTTTTTAATAAGGCAGTGTTCCTTAAAGTGTGGTCCTAGGACACCTAGGGGTCCCCAAAGACCCTCTTAGGGGTCTGCAAAATCAAAATTATTTGCCCACCTATGTTGAAAAATAATACAATATTAAAATCCCACCAAACAATTGTGAGAAGTGGTAGGGCAGCAAATTCATCAATTGTAATCTTTAATACAGTAAATATTGATAAATACAAACAAAAAATCTTTTGAGGTCCTCAATAACTTTTAAAAGTGGAAAGGAGTCCTAAGAGAAAAATGTTTAAGAAACACTATACTAAAGCAAGATTTCTAAATAAAGTTAATACAATAAAATAACTGAGTTATTGGGCATTGTAAATACTTTTTTTCCCAGCAAGGATGAATTAGGCTTTACTAATACGTACACATAATGTACATTAAGCATTCTTATGAAAGGTATGTTCTGATTATTAAAAGAAGTAATGATAATGAATATACTGGGACAAATTAGCACTAGTAACAGTTAGTTTCATTTTTCATGTAAATACTGCTGGTATCATGATGAGGCACTGTGGCTTACACTCCACAGGCATTAAATAAATGTTTGGTTGTGCTAGAAGCAGTTCTCATGTAAAACAATATTCACTCACTCATTCTACCAACTCCAATTGAGAAGAAAGAGCTTCTTCTGTGAACATTGAACTTTCTCCAGTTTTCCTGCCAACTACCTCAAGTATAAGCAGGTGTCTGCACTGTAACCACCTGGGACCACCAGTCTTTACAAAGAACTTAACATAATGTGACGGTGACAAAATTCCATCCTCCCACCCCAGAATTGAAATTGGGTTGTTGAATATTGATGGGAGACAGCAAGATAGTTTGATCTTGGCCTGTAATCAGAGGCATAATCACAGGACCAGGCAAAGAACAAGTGCATGTCCCAGGAAAGGTCAAGGGCTGGGTGAGACAAAGACTGCATTCACACAATGTGGTAAGTGATGGTTTGGTTTAGATAGCTGTGGTTTATCAAACCCCCACAACTGGTTGGCTTCATACAACATGCTAAACATAAGTAATGATTTACAAACTACAGTGTCAGGGTTCACAGAACATACTCAGCCAAAACCAGTTACACAATATTATGAAGCACAAGGATGCACAAAGGTCTTGGGGAAAAGGGCTATACTTGGATTTATTTATTTATACATAATTAAAATTATAGTTCATATAGTTATTTTATGGTCATGTGTAAT
This sequence comes from Candoia aspera, assembly GCF_035149785.1. NCBI lineage: Eukaryota > Metazoa > Chordata > Lepidosauria > Squamata > Candoiidae > Candoia > Candoia aspera. The sequence continues at coordinate 56,129,139 of NC_086154.1, forward strand.
ACATCCAGCCCTTATGTCATATTAAAAATTATAATAGATAATAACTTTTAGAGGACTTTGGGGACCACGTCTTTGGCTTAGCAAGTGGATAACACTGGTTGTTCAGAAAGTGCAGGAGAGGGTTCCTTGGATAAAGGAGAAGTTCCAGCTTACAGTTGAGCAAAGATTTCTTACTCTAGAGAAAAAAATCTCTACTCTTAAGTAGTCTATTACTGAGAAGATCTATGCTTATGATGTGGCTTGTTCTGTAAAACAAGCACTTCCATAACTTGGGGGCCAGCAGGGCCTTGGGCACTTCTTCTGAGTTGGATTCTGGGTACCCTGGCTTGAGGTGGATGGACAGACTTGAACATTAGCTGCCCAATCCTCTAGCCATTGCTTCGAAAGCAGTTGGAAGCTGAAGGTGTCTGGCATTCCTCTTCCTTCTTCACAAAGGGTTAACTTGGGAGGGGGAGGCATGGCAATGAATTGTTTTGTTCAAATCCTCACAGCTGCAACTATCTTGGTCCAAAAGTTTCAAACTGCTTTCTTCAAATCCAGAACCATTTATCCAAAGATCATCACTGTCTAACTGGGATGCAGCTTTATCTTATTGGCCTTCATCCAGTCATTATTGGTTCCAGGCACATAGTCAGCATTTCCACAATTGTATTTGATTCAGCTGACAGGGAGATGCAGAATAGAGTATTATCAGCACAATCATGACCTCAGCTGATGTCATATAAATACTGAACAGAGAAAAAATGCCAGAACTTTGTAAGACCCACTAGCAGTGAGACCAAAAGGCCAAGGAAATGCCATGGTGGACTTCTCTTTTTTTCCAGCTCACAAGGCTCTGATTGATGTTATTCTGGTATGACCTCTTGGTTGGTGGCAGTATCATGCTCTATGCTGTGTTGATATTTTATATGTTAATATAGAACAAAAAAATCAACAAAATAATAAATGAGTAGAATATATTGAAGGCAGACAAAACCACCAATCAAAACAGCCCAATTAAACTAATACCTCAACTTAAAAGCAGACAGCAATGAAGAACAAATCCCTGAAAAAGCCAAATGGATGAAGAGGTGATTCAGTGCAAGAATAGAGAGGATAATAAGTTGAAACAGATTCATTGAAATAACTTCTTTAAGGATTTGGATTGAAATCAACAATGAATAGTTTTATGTAGACATTTAACCTGTATTAGCATTTGCAGTTTCATAATAAAAAGAAATGAAAAGAAAAAACTCAGAAATAGAACTATTTAATTGTGGTCCATGATAACTGAAATGGTCTTTTTCTCAACTAGAGAAAAAATAGTAAAGTATTTGATCAAGAGATCTGTAAGACAATGCTCTGAGAATTCAGATGGTGTGCACTGGGAATCCCCCAGACACACATGTTTCACTTCTAGAAGTTCCAGGAACTGAAAGATTAACAAATAAATTAAGTCCTGAACAGTGACTATCTTGTTGCAGATCTTTAGAACTTATTGTTTTCCTATGGGAAAATGCTAGGTTTATTAGATAGCTGTGAAGTATATTCCTTCCAAATTCTGATGTAAAGCATGTTAACATGTGAACGTTGCCTTGGTGAAAATGATTTATCTGGCACCACAACACCAAGTAACTTCATTATATTTGGATAATACAAAAAGAGAAGCTGTACCATCAAAATGTGTTATCTCATGAGACCCTTCTCATAGCAATGTTTTCATCAAATGATGATTTGATACATTGCTTGGAAGTGTTAAAAAAGCTATTTTGCTTGGCATCTTTTTAACAAAATCAATAATTCTGCATGTGTGGAGTCTCCCCCCCCACCCCCGTTGCAGCGCCTAACTGCTGATTGCTATTGGCAATGTGTGTAAGTATATGTGCAAGTATCAGGAAAATCAATGGTTTGAATGTTTATCTTTATTTCAATAGTTTAGAAACATCACCTTTAGCTCATGATAGAAACTTAAGTAATTCAGGGAGAGTTAGTGCAGCAGCCAATTCTTAGAGTATGAACACCAAAGTAGCTAAAACTATATTAAATATACTTATCATGCTAAGCTATAGTTTGCTTAAACATGATTTTTTGAATAAACCATAGGTGGCTGCGTTCATCCAATATGTTATGTCATAACCCTCAATTTACAAATCATGGTTGCTGAGTTCACACAACATGTTGTGGAAAGATAAATTAAGTATATCATGGCTCAGCATGATGTGTGAATTATCAGAACCTGCTATAGTCCAATGTAGAAAGTCATCTTTAAGGATTATAGCATTACTTTATGAAATGATCAACTTAAAATTTGAGCTTAAGTAATTCCACCCACCAAATATGTAGACCATAGATAGCTTTATCACCCCAGATATTTTTTCCACTCAGTGCAAAACATGTTGTTTTTGTTCAGTCTCCTCTGACTCTTTATGATCCCTGATGATAATTTCTCCAGGATTGTCTATCAGTTACTGCTTCTTTGAGTTTTGGTAAGTTCATGTTTGTGTCATCTGTGATAACATTTAGCTGCCTTGTCTTCTGCTAACCCCTTTTTCAATTACCATTGATTTTACCAACCATCAGATTCTTCTCCAATACCTATTGACATAAACTTAATTTGTTCTAAGCAGCAGACCAGCTTTTGAACTCTTCTTCCACTTTCCATTAGAGATTTCTTAAATCAACTTTGCTTCCAGCTATCAGAGTAATTATCACCAGCATATCTGAGGTAACTTGGCCCACCCACTTTTTAAAGAGCTATCTACAATTTGTTGTGGTCTGCAGAAAAAGTTTTTCTATAAAGAATAAAGTAACAGTTGGTATCTTTTTGGAATCTTCTTACCTTTTCCATTATCCATTGTACATTATCAATGTGGTTGCCACTTCTTTTGATTCTAACTAATATCTAATCAACTAATCTAGTATTTCTAATTTAATCAACTAATCTGGCATTTCCTACCCCATGTATTGTTGAAATCTGGATTGGAAAATCTTAAACATTATGTACAACCTTTCAGTAATTTGAACATTCTTGAGCACTGAATTTTCTAGCACTGTAATATAAATTAATCTTTAAACACTTGCTCTTTTAGCCTGATGGTAGAAATCATGCAATGGTAGAAATCAATACTGTAGGATGAGCTTCTATCAACCGAGTTATTCACAAAGTCTCCCTTTTAAATGAGTGCTCTCAAGGTGATTTACTGTACAACAATAAAAAATAACAGGGGAAGAGACACCAACTCATTTGATCCTGCAGTCCCTAGGCCTTTGGTGGATCTCACTTAACCTTGCTTTGAAAGATTGATAACCTTGTTATCTCAAGCATACATTAGCATAAATGGAAGTGAGAAAAACTCCAGCATGAATGAGAGATCACCTCTTTTCCTTTATGTCATGCTTACAAGGTTAGCAAGAGTCAACACTATCGAAGCCATTTTGTTAACTAATTGCAGCCTAAACTATGATAGCTTTTGAGACCTGTTAAATATGAACCTTGCATTCCAGAATATGATAGCAACCTTTTTGATGACAGCCTCCCCCCCCCCCAAAAAAGATTGGGAAATAAAAAAATAGAGACAGAAAACTTCTTGCCTATTCTACATCTATTTTCTAATTTAAGGATTATTATTATTATGTTTGGTACGGACTCATTATTTATTCATTTCATCTATACTTTATGTATTTGAATGCCTTATTTCATCACTCATGCACCTTATTTAATTTTGTTTTAATTTTTAAAATAAAACTAGACAACCCATGGCTCGTTGGGTCATTGTTTCAGAGATATTTTCTTACCAGATTCCTCAGTGCATTCAACAATGGCAGAGCTTCCAATTTCCTGGAAAAGTTCTTAAAAATTCAGGGAGACATTCAGAGATGTATCTGCCTTGAAAGTAGCTCATGTTGAACTGCATAGCCCAGTCAAACATCAAGAGTTGACCACAGGAAATGTTTTATGACATTTTGTATTATGTCATAAAATGGTTTATGATAATTTTTATGTCATAAAATGTTTTATATAATTTGCCAAATTTCTATTCCATGGGAGTCATGGGTCCCGGATTTTGGACACATTTTGTAAGTTAGCCCATTTGAGGTACCTTGGTTCAAAAAGTTTTGCCCTATAATGCACTGTTTCTGTCATGAGTAAGGATGGCGAGCAGGGGGCTCCCATCCAGACTGTCAAGCGCATGCGTAGCACTGATGAATTGTTCAGCCATTCAAAGAGACACAGATCGGGACCGCCTTAACCCTTGGGGGTTATATGTCGGGGTTTTCCCATGCTTCTTCAGTTTGTTAGGATTCCTGTTAAGTAATAGCAATAAATATTAGAGACCAGTTCCTTGTCTCAGTGTGTTTCCTGGTTGTTAGGACAGTTTCACCCAGTTAAAGGTTAGAGTTTTAGTAGTATATAGATAAAATAATAAAAACAAAATGAAGGAATGGACTCATCTTTATGAGTGAAGCTGAGATTAATGCATTTTTCTTTCTAACAGAGACTCTGTCATTAAACTACTAGAAAACCTTTCTCAGGTTCAGCTGTGTGTGGGTGGGTGTCAGAGAGAGTGCAGGGCAATTTTAAAAACAAACTTCTCCTGCCTTACTGACTTCTGTCAAAATGCAAGAGTTCTGCTCTCAAAGGAGTCAATGGTGTTCACAAAATTATACACCTGTACAGACAAATGGAAATAAAGGATATATATTTTCTTGGTCTGACATCTAGGCTTTCAGACAAGTTAGTCTTGCATTTATTTCCTCACACTGAGCTTCCTGATGCATTGATCCAGAGTCTGCATTGCCATATCTTTTATCTAGAATGCTTGAAAGGGAGTAAAACAGCAGTTTTGTAAGTTGTGGAATATAAAATATAACTGTTCAGTGGCAACAGTGGTTCTAAGTAGCAGTGTGTTTAGATCTTTTCCCATATGCTTTCTGGTAAATAATAAACATATTTTGATAAGGTCACCTCTTTGATGGACCTGAATTCATCAAAATGCACATATAAAAAGATACGAAACTGCCTAATAGTTTGGAGCACCTGGTGTGTGAGTATGTAGAAAGATCCTGTTTCCTATCCTCCCATAGGCTGTGCTGCAATGTTGGGTCATCAGATCTGAGCTGCAAAAATTAGGAGACCAATGCATGGGAACAAAGAGAAACAGACATTTTAACACATTACTGCTATCTAGTGAACATCTTCTTTTTGCAGCTCCATGTGATAGGCCTAGGCTTTTCAGAGAGCGGGTAACTATTGTAGAAGGCTTAGAAACAACTCCTTCTACAAACTTCCTTCTTTTTTATATAACTTTTTAAAGGAATTCTTCCATAACCTCATTACCATTAGGGCTATGTGACCATAGGCATGCTTGTAAACACCACTTAACTTCTGCAGAGGTTCTCTGTATGTTACTAGTGCTAACTACATTTTAAAATATCAGGACTTTTTTCAAGTATAAAGAAATCGGCACATACATGGCTTTACCTTAGTCAATTTTATTATGATGATGAGAATAAATTGATATCTTTTAATTCTGACCTAGTGGGAAAAAGTATGAATTTTATTTTATTATTGCAGTTATATTTTGTCTTTGTTTTGAGAGCACAGGGTGGTGTGTTGTTGTTTATTCATTTAGTCACTTCCGACTCTTCATGACTTCATGGAGCAGCCCACGCCAGAGCTTCCTGTCGGTCATCAACACCCCCAGCTCCCCCAGGGACGGGTCCGTCACCTCTAGAATATCATCAATCCACCTTGCCCTTGGTCGGCCCCTCTTCCTTTTGCCCTCCACTCTCCCTAGCATCAGCGTCTTCTCCAGAGTGTCCTGTCTTCTCATTATGTGGCCAAAGTATTTCAGTTTTGCCTTTAATATCATTCCCAAAAGTGAGCAGTCTGGCTTTATTTCCTGGAGGATGGACTGGTTTGATCTTCTGGCAGTCCAAGGCACTCTCAGAATTTTCCTCCAACACCACAGTTCAAAAACATCGATCTTCCTTCGCTCAGCCTTCCTTATGGTCCAGCTCTCGCAGCCATATGTTACTATGGGGAACACCATTGCTTTAACTATGCGGACCTTTGTTGTCAGTGTGATGTCTCTGCTCTTAACTATTTTATCGAGATTTGTCATTGCTCTTCTCCCAAGGATTAAGCGTCTTCTGATTTCCTGACTGCCGTCAGCATCTGCAGTAATCTTCGCACCTAGAAATACAAAGTCTTTCACTGCTTCTACATTTTCTCCCTCTATTTGCCAGTTATCAATCAAGCTGGTTGCCATAATCTTGGGTTTTTGAGGTTTAGCTGCAAGCCAGCTTTTGCACTTTCTTCTTTCACCTTCATCATAAGGCTCCTCAGTTCCTCTTCGCATTCAGCCATCAGAGTGGTATCATCTGCATATCTGAGATGGTTAATGTTTCTTCCAGCAATTTTAACTCCAGCCTTGGATTCCTCAAGCCCAGCATGTCGCATGATGTGTTCTGCATACAAGTTGAATAGGTTGGGTGAGAGTATACAGCCCTGCCGTACTCCTTTCCCAATCTTAAACCAGTCCGTTGTTCCGTGGTCTGTTCTTACTGTTGCTACTTGGTCGTTATACAGATTCTTCAGGAGGCATACAAGATGACTTGGTATCCCCATACCACTAAGAACGTGCCACAATTTGTTACGGTCCACACAGTCAAAGGCTTTAGAATAGTCAATAAAACAGAAATAGATGTTTTTCTGAAACTCCCTGGCTTTTTCCATTATCCAGCGGATATTGGCAATTTGGTCCCGAGTTCCTCTGCCTTTTCTAAACCCATCTTGTACATCTGGCAATTCTCGCTCCATGAATTGCTGAAGTCTACCTTGCAGGATCTTGAGCATTACCTTACTGGCATGTGAAATGAGTGCCACTGTTTGATAGTTTGAACATTTTTTAGTGTTTCCCTTTTTTGGTATGGGGATATAAGTTGATTTTTTTCCAGTCTCATGGCCATTCTTGTGTTTTCCAAATTTGCTGGCATATAGCATGCATTACCTTGACAGCATCATCTTGCAAGATTTTGAACAGTTCAGCTGGGATGCCATCGTCTCCTGCTGCCTTGTTATTAGCAATGCTTCTTAAGGCCCACTCAACCTCACTCTTCAGGATGTCTGGCTCTAGCTCACTGACCACACTGTCAAAGCTGTCCCCGATATTGTTATCCTTCCTATACAGGTCGTCTGTATATTCTTGCTACCACTTCTTGATCTCTTCTTCTTCTGTTAGGTCCTTGCCATCTTTGTTTTTGATCATACCCATTTTTGCCTGGAATTTACCTCCAATGTTTCTAATTTTCTGGAAGAGGTCTCTTGTCCTTCCTCTTCTATTGTCTTCTTCCACTTCCGCGCATTGCTTGTTTAAAAATAATTCCTTATCTCTTCTGGCTAACCTCTGGAATTTTGCATTTAATTGGGCATATCTCCCCCTATCAGTTGCCTTTTGCTTTCCTTCTTTCTTGGGCTACTTCTAGTGTCTCAGCAGACTGCCATTTTGCCTTCTTGGTTTTCTCGTTCTTTGGGATGTATTTTGTTGCCGCCTCCTGAACAATGTTGCGAACTTCTGTCCATAGTTCTTCCGGGACCCTATCTATTAAGTTCAGTCCCTTAAATTGATTCTTCACCTCCACTGCATATTCCTTAGGAATATTAGTGAGCTCATATCTAGCTGATCTGTGGGTCTTCCCTAATCTCTTTAGTCTGATCCTAAATTGTGCAAGAAGAAGTTCGTGATCGGAACTACAGTCAGCTCCAGGTCTTGTTTTTACCGACTGTATAGATGTCTGCCACCTTTGGCTGCAAAGGATGTAGTCAATCTGATTTCAGTGTTGTCCATCTGGGGAAGTCCATGTATAAAGCCGTCTCTTAGGTTGTTGCAAGAGAGTGTTTGTTATGCAGAGTGAGTTGTCTTGGCAAAATTCTATCAGCCTATGTCCTGCTTCATTTTGTTCTCCCAGGCCATGCTTACCTGTAATTCCAGGTGTCATTTGACTGCCCACCTTAGCATTCCAGTCTCCTGTGATGAAAATAACATCTCTTTTAGGCGTGTTGTCCAGTAGGTGCTGCAGATCCTCATAGAACTGCTCTACTTCAGCTTCTTCAGCATCTGTGGTTGGGGCGTATATTTGGATCACTGTGATGTTAGATGGCTTGCCCTGAATTCGAATTGAGATCATTCTATCGTTTTTTGGATTGTATCCAAGCACTGCTTTAGCCACTTTACTATTAATTATGAAGGCTACTCCATTTCTTCTGTGGTCCTCTTGTCCACAGTAGTAGATCTGGTGGTTATTTGATGTGAAGTGGCCTATTCCAGTCCATTTCAGTTCACTGATGCCCAAAATGTCTATCTTTAATCTTGACATCTCACCAATAACCACATCCAATTTGCCCTGGCTCATAGATCTTACATTCCAGGTTCCAATGGTGTGTTGCTCGTTAGAACATCGGATTCGCCGTTCACCACCAGCACTGTTGGCCGCTAGCCGTCCTTTCGGCTTTCAGCTAGCTGCGTCATCACATCTGGGGCTAGTTGAGCTCATCCTCTGTTCCTCCCCAGTAGCATTTTGACCATCTTCCGACCTGGGGGTCTCATCTTCTGATGGTATACCGACATATCTCTGGTTGTACTGATCCATTTAGTTTTCACGGCAAGAATACTGAGGTGGGTTGCTTGGTTATGTTATTTCTAAATAACTTGGTTAGTTACTTCTAATTTATCCCCATAACCATGCATCCCATAGATGGTTAAAGGACCCACACCCAATACTTTCAGAAATCATGAACTGGCAATGTTGAGAGAAAAACTCAATTTCTGAGAGCCTTATAATCTTAATTTTGGAAATATTTCTGACGGAGCAAATATCAAATCTGGGGATATTAGAAGAAGATGTATAGATCCTAATAGTTCATTAACATTACACTTTTATAAACTTTGATTTTAAAAATCTTTCTTGCATATTCCATACCTTTTAGTATTTTTTCATCCTGTGTGTTCTTAAAGTATCACCTTGGTTCCCAGCACTGATCTGATATTCCAGTTGTGCTGGGCCATTGAAGCATTTAAGTGTATTCAGTTTGTACTGATCTTATCATACAAAGCCTACTATTTTTCCAGTGCTGGATGTTGCTTTGAAAATTCTCTGTCTCTCTTGTGCACACTTATAAACTCACATAAAAATATACTTTAAATCTTAATCAGAGTTACACTGTTTTTAGCCAGTTTAAAGATCATTTCCTTTCCATTAGGGTATTTACTACTGCACAAAATGCTGACTCTTCCACTGATTCTTTTTGTGGTTCTAGCAGAAAAAGTTTCACCAGTAAGTAGTAATGCAAGAATTCCTTCGTATTAAATCAGTTATTCGTGCTCATAATTCATCCTTCTATTTTGAAGGTCAACTATTTGATATACAGAAGGAAAGTTATACAGTAGTTCTACAACTCCTGAGTTAGGCGTGAGTAGTGGTTAATTCTAATAAAGGTCTATCTTGCCAATTTTCCCCATCTCTGATATTTGTGCTTGAATTTACTTGACAAACACTTGTATCACTTAAAAGAGTGGATGAATTACACCTCGGTACAAAAGGACCTAGTGGGGGTGATTGCAGAACCTCTGTTAGTAATCTTTTAGAACTGCTAGAGGACTGTTGAGGTCCCAGAAGACTGGACAAGAGCAAATGTCATCCCATCTTCGGAAAGATGGAACAGGCTGCCAAAAGAAGTGGTCAGTTTTCCTTCTTTAGGGGATCCTCAGGAGGTTAAACTAGATTATCTCTTCCAGCTCTGTGATTCTATTATTTAAGATTTAAACCAGCCATTTTTCTTTGTACAGTAGATGTTAATGGAAGATCATGTGACTTAATGATTACTTAGTCTAATGAGAATTATTTGAAAAATCCTTTTAAAAAAAATATTGTTTTTTTTAAAAACAATTAAAAAATAATTAGAAATTGTTTAACAGCTTCTGATTTCAAGGGTGTCCTGCAAAATCATTGTTGAATATTTTACATTCTAGTAGCCTGGAAGGTAAATTGGCAGATTCTTTGATGCAACCTTATCTGCATGTCTTCAGACTAATCCCACATCACATTCCATCTTTAACAGTCCTAGGAATAATTGTAGATCATTATTTGGTAAATAGTATGAACAGAAACCAAAACTGGCAAGAATTACAAAACAGTGGGAAGGCATGTTTCCTCAGAGAATGCTGTCCCAGCTTTGAAAATATAATCCCTTTTTCCCCAGTGCAAATCCCCAAGGAAGTTTGTTTAAATTAGATACTCCCCATGTTATTTATTTCTTTATCATATTTTTATCACCGCCCATCTCCCCCACAAGGGGAGATGTTATACAAGTAATCCAAGGGGTTGCACTAAAGTTGGGGAAATTAGTCAAATTGGTACAAACTGGTACAGGGTGCTAAAGAAAGGCAAAGAAATAACTTGGCTGCTAGAAATCTGGGTGCCTACAGTTCATAATTAAGAGAATAGAGCAGCAAGACCTGGGACATCAAGGTAAGCAGGTGGAAGCATGGGGAAAAAGACTCATGGGATGAGGTAGAAAGATTCTGACACAGTGAAGCCTGCAGGGAAATCAAAATTGGGCCATTTCCAAGAGAAGAAGACAGGCCAACCTGAAGAGGTTAGAGCACCATTTCTTGACCAAGTTTCCATGGATCCCTTGGATTCCTCAGGAGGTCACTAGGGGTTCCCTGGGAGACCACAATTTATTTTAAAAATTATTTCAAATTTGGGCAACTTCACATTAAAGAGGTAAGTTTCATTATTTTAAGGTTAAGAACACTGTTAATGCATATATATAGGCCTACACATGAAACGAATATACTAATTTTGTAACTTCTGGTCTATATTTGAGCTTGAATGTGTGGGGGCTCCCTGAGGCCTGAAAAATATTTCAAGGGTTCCTCCAGGGTCAAAAGATTGAGAAAGGCTGAGTTAAGAAACAAAGAGTTTTGAAAAGGTTTGGAGTTGTGGGGTGAAAAGGCAGACCCAGGGCACAAAGCAGATCTGGGGAAATCTGACCAGACAGAGACCAAAGTTGGATGCAGTGCCTAAAAAGCAGACAAAGATGTGGTTAGCTTAGGGAGGCATCTGAGGAGCTAAAAAAAGATTTAAAGTGTGTGAGAGAGATTACTCAAGAGGATGGGAGGAAAAAAACAAATTTTAAAGTGAGAGAAGGCTACAGGTGAGTCAGGCTGCTCAAAGAGACAGAAGAGAAATCGGTCAGGAAGCTCTTCTGTTAGGCATGCAAGCTGCAGAATGACTACTCATGAGTAAAAGGGGAATGCACAGGGCTTTTTCTTCACCCTGCTATGTGCCCTGCTGGTATGCCTGCCTGCAGCTTGGGTTTGAAAGGAAGTGGACTGACCAGCAAGTTCCACCTAGGAAAGTGTCCACTGTGGGGAGAATTGAGGCTAGAGAGCCAGGAGTGTCCAGTGTGTGATAGTTTGGAGCAGTGTTTCTCAACCTTAGGAACTTTAAGATAAGTGGACATCAACTCCCAGAATTCTCCAGCCAGCATGACTGGCTGGAGAATTCTGGGAGTTGAAGTCCATACATCTTAAAGTTCCCAAGGTTGAGAAATGCCGGTTTGGAGAATGGAAGAACCCGTTGGCAGTCAACATGGATTTGGATCAGGGCCAGTCAGGAGGCAGTCCAAGGGAATTCAACTTGCCAAAGATTTTTTTGCAGGGCAGCTGTGATTGAGCAACCTTGCCAAGAGGAGTTGGACTGTGTTGTGTATGTACTAAGTGGTTGAAAACGTATTGTCCCTTTAATGGACAGTGTTGGGTTGAGTGAGGGAGACATAGGATCAAACCTCCAAACTCAGTAGTTTCAACCCACTAAGTTCAGTAATTATTGCTGGGTAAAGTATCTGTGTGTCATGGAGAAAGTCTGTCTATGTGATTGCTAAGAGTCAACAATGACTTGATGGCATATAATCAATAAAAAATTATAGCTATGTAAATCTATATGGCTATTGCCTAATGCAGTAGTAGAGTTGTCTTCAGTCTTTGGTTCTGAATGCCCGTACAAAATAAAGCTGTGTTGTTTGTTCATAACTAGAAGAATGCCTTGGGTCATACTGAATCTGTGGAGGTAGGAATCAGCCCTGAATCTGATAGGGACCTTGCAGCTGGGAGTTTCCTCTGGAGCACACAGTCTCAAACTCAGAGTAAAGAACAAGGATACCCAAAGGAGCCTGAGCAGCAGCTCCTCCTCCTCCTCCTTTTTCTTCTTCTAAATTTGGACACGACCCAACTCCCAATCACTCCCTACATCTGAAAGCCAAGGATGGAAGAAAGCCTCACTGAACTCAGCAAGACCTATTATATATCACAGTCAGAGGGAAGCACTGTAATGAAGCTCACTTTCTGGCCTTCAGAAAGGTGGGGGAATCCAGAGCAAATCGGGTGTCTGGGCTTTTGCAAGAATGCAATGAAATAATTGTAGTTTAATCTGCCCTGAGAGAGTTTGGGAAAGAAATCTAAATAAGTCACAATTGGTTGCAATTACTTTGCAATGTTTTATTCATTTATTTTATCATTACACCTGAGTGTTTCTACTGTTTAGGCACAATATATTACCAATTTATTATCCTTATTTCAAAGCAGTGGGTTCTCAAGCAAAACTGGCAGCAAATTACAGACATATTGTTTTCCTCACATAGAGTAAATATGGAAATTTGGCTTTTAATAAGGCCATGGTTCTGGAACTGCATTAGAACAGGTGTCCAGAATAATAATGCCATGTCAATGACATCAAATTAGGATGGAGTAAATGTTCTCTCTGTTCATTTTTCCAAATGAGTTATAGTTCTGAAGAGGTGGGGGCTGACACCAATGACACATTTCTGAAAATAGCCCCCACCCAACACATTTTGATGCAGTTATATAGATGTAGAACCAAACTGCAAAGGCACTGAGATGCACTGGGATGTATTAAGAGGAAAATAGAAATAGAGGATGGGATGAACCCACTTATCTTCCTAAAATTCATGCAAGTCCACATTTGCTTAATGTGTGCAATTTTGCCTCATTGAAATTTGTGGAACTATTTTAGGTCCACTTGAAAGCTTGGCAATGGTGATTATGCTTTTTTAAATTGATTACTAGCCATAGCAAAATATAACCTCTTTAATGCATATATTCAATATCTTGAAATCTGCACTCAGTAGCTGAATATTAGCTTACATTAAGAACAAAATTACTTGCCAGGTCAGACTCAGTATATACTGTAGTAAAATAAATTACAATCACTCCAAACAAACACTGGAGGTCTGAATAGCTATCATGAGGGCTGCATCATGGAGGAAAGTTTGCAATCAATTGTAACGATCTGGTCTGATTGATGATATAATGGGATGTTCATTCTGATCAATGAAGGGTAGACTGTGAACTGAGAAGTCTGGGGAACTAAAAAGTAAGGCACATGTAATAAACATGGGGAACAGAACTGGATAAAAAATCTGTAGTAAAAGAGAAGGACAAAACAGAAACAGAGGGAAAGAAGAATAGAGATATAAATAGTTCAGCTCTGTAGACAACTTATTCCAGACCAACCAACCCTATCCTAATATCCTTCAGATCTGTTGGATTAGAATTCCTATTCTCCCAAGACAGTATGACTAATGATCATGGCTAGAGGAACCAAACTGGAGAAGACAGGTCAAGAGAGTTGAGACCTGCTCCCAAGTCCTAAATGGAGAGCAATTCAAATGCTGGTGTTCGTTGCTGATTGGAGAATGTCCCCAACAGAATCAGCATTACAGGGTGGAGGTTTTGAAGAAAACACACAGGCCTCCACAAGCCCTCATAGCCCATTCAAACGGGAAGAAATACACAAAGAAAACAAACATAAAACTGGAAGAAGGTTGTAGAACAATGCATTTCTTAGGGAACCAGGATGAAGAAGATACAGAGCAGCAGGTTCAGTAATAAAGTGAATATATCTAGACACCCAAAACTTGTATCCCATGGTCAGCTCACCTTATTTGACAAGGCCTAGTGAAAACACCTTGCCACTTTCTTAAAAGGGCACTTCACTTCTCACTGCCACTACAGGTAAACCTCCCTTAGTGACTGCCTCGGGCAGCGACCATTCACAGTTATGACACTGATGAAGAAGTAACTTTGCAACGAATCCTCACATTTTCAACCTTTGCAGGTCTCTTTCTCAGTCACATGTTCGCCATTACAGTCAGTCAGTACACACTGTCCTACGCCTGACCCACTGCAGAGTAGAGGTTGCCTAAACAAGCTATCTCTTCCTGAGCTGCCTTTGCTCTGCAGTGAGTCCCTAAAAAGTGCTAACTGGAAATTAACAAGCTCAGCCCTGTGACCTTAATTAGTCTGTGGAGTCCTTGGTGTTCTCTGAGCTTAGTTGTTTGATTGCAGAGGTTTCATTACTCGACTAGGTAATACCATCAGTGCGAGTGAGCGTGGGGTTTGCTCCCTGTTTACATACAACAGTTTGCCCTGCCAGTGCTGGTGGGGGTGTGGCTTTCTCCTTGGTAGCTCCTTGATTAGGGTGTTGTTTTTTGCTTGATTGTTTGTCTGGTGTTAATTTCTGCTTATCTGGGTGTTGGCTGATGGAGAGAATGTGTCATGAGTGAGGATGGCGAGCAGGGGGCTCCCATCCAGGCTGTAAAGCGCAGGCGTAGTACTGAGGAATTAGGTGGCCATTCAAAGAGACACAGATCGGGCCCGCCTTAGTCTTTGGGGTTTATATGTCTGGTTTTCCCACGCTTCTTCAGTTTGTTAGGATTTTCTGTTATGTAGCAGTAATAAAACACTAGAGACCTATTCCTTGTCTCAGCGTGGTTCCTGGCTGTTAGGACAGAATATGTTCTGGTCTTTTGTTTCCTTCTTAGCTTTTTTATTGTCTCTTTTGAATGGTGTATAAATGTGGTTTATCTCTATGTGCCTATTGACTTGTCTGAGTGCCAAGCTTCCAGGAATTCTCCAGCATTTTTGGATTTGGCTTGGTCTAGGATGCTCACAGTGTCCCAACTGAAACTACAGTATGGTTGAGTCTTTCCATGTGTTGTGAGATTAAGGAGTTTTCATTGTGTCTTCTGACTGCCAGTTGGTGTTCATGGATGAGCTCTGCTGGTCTACTGCCTGCCTGTCCTACATAGTGGCTTGTACGGTCCTTCCACTGTATGCTGTAGATGACTCCTGTTTTTCCTCTTGGGTTACTGGGTCTTTTGGTTTACTTAAGATGTTTTGGAGGGCTTTAGTTGGTTTGTGTGCTACGGTGATGCCATGCAGTTGTAACAGTCTGTTGGTAGTTTCTGAGATGTTTCTGATGTATGGCAGAGTTATCCTTTTCATAGCTTCTGTTGGTTGGGTTGTAATGGATTGAGTAGTCAGGCACTTTTTGATAAAGTTGGGAGGTATCCATTTTGCTGGAAGATGCTGTATAGGTGGCCTGTTTCCTTTTTCTGGTGTTCTGGGTTGCTGCAGTGCTTGTCTGAATAGTGTTCTTAAGCAGCTCCTCTTGTGGGAGGTTGGGTTGTTGCTTTGGTAATGGAGCACTTGGTTAGTGTGGGTTGATTTCCAGTAGACTTTTGTTTCTAACTTGCCATCATTTCCTCTACCAATGAGGTTGTCCAAGAAGGGTAGTGTGTTGTTGTTTTCTTCTTCCCTTGTGAATTTTATTCCTTTGAAGATGTTGTTGGTGGTTTCATGTGTCTTCTGTAGTTGTTCCTTTTTTATTATGATGAAGGTGTCATCCACGTACTGGATCCATACTTTGGGTTGTATGTGTAGGAGTTTCTAGACACTGCATTACAGTTTCTGCTATGAGTCCTGAGAGTGGTGATTCAAGGGGTGTTCCTGTGATTTGTTGGTATACTTGTCCATCAAACTGAAGGCAGAGGTTGATGAGGTCCATGATTCTGGGTATTTTGACCTTAGAGTATTTGATTAGGTTGGGTGTATTACATAGTACTGCTGCCATGGATTCTTTCGCTAGCTCCAGATCTATGGACTTAAGGAGTGCTGTGACATCAGATGAAACCATAATTTCACCTTCTTCTATTTTTAGGCCTTTGATTCTTTGGAGGCAGTGTAGTGGGGAGTTGATAGAATATTTGCTCCCTTCTGTGAGATGTCCAAGCTTTTTTGTAAGTTCTTTTGCTATGTTATATGTTGGGGTCCCTGATAACAATGCAACTGGACGAAGAGGTATGTTGGGCTTGTGTATTTTTGGGCATCCGTAGAAGCATGGGAGGATGGGTCCACTGCTTTTCATCCACTACTGTTCTTCTTTTGTGACTCCACAGTTCAGCTCCATGTATTCTCTTCTATGGAACTTAATTAGCCCGCTGGCAGCCGCTGCCTGAAATTGACCAGATGCTAATCAGTTCCACACTAAAGGCTTTTGTTTGCCTCCTAAGTGGCTTACCATTGGCAAACAGTGCTAGCCATTCCTTTCCATGTGTATTTCCAACTGTGTGCCTGCTTGCTCTCTTGTCATCCTTTCCTCTCCAATGAATATAAATACAGACGTCAATTCCCTTCTTGCTAACTATTCCAGCGCTGGGGTGAGCATTCCAAAGGGCAGGGAAGTGGGGAAAAAGGACTATAAGATTTGCCCTTTTATCCAGCTTCCTTGTGAGTTGAGTTCCGGAAACTTTCCCTGCCATTTGGGCTCACCCAGCTGTTTGGGGTTGTATCCTTCTGTTGCTATAGAACAAAGGAAACCTGAAATAAATTGTAAGAACAGTTATGGTCATGTTTTTCCAGTTAGTGACTGCATCACTTAGTGACCAAGTTGCCAGTCCAAATTGTCACTAAATTTATTTATTTATTTATTTATTTATTTTCTATCTCACCTTTATTATTTTTATAAATAACTCAAGGCGGCAAACATACCTAGTACTCCTTCCTCCTCCTATTTTCCCCACAACAACAACCCTGTGAGGTGAGTTGGGCTGAGAGTGAGTGACTGGCCCAAGGTCACCTAGCTGGCTTTCATGCCTACGGCAGGACTAGAACTCAGTCTCCTGGTTTCTAGCCCAGCACCTTAACCACTAGACCAAACTGGCTACCTGTAATTACACCCCCCCCCCTGCAAATTCTCGGAAGCACTTTTAAGGTAATCCATATTGCCTTCACTTCTGTAGGATTGAAATGCTGAGAACAAGGAGTAAAACTCACTACCTCTGCTCACCATCAGGTCCCCCACATCCCACTGCTGCAGCAATAAAAATCCTCTTACCACACTCCACATAGAAAAAGAAAAGAAAAGAAAAGAAGGAAAAAGTCCCTTTGCAGGCCAGCTATTTAGGTGCTGATGAGAACTTTTATCAGTTTCTGCTCCTTTTGTCTGAGCTGTGAAGGGAAACTACAAAATCATCAAGCTCACATTTCCCTTACAGACATAAAGCTTGGGTGTGTGTGTGTGTGTGTGAAAAGAGGAATGAGGGAAAGGTTCTCTCCAATGGTGAAATTCAGACACACCTTCTAAAAGAAATTGAATCAGTTCAGCTCTCCAACATCACTAAAGTCATCGGAACACAGCGGTTCAGAGACGCTTTCGAACTAATGCAGAACCCCTCTCTGGAAATGTCCAAATTGTAAGCAATGTCAGCCCTTCATTTCACTTCAGTGATCTCTTCCTTGTGGCTGTAATATTGTCAACCTGCTCTATGCCCACTGATTAATGAAGAACATATAGGGAGGAGGAAAAATTGTTTTTAAAATTAGGCCATTGAACACCTTCAGGGTGATGCTGAACATTTGCATACTTCGTTAAGTACAGCCAGAATATTGTCATCAAGAATCTAAAATCCTTAAATTCCGTTCCATTCATACAGGATAGTTAGCCATGATTCATGTACGAGTGACATGAATGTTTTATTGTTGTTTTTGCTGATTTTGTTGTGACTGGCCTACATTTTTTGTATACTAGACAACCGGTGACCCATTGGGTCATTGTTTCAGAGATATTTCCTTACCAGATTCCTCAATGCATTCAACAATGGCAGAGCTGCTAATTTCCTGAAAAAGTTCTTAAAAATTCAGGGAGACATTCAGAGATGTATCTGCCTTGAAAGTAGCCAGTGTTGAACTGTATAGTTCAGTCAAACATCAGGAGGTGACCACAGGAAATGTTTTATGACATTTTGTATTATGTCATAAAATGTTTTATATAATTTGCCAAATTTCTATTCCATGGGAGTCACGGGTCCCGGATTTTGGACACATTCTGTAAGTTAGCCCATCTGAGGTACCTTGGTTCAAAACGTTTTGCCCTATAATGCACCACTTTGCCCAGTTAAAGGTTACAAAGTATTAAACAGACACAAGAGTTTTAACAGAATATAGATAAAATAGGTCACCATATAAGATTTATAAATAAATAGAATCCCCCCTTTGAAAGCAGATTCTTGTGCTGCATCAAAACTAATCCCTCTATAGATAATCCTATTGACATAAATGGATTGAAAAATAAGAGCTCAGAATTTATGTCATTATTACTACCACTATTCTTTCTAGTCTGTCCAACCTGGTTTCAGGTTGTTTTTTTCTTCAGGCTTCGTGAAGCTTGGCTTTCACACTTCTAGTGGGAACTTTTTGGGATCTCAGTCCCCTTGTATAATGGAGGAAGCTCTTTTAGTAGAGAAAAGATTCTGTACTTCTAACCTCCTGTTTCATGTTATCTGATTCTCAGGTCCCATAATGACAGGAGTCTTTTCTACTTAAATTAACTGAGGATTAATTATCACAAAATAAAAGAACAGGAAAAAAAAAACCCCTCTGTTATAAATATAGTCATTAGGCTTCTTTATGGAGCAGCAAATTTGTTTTTCATTTTTGTATAAGTATGAGAAATGGTTGGCTGCTGCATTTTTATATACCACGAGAAACAAAAGATTTATCAGAGGTTGTGCAACTGCTCCAGAGAAAGATATAAACACGGTCAATTAACACTTGTAATTTTGGAAACAGAAGGAGTTCTCTTGGTGTTGTATTTAGTCAGAGCCTTGGGTTTTTCCTAGGATTTTTAATATATTGTTGTCTACCAACCTTGGAACTGCTGCTGTAGATACGATGAAGGAAACAATAAACAACAAATAGCTAAAAATGAGAGCATTTGTGAATAGATGTGAATGGTGCTCTTCGTGTTTCTTGTCCTGCCACGATACCACACCTTTGTAAAAGCTTGTCAAAACTATTTAGACAACATTTATTCTAGGACTCTTAGATGGCTCTGACATCTAAGTCTAGGTGTGTATGTATGTATATACCTCTCTGTGCCTGTAAGAATATATTGTTAGAGGTGACTCTACAATAACAGAATATTGTCTTGATGTGACTTGCAATATGCAAATTATATAAACATTATTTCAAAATTGAATTAGGCAGCATGATGCTAATATTCTGTGGACACATGATTTCTTAAAATGTTTCTGGAAAATCCATTGAAGTGCAACTTGTCCACAGGTAATTACTGAAATGTACTGTATGTTATCTATATATTTATGAGAAAAGTTTATACAGACAAGAATTTCTTTGACTGCATACCACCTTCCTTTTCAAAAATGTCCAGGTGATGACCCAATATTCGTATAGCGTGCGATATTGTGTTATCGCCATGACAATGAGCATTGCTGGAATGGTGATGATGACAGGTTGAGCCATTATGTGACCAATGCTATCACCATAATGCCCATGCTTGTCACCATGACAACAGTGCAAAATGATTGGGTCATCACCTAACCATTCAGAAAAAGAAGAGAAAAAACATGACACATAGATAAGATAGGGAAATGTGTTTGTTCAGGGAGAATGCTGATGCTTTTTTTAAAAAAAAGACATTGAAGAAGGTAAGGAGACTTCCTTTACTGCTAGAGTCGCTGAACTCTTTGGTGGCCCCAAGCCACCAAAACCTGACTCCAGTGTAGTATGGCTTCATTCCTAAATAAACATGGCTCAAAATGAACCAGGGCAATTTCTGGAGCCAGAATTACAGTGACTTATTGTCATATATTATAATGGTCTTATGGGCTATGCTGCATCACCCACATGGTTCAGTGGGTGATGGTATGACACTGGTATGGGGAGAGATACATCAAGGCAAGCATTCAACAGGTACAGCTTCTCAATAACTTCATACATATATTCTTGATAAACATGCATCTCTACAAGGCATAGTGGTTCCCCAAATTCTACCTACTAGAGTAAATGTGCATGGAGTTGGGCGGGGGGAGCTTGCTTCTATTATTTTAAATGATGGAATAATGCACTGTCTCTTTTTGATTTGTTTTGTTGATGTTGTTAATGTTAATAACCAGTGGCTGAGATCATTGTAAGCCTAGAGAGTTTGTTCTAGAAAATGTTGCCATCTCTAGAGAGCTCCAAATGATTAACTTGAGTTTTACAGTTTGATAAATATGGTTAGTTCTTTCTTCTTTAAGTATTGCTGCTTCTTATATAAACAGTATAGTATGATTCAGCTCTAGATTCAGCCCAAACAAAAAGTACTATTCTCCTTGTTATTGTTATGAGTGGGATATAATTAATGTAGAGATGTCTACGGGGGGTGTGCATTAAGTCAAGATGGTGACTGCAACCACCTGATTGAAGCCACCCCATTTTTTAAACAAGTGTCTTATTTATTTTTTTATCAAATTTGTCACCGCCCATCTCCTCTCACGAGAGGGACTCTGGGTGGTTTACAACAAGATAATCAATAAAACAATAAAATTACAATAAAATTACAATATACAAAACAGCACTGTATAAAAACAATTACAAATAACAGATAAATATAAAGTCCAGATGGCTGTGATCTAATTTGGTCCTTGCATGGGAGGGGCACTTTAGGGCACTAGCCAACCCCAGGCATAACTATTCCCCTCCCTGCCCCAGGCCAGGTGGCAGAGCCAGGTCTTCAACTTCCTCCGGAAGGCTAGGAGCGATGGGGCTAATCTCACCTCCAGGGGCAAGATGTTCCAGAGGGCGGGAGCTACTGCAGAGAAGGCCTGCCTCCTGGACCCCGCCAAACGGAATTCTCTTACCAACGGGGTCTGTAGCATGCCCTCTCTGCACAATCGGGTGGGACGGGCTGATGTAATGGGGAAGAGGCGGTCCCTCAGGTACCCTGGCCCCATGCCATGTAGGGCTTTAAAGGTGATAACCAGCACCTTGAACTGGACCCAGAAGCAGACTGGTACCCAATGCAGCTTGCACAGAAAAGGTGTTACGGGTGCCCTTCTAGGAGCGCCAAAAATAGCCCGCGCGGCTGCATTATGGACTAGCTGTGGCTTCCGGATACTCCTCAAGGGTAGCCCCATGTAGATCGCATTGCAATAGTCAATATGGGAGATAAGGGCATGAGTGACCAGGGAGATAGCAATGGGCAGGGCTTTGTGCGGTGACAGCCACAATCTTGACTTTTTTGAACCTCCCTGCAGATATTTCTGAATGAGTGAGAGTGGTTTTTGTAAGGCTGTTTCTTAGCTGTTTTCAGAGGAACTATTTATTTATTGGGTTTTAAAATTTCTTTGACTGATGTATAAATTTCTAGTGCACATAGTCATTGTTAAAAAAGAAAATCCAAAGTGGTTATAGTCATTATTCCTAATCACAGTGATGTCAAAATAATAAAACATGCATCTTGTCATCATGATGCAAACTCCATCTTTTTGTATTGCATCACAAGATGATACATTTCATCATGTGCAGGCATGCAAGTGGTGAAGTTTGGGTTGTAATGTCAGAACTGCTTCATCACTTGGCCTTCCCGCTTCCCCCACAATGCCAACAAAAGTGTTTTTTTCCTAATACAAAAAGGGGGTTCTTTTTTAAAACAGTAGCAGAATTTTAAAGTTGTTTCATTGTTTCTGTTCCCATTGTACTGTAAAAATAAATCCAAAACACATTAACCAGAATAGAACACTGAAATACAAACAATGGGCTAGAAACCAGGAGACTGAGCGTTCTAGTCCTGCCTTAGGCATGAAAGCTGGCTGGGTGACCTTGAGCCAGTCACTCCCTCTCAGCCCAACCCACCTCACAGGGTTGTTGTTGTGGGGAAAAGAGGAGGAGGAAGGAGTAATAGGTATGTTCGCTGCCTTCAGTTATTTATAAAAATAATAAAGGCAGGATAGAAAACAAAATATCAATAAATAAATATCAATCTGTATAGAAAACATAAGAAAGATGTAGCAGGAAAAGAAACCCTTTCCTTCCTTCCTTCCTTCCTTCCTTCCTTCCTTCCTTCCTTCCTTCCTTCCTTCCTTCCTTCCTTCCTTCCTTCTCAAGCATTTTACCTCCCTTTTAAGCCCCAAGGGCTGGTGATTGATCAGCCTACATAAGATCAGTAATGAACAACATAGAATTCCTGCTATCAGGCTTACAATCTGAAATCTAATTAGCGATATATACAACCCAATGAGTTATAAATGTAATTCAAAACTACCTTGAATAGAAAAGTCTTTAAAATGACAGAAAGGAAGGGAAACCTGCCAAGGGTGTTTGCAAGGGTGTCAAAATCTGCAAGATGGGGAGCCCAACATAACAACTGACATCTTGCAGTTTTTGGCCTCCTGTGACTGCTGCTGACCTGGCAAACCTTCACTGGGAGATTATTCACATGAGGAAGAGCTCATCTCTTGCGTACGTCCAGTACAAATCCTCCCATAATCTTTGTGTCTCTTTTGTTTGATAGTATCATGTTTTTTTTGTTTTGTTTTTCCTGAAGTTAATTATTTCAATTTCTAAGAGCAAAGGTGTCTGGTTATAAGCTGTCATTGATGAAGGGGGCCATGTGCTGCACCTGAGTGATGTCCAGTGATATGTGACTGTGCATGGTGTGTACTCATGCTAGAGTAATAGTTAGCAGGATTTCAAATGCATTTAATTATCTCAAGTACTGTACACATTTGCTTTCCAGTTCAATATAACATTCTGGGTACAATTCAAGGTTCTGGTTATTATCTTTAAAGCCCTACATGGCACAGGGCCAGGTTATCTGCAGGACTGTCTCTTCCCAAGGACATCTACCCATCCTACCAGATCAGTTGGGGTGGGCACACTTCTAATCCTCTCCCTTAAACACTGCCATCTTATGGGATCTAGGAAGCACATCTTTTCTGTGGCAGCCCCTACCCTATGGAAAACCCTTCCCCTGAGTTTTGGCAGGCCCCCATCCTCCTAGCCTCCCCAAAAGCACTGAAGACCTGGCTTTTTCCCCAAACACTGGGATAGGGTGAGATGGATGAGAGGACTTAGTGATGGACAGCATGGGAAAGTTTAACTTGGTGCCAGGTTTTAATGTTTGTGGTTTTAATAGATATATATAATACTTAATGGCATATCAACTGTTGGTATATTAACTGTTGGTTGGGAGCCACCCAGAGTTTGATGGGTGGCTATATAAATGTTTTAAACAAACAAACAAACAAACATTTTAAAATGCTGTCTCATTCACGGCTCTGCTTGTAAGAAACTTCCTGTTGTTACCCAAAATAATGAAAAAGAATTTGGCAATACCAACATAGTGCACACGTTAATTAAAATGTTTTGATATAAGTGGAAAACCATTATAAATATTTTTGGTCTAACATTAATGATGACTGGATTTGGTACTGTACTAAGACATTCTAGGGTAGTTAGAACGAGATGTTGATGAGAAAGTTTGGCCTGTCCTGCTGAATGGATTTTAGTACTGCAGAAGCCTGTTCATTTTTTTCTACCTCCCTATTATGCAAGTGTACAATACAGTGAGCTGGGGCAGAAATATGGCCCTTTGCTGAAACACAAGGGGCAAGAACTAAAGGCTTTTGCCCGGTGGCTTTTAGCAACAATAAAATCTGGCTACTGGGATGGGAGATCAATAAGAAGTAACTTAATCCAAGTAGGATAGTAGCATATTAATAGGCACTGATGAGGTTTAAACATGATCCATGATCCAAATATGCAAAGCATTGACATATTAAGAGGATGAGAATGACCAAGTTACTTTGGTTTATTATGAGGGTAACAGCAAAAATCGCATTCCAGCTTGAGACTTGGTAGATATAGGATTGATGGAGTGGAGGGATTGCTGACTTGCAAACTGTCTTGGAGATCGAAGATGAGCTAGAGCAGCTATTACAGCCTACCTCGTGGCAGTAAGGGCAGCAAAACGTGGTTATTTCTCTGCTCTTATTGTGTCTGCAGATTGCCACAGTGGCCCTAGTTCAGGTGACCCGGTCCCTCCTCTGAGCGAGTAATACTGGGTTTTACCTGTATTAGATCCATGTATTAGATCCATGCCCCTCCTGGTTGGTCAAGGCTGCCCGGGAGGAGGTGCGTGATTGGGTCTGGGCGGTAGTTAATAATTTCTTGAGAGAGGGGGTGGTGCTGTCGGCTCTTGAGGAGGCGGTGGTGCATTCTCTCCTCAAGGGGCCATCACTCAACCCAACCAGCCTGCATAGTTTTCGTCCAGTCTCCAACCTCCCCTTTCTAGGGAAGTTTGTGGAGAGAGTGGTCACGTGACAGCTGCAGAGGACCCTGGATGAAGTGGATTATCTGGACCCTTTTCAGTCAGGGTTCAGGCTGGGTTACAGGACTGAGATGGCATTGATTGCACTCTTAGATGACCTCTGGTAGGAGTGGGATGGGGGCAGTGTGACTATCCTTGCTGTTCTCAGCGGCCTTCAATACCATCTATCATGGTATCGTTCTGGAGTTGGGGGTAGGTGGCACAGTATTGTGCTGGTTCTCCTCCTTCCTCCGGGGTCAGTTCCAGTTGGTGTTGATGTGGGGGAGTGGTCCTGCCCACGTCCCCTACTTTGTGGGGTGCCTAGGGCTTGGTTCTCTTCCCTCTTATTTAACATCTACATGAGGCCACTGGGGGAGGTGATCTGACCGTTTGGGGTAAGATTCATCAATATGTTGATGATACCCAGCTTTATATCTTTACCCTAGGCTGCCCAAGTAAAGCCATGGATGTTCTGTTCCCATGCCTGGAGGCTGTAAGGGTCTGGATGGGGTGCAACGGGCTTCAACTCAACCCAAGCAAAACTGAGTGGCTTTGGTTTGTGGGCCTCCTGGTGACAAGGTTTTTCCATCATTGGTCCTGGATGGGGTTGCATTGCCCCAGACAAACTCAGTGCGCAATCTGGGTGTCCTCATAGACTCACGGATCCTGCTGGAAGAGCATGTGGCAGCTGTGGCTAGGAGGGCCTTTACACACCTTCAGGTTCTGTGCCAATTGCGCCCATTCCTGGACCGAGAGGCTCTGCTCACAGTCACTCATGCCCTCATGACCTCCCGTCTGGATTACTGCAATGCACTCTACATGGGGCTGCCACCACTTTCTCAACCACCTTCCCCAGAAAGGGGAGGTGGGAGACAGGACAAAAATTGTCCAACACAGTAGGGTCCAGTGATGGTTTCTTGAGGAGGGGGTGTACCAGTGCTTTCTTGAAGGCAGCCAGAAACACCCCCTCTCTCAAGGATGTATTAACCATTGCCTGGACCCAACCACATGTCACCTCCCGGGCTGCTCTTACCAGTCAGGAAGGGCATGGGTCTAGATGACATATGGCATTCACAATCCAGAGGATCCTGTCCACTTCTTCAGGCCCAACAGGATCAAACTGGTCCCAGATAACATGGCAAGAACGCTTCTTTGGCATCTCCTCAGACTGCCTCATGCATAGAGTCCAACTTGGAATGGATCTGAGTGATTTTATTCTGCAGTTGCCCAGAAAACTCCTCCGCATGGCCCTGTAGGTGGGTAACTGAATCCACCTTACCCAAAAGGGAATGAGTGATCTTAAACAGGGCCACCGGGCAGCAATCTGCGGACGCAATAAGAGCGGAGAAATATTGATGTTTCACCACTTATCACCATAAGGTAGGTGTCATGTTCCCGTTCCGATGTTTATGGTTCCTCGTAATGTTTCACATGTCATATCTGCAGTTGCGTGCCTGCCTGGCCACGCTGGTAAATTTCCTTTGTGCTGACTTGTGATCTTCTGGAATGTATGTTTGGGTTATCTCTGCTGTTCAGGTTACTTTCTCAGGCCGATTCTAACGGTTGCTAGCATCTGGGGGGGTGGTTGCTATGCTAGCCTGAGGGGAGGGTTCGCAACGGGAGCAAGGCTTTTTAAGTTTGCATTTGGCGCGCTTTTGCTCATTCTCAGCTTTCTTCGTACTTTGCATACTATTCATTCAATAAATTAGTTTTCTCTAGTAACTACTGATGAGACTCCTTTTATTGGAATAGGCAATCATTACAGTAGGCCTTAATAGTGGCTCTAGCTTGTGTTTGGTCAGATTCGGTCTTTGTCTTCCTCCAGTGGCACTCTAGATGTCTCTTAACCCTCTTTAGAACCCTCAACTCCTCTGTGAACCATGGGGAGTGTCGGGCTGAATGGGGCAAGAGAGGCCGCACAGGCAATCCTGTCCAAGACCCCAACCACCTCCCTATTCCAGGCTGTGGCTAGGGCCTCTGCTGGACCATGCAGTAGATCCTCAGGTATAACCCCCAGCTCCCTCTGAAACCCTACTGAGTCCATCAGTTGCCGGGGGTGGACCAATTGAATGGGTCCTGCCTCCCTGCAGAGTGGAGTGGCACAAGAGAATCTCAGGGCCACCAGGGTGTGATCTGACCATGACAATGGGGACAGATCTACCTCTCCCCTCAGATCACATTGCCACTGCTCCGACAAGAAAACCAAGTCCGGAGTGAGGCCACTGTCTCGAGTTGGGTCCCGAATTATCTGGGACAGGCCCATGGCTGCCATGGTAGCCATGAACTCCTGAGCTGCCTCTGAGGTACGCCCCAGGGATGGCAGGTTGAAGTCCGCCAGAACCATAAGCCTGGGGAACTCCACCGCCAACCCTGAGATGGCATCCAGCAGCCCAGGCAGGGAGGTTGCCATGTAGCAGGGAGGCTGGTACAGCAGCAACACTCCCAACTGTTCTCAGGAACCCAACTTGAAGAACAGGGTCTCACAACCAGCCACTTGTGAAGTAGGGCCCTGAAGGCCACAAGGATGACAACCACTACCCCACCTCCCCTGCCCTGGTGTCTTGGCTGGTGCCACACCTGAAACCCAGCCGGGCACATTTCTGAGAGGGCTACCCCCATCCTCAGGGCCCAGCCAGGTCTCGGTAATACATGCCATGTCTGCCCCCTCCTCTGTTATCAGATCACATATGAGGGGGGCCTTGTTATTGACTGACCTGGTATTAAGCAGCAGCAGCTGGAGACCAGGGCCCTCAAGGATCTGCTGTCCAGGGCCTGGGGCTGAACCTGAAGGGCTGGAACACACCACTGGTAACAAACACTGGGGGCATCTTCCCCGAAGATGGCCTACCCTCTGGTTCTCATCATACCATCCCTGGCCCATCACCATCTCAGTAGGGTAACCCACCCTGGAGCCCTCAGAGTTTCCAGGCCCAGTTGCCTCCAATCCCGGACCTCCAGAAACCCTGGATTGGAATAAGGGTCCCCTTGCCACACACATCCTTTTACACTAAACCAGCCTTGGGTGACGGTAGGCCCCCCAGCGCACCAGCTCCCACTCTTGGTACCACTAGGGCCCAGCCACTATCCCACACCCTCACTGTTCCCCCCCTTGGCCTCACTGGTTGTAGGGGGCACCCCACCCATTCCTACCCACCACCTGTCTCTCACTCAAGGGTGGGTACTCTCACATACAGTCCAAACAGTCCTAGACTCCCCCCGAGTCTCTCACCCCTGAAGGGGAGTACCACACTTACACCGAGGAGCCCTTGAAAACCCTCTGCTGCCCTAAGTAAATTGGGAAAGACCAATCCACCATTCTAACCACTAAGACCCCTATGTTCTTAAAATCAACAAGGATGTCACACCATGACCACTTCGCCACCTGGGTCCCATACAGTATCGGGCCAGCCCCTCCTGCACCGCCAAAGTTTGTCGTGCCACCAAGCCCCACTCCACACTGCTGGAGATTAACATGCCATCAACTTCTAGACAAGGGTCTAGACAGGGGTCCAAAAAGCCCCCCAAAGGCCCCCACTGTCCACTGGGGCCTACAAGAGATCCACTGAAGTGCTCTGCCACTCTTCTGTTCTAGTAGGGAGGTTCCACCTGCAGGACCTGTCGCTCTCTGCCCACAGGGTCTGTCGTGCTCTGCTGCCTCGCCAAAGCTGCCAAGTCAGGATCCAGGAGACCCCACCCAAAAAGCACCAAAGTTCACCAGCTGGGTTCAGGGGCTCTGCTAAATCAGCCGCTGAATCTGCCACGGCTGCTGCCACCACAAGGCCCACTGCACTCCGCCGCCCCACCGGTCTAATCCAGGGTCCTGCCCGCAAGACCCGCTAGGCCTGTTGCACTCTGCCACCTTCACGCCAAGATCTATCTAGCCATCAGGGTCCACGGGGGTCTGCCAAAGTCTGTAGGGGCCTGCCAGGTGTTCCAAGGTCTACTGGGTGTCTATCTGGGTCTGCCCAGGACTACAGAAGGCTCGCTGCCATCCCAAAGATCTTCCGCCGCTCCGCCTGGGGAGGCTCCAGCCATCTCCAACACCAGCAAAAAGCAGCAAAAGGCACCCCTACCACAGGTACTCTGGCTGTCCAAACTCTCCCCAAAACCCTGCAAAACCCACAGTTAACAAATTTAATTGTTGTAATTGAAATTGTTTTAATTGTTTTATAGTTTTTTACTGTTGTAAGCCCCTCTGAGTCACTTGCTGAGAAGGGCGGCTATTGAAATCAATCAATCAATCAAATAAATAAATAAATAAAAAGATATTTTTAGGAAGGGTTCAGATTAAGCTGGTAGAACAACAGAATACTCCCAAGAGGGCTTCTTCTGAAAAATGAAATGCACAGTTTCAGAGTTTTACGCTACATTCAGCACTCTTTGGGGATCTCAAGTTGCAATAGCAGCCAGAAGCATTTTTCATCAGCTTACAAAGGTCCATCACCAGCTGCAATCCTGGCTATCTAGTGAGATCTGACTTCACCTGGTACTATTAAAAGATGCTTGATGGTGTGTACAGTATCAGGCTTCCTGGGGAATCCTGAAGGCCTATAGCCAGCTCTTGTTGGTAGTGTTTCCCTGACCTCCAAATTGAAGACCTAATGCTAACTCTTAAAGTCTTAAATATTCTGGGATTATGTAATTTGATGGGCTGCTTTCTTTGCTCACACTTTTTAGTTGACACCACAGTCCCATTTTTCTGCCCCCACATCCCTGCTTCTGAGACTGGTGGGCTGAGAGAGGGAGTCTCCTCTGCAGGGTCTCCATGTTTGTGATCCATTTGGACCTATTACTACAAGAGTTTGGAATAACCTTAAAGATGCATTGTTTTTAATAGCTTTCACATGAAATATTTTTATCAGGTTGTTTCTAGTTATTGATTGGATCTTTTTGGCAAAAGATATTTGTTGTTGTTATATCTATGGCGATTTTTATCTGCAAACAAAGCCTAAACATAATTTGAGTACTGTAATACCAAAAAAACCCAGCACAGAGCTTCTCGCCCTCGCTCTCCTTTCTGTGTGGATATAATGGTTTGTAGGAATGAAAAAAGCAAATCATTTATGACATGCATATATAAAAGCAACAATAAAGAACAGAACTAATATTGTGCCACCTGTGGCTTTTTTAAGTGGAGAAATTCAGCTCTTGAAATGGTATTATATTGATTTCTTTAGCAATCTGTCAGAATATTTCAATCCTGCCATTAATCAAGCTGAAGCATGTGTCTTTACTATGTAACTTACTTTTTAAAATGCTATTCTAGCACCGCCTTCTCTCATACTCTGTTTGATCTTGACCATGCATGTATTTTATAAACAAAACATTTATTGGGAGAAAAATTACTGTGTTTCTGGAACCAGTCGTGACTCACTCCGGCTATCTTCATCAAGCATATTCAGAAATTCATATTCTCTGCATTTTTGTCTCTATATGTGAGCTATGCATAATTGTGTAAGTCATCAATAGTTAATATAATGGACTAAAGAGCAAAAATATCTGGAGTTTTTTTTTAATGTAGATTGTTATACACTGTTTGCCTTTGTTCTGCAGGTTAGATAGTATCTATCATATCTAAACTAAACAGAGCATTATTTGGTAATCACATTTATTGTGAATATTTTCTCTCAGTATCCTAAGAAGCCTGTGATTGTATCATGTGGCAATTAACCATTCCAGCATTGCTGGAAATGCTTAGATTAGGATGGAATCTTAACAACTTATTAAAAATATAAGAAGTCCCTTAGAGGTATCAAAAAGTGTCAGTACTGGAAATTAACTTTCCGGGAATTATTTCAATGGTGGGTGAGGACACGCCTGGTTTCTAAAGTACCAATGAATTCTTTTAGACCTTACTTTGGATTGTAAATAGATGAACCTTATTTCTGGAACAGGTTTTTCCTGTGGTTTCTTATTGTAGCTGCAGAAGAACAATTCATGATTGTGCCACACTCCGCGTACGGTTTGGCTTCTCTTACAACACACTGTGTAAGTTTTCAGATGCACTGTGTTTTCTGTTGAACTTCCTGTTCCTTTTCATCATATCTAAGCTGTACTGATCTAACCAAGAGAACTAGCTGGAGAACTGCAATCCTAGACCAACTGAAGAATGACTTCTTGTTTTCTGAATAGTCTAAGTGTTCCTTGACCTTTTACCTCATCAACATTATTATTCCTGTATTGCAAGCCAATAGCTAAAGCAAAGAGTAGGTTGCCATCCTTTGTATCAGGCTCTTGAAAACTTCTCAGGTTTCCTGAGAAGGCTGTAGGGTTCCTGTAGGTGAAAAGCTGCCAAGCCAGAATTAAATATTTATTTGTGAGGAATGCAGGTAGAGGAAAGCAAAGCATAACTACACAGAGCTTCTTTCAAGTAAAGCTATAGCATTCCATCCAGGAACTTTAAGCTATCATTCCTGCATGTTCTGGCTCTTAGCATGCTCACAGATTGCTAGCCTCCAGGGAATCAGTCTTGGTACCTCTTGGAGATGTCCTATCTCTGTGGAGAATTCATTTTCAGAAGAACAACTAGCTGAATAAAGAGCTCCTACTCACCTATGAGAAATTCTCTCAGGCCCAGATAGGCAAAGGAGTATCTGCCTAAGAAACAGAACTGCTCATAAGTCATAGTCTGCTCATGAGTCAAGACCAGTTCATGGGTTAGAACTCTCTGATAGTCAGTAATTGAGTCTTGAGTAGAGCTGATGCCTAAATGCCTTCAACTCTAGACTGCTGGAACAATGGCTATGTATTTGTTTTCTACTTGTTTGCCAAACTCCCCTTGCCTGACCTTAGACTCTGCTTCTCCTGCTTGTAAACCTGCTGGAGCCACAGTGCTTGGCTTTGGAATCCATTTTGGATTGTTTCCCTTACCCAGTATCAGAACAGCTGTGTATAAATTTGTTAATTAAAAATAAACACATAACAATCTTAAATGATGATGAGAAAAGTAAAAGGCCAAGTAAAGTTGTATCATTACAACTTTTCTAGGAAGTGAGAGAATGAAGGTCACTTGCAATTCTAAAGGTATGGTTCTACTGTTAGGAAGCCACACAGGTGAAACCTGACAAGGAAATCTCTCCTTTCCATCTTTCTGCTAGGGTGGCAAAGAAAGGGGGATTACAGATGATGTCCAGACTTGTCCTTGGTGGAATAAAACACTGGGATTGATTTATGTTATATAGTGGCACAGTTGCTGAGGAAAAGACTAAACATTGATACAGGTGATAAAGATAGGACAATGACATATTGTGTGTTAAGATTCTCAGTGCAGGTAAGCTACAGTAGCCATATCCAGATACAATGAACTGTCTAGTCAATCTTTGTTAATCACAACTGTTAAGCAGGGTCAGCCTGGTTGGTATTTGGATGAGAATCCACCAAGAAATCCTTAGATTGCAGACTAGTCTAAGAAGTTGAAAAGACTATCTAGAAGAAGGCCATGAAACCATTTCTGTATTGCTGCCCAGAAATGTATTGGTTGCCTATTCTAAAACACCATCAGACTCATGAGTAGGAATTCAAAGATATCTGATTTATTAAAGAATAGTATGCAGGATCACAGAGAAAGCTGAGAATGATGAAAGCGCGCCAAATTCAAACTAAAAACCCTCGGTGCAAGTGAAATCCCCCCCCCCTCGTAGAATCTTCCCAAGTTCACAATCCCAGGTGCTCCTAACGGTTTCTGATGGTCTGCGGGAAAAGGCCTTGAACAGATAACATAACCCAAACACGTTCCATTGTAATGAATTCAGATACAGAGCTTGGTAGAAGGTTTCACAGCAGCTCCCTCCTAAACAGAAATGCGCGTCAGCGCCATGGCATGTGAAACGTTACAATGTATAAACTACATTGAATCAGTGAACATGACATACTGCCCCCCCAAGATGAAGAATACATTAAGCAGCAGGCTTCAAAGGATAAGCAAGGTGGAAATGGTTAACTAAATCAGGAGCATTAACATGGTGGGCAGACACCCATTCAGGATGAGGAAAGTGTTTCCATCGGACCAGATACTGCAGGGTGCCTTGAAGCTTGCGAGAATCAACGACCTCCTTGACCTCAAAGTGCTGTTGGCCATCAATCATAATTGGAGCAGGAGGAGGAGGTTGAGGGTGCCAACGCGGCGAGTGGTGCACGGGCTTAAGCAAGCTGCAATGGAAAACAGGGTGCAAGCGTTTCAAATTGTGAGGCAGTTCCAATTTAACAGTAACTGGATTGACAAGATGAACAACAGGAAAAGGACCAATGAATTTGGGAGCAAGTTTTTTAGAGGGTTGAGGTGATTTGATAAATTTAGTAGATAGATACACCTGATCCCCAACTTTGAAGTTGTGATGTAAAGAACGATGCTTATCAGCTTGAGACTTGTAAGCAGCCTGGGCATCAGCCAAAGCTTGTTGAATTACTGGCCAGGAATCAGACAGTTTAACAGCCCAGTCAGATGCAGAACATGTTTGGGAAGGGGGCTGTGGTAATTCAGGGATGGGAACAAAGTCGTGACCAGAAACCACACAAAAAGGGGTTTGTCTGGTACTTTGATGCACAGCATTGTTGTAAGCAACTTCAGCAAAAGGTAACAACACCCAGTTGTCCTGACGGTAGTTAATGTATGCTCTAAGAAACTGTTCAAGAGTGGCATTTAAAATCTCAGTAGAACCGTCAGTCTGTGGATGGGATGATGTGGACAGTGCTTGTTTAGCGCCAATCAATTTTAAAAATGATTTCCAAAATTGGGAAGTAAACTGTGTGCCTCTGTCAGAAATTAAACAGGAGGGGCTACCGTGGAGGCGGTAGATGTGGTGGAGAAATACGTGCGCTAATTGTGGGGCTGATGGGATGGATGCACATGGAATGAAATGAGCTTGTTTAGAGAAAAAATCCTTTACAACCCAAATGACAGTTTTCTTCTGACTGCGAGGTAGGTCCACAATGAAATCCATAGAAATCTCGTCCCAGGGGCGGGATGGGCTGGCCACTGGCTGTAGAAGCCCCTGTGGTTTCCCCCCTTTTCATTTTGACATGGCACAAACAGGACAGGAAGCAACATAGTCTTTTACATCACGTCTTAAGGTTGGCCACCAAAATTGAAGGCAAACCAAATGCAAGGTTTTGACAAAACCAAAGTGTCCAGCAAGTTTATCATCATGGGAATGCTGCAAAACATCAGCTTTTAAAGTTTCAGGCACATAAAGGCGGTGTTCCACCCACCCCAGACCATTTTCAAAAGAAACATTGTCTCTATTAGCTAGCAACCAAGTGTCAGATTTCAGTGCCTGGAGAAAGTCCTTCTGTAACTGACAAGGAACTTGCATTGTCCGCTTCCCAGACTGTGCTGGGGGCGGGGTTGCCTGCACACGGGTCTGGCTCCGAGTGACAGCAACCAAGCCCAGTTGTGGTTCAGTGAGAACAGTCCCAACCACGTCTGCCACCTGGTCAAGGTCCTGAGGTAAACGTGACAAAGCATCAGCCAGAAAGTTTTTCTTTCCCGGAATAAATTTTAACTGGAAGTTAAAGCGACTGAAAAACTGAGCCCAGCAAATCTGTTTAGGGCTGAGACGTCGTGGGGTGTGGAGGGCTTCCAAATTCCTGTGATCGGTCCAAACCTCGAAAGGACATTTAGCCCTTTCAAGGAGATGGCCCCAGGTTTCTAAAGCTGCTTTTACAGCAAACGCCTCCTTTTCCCAAACATGCCAACGGCGTTCTGTTTCAGAAAATTTCCTGGATAGATAAGCGCAGGGTTTTAAGCGATTTTCTGAATCCCTTTGTAATGAAATAGCCCCAATAGAGGAGTCAGAAGCATCAACTTGGACCACAAAGGGGCATTCAGGATCAGGGTGCTGTAGAATAGGCTCAGCAGTGAAAAGGGTTTTTAATTTCTCAAATGCTGCCTGGCATTCAGGCGTCCAATTCAGCACTGCCCCAGGGTTTTTACTTTGCGTGTCTCCCCCAAGGCCTTGGTATGGAGTAAATCAGTGAGGGGCAGAGCAATCTCAGTGAACCCCTGGATAAATTGCCGATAGAAATTACTGAATCCTAGGAAACTTTGTAGTTGCCTCCGGGTGCAGGGACGTTCCCAATTTAGAATCGCCTGAATTTTTGCAGGGTCCATTTCTATACCTCGGCCAGACACTCAATAGCCCAGATAGTCAAGTTGGGTTTTGTGAAACTCACATTTGAAAAGTTTGGCATAGAGTTTGGCATCTCTAAGTTTGCATAATACCTGTCTGAGGAGGCGTTCGTGTTCCTCCTCGGTTTCAGTGTAAATGAGAACATCATCTAAATAAACCAGGACCCCTTTAAACAAATGATCATGTAATACTTCATTAATCAATTGCATGAAGACTCTGGGTGCCCCTGCCAACCCAAAAGGGAGGACTTTGTACTGAGACGATCCTAGTGGGCAATTAAAAGCAGTTTCCCACTCATCCCCAGCTTTTATGCGAATGCGGAAGTAGGCTTTGTGAAGTTCGAGCTTGGAGAAAATCTTGCCCTTTGACAAATGAGCTAACATGTCCTTCATGAGGGGCAGAGGGTACTTGTTGACAATAGAGATGGACTTTAACCCTCAATAGTCTGTATAGAGTCGAAGCATGCCATCTTTCTTTTCCCAGAATAACACAGGAGCCCCAACTGGGGAATTAGCAGGTTCAATAAACCCCCTTGACAGATTTTTGTCAATGAAGTCCCGTAATGCCTCGAGCTCCTTCTGAGTCATCGGATAAATTTTTGGCTTGGGCAATTGAGCATTGGGGACCAACTCTATTGCACAGTCAGTTTTCCGGTGGGGGGGGGGTAACTGATCTGCTTCCATCTCCCCAAATACGTCTGCAAATTCTTGGTATTGAGCAGGCAAGCCTTCTAAATGTGGCAAGTCAGGGCGTGGCATGGCCATCGCTGCCCTTCCAACCCCTACACATGCAATTATCTCTGCTGTAGGAGCTTGGTAAAATCCATCTTTAAAAGTCACAGTTCTGTGCTCCCAGTTTATATAGGGGCTTCGATAGGTCAACCAGGGGATCCCCAGGGTTACCAAGGGATTGCCAACAGGTGCTACAATGAATTTCAAAGTCTCACCGTGGCTGCCCATTTGCATTGCCACAGTTCCAGTGAAATGGGTTGCCGCCCCCCCCCCCCCCCGCTGTTGAACCATCCAACTGTGTGAAGATCAAAGGATGCTGGAGGGGGAAACTAGGCAGTTCCAAAGCAGCAAACAGATCAGGGTGAATTAAACACCTGGAACACCCAGAGTCAACTAAAGCCCATACCTCTGTGGTTTTTGTGCAGGAACCCAATTTCACTTTTACTGCTAAAGTGGGACAGTCAGCACTCACCATAGCATCTTTGCACCCATCCTCTTCCACCTGCCTGCTGGCACCCTTCATGGCAGGTGTCTGGCGTTTCCCGCCGGCTCCTTAGAGTCATCTTCAGCCTCTCCTGAGAAGTAGATTACTTCTTCAGCATCGGCTGTCCCTTTGGCTGCTGTCATTCGCTGCGAGGGGGGGGCGATTTGGCTGGCGGCTTCCCCACTCGATTTCCAGCCTTGGCTTTTGGTCAATCAGCTGCTCGATGGCCCTCCTTTCTGCATCGGAGACACTGACCCCCCGCGTAGCGCCGATCTCTCTCCTCATCCCAGGCTCTATAGCTTGGCTGGGCAGCAGTCACAGCACTTCCGGGTCCTCTCATGGTGGCAGGTGGTTTTTCAGGTTTTCTAGTTTGCATGAAGGTATGCTGAGCATGTTCAGCCTTTCCTGCCAGACAGATCCAGCTGTACAATGACTCAGGATCATCTCTACACAATGCCCAATGCAGGATATCCCGGTTGAGTCCCTCTTTAAAACGCTTTATGAGAGTTGACTCAGACCAGTCAGTGATTTTCCCAGCCAGAGCTTTAAATTCTAGGGCGTAATCAGCTACTGACATTTGGCCCTGGGTAAGATCCTTCAGCACCTTCTTAGCTCTTGCCTTGGCCAGAGGATCTTCAAAATGCAGCTTTGACACCCACATGAAATCATCGAAATAATCAAGTGTAGGGGAGTCAGCATCACTTAATTGAACAGACCACTCAGCCGCTCGACCCTTCAACTTGGTGGCAATGGCAGTTATTTTAGCCTCTTCGGAAGGGAAGCATGCCCCAAACTGCCTCATATAACTTTTAGCATTAGTTAAAAAGAAAGATAACTTTGTTGGATCCCCATCAAATTTGACAGAAAAGTCTCTCACTCCGCCTCCGGTTGGAGTGGAACCAGCAGGCACTTGAGTGGTTTGGCCCCAGGTTACAGTAGCTTTGCCTTTTCAGGGTGGGGATACTGATGGCCGGGCTCTGAGGGATGGAGATTCATCCCAGAGCCGTTTCCGGCCCCGCTCCGCCGGCGGTCTGGATGGGAGGATGGGGGATGGTTGCGGGAAGCTGGGATCTCCTCCGCGTCTCCCCTGCCCCTCCAGTGACAAAGACAGGTTTTTCAACATGTACTCCATCAATTCTATTTTGGCTTCCACCACTCTTAGTCTCTCAGGGGTTCGAGAGTCCCCTCTCCTTCGCGTGCCCAGTTTCCTCTCAGTTGACACCGTAGTAGATTCTTTGTCTGGGGTTAGCGGGAACCGATACTACCAGGATGTCCCCAACGTCCCTGCTTGGGGTTCCCCCACTTCATCCAAGGTGGTCAACTCTGCAAGCAATTCGCTGGGTGCCAGTTTCTTTGGCTCTTCCCCGTTGTCAGATTCCTCTGCATCAGAATTGGAATTCGATTCATTCCTTGACAGGTCTCAGGATTCTGAAGGTTCTGTGGTGAGATTCAGTTCTCTGCTCTTGACCGTTGACTCGAGCATCAAGCTAGCCATCTCGAGTCCCCCGGTCGTGGATTTTGACTCAGCCATCATTAACTATTTTCCCTCAGAAGAGACTGATCTTGGTAGGAGCTAACGGTACAACTTTGGGGATTCTCAGCTTTATGTAATGGTTGCCTATTCTAAAACACCATCAGACTCACGAGTAGGAATTCAAAGATATCTGTCATGAGTAAGGATGGTGAGCAGGGGCTCCCATCCAGGCTGTAAAGCACATGCGTAGTACTGAGGAATTAGGTAGCCATTCAAAGAGACACAGATCGGGCCCGCCTTAGCCTTTGGGGTTTATATGTCTGGGTTTTTCCCACGCTTCTTCAATTTGTTAGGATTTTCTGTTATGTAGCAGTAATAAAACGCTAGAGACCTATTCCTT
Organism: Candoia aspera; assembly: GCF_035149785.1. NCBI lineage: Eukaryota > Metazoa > Chordata > Lepidosauria > Squamata > Candoiidae > Candoia > Candoia aspera. Next base: position 56,166,850 of record NC_086154.1, read on the forward strand.
GTCTCAGCATGGTTCCTGGCTGTTAGGACATCAATCCTAACAAACTCCTACTCCCATCAAAAGAGGGAGGAACAAAGAATTTAAAGGGGAGACATTTGGAAATGTCTTCAGAAAATCAAGAAATTTGACTCGCCATCCAACAATTGGCAGCAGCCCTGCAACAACACCAACAACAGGTAGATCTACAGGTCAACACATTAAAAGCTACCATGCTACAGCAGTTACAACAACCAGCTCTGATTAACCCACAACCAGCGCCAGCAGCAGCAGCAGCAGCTCCGCCAGTAGTCTTGAGATCCCAGGGCAGTCTACCAGAGAAGTTTGGAGGAGAAGCAGGACAGTTGAGAACCTTTCTCACACAGTGCACAATGTTTTTTGACAGCAGACTGGCAGAGTTTCCCACAGACAGAACCAGAGTCACCTTCATTCTAAGTCTGCTAAAGGGACCAGCAGCCAAATGGGCTATTCCCCTGGTGGAGAACAACGACCCGATTCTCAACGACTACCAGAACTTTTTGGCAGGGTTCCGAGCACACTTTGACGACCCGATCAGAGAGGTCACTGCCAGCTGGGAAATTTGGAAGCTCAAGCAAGGTAACAAGAGGGTGGGAATCTACATTGCTGATTTCAAGTTGTTAGCAGGAGATCTGGACTGGAATGAGAGTGCATTAAAAGACCAATTCAAACAAGGGCTGGATGAGGAAATTAAGAATGAATTAGTGTGCCAGGGAACACCAGCTACCCTAGAAGCCTTATATCAGTTATCGGTGGTCATAGATGCCAGGCTAGAAGAGCTCAGACAGATGCAGCCGGGGAGAAACAGGGCCCTCAGAACACTTCCAGGATTTCCAGCTCTCTCCGTAGCATCTACTCACTCAGGACCAGAGGAGCCGATGCAGATCGGGGCGAGCAGGAGGCTTATTTCTGAGGCTGAGAGGCAGAGAAGGAGAGAGAGAGCCCTCTGTTTTTACTGCGGAGCCCAGGGGCACATGGTGAGAGCTTGCCCAGTGAGAAGCCAAGCAACTTCAGTAAGACCCCCAGGGCAAGCAGCTGAAACAAGAGCCATCTCCGCCTCTGCTTCCAACCAGGGAAACTCCGTCGGTCTCCCTCCACAGAGCTCAGCAGGGAGACCATCAATCAATTAAGGAGGGCTCATTCTGAGGATTCCAGGCAATCCTTTTACTACTTACCAATCATAATGCACGTCAACCCAGAGCACCAGGTCAAGCTAGGGGCCATCATGGATTCCGGAGCTTCAACCAATTTTATTGATGTGCAGACTGTACAAGACTTCAACATCCCGACCATAGAATTGCCATGTCCCATAGAAGTGGAGACCATTGACGGCCAGCCCCTCAAGGCAGGGCCGATTAGAAGGTTCACAGAACTGGTGCAACTGACAACGGGAGACCACACTGAGTGGATCCAGCTTTATGTTACTGCATCGCTTAATGTGCCTGTAATCCTAGGCACGCCTTGGCTGAGGATCCACAACCCATTGCTGAACTGGACTACGGGAGCAATCTCCTTCCCAGCTGAGGAATGCCAGCACCACAAGATTCAAGCCACTCTCCTCTCTCCAGCAACCAACACAGTCACGGAAGCAGGGGGGGTCCAGTTGCCAGCCAAGTATGCAGATTTCGCAGACATTTTCAGTGAACAAGAGGCCACAGCACTACCCCCCCATAGGGACTGTGATTGTACCATTGAGTTGATACCAGGAGCCAGGATTCCAGCAAGGAAACAATATCCCATGTCTCCCAAGGAACTAGCCACCTTAAAGGATTACTTGGACTCTAATCTCCAAAAGGGGTTCATCCGACCAACTACTTCCCCAGCATCTGCTCCTACCTTCTTCGTACCAAAGAAGCCTGACCCATTGGCACCGGCAAACCAGGAGACACCCATGAGAGTGGTCCACAATTTCAGTTTTTTAAATAAACTCACAAAAAAAGAAACTTATCCCCTCCCGCTAATATCTGATCTGCTGGATCGCTTACAGAAAGCATGCATTTTTACCAGGCTGGATCTCAGGAATGCGTACAATCTGATCTGGATGAAAGAGGGGCACGAATATCTGACTGCCTTCGACACCAGGTTTGGTAAATTTGAGTACCTTGTTTTGCCCTTTGGCTTGTCTAATGCAGGAGCCATATTTTCCCGATTTATGAATCAAATTTTCTCTGATTTACTAGATAAGTATCTGGTCATTTATCTAGATGACATATTAATTTTCTCTGAGGATGCTACAACTCATGTAACCCATGTACGTAATGTCTTACAAAGACTGAGAGAGAACAAGCTGTTCGCCAAGCTAGAGAAGTGTGCCTTTGATTTAACTGAATTACATTTCCTGGGCTATAAGGTATCAACAGAAGGCATATCCATGGATCCTTCTAAGGTCCAGGCAATTCTCTCTCGGCCACCTCCCAGAAATGTTAAAGAAGTGCAAAGATATCTAGGATTTTGCAATTTCTACAGGCGGTTCATTAAAAACTTTAGTGACAGGGCTAGACCCCTCACACAGCTTTTGAAGAAAGGATCAAAATTCATTTGGGGGGAGAGAGAGCAAGCAGCCTTCCAAGAATTTAAGCAACGCTTTGCATCCCAGCCGCTGTTAAGACACCCTGATCCCACAAAGCAACTCATAATGCATTCAGATGCTTCCGATATTGCCATTGGGGCGGTGTTATTGCAATATACAAACAAAACCGAGAATACATTGCTTCCGTGTGCCTTTTTTTCACGCATGCTCTCACCAGCAGAGAGAAACTATGATGTTTTTAACAAGGAGTTGCTGGCAATTAAAGCAGCATTCCAAGAGTGGAGGCACTGGCTAGAAGGTGCAACCTTTCCTGTGAAAGTTTGCACCGATCACAAGAATTTACAGCTTCTACAAAACACCAGATCCCTCACCCCATGCCAAATCAGATGGAGCCAGTTTTTCTCCCGTTTCAATTTTGTTATTTCTTATGTGCCCGGGGCACAAAACTGCTTGGCAGACGCCCTGTCTCGATCCTTTCAGGCAACCCCCGCCACTCACCAGGAGGTACAGGCATATTACAACCTCACAACTTTGATCAGTCTATGAGGGGGAACCAAACAGAGATTTTAGCAGCAGGCAGACAAGCAGAGGACCTATTTACAAGAGTCAGAGCTCAGAAGCAACAGGACCCATATGCCAGGGCCAGGATGGATGACCTCCAGAGGACCCCGCAAGACACTGCCCCCCCCCCATTCAATGTGGAGGCAGGAATTCTCTGGCATAGTGGGCGATTATATATTCCCCCTTCATTGAGGGAAGAAGTACTGAGACTTTGCCATGACCATCAAACGGCAGGCCACGGAGGTGTTTTCAAAACTCTCCATAGAGCTCTGAGAGACTACTGGTGGCCTAAGATGACTGCAGACACAAAGGGTTACGTTGCTTCTTGTCACACCTGCAGACGAGCCAAGCCTCTCCCAGGGAAGCCCACAGGACTCTTGCAACCCCTACCCACCCCCAGTAGGCCTTGGGATACAATTTCCATGGATTTCATCACTGATTTACCCCCAGTCCAGGGGCTGACTTCCATACTAGTGGTGGTGGACCTTTTCACAAAAATGGCGCATTTTATTCCTTGCAAGGGCCTCCCATCTACACAAGCCACAGCGCAGTTGTTTATGGACCATGTTTTTAGGTGTAGAGGCATGGTGAATCACTTGGTGAGTGACAGAGGCCCACAGTTCACTTCCAGGTTCTGGAGGGCCCTTTTCCAGTCATTAGGGGTCCAGATCCACCTGTCATCATCGCATCATCCTGCTAGTAACGGGCAAGCCGAGAAAATTAACCAATGGTTACAGCAGTATCTCAGGTGTTACACCACTTATCAGCAAGACAATTGGCCAGCCCTGCTCCCCATGGCAAAATTTACTTATAACAACTCTGCCCAATCCTCGACCAAGATGTCCCCTTTCCAGGCACTCTACGGGGTTAACCCTCGGGTGTTGCCCACCTCCTCCCAGCAGGGAGCTGTTCCAGCTGTGGCTGATTTTCTTAAAGAGCAACAAGCCGCACAGGAATTGTTAAAGGAGCAGCTGAACAGGGCAAAGAGTGCTTACAAGAGAGCTGCAGATGCTCACAGACAAGAGGGGCCAGCGATTGCAGTAGGAGACAGAGTGTGGCTCTCTACCAAGTTTTTGAACTCTACCAGACCCTCCAAGAAATTGGACTCTAAGTTTGTGGGCCCTTTCACTGTGGTACAGCAGATAAATCCAGTGGCTTATCGTTTACAGCTACCAGCATCCATGAAAGTCCATCCAGTGTTTCACAGATCATTGCTAGCCAAAGACCCTCCCCCAAGTGCCTTACGATAGCAACTGCCCCCCCCCCACCTCCAGTAATTGTGGAGGGGGAGGAGGAATACGAAGTTGAGGAAATTCTGGACTCTAGGAGGAGGGGAAGGGCATCCAATATTTCATACACTGGAAAGGGTACCCTGAGGAAGAGCGCACGTGGGAGAATGCCAAAGATGTACATGCTCCAGCACTGGTTCATCGATTCCATCAGCTTTTCCCTCACAAACCCAAGCCTTGCACTCTACCAGAGATTCCTCACTTGGATGAGCAGGCAGAGGAATTCGTAAGTTTGCACCTTCCACCCCCGCCTGAAGCCTTGACTCCAGTTACAGAGGAGGGGGGGGGGAACCTGCAGCCCTCCACCTCAGGAGTGCATTTCCCAGGGGGGAGGGGGGACGACTCTTCTAATTATCTAGCTATTTTCCAGCAGCGGCCACCTGGGCCAGAAGCGTTATCAGACCTGGAGAGCAGCACTGATTTGTCCTTGGAGGAGTTTTCCTTTGAAGACTTTCCATCATTGCCCAGTTCCCATAGGACCTTAGAAGGAGACGTCGAATCTTATCAAGCCTCTGGAAGGGAGGGGGCTGAAATGGAATGTGAATCTGGAGGGGAGGGTGATGTCATGAGTAAGGATGGCGAGCAGGGGGCTCCCATCCAGGCTGTAAAGCTCATGCGTAGTACTGAGGAATTAGGTAGCCATTCAAAGAGACACAGATCGGGCCCGCCTTAGTCTTTGGGGTTTATAGGTCTGGGTTTTTCCCACGCTTCTTCAGTTTGTTAGGATTTTCTGTTATGTAGCAGTAATAAAACACTAGAGACCTATTCCTTGTCTCAGCATGGTTCCTGGCTGTTAGGACAATATCTGATTTATTAAAGAATAGTATGCAGGATCACAGAGATAGCTGAGAATGATGAAAGCGCGCCAAATTCAAACTAAAAACCCTCGGTGCAAATGAAATCCCTCCCCCCGTAGAATCTTCTCAAGTTCACAATCCCAGGTGCTCCTAACGGTTTCTGATGGTCTGCGGGAAAAGTCCTTGAACAGAGAAAATAACCCAAACACATTCCATTGTACTGATTTCACATACAGAGCTTGGTACAAGGTTTCACAGCAGCTCCCTCCTAAACAGAAACGGCACGTCAGCGCCATGGCATGTGAAACGTTACGATGTATAAACTACATTGAATCAGTGAACATGACAAGAAATCAAAATGGATGTATCCACAAGTCACCAGGAGATGAGCTCAATCAAAGGAGACTTTAATAAGCAGCCATGGTTACTAGTTCCCACTCGGCATGAGGAGTGTTCATGAAGCAAAGGTAGCACACTGTCTATGATAACATCTTCTGGCACAAAGATGTCATTGGGCAGCTGCATCATTCCTCTCATACCCTCCAGTGCCCTTCCTAGCGACCCAGCATTTTTCCCACCTTTATATGACTCCATTCACAGGAAAGCAGTTGGTCACAACTCAACTACAGGATAATTTAATCTGTCCTCCAGTCCGATCATGGTTGGTTTATGAATTAATCAAACTTCTCTAGTTATTATTGTCTTTATTAGTTCCCATTGCTATTTGAATTTTATATCCTTAAGTTAGATTGGAGCAAATGGGAGGGAGGAAGAGACATCATATGGAGCTAGAACACACTCACAGAATGTTCATGACAGATACCAAATGCCTATTCCAGATCTGGATCTTATTTCATCTCAGGATTGAACCCACACGAGTCTGCTCAGTCAGGCTGAACTGCTAAGGACATCTGTTCTGATACATACTTACGATAGCTTGATGCACTGTTGGAGATATGCCAGGTTTGGCTTCCAAATGCTTGCATATCTGTTCAGTGCTCATTTCTTTTGTGACTGCTCAAGTATATACCAAATTCTGACAAATAATTGCAGTTTGAAGGGCATGCTTAATGGAGGCCAATAAAAGTGATTCACAGGCAGCTGTAAACTATACACTCACACTAAAGGATAAAAAGCTGCCTTAATGAGCCATACAAGACAGTTATTGATGTATTTATGAAAACATTCCTAAATACATACAAGCAGGGGAATTAAAAGATAAATATTTAAAGATTGAGCAGCACTTCTGCTAGGCTTTGGAAATGTTATTTGCAAGGGTTGAAAAGCTACCCAGCGTTTAATATAGAGTTGCTTGAACATGTACATTTTAATGCATGAATTGGTTTGTTATGTATTGATAAGGTTTGAATGCTCAAAAGTGAGTCCAAAGGGGGTTGAAAAGGGGTTAAAATGTGCGAATACATGCAATCCCAGTAAAATGCAACAACACAGAGAACATTAACAACACTTAAAAAGCCATGATCTTAAACAACATGTAAAGGAAGACCGCGTTGGTGCCAGGCAGGCCTCTTTGAGTTGGCCTTCTGCAACAGAGATGGTGTTGAAGGAACAGTTTCCCACTTGTAATCCTCTCAGCTATACAGATCAGAACATGGGGTAAATATGCAATTGTTCATTATGGTTTTTCCTGCTTGTAATGTATAAGAATCCTATTTTATATTAACAGCCCAAGATGGGAAGAACAAAGCTCATTCCATGTTTGAGCTCCCAGTGTATAGCCTCATCTCATCCCTAGGCTAGCTTTACTTAGAACTTCTGAAACCCTGGTCCATCCACTTCTATGGATAGTCCATTTTAATTTGGACAGTTCTTTTGCTCTGGTTGAATATGCCATTTCTTATAATCAGTCCAGAACTTCCAGTTCACATTGCTGATCTCATTTGAGGTTGGGACAAAGGAGAAATGATGACCTTCCTTCCCTCCCTTCCAAATTATCCAAGAAAGGCTGCTGGATTTTCTAACCCATAGTAATGGGATTTTTTTTAATGGTCTATCCATTCAGGCTCCAGAAAGGATCATTACCTTGTCGTGGTGCTGGAGCTTGAGCACCTCAATGATGCCATGAGCTAAACCGTGAAGGGCCACCCAAGACGGGAAGGTCATGACAGAGAGGTCAGACTAAATGCCTGGGGAAGGTAATGGCAACCCACCCCAGTATTCTTGCCGTGAAAACTAAATGGATCAGTACAACCAGAGATATGTCGGTATACCATCGGAAGATGAGACCCCCAGGTCGGAAGATGGTCAAAATGCTACTGGGGAGGAACAGAGGATGAGTTCAACTAGCCCCAGACGTGATGACCCAGCTAGCTCAAAGCCGAAAGGACGGCTAGTGGCCGACGGTGCTGGTGGTGAATGGCGAATCCGATGTTCTAACGATCAACACACCACTGGAACCTGGAATGTAAGATCTATGAGCCAGGGCAAATTGGATGTGGTTATTGGTGAGATGTCAAGATTAAAGATAGACACTTTGGGCATCAGTGAACTGAAATGGAGTGGAATGGGCCACTTCACATCAGATGACCACCAGATTTACTACTGTGGACAAGAGGACCACAGAAGAAATGGAATAGCCTCCATAATTAATAGTAAAGTGGCTAAAGCAGTGCTTGGATACAATCCAAAAAACGATAGAATGATCTCAGTTGAAATTCAGGGCAAGCCATCTAACATCACAGTGATCCAAATATATGCCCCAACTACGATGTGGAAGAAGCTGAAGAAGATCAGTTCTATGAGGATCTGCAGCACCTACTGGACAATATGCCTAAAAGAGACATTATTTTCATCACAGGAGATTGGAATGCTAAGGTGGGCAGTCAAATGACACCTGGAATTACAGGTAAGCATGGCCTGGGAGAACAAAACGAAGCAGGACATAGGCTGATAGAATTTTGCCAAGACAACGCACTCTGCATAACAAACACTCTCTTCCAACAACCTATGAGAGGTTAGCCAGAAGAGAGAAGGAATTATTTTTAAACAAGCAATGCGCGGAAGTGGAAAAAGACAATAGGATAGGAAGGACAAGAGACCTCTTCCAGAAAATTAGAAACATCGGAGGTAAATTCCAGGCCAAAATGAGTATGATCAAAAACAAAGATGGCAAGGACCTAACAGAAGAAGAAGAGATCAAGAAGAGGTGGCAAGAATATACAGAAGACCTGTATAGGAAGGATAACAATATTGGGGATAGCTTTGGCGGTGTGGTCAGTGAGCTAGAGCCAGACATCCTGAAGAGTGACATTGAATGGGCCTTGAGAAGCATTGCTAATAACAAGGCAGCAGGAGACGACGGCATCCCAGCTGAACTGTTCAAAATCTTGTAAGATGATGCTGTCAAGGTAGTGCATGCTATATGCCAGCAAATTTGGAAAACACAAGAATGGCCATCAGATTGGAAAAAATCAACTTATATCCCCATACCAAAAAAGGGAAACACTAAAGAATGTTCAAACTATCAAACAGTGGCACTCATTTCACATGCCAGTAAGGTAATGCTCAAGATCCTGCAAGGTAGACTTCAGCAATTCATGGAGCGAGAATTGCCAGATGTACAAGATGGGTTTAGAAAAGGCAGAGGAACTCGGGACCAAATTGCCAATATCCGTTGGATAATGGAAAAAGCCAGGGAGTTTCAGAAAAACATCTATTTCTGTTTTATTGACTATTCTAAAGCCTTTGACTGTGTGGACCGTAACAAACTGTGGCAAGTTCTTAGTGGTATGGGGATACCAAGTCATCTTGTCTGCCTCCTGAATAATCTGTATAATGACCAAGTAGCAACAGTAAGAACAGACCACGGAACAACGGACTGGTTTAAGATTGGGAAAGGACTACGGCAGGGCTGTATACTCTCACCCTACCTATTCAACTTGTACGCAGAACACATCATGCGACAAGCTGGGCTTGAGGAATCCAAGGCTGGAGTTAAAATCGCTGGAAGAAACATTAACAATCTCAGATACGCAGATGATACCACTTTGATGGCTGAAAGCGAAGAGGAACTGAGGAGCCTTATGATGAAGGTGAAAGAAGGAAGTGCAAAAGCTGGCTTGCAGCTAAACCTCAAAAAACCCAAGATTATGGCAACCAGCTTGATTGATAACTGGCAAATAGAGGGAGAAAATGTAGAAGCAGTGAAAGACTTTGTATTTCTAGATGCGAAGATTACTGCAGTTGCTGACTGCAGTCAGGAAATCAGAAGATGCTTAATCCTTGGGAGAAGAGCAATGACAAATCTCGATAAAATAGTTAAGAGCAGAGACATCACACTGACAACAAAGGTCCACATAGTTAAAGCAATGGTGTTCCCCGTAGTAACATATGGCTGCGAGAGCTGGACCATAAGGAAGGCTGAGAGAAGGAAGATCGATGCTTTGGAACTGTGGTGTTGGAGGAAAGTTCTGAGAGTGCCTTGGACTGCAAGAAGATCAAACCAGTCCATACTCCAGGAAATAAAGCCAGACTTGAGGGAATGATATTAAAGGCAAAACTGAAATACTTTGGCCACATAATGAGAAGACAGGACACCCTGGAGAAGATGCTGATGCTAGGGAGAGCAGAAGGCAAAAGGAAGAGGGGCCGACCAAGGGCAAGGTGGATGGATGATATTCTAGAGGTGACAGACTCATCCCTGGGGGAGCTGGGAGTGTTGATGATCAACAGGAAGCTCTGGCGTAGGCTGGTCCATGAAGTCATGAAGAGTTGGAAGTGACTGAACAAATAAACAACAACATCCATTCAGAGACCTGATGTTATCATTATCAGTTTTATTATGGTCAATGGACCTGAAAGTACTTTATAAGCATACATTATAGATACTTACATAGTCAATCCTCCAACAATAAAAAAATATTAAAATAACTTAGAACCTAAAACCTCTTTGTCCTATTAAACTTAATCTTTCTATCTCTATGACCTACAGTGGACCATTCATTGTTAAAAGTAAAACAAATTACCAAATTGATGGATATACCTCCATGGAACTGACTTGGAGAATTGGCCATCACAAAACATTGGCTATTTTATTAGAAACTTCACCCAACACAGAAGGTATATAATATATGTTCTCATTATCCCAATTTAGCATACGTCAAATAATAAAAATTTGTGTTGAACACAATTTCAAAAATAATTAAGGAGAAATTTTGGATCTAAACTCAAATGGGCATTAATCCCTAAGGATACAAATTGAATCACCGAATAATAGCTATGCTAGAAAAACTTTTAAGTGCTCACCATTTTCAGCTGCATCTTATTATCCATTCTTCATGTAGATTAGGAATGAATTCTGAGGAATTTGTATGATCTCACCTATTAAATGTGATAACTATCTTCCATGTACTGTATATGTTTTGGCTCTCTTTGCAAAGACTCATTTTCTGATCCTTATTACCAATAGTGTCCTAACAACCAGGAAACACACTGAGACAAGGAACTGGTCTCTAATATTTATTGCTATTACTTAACAGGAATCCTAACAAACTGAAGAAGCGTGGGAAAACCCAGACATATAACCCCCAAGGGTTAAGGCGGTCCCGATCTGTGTCTCTTTGAATGGCTGAACAATTCATCAGTGCTACGCATGTGCTTGACAGTCTGGATGGGAGCCCCCTGCTCGCCATCCTTACTCATGACAAATAGTAGAAGTTCTGCTTTACAGTAGATGATAAGTAAGTGTGAAATTGGGGATTTTAGAAAGTATTGTGAGATTGGCTAGATATAGAAGTAGAACAAGAGATCTTTTAGCCAAAGGAGAGAAGTAGAAAAGCAGCTCAGGGAGAGTTTCAGCTGCAGATTAATATAAAATGTTGTGGTTTATATGATATAATTACATTAAATAATATTTATAATTACATATATAAAACTGTCTTCTGCAAAACCAGGAGTCAATAAAAATCCCAATTTTACATGCTTCTGAGTTGGAACCCTTCCCTACAGATGATCTTGTTCCAGGTATCAACTTTTATTGAATTATCATCCAGTTACTGCATGAGTAAAAACTGGCATCTCTCAACAGGAACAAACTGAAGGCCCCTTCAAAACTGCCAAAGGCTGCATAGAGCTGCTTGTGTACGTCTTTACTTAAACATAATATCAAGCAGTGGTCTATGCAATAGATGTCTAACTGAACCCAAAACCCGCTTATGAGTTATGCAACTTTGAAATATGAACTGGGGACTTGCATTGTGACAAGTGACAATGAACAATGACAGCCAGTGTGGTATAAACATTAAAATGTTGAACTTGATTCAAGACTACGCTTTATTACACACTAACTGGGTATTGCTCTCAATTCAACCTACTTCACAGGGTTGTTGTTGTAACAGTAAGAGGAGACCCCCATGAATGAACCTCCTTGAGATCAAAGAGGAAAGGCAAGGTCAAGGTACACATATCTATATATAAAGCCCTGTGCATTTTAGGACCTGAATATCTAATGTATCATCTGTATCTGCCTGGACATTAAGGATGAGCTTCATGAATGCTGTTTTGAAGGGACTTCTGGTGGAGGAAAATGGTGGAGTGATCAGTCTTACCAAACTCCGGGGTTAGGACTGACAATGCAGCATTTGTCTGGCAACTTACCTTACAGCGGCAAAATATTCTCCAGGGAAGGAGAATTCAAAGAAACATTCCCTGTGCCCTCTGGACAGCTGCTCCTTGCCCTAGGATTGCGAAACGGTGTTCCAGTGACCGAACAATGAGTGATCAGCTGAGAGGCAGGACTGCCATCTCTTCCAAGCCGCGTTGAAGATGAAAAACGGACATTAACTGTGACCACCCCAAAAAATCATCTTTTTGCTTTTGAAGTATTGAATTTAAAGAGGCTTTCTCCAGTTCAGAAATACTGACTTTCTTAGTTGAACTTACATTATTTATGGGATTTCTTCTTTGCATGTTTTAACTGCTTTAAAGGATTAAACTTTGAGCAAGAAAGCTGAAAGTTGAACTGCGTTAGTAAAATTCTTTTTAAGGGAATAAATGTTGTGAGTATTTTCCTATTTTAAAAAAAATTAAGTAAAAGATTTTGTTGGATTCGGGACTGGTCGGTTTTTTAGTCGCTATGGGAAAGTATCTGCTGTGGTTGTTTTTAAAGCTGGGATTGGTTACTTTAAATACTGATAAAGACTTTCAATTTCAACTTGTGGCTTTGTAACTGGATACTCTGTAATTGGAAATTTTCCTGGCCACTAGAACAGTACAAAGATGAGCCTCTGGCAAATATGAGGGATTAAAGAGCATGTTTGAGGAGTTCACAGCTACATGTACACAGTCTATTGCCCAATCTTTTGAGGTTCTTGAGAAAAAGATGGATACAAGATTTACTGATTTCAAAAAAAAATTGGAGCAGAAATTAGAGAAAACGGAAGGAGATGTGAAACAAGTAACTAGCAGAGTTGATGTATTGGAAAGTGAAAGGGAGAAAGTGCTTGACAAAATTGTGCTGCTTGAATTAAGGGATAAGGAATTTTGCTTAAGGCTCAGGGGCATTCCTGAAGCCAAGGAGGAGAGCCTTAAAGATAAGATTTCACATGCTTTGGCAGCTTTAATTTAATGGGAAGATGACAAAATGATGGAAGAAATAGAAAAAGTATTTCACATTAACTTGAGGTACGCAACCATAAATAACAAGCCAAGAGATGTTCTGGTTCAGTTTGCAAGGAGAAAAACAAGAGAACGGGTCCTATAAGGCCACTTTGACTCTAAACTTAATATTGACAAAGTGGATATAATTGTATTGAAAGAAATTCCTGTAAGAATCTTAAGGAAGAGAAAAGAATATACTTTTTAAACTGATGTTCTGAAAAAGAATGGGATTCCTTTTCATTGGGAGAAATTGGAAGGGGTAAGTTTTACTTATCAGCAACAAAGGTTTAGACTAACTTCAATCCCTAAAGCCAAAGACTTCCTTGTCAGGCATGGGACTAAGTTGGAGCAGGATGCAACTGAAAAGGTTGCATCTGGAACTAAACAAATGGATTCCACAGTACAAGATGAAGAGATGGGTGCTACATCCAAAGACTTTAGTGGGCTGTTTGCATAAAAATGGCCTTGAACTGTCTCACATGGAATATAAATGGGGCAAACGCCTCTCAAAAAAGAACAATTTTTCATTATTTGAAAAAATTGAAACATGATGTGATATGCCTACAAGAAACTCATGTAAGGAAAAAAGATATAAATATTTTATAAATAAAAATTTGGGACAATAATTTATTTCAGCAGGTTTGGAGAAAATTAATGGCCTTGTATTATATGTTAAACCACATTTGAAACCACGTTTATTATTAGCTGATGAGTATGGTAGATATATAGCAGTTGAAGTGGAACTCTATGTATTTAAATCTATTATTGTGGGAGTATATGTACCAACTGAAGTTAAAAGTAAATTTTTTATGAAACTTTTGAATGAATTGTCATCTTTTTCATACCAAAGTTGGTGTTTAATGGGGGACTGGAATGGAGGTATTTCTCCACTGATTGACAGAACATCTGAGAAACAAATTAAAATTAAACAAGGGAAATTACCAAAATCTTATTTTGATTTGATGGACAATTTGGCATTGGTGGACTCTTGGAGATAGAAAAATGGACTGGCAAAGGATTATACTTTTTATTCAGAGAGACATAAATCTTTTTCAAGAATTGATATGATATGGATTTCAAGGGACTTGGCGAATAAAGTTTCTAAAGTAGATATTTTACCAAAGACTTTTTCTGATCATAATCCTGTAAGTATGACAATAAAGAAAACATTAAGGACACATAGATGGAGACTGAATGAATTAATTTTACAAAAATAAAAGTTTGTGGAGGATTGTAAGAGGAAATTAAATGATTTTTTTTTCATATATTAACTTGGACAATGAAATAGATTTAAAACTGTTTGGGATACTAATAAAGCGGTTATGAGGGGGCATTTTATCCATCATAACCATAGTCTCAAGAAGAAATCTCAACAAAAGTTACAAACGGTTTTGGATCAGATCAAGCTGAAAGAAACTGAGCTACAGAAAAAACCAACAGATAACAATATTGTGTACCAACTTAAGTTATTACATCAGCAATTGTCAATGTTGACTGTGAAAGAAATAGAAACAAAGTTGAAATATGCTGAACAGAGACATTTTGAATTCGCTAATAAACCAGGAAGATGGTTAGCATATAAATTGAGGAAAGAAAGAGAGAAGAAAATGATGTTAAAGATTCAAGAAGAAAATGTGGAATTATTGGATAATGAGAAGATTAAGAAAGCATTTTATAGTTTTTTCTCTAACCTGTATAAAAAACAAGAAGTCTCCTTGGAGAAGACAGATGAATATTTGAATAAACAAGATTTACCAAAACTTTCACAGTCACAGGGAGCAACACTGAATAATCCTACAACTACTTTTGAAATAGTTGCAGCCATAAAAAGAACTAAATTGGGAAAAGCACCAGGTCCTGATGGCTTACCTACATTATATTATAGATGTTTTGAAGAACAGATTCTTCAACCTTTTCAAAGACCGATGAACTCTATTTTGTTAGTTTCCGCAATACCAGGTCATGGAAAGAAGCTAACATTGCACTTTTACCAAAGGAAGGACAAGACCCTTCTCTAATTAAGAATTACAGACCAGTTTCATTGTTGAACCATGATTATAAAATATTTGCTTCAATACTGGCTGAAAGAATGAAGAAAATTTTACAGGAATTTATCCACCACGATCAATGTGGGTTGTTACCCAAAAGACAACTAAAGGACAATGTAAGAATTGTTTTGGACACTATAGAATATTTACAATATCATAATGAATGTCAAGTGGCTCCTGTCTTCCTAGATGCAGAGAAAGCTTTTGACAATTTGAACTGGAGTTTTATGTTTAAAGTCTTGGAAAACATGGACTTTGGTGAGTATTTTATTCAGGGAATCAAGTCAATTTATATACCTCAAAAGGCAAGCATCATTGTGAATGATGAGTTAACTGAACCATGTCATATACAAAAAGGGTCAAGACAAGGATGTCCTTTGTCACCTTTGCTTTTATTTTGGTGTTGGAAGTTTTTAACAGAGATATTAGAAGAGACGAACAAATAAAGGGCTTAAAGATTTAAAATGACATCTTTAAACTGAGGGCTTTTGCTGATGATTTAATTTTGATACTACAAGATCCTCTGGATACTGTGGAACATCTGATGAAGTAATTGAAAGAATTTGGGTCATGGGCAGGACTTAAAGTAAATAAAAAACAAACAAAGATGCTGACCAAAAATATGACTTCGTTCAATCAAGAACTGTTGATGGGTAAGATTGGTTTTAAGATTGAAAAAAGGTTAGATATTCAGGGGTGATTTTATCAACCAAGAATAGTATGTTGTTTCAGAATAATTATGTTAAACTTTGGAATGATGTGAAAAAAACCCTGTTAAAATGGGGAAAATTACAAGTGTCTCTTATGGAGAGAATATCTGTGATTAAGATGAATGTTTTGCCTAGGATGTTGTTTCTTTTTCAGACTTTACTTATTTTGTTGACAGATTTACCAGAAGGATATCTCTAAGTTCATTTGGCAAGGCAAGAAACCAAGAATTAAATATAAATTATTACAGGATGCCAAAGAACAAGGAGGCTTGGGTTTACCTGATTTAAAACTGTATTTTGAGGCCTGCTGTTTGCTTTGAATGAACGAATGGATAACTTTGAAGAATAAGAAGTTATTGCAACCTGAAGGACATGAATTGAGATTAGGTTGGCATGCCTAACAGTGGTATGATAAAGTTAATAAAGATTTTAAAAACCATTTTGTTAGGAGTGCCATAATGTGGGCTTGGAACAAATATAAAGCAAGACTGTCCCCTAATGTACCATGGTGGTTGTCTTCTCATGAAGCATTTGTTAGAAGAGAAAATGTGGGGGGAACGAGTTGGTTAAATTATCAAGATTTGTCAAATTTTGAGGAGGGCGAACCCAAGCTTAAAACAAGGGAACTGTAGAGTTGGAAGGTTTTACATGTCATTGGTTTACATATGTACAATTGTTAGAATGTTTTAGAGTGGATAAAATGAATTTTAGATTTGTTAATGAAACAACTCAATTCAAAATGGAACTCTGAATAAATGATGAACATGTTATTACAAAGATGTATATAATATTGTTACAGATGAATTTAGAAGATGAACAAGTTAAAGAACGTATGATTAAATGGGCTAAGAATTATGGATACAATATTACATTGGAGCAATGGGAGAACATGTGGAACAAAGGTTTGAAATTTACTTTGAATTATAGCTTAAAAGAGAATTTTTATAAAATGATGTATAGTTGGTATTTAAACTCTGGATAACTTGTCAAAAATCTATAATGGAGTAATGAATGTCTGTTGGAAATGTTTTCTTGGTGAAGGAACTTTTTATCATTTTTGGCAGACTTGTGAAAAGGCCAAAAAATTCTGGGACCAATTATGTGCTAATATTCAGAAGATCCTTAAAGTGGACTTACAAAAAACTCCAGATCTGTTTCTCTTGGGCATGATGGAGAAGCAGCTCGAGAAACAACATGGGACTTTGCTTTTATATATGATTACAGCAGCCAGAATTTTATACGGACAAAGATGGAAAGATCCACAAATACTTTCAGTGGAGGACTGGATTATCAAACTGATGGAGCTGGCCCAAATGGCCATGATAACTGTGCTGACAGAGAAAATACTGTTTCTGGATTTGTTTCTGCTTGGCAACCACTTTTAGACTATTTGCTTGTGTCAGAAAAAAATGAAGTTTTGATTTTGGGTTTTGATGATTAAATGGTTTGATTTGATAGAAATAATGTTTCTAAGGTTTAACTAATGGTAAGAGATTATATTTGTAAATGTATTCATATCTGTATTGGGGAAGGTTGGAAGTCACTTTGTTTCTGCTCCCTCTGTTCTGCACTTTTATAGTTTTTCTTTTTTCTTTAGACCTGTAATCTATCTGTTCTATATTCTGTATTTTGTATTTTAATTACATTTGGAAAATTAATAACATTCTTATTAAAAAAGTGATTGCTGCTTTGAAGGTATTTCACTTGCCAGACACTCAGTGGGGAACCTGAAAGAGGGTATGAACCTATGCTATATAGCTGTTACAATGTTAATGTTTCTTCCAGAGATTTTAACTCCAGCCTTGGATTCCTCAAGCCCAGCATGTTGCATGATGTGTTCTGCATACGGGTTGACTAGGTAGGGTGAGAGTATACAACCCTGCCATACTCCTTTCCCAATCTTAAACCAGTCCGTTGTTCCATGGTCTGTTCTTACTGTTGCTACTTGGTCGTTATACAGATTCTTCAGGAGGCAGACAAGATGACTTGGTATCCCCATACCACTAAGAGCTTGCCACAATTTGTGATGGTCCACACAGTCAAAGGCTTTAGAATAGTCAATAAAACAGAAATAGATGTTTTTCTGAAACTCCCTGGCTTTTTCCATTATCCAGCGGATATTGGCAATTTGGTCCCGAGTTCCTCTGCCTTTTCTAAACCCAGCTTGCACATCTGGCAATTCTCGCTCCATGAATTGCTGAAGTCTACCTTGTAGGATCTTGAGCATTACCTTACTGGCATGTGAAATGAGTGCCACTGTTCGATAGTTTGAGCATTCTTTAGTGTTTTCCTGTTTGGGTATGGGGATATAAGTTGATTTTTTTCCAGTCTCATGGCCATTCTTGTGTTTTCCAAATTTGCTGGCATATAGCATGCATTACCTAGACAGCATCATCTTGCAAGATTTTGAACAGTTCAGCTGGGATGCCGTCGTCTCCTGCTGCCTTGTTATTAGCAATGCTTCTTAAGGCCCATTCAACGTCACTCTTCAGGATGTCTAGCTCTAGCTCACTGACCACACCGTCAAAGCTGTCCCCGATATTGTTATCCTTCTTATACAGGTCTTCTGTATATTCTTGCCACCTCTTCTTGATCTCTTCTTCTTCTGTTAGGTCCTTGCCATCTTTGTTTTTGATCATACCCATTTTGGCCTGGAATTTACCTCCGATGTTTCTAATTTTCTGGAAGAGGTCTCTTGTCCTTCCTATTCTATTATCTTCTTCCACTTCCACGCATTGCTTGTTTAAAAATAATTCCTTATCTCTTCTGGCTAACCTCTGGAATTTTGCATTTATTTGGGCCTATCTCCCCCTATCACTGTTGCCTTTTGCTTTCCTTCTTTCTTGGGCTACTTCTAGTGTCTCAGCAGACAGCCATTTTGCCTTCTTGGTTTTCTCTTTCTTTGGGATGTATTTTGTTACCGCCTCCTGAACAATGTTGCGAACTTCTGTCCATAGTTCTTCTGGGACCCTATCTACTAAGTCCAGTCCCTTAAATTGATTCTTCACCTCCACTGCATATTCCTTAGGAATATTAGTGAGCTCATATCTAGCTGATCTGTGGGTCTTCCCTAATCTCTTTAGTCTGATCCTAAATTGTGCAAGAAGAAGTTCGTGATCTGAACTACAGTCAGCTCCAGGTCTTGTTTTTACCAACTGTATAGATGTCCTCCACCTTTGGCTGCAAAGGATGTAGTCAATCTGATTTCGGTGTTGTCCATCTGGGGAAGTCCATGTATAAAGCCGTCTCTTAGGTTGTTGGAAGAGAGTGTTTGTTATGCAGAGTGAGTTGTCTTGGCAAAATTCTATCAGCCTATGTCCTGCTTCGTTTTGTTCTCCCAGGCCATGCTTACCTGTAATTCCAGCTGTCATTTGACTGCCCACCTTAGCATTCCAGTCTCCTGTGCTGAAAATAAGATCTCTTTTAGGCGTGTTGTCCAGTAGGTGCTGCAGATCCTCATAGAACTGCTCTACTTTAGCTTCTTCAACATCTGTGGTTGGGGCGTATATTTGGATCACTGTGGTGTTAGATGGCTTGCCCTGAATTTGAATTGAGATCATTCTATCGTTTTTTGGATTGTATCCAAGCACTGCTTTAGCCACTTTACTATTAATTATGAAGGCTACTCCATTTCTTCTGTGGTCCTCTTGTCCACAGTAGTAGATCTGGTGGTCATGTGATGTGAAGTGGCCCATTCCAGTCCATTTCAGTTCACTGATGCCCAAAATGTCTATCTTTAATCTTGACGTCTCACCAATAATCACATCCAATTTGCCCTGGCTCATAGATCTTACATTCCAGGTTCCAATGGTGTGTTGATCCTTAGAACATCGGATTTGCCGTTCACCACCAGCACCGTCGGCCGCTAGCCGTCCTTTCGGCTTTGAGCTAGCTGGGTCATCACGTCTGGGGCTAGTTGAACTCATCCTCTGTTCCTCCCCAGTAGCATTTTGACCATCTTCCGACCTGGGGGTCTCATCTTCCGATGGTATACCGACATATCTCTGGTTGTACTGATCCATTTAGTTTTCACGGCACGAATACTGGGGTGGGTTGCCATTACCTTCCCCAGGGATCGCATTTAGTCTGACCTCTCTGTCATGACCTCCCCGTCTTGGGTGGCCCTTCACGGTTTAGCTCATGGCATCATTGAGGTGCTCAAGCTCCAGCACCACGACAAGGTAATGATCCTTTGCTGAAGATTTGTGATTTTACTGGTTTATATTAATGTATCTTGCTTGGGAATTGTTTTTAATAAAAGCAGGCTTATTTTTGGTTTTGGTTTTAGAAATGAAAAAATAATAAAATTAAAATAAAATAAAATAAAATAAAATAAAGGAACATTGTCAGGCCCCCTAATTCTGGAGGAGCACATTCTGACTTCTGGAATTACTAGTATTCTGTCTGATAGTGACTTGTATATCAGACAAATTTTTCTTTCTAGGATTCAAATAATGTGTTTATTAAGCCTTTTCACTTGTACAACTTTGTTACTAACTACATTGATAATAAACACATAATTTTTATATTTACTTAAAAAAAAATAGAACCAAACACACACCATCATACAGTAATTCATGTTCAGTCTCAGGACCTTAATTTTCATATAAACATCCTTAAGATTATTCTGCTGTATCTAAGAAGTCACTGATTAAAAGGTGCTTTTTAAAAATGAATCGAATCCCATACTATACCGTCATATTTGTTTCAGGAAAAATATTGGGTAATCATTGTGTACCATTTCATTAATTTCCTTCCATCCTAACACCTGATTACGCACTTGCTCAACTGCGATCAACGTACTCATGTTGCAATTCGTAATTTGGTAGTTTTATTGTAGCCTTGGGGAGAATACCACTGTCCATTGTTTTAAATATGATTAATATACAGATCCATGCACTGCCTTGTAATTGTGTATTAGGCATGCAACACCGCCATTTTCCTAATAGCTATGTTGTTGCCCTATTTACTTCACTGTTATTGTTTGCATGTAGAATAATAGCATTTTGTGACTTATTTAATCATAGTAGAACGTGTATAGCTGACTTTAGTCCTTTCTTCTTTAAATAATCAGCCATAATCAATCAAACCATCATTTTGATTGACTGAGCATTTATAGTATTTTATTTATTTAACTATTTTTATCCCACCTTTCTGCTCAGACAAGCTCTCAAACCAGCTAACAAACTTAACAGAAAATGCAAAGATTTTTAAAAACAACAATAAAAAGTAAAGATTCACTAAGTTAAAAAAGAAGTAAGGCTGAACTTAACTTCTGGTGTCTAGTGGAAAATATAAAAGTCATTCTAAAATCAGTTATGTTCTAGAGAGACAGTCCTCTGTTTGTGGAAGCATCTCCAGAAAAGTCTCACTAATTTTGGAATACCATTCCCCCAGAGATTTATTTATTTATTTATCAAATTTTGTCACTGCCCATCTCCCCCAAAAGAGAGACTCTGGGTGGTTTACAATCAAGCTAAAAAGATTAAAATACAATAAAAGCAAGATATATTACATAACATATAAATATAAGTATAAAGTATAAAATAGCATCCAAGATGGCAATGAAAGTTCTGATTCAGATTTATAAATACATGGGGACCACTTTAAGGCACTAGCCACCCCCAGGATTGACTACCCCCCTTCGTGCCCCAAGCAAGATAGCAGAGCCAGGTCTTTAACTTTTTCGGAAGGTCAGGAGACAAGGGGCTTGCCTCACATCTGGGGGAAGAATGGTGGGGGCCATGGCAGAGAAGGCCCGGTTCCAGGACACCGCCAATCGACATTCTCTCATGGATGGGGTCTGCAACATGCCCTCTCTGCATGACCGGGTGGGGTGGGTCGATGTAATGGGGGTGAGATGGTCTCTCAGGTAACCTGGACCCATGCCATGTCAGGCTTTAAAGGTGATAAGCAACACCTTGAATTGGACTCAGAAGCAGACTGGCACCCAATGCAGCTTGTGAAGCAATGGCGTGATGTGTGCCGATCTGGGGACACCAAAAATTGCTCTCGCAGCCACATTTCGGACTAGGTGTCGCTTCCGGATACTCTTCAAGGGTAGCCCCATGTAGACCACATTGCAATAGTCTATACAGGAGATGACTAGGGCATGAGTGACTGACCGGAGGACCTCTCGATCCAGGAAAGGGCACAACTGGCACACAACATGAAGTTGAGCAAAGGCCATCCTGGCCATGGCTGCCACCTGCTCTTTGAGCAGGAGTTGTGAGTCTAGGAGGACCCCCAGATTCTGTACTGGGTCTGTCTGGGGCAGTGCAACTCCATCCCAAACTAGAGATGGTAAGTTCCCGGATACAAAGGAGCCTCCAACCCATGGCCACTCTGTCTTACTAGGGTTCAGGGTTCCCCATCCAGACCCCTACAGCCTCCAGGCACAGAAAGAGGGTGGTCACAGCATCACTTACATCACCCAGGATGGAGATGTATAATTGGGTATCATCAGCATATTGATGATACCTCATCCCATGGTGATGGATGATCTCGCCCAGATGGTTTCATGTGGATGTTAAAAAGGAGTGGGGAGAGTACTGAACCTTGCGGAACCCCACAAAATAGGGGTTGTGGGCCGGATCTCTCACTCCCTATCAACACCAATTGGGACCAGCCCTGGAGGAAGGAGGTAAGCCAGCAAAAAAACATGCCACCCACCCCCAACTCCCTGAGCCGACCCAAAAGGATACCATGGTCGATGGTATCTAAAGCCGCTGAGAGGTCAAGACCGCAAGGATGGCTGCACTGCCCCCATCCCGCTCCCACCAGAGATCATCCATAAGTGTGACCAATGCTGTTTCCATCCCATCTATTAGACATCCCTGATCCTGTTGGCTTTTTGCAAGGTCTTAAAGACATGGTTCTATAACCAGGCCTGGGGATCTGGAGGGCTGGCTGAGCCCAAGCAATTGTTGTGTTGATCGTGATTCAATGCACGATTCATAACTGTCAGTCTTGGCATATGGAACAGTAGGACAATCATTGCTCCTTTTGATTAATCCTTGCACAAAGAAACACTGCTGACTGACATCTTGGCATTGCCCAAGCTCACCCAAATCACTGAATTTTAAAAAATGCATCTCCCATTTATTCTTTATGCATTGGGTGCAGGTGAAATGAAGGAAAGATGAGGAATCCAATTTGTGGGGAGATGCTATCCATTAGGAATGGACACCATTGGATGCAACCCAACTGCTTACTAATATGAACTTGTATGTTCTGACAAACAAGCCATGATTCCAAATTCTTTTAAAATGTACAGTCTAATCCCATGTATATCTACTCAAAAGTAATCCCCATTTCATTCAATGGGACTTCTTCCCAGGTATGTACAGGGGGACAATATTTGAGGGGTTGAGGGACTCAAATCAGCCACTCAGCCTCCCAAAGTGATACAGGAAGACCTGTACCAATATGGTGCTTTTGCTGCAAGAGGTGGGGCTGAACTTTTTGGCCCATTATTTTTGATTTTCATCAGATAAACTAACTACCAACCCAACTGCCTCAGCCCTGAAAAAGAGCTTTAAAATTCTATTCCTAACCTTAATTTTGATTTTAAAATGTTGCTAAGATTTGGTTATTTTGCTGCTGAATTTCACTGGTGCAATTTTGAATTCTGCGTTCATACAGGCCAAGGGTTCCTTACACTGGTGTATAGCCTTAATAAAGCTTAAGACACAATTACCTGGAAGTAAATCCTAATATCCAGAGACTGAGTAAAGATGGGTTGGATTTACCTTGAATATTCTTTAATGTGTGACTTTTCTGGTTAAATTAGAAGACCTTTAAAAGGCCCCACTGAGAATTTCTGTTTTAAATGAAAATAACAGAACACGTATCCAAAATGCATCATTTAAAAAACAAATTATGTAATGCATCATCTGTGTGTTCTATAATCTGTGAATAATATGACTAGGCATTTTATCTGAGGTCACAGTCTATATGACTAGTCATGTATCTTGGGTTTTCTTTTCCATTTGTTGATTAAATAAGATGGGATTGACTAAAACTCTTAATCAAGAATGGCAGTTTATAGATGAGCAGCATTTTTTTAGACAAGCTTTAAAAATATGTAGATGCTCAAACTCTGCTTTGTTAATAGTTTTAATATTTATTAGATAACACTTGGTATGGTAACAGAGTTTAATCTTTTGCTTGGATATATCTTTCTCTCTCATTTGATTACCTAATTACTGTCTCTTGGGTTATTACTGTGCGTTGTGCTTTTCCATTCCTTTTCAACTTTATTTCTGCAGCTTGATAGTTATGGCACAGTAGTTTTGTGCAGTAGGATAGTTTAGTAATGGCTGTAGAACGTGTCACTTCATTAAGCAATTCATTTATGAGAATTTTCAGAGTACTGTAACTGCTGGCTACTTGGCTTGTTTTTTATGAGAAACTTGGAGAGAAGGCAGAGAGAAGATGGGAAAGTGCTAAAACAATACGGTTTCCTAACAACTTCAAATCCTGAGAGTTTTTCTTTTATAGCTTTATCTTAAAATCTACTTTCTGTTCTCTTGAGAGGCAGCTAATGCCTAGCTCTCTTTATCCAAATGGTGCATCCCAGCTTGGGATTAGAATAAAGCCAAGTTACAATTAAGTCTAGCTCCATGTTTTTTTCACCAGTGGATAATACCTGAAAAGGGTGGGAACTTGAAGCATGAAACTGGTGAGACAATGAAATTGCTGGAGTTAATATGGGAATCCTATAAGGACTAAGCTCTCAGAGGCTCTATTGTCAGCATGGATGAGATTGGCGTTGTTTGCAGTCAGAAATTAGGAAGCATTGTTTAAGATGCCATCTAGAGACTTCATGTCTATCCCTGGGTGGCTCCTCCTAGTTCCTCCCCCAGCCGATTCTCCTTTCTGGTGCCACCTCCTCCTCCACAAGTTCTCTTTTTTTCCCATTCTTTGAAGAGAATTTGAGTGCAGGACAGAACAAAATAACAATCATACCCAGCAGCACCTTAATTGTCCCAGAAAATGTTGAGCAGAGAGAGGAGGAAGCGAGGAGCAATGCTGATTTTGGGAACCCCTAGACTGTAACGGCACACATCTGGTAATTCAGCCCTAATGGCTGAACAGGACAGGAACAGAATGAGAACTCTCCTTACACAGGGTCTCTCGAGTTGAAAAGAGAAGGTAGGCATCAATTGCAGAGACTCCTGATCCACAAATGGATCCTTTGCGTTCTGGGGTGGTTGTAGAGTTTTAAAGTGCAAGATGGTTGCCTTAAGCCCTGCAGGTACTAGAAGTACCCATTGCACCTTTTAAAACTCCCGAAGCCTCCTCTCCAAACAGGCCCAATCTCTGTCATTTTGGGAGGGTGGCCCTCAGTACACCATGATATGGCCACAGAGCCAACTGAAGTTATGTTTATCTGCGGTAAAATGTCAGCAAGAACGTTTTATTCGCTTCTATTCTGGACCTGACAAGGGGATGCAGGGATAGCAACTGTGGTTTTCATTTCATAGAAAAATAGTAAACATCTTTTATGAGTTTTTGGATCATGCAATTCACTGCTCATACACAGTGCAACTTTGGAACTGAAACATTCTATAAAATGCTGGTGTTCCATATAAGCTAAATATTATGGATGCAATCTTAAAGGACATGGAGGTAGCACTGTAAAGATCAAATGAATAATTCCAATAGAAATTTGTTTTCTGCTATTTCAAGTACCTATAGATTAGGTGTGGAGGGGTGGAATACTTTTCTTTTCCTCCAAGAAAAAGCTTGTATTATTTTATTGGCTACAAGTATGCTTCAGCAACTAGAACAAGTCACAGTTGCTCATCGGTTGCTTTAGCAAATAGATTAGATTAGATTTTTAATAACATCAGAGGAGCAATATAGCAAGCACTCAAGTCTGGAACTGTATCAACCTGCTACAGTTCTTTAATTATAGTCAGGTAGTAATTTGTTTTGTGAGATGTGGTATGCTCCTGGAACTACATTATAACTAGTTGATTAAATTCAATAGATTCTATGGAAAGGGCACTTGCGGGATGAAAGAACAGTGTGCCTGTCACATTATTTCTCACTGCAACTGATGTCAGGCACAGAGGTGGCATAGCTATTATTGGTTTACACATCTGGAGGAGCCAGTGCTGGGAAAGTCTAACAATGTAAAGTTCATAGGGATTTTGAACAGTATTTGCATCTCATTCTTAAGTTTATCTTCTTCTCCCAGCTTGATCCATTCTGAAAATGAAATTTGTTCCTCGAGATGGCTCCCTATAACTCATTCAGTGAACAGTGCAACCCTCTATAAATAGGTCTGAAATGTTAACTTTGAGGTTTTTCCTTGGACTGTTTACTTAAGCTACAATCAATAAGCATAGGTATATGAGTTTGACTGGCAGCTAGTTGAAGATGGAAAGGTAGAGGTACATCATCGATCAATACACAGTTGATTGACGTCACTCTTGCCTGTAATGGCAATATCCATTAGATAAGAAAAGTTCATGGAGGGATAACTGAGTTAATGGTTAATAGACAGAAGTTGGCCTTTACATCCCTGCCCTGTCTACGTGTTTCCATAGGCATCTTGCTCTGAAATCCATTTCTCTTCACTGACTGAACAGACAAAGGAGAGACCTCTCTATATGAAAAGGCCTTGCAATTTAAGCTACAGTATGCCCTAGTTTATCTATGTGTCTTCATTTCTGTGCCCATGATAGGGTATATCCTGTGAAAAAGAAGCAAAAGAATTTTGGAGCTAATTTTTATATACAACATAACATTTACATGTTTTTCCTTTAAGTCAATATCTTTTTGTTGTATGAAATTCCCTGGTATTTCATCTCCAATATTTAGTGAAAGAGATTCCATTCTCCACATTGATTGATTATCTTAGTAAGCAGTTGTCAATTATAGATTCATTAATATTTGTAAAGCCTTTAAAAACATACTTGATTAGTTTGCCATATTATTAGACCATCTCCTTGATACCTCTGCTGCTCAAATCAGTTCTAAAATACTAAGTAATGTATAAAGTGTATGTGGATATTTCTCATTGCTTGAGTTCCCCATGGCCATCACTTCTTGCATGCAGTACTGAGCTACCTTGATTTATAAAGCTGCAGTTTTCCCTGATTTACACTTGATTGGCAACCTTTATTTCTTAGGGCAGAAGTGGCCAACCTGTACATTTTATTGCCACTCTCTCTTCTATGGGCATATAAATGAAGAGGCCTGTGTATTAACCAACATTAGATGCCCTAACCACATTACTCATCTCCTGCTGTTGGTCTTGCATTGGCTTCCAGTAGGTTTCTGCACACAATTTAACTTAGAAGCTGTAGAAGAGAACCAAAATGTCCTTGAAGAAGGAATTCAGTGGTCATTATGTAAACATAGCCCAGATAGAGAAGAGGGGGTGAGGGAAAAAAATCAAGATTGCCCTGCCTTGGTTTTCTTTAGTATAAGAGGGGGAGGGAGAAAGAGAGGGACTCTTTCAATTTTTCAAAGTTGTGTTATGATTGATGGGTGGATGGATGGATTGATTATGTGCCATCAAGTCATTTTGGACTCTTAGCTAGCAACTCTATGAGCCTCGTATGGCACAGAGTGGTAGGTGGCAACATTGCAACCAAAACTCTCCCCACGACCCGAGTTCGATCCCAGTGGAAGCTGGAGTCTCGGGTAGCTGGCTCAGGTCAGCTCAGCCTTCCTTCCTTCCAAGGTCAGTAAAAGAGTACCTAGCTTGCTGGGGAAGGTGATGTCTGGGGAAGGCAATGGCAAACCACCCCGCTATAGTCTGCCAAGAAAACGTTGTGAAAGCGGTGTCCCCCCAAAGGGTCAGACATGACTCAGTGGTTGCACAGGGGACCTTTCACCTTCCACTTTTTCACCAGCAAACCTATAATAATTAAGTAGAGTTCCAGTAGTTCATACAGTGTCTGTTTTCTAACCTCATCTACCTCGAAGAGCAGATAAAAGCACTATGTGGAATGGCATTGAGATACCTTCAGGACCACCTCTTTTGATTAGAACTTACCTGTCCAATACAAATATCCTGGGACAAGTTGCTTGTAATTCCTATGGCAGTGAGATCACTGGGGACAGAGACATGAAGATACGTTCTTCTGTATGGCTCTCTTGTTTTGGAACAGCCTCCCCTCCCTGGCAAGTAAGATTTGTCCTAATCCTCTTGACCTTCTGGGACCACATCAAAGAGGATGTCTTCTGGAGGATCTTTGACTAGTTAGGCAACACCACAGGCATTTTTTATATGTTGCCCCAGTTTGGGGAATTTCTTTTTATTTTATTATATTTATGTGTCTTATTTTACTATGGACATTTTATGTCTTTGTATACCACTGAGAGTTGTATGATTGCATTGGTATAAAAATCCAATCAATCTATCAATCAGTCTGAAAAGTGATGCCTATAATTCCCCTTCACACACTTTTTGGGTTGTCAGTATATAATTCAGCTGGAAGGGTCGTATATTGTACAGGGTGTGCGGACTGTATTTTAAACAAAAAGCCTTAATTGAATTTTTTATTATAACAATTGTCTTGGTAAGCCTGGGACCCAAATAAGTTGCTAATTTTGTAGACTTAATAGATGGGGGATGTTTGTGAGACACTGTGAGAAAATAAACTGGTGCTATCTTAATCATTAGTTTCTCAAGTACATTGCAGGTGGCCATTGTATAAATTCCTTCTCACAATTATATTGCTTCTGCATGTGTACAAATTAGCCATTTTAGACAGTCCTAACCAAGCTGCATTTTGCTTTAACTGGAGTAACAATTTAAATTAATAGCTTAGTAGCTCATGTAACTCAGGCTCAGAAAACTAATTTATTAGTACATCTGATCAATTAACTTTTTCCACAACTTATAGCTCTTAATTAGAACATGTGATTTTCACCATTTAATTGAACCAATGTATACTGATAGAATTCTTCTTTTTTAAATTCTCATCCCCCCACCCTGGCCCTTCCTAGGAGGAAGATAGGGTACCATTAATGAAGTATAACTAGGTCACCACTGTAGAGTGATCAGCAGAAAGATTTAGCTTGAATTGTCCTACACCCTCAGTGAAGAACAACCAAGCAACCCCTCCTGTAGAATCCCAGTGTTGCCATCAACATGGTTTCTTCACCTTAAGATCCAGCCCTAGCTACTCTTTCCCATATCTTCAAATGTTATTGAATTTTCTAAACACGTACCATGAAGTATTGCTTAACAGTTCCTTGGTGATTTGTAGTCACTGGCTGGTATTTGTATTTGCAGCTGATATCTGATTCCTATACACACTGTCAGTAACAAAGAAAGAAAGCAAGAAAGAAAATCCTTCCAGTTTCCCAGGGGCAGATCTACTATGAAACTAATGAAGCTTAAGCTTCAGGGCCCCTAATCCCAGAGGGGCCTCGGAAGTAACTTTAGTCCACATTGCTTAAACATTTTGGGTCTACTGTATGAGAAGGGTTTTTTAAAAAATAATATTAATAATATGGCATAATAACAGTTCAAGCTTCAGGGCCACAAAAATGTAGGTCCGCTGCTGCTCTCTTCAATATACCTGAAAGATCTAGGCCCACCCACATGCATCATTTAAACTACCCATTTTGTTTCATCCCTTAAATCCCTTCATGTTATCACCCTGTGAACAGAGGACCTCCCTCTCCTCCAAAGACATTAAAGATAGCCAAGGGCTACAAAACTATTACCTACACCTTCTTCTAAGAAAAGCGTCATGGTCTAAAATCCCATATTGAAACAAAGATCACTAGCCAATTCACAAAGATTGGATATTGTGGCTGAAAACAAAAGAACCTATGAGAAGTCTTATGACTTTGATTGCTCACAAATATGAGAATGTAAAGCAGGGGTGTCCAACCCGCGGCCTGCGGGCCACATGTGGCCCTGAATGGCTAGTAATGTGGCCCCCCCAAATTGTAAACTTTTAACATTATTTGGTGATTTTTTTTCGAACTGCCAGCGCCTATCATTGGAATTGCTGCTCCCACTGCCACTGCTTGGAAGTGAGAGCCAAGCGCAGCCTGAAAGTGGGGGAAAAAAGGGAAAGGAGGGGAAAAAGAGGGAAGGAAAAAGGGGCAGAAAGTGAAAACAAGAGGCAGATTGAGTGGAGCACAGAGGAAGCCGCTTCCCGGTGGGAGCAGGGGAGGGAAAGAAAGGCCGGCAGTGGGTAGCTGAGCCTCCTCTCCCTGGTGGGGAGCTGCTGCTGCTGCTGCTGCTCCTCCTCCTCTGTGCACAAGGTGCCATTGAGCGAGCAGAGGAGGGAAGAGGAAGGCAGGCATGCAGGCAGGGGGCTGGCCTGGGTGCGGGGCAGGCGGAGTGATCACCCTCCCTCCTTCCCAATCTGGCCGCCGGGAGAGAGCGCGCATGGCTGCAGCGATGGCCCCTTGAGCCTGTGCCCACCACACTGCACTGCCTTGCCCCGCATGCCCATCCTCAAAGAGAGGTGGCCTTTGCCCACTGCATGGCTTGCGGGGCGTGCTGGGGGCTGCATCTGGATGGTGGGAGCTGTGGTCCTGTGCATCAGGAGGCAGGGGCTCAAATGTTTTTTGGGGACACTGCTGAGTTTGGCGGGGGAGGGGGGCAGTGTGGGGGGTCTGGGGGTGGATTAAAAGGCACAGTCCAGCTTATATTTCAAAACTGAAAGGCAAAAGGCAGAACTGAAGTACTCTGGCCACATAACGAGAAGACAGGATACCCTGGAGAGGATGCTGATGCTGAGGAAAGTGGAAGGCAAAAGGAAGAGGGGCCGACCAAGGGCAAGGTGGATGGCTGATATTCTAGAGGTGATGGACTCGTCCCTGGGGGAGCTGGGGGTGTTGACGACTGACAGGAAGCTCTGGCGTGGGCTGGTCCATGAAGTCACGAAGAGCCGGAAGCGACTGAACGAATAAACAACAAACCCAAACCTGGCTTATATATTTTACGTGTGGCCCAAGACAACTCCTCTTCATTCCATGTGGCCCAGGGAAGCCAAAAGATTGGACACCCCTGATGTAAAGTATTCATTTTTGAATCTTACAATTTATTTAAAGCAACACAGAAAGATTTATCTTGTGATTTGAACCTGTAGTAAGATCTTGGTTACTGCAGTTATTATAGTGGGAATATGAACTGAAAAAAGTTATGGGTGGCATCCATCTAGGTTGTATTTTGTTTGCCCTGTGAGAATAGTTGCTAATTTAATTTTAAGTACATCTTCCAGAATGAATTACAGGTGACAGATATGGGAAAATAGCAAACCTAATATCCAGCTGCACCTTCCTGCAGATATTCTTTATATTTGTCAATTTACCAAATCTATTTTATTTCCAATAATTATGAAAGTTTCAAAACTTTGTGGAAGCACAAGTGAATTTACAATACTAAGAATGTAATTCTCAAGCTGATGATCTCTAGGAAGAACTTGAGATGCTTGCAGTGAGAAACAAGCTTCAGAATAACACTGGCAAAGCTTAGATCATGGTGACTTCAAATTTTGTATGCTGTATAAGAGCTTTATGCTTTGGTTCTATATTAGAGATATTTTTCAAAGCTTTCTGAGCATCACCTGCTTTTTTTTTACCATGCTGATAACTCAGAGTTTGCTATTTGTCATCTATACATAGAGTATATAAATGACAGGAGCATTGGGGTGGCATCCATGCGACTGAAGCCCTGCCCCTTTTTGCACATTTCACATTCACCAACAAGTTACCCTCAGATGGACTGATAGAATCTGTTTTGTTCTGAGCAAATGGTAATACAGCAGCTTGTCCATCCTCTTGGGGAAGATCAGAAATCAGAAGGAAGCGCCAGCTCCAGGGAATCCATATCTGAATTTAGTCCTGCAAATAAAAAGAGGTTTGGCACATTTATGTATGGAAATGCCCCTTATATAAAACATTAAGAGGAAAATGGCTTTTTCCTTTAGTGTCAGGGGGAGGAGTGCAATTGTCTGCGCTGTTAACAATTTGCTGCTGGCACTATATCTGGACGATTTGTTCAATTGAGGAGAGAGAATTAAAGTGTTATATTTGGCTTTTATTTTCAGATTTCAACCCCCCTAGCTACAATTAATTTACTTTGCATTTACTGAGAGTTATTCCTATTATCTAATGTAATTTTTTTTCTACAGCTGGATATTATATACAGAAAAAATACTGCTGCTTTAGAGAATCATTACCAGACTGAAGATGCAAATAAATAAATAACCAATTGTTGTCAGAGTTATGGAATGGCTCAGTAATAATTTTCATTACTGTCCAGATGAACAAACTACCTTGTAGATGAAATTAAAACACACAGCATTTTTGCCATGAGTAACGTTAACACTGATAAAGAAGTAACCTAGGTCATCTTTAAATGAAAGTGCCCAAGTTGTTTTCATGGTGAAGTATGTAGACTGGTGTTTCTCAATGTTGGCAACTTGAAGATGTATGGACTTCAGCTCCCAGAATTCCTCAGCCAGCATGGCTGGCCAGGGAATTGTGGGAGTTGAAGTCCATGCATATTCAAGCTGCCAAGGTTGACAAACATGGATGTAGACCATGTTGAAATGATAGGTATGTTTGATTGCCTCAATCACTGATGTAAAACCCAAGCAAAACTGTTTTATCTTAGGCCGCTCTTCAGCTGCCACTGATTTTTGTAATTCCAAATTAAGTATCCCTTGGACATAGCTGGTTTCAGTTCATGATGAAAATGTGAACTAGCGGCAGCAGCTAGTCAAACCCGGCTAAGCTAGGAAGCTGCAAGAGGGTGATTATCCTTAGTTCTTGGATGAAGAGCCACCAAGCTCTGCTGGAAAGCCAAAACCCATTCTGGAAGAAGACTGGGGCAGACCACTTCTGTCATGCCAAGAGCACTGAATGGAAGTATGCGCATAAGTCCCCATGAGTGGAACTTGACTGACAGGCAGATTGACTTTTAATTATCACCCAAATGTCCCTTACTATGGCTTTGCACACAGTCTTGGGGCATTTGGGTGGGCAGGAGCCGTGGGAGGAACTCTTGTTTCAGTGCAGACGATTCCTAAGTAAGGACTGCATTATTTCTTGCCTGACCATTGAATCACAGATGGGCATTAAAGGGGACATGTATGGCTATGGTACTGAGCCTCATACCCAATGTCAGGGATAGGTACCCGTGTTACTAAAAGAGAAACAGGCCTTGAAATAATACAGCATGAATTTCTTCCCTTCGCTAATCCTTCCTGGAAAAGCAAAATGAGATAAGCAAAAGAAGGGGAACAAAAGAAATAGTTCTGTCTCTTACAGGATCTCCAGAGCAAAAGTCCAGAGAGTAAGAGAATTTTTAGTTACTTATTTTCAAGATTTGTAAGCCACCCTATAATTTCCCCCAAGACAATGTACAAAAAACATAGAAGCATTGAATAGAATTCAAACAATGAAAAGAGAACAATATAATCAAATCAGAAATAACAATCAGGAAACTGCCATTTAAGTCAATACTGTAGATAAGATTTTAGGACCCCCTTGAAGGCATGTAATAATGGGACTTGATATGTGCTAACTGGATCAATGTTTCACAACTGGGAAGCATTATCAAAAAGGTCCCCATCCTTTGTGTCATCATTCTAATTATTTTGTGCCTCAGATGGTGACTTATGAGGGTGATCAAGTTTATATGGGTGACCTGCATATTCAGTTCTTCAGGAGTATAATCCCACCTAGATCACCTGTAAAATTCCAGGACTGTGAATGCTTCAAAAATGATTCAGACAAAATGCTTCCGATCTCGTGAACAGAGACCTCCATGGTATTCATTAAAGCAGCCTGACTTCTTTCAGATTTTCACACAAGCTTGAAAAAAGATGCTATTGCTGCTTTAAGGCAGCCATATTAAGGAGCCTCTATTTTTTTCAGGCTCATGGAGAAGTCTGGAAAGGATTGTGTAAAATCAGAAGCACTTTTTCCAAAACGTTTTTGATGTGTGCACAATCCTGTAAAATTCTTTCCAGAAGATATAGAGTAGATCCATCATACCTCTATCTTGCCCAGGGTAAGTTTCATCCTGTTCACCCTTCTCCATCCTGGAACCTTTCCATGCCCCAGTCAAGAGTTCCATTGACCCCCATCTGGCTTCTCTCAACCATGCTTGACTGGAAGCAGTCACAACAGGCATTCAAGGGCACATACAGTTTCTGATAATGGTAGAAAAGTGAATGAAGCCTTTTTCAAAAGAATTCCAGTGACTGCTATGCATTGGATGCAAACCTGATTTACAGAAAAGCAAGGTCTAAAGTTCTGCACCTTTCCCCCCCCCCCCACCTGCCTGCATAATGGGCTTGAAGCCACTCTCTTTTGGGGGGACGGGAGGACAGTTTTTGCCTGTCTCTTGTTTTGCTAATGGATTACTCTGATTTTGGGCTGCTTGCTTTTGACTTTGTGAGTATGATTCCCCTCACTTCCTTTGATGCTGTCTTCTCCAAGATTCTTTCCTTTGATCCTGTCTCCATTTGCACACTGAGCTATGCCATGGTTTACTTAACTATTCTTTATTGAATAAACCCATTCACTAAGCTGCAAACCATGGCTCACAAGCTACAATGTCTAATCTGAAACCAGCACCTCCCCCCCATACTATCCAATATCATACAGCAAAATGTGTAGTTCGTGTTCTGTACTTTCTGACCAGAAATTAATTACAGTAGTTCTTTCATCTCCTACAGGATTCAGGTGAATGAGTTTTTGCTTTGTGTGAACAGATCACATCAGGTAGGACCTCTGCCCAAGTTTATTCAGGCAGGAGCATGTCCTGATGAGATCTGAGCAAGTGTACATCCAGCCAAATTTCTGTTTCTCTGTGACCATTAGTCAATGATTACAGTAAAACAGGCACACATGAAGTAACTCAGAAGAGGTCTGGTGACCTCAGATTAAACCTCAAATTAATTTTCAGGCAAAACACTCATTTTTTAAAAAGTGGATTATTGCTGGGGAAAGCTAAGCAATCCTTACATGATGCAGGCAAAATGAAGTCCCTTAATTATTCAAAGCTAGCCACATTAATATCATAATTATACTAATGGCTGCAGGTAATCTGTCTAATTTGTTTTCTGTCTGGCATGATGAGTGGATAGTAATTCTCTGCCGGTATAAGGGAAGCCAACCAACTTTCCCCTTCAGAATACAAACACCTTTTCAGCTTCATATATGCTTTATGGAGAGTCCCTCTTTCCTGCCTCTACCACAAAAGGACAACACTGTAGGAAATCAGAATTGCTGGGGGGCAACTCTGCTACTATGAATTTGGCCTCACCTGGTTTCTTCTGCTCAACCCTCTCCTCCGCTCCAACCCCCCCCCCAACAAACTTAAATTTGCTCCTAAGCACAAGTGGAAGAGGTGAGGAATTGTTCTGTTGGTTAGTTCTACCTCCAACCTTTCCTCCAGGAGCTTGAGGCAGCAATTCTACCTCCAATTTTATCCACAACTCAGTGGAGGAGGTTGGGCTGAGAGGGAAAGACTGGCTTAGAATCCCCTAGTGAGTTTCCATGGTGAGGATGGAGCTGAATCTGGGTTTCCCTGGTCCCAGACTAGCACCTTCACTCTTACACCACACTTTTTATTTTCATTTATTTACCACAAATTTATACCACCACACTCCAGAAGGCATAAGAAGAAAACTAAGTTTTTATGCAAATGCCCTCACTCTCAGAAATCTATCTACTACTGTATTAGACATGCAGGAGAAGGGCATCACTTCCAGGTTATGGAACACAGTCCTGGGGAGCTGCATTTGTTTCCTGCTCAAGCTTTCATTAGAAAAACTGTTTGTTTAACCAGAACAGTGATATTATTATTTCTGTTTTAGTGTACTTCTACTTTAGAAATGTAGAGAAGTGCCTTTTATAGAAGCAATTTTTGGAGGCTACATTCAATTTTGGGGGAGCTACTTGGGAGTAACAGTTTTGTATCCCTGCTTTTTTTTCTCTACATTACAACAATTGGCCAGTTCATTAAATGTTGTTCTGCTTGATGTAGGGTACATACAGTGAAGGCTGTTATTTTGTCTTTGTTTATCTGCAACCAAGGAGATGGAGGCCTCTGCAATTATATATTTAGAATTCAGGAAATGGACGGGGCATAGCTGAGATAGCCACTTGCAGAGAGAAATACAGAGGTAGCCTCTTTCTGCAGTTACTTTTCCAAGGACGTTGAGTTACATTTAAATGTTGAATGGGCAGCTCTATCTGTA
This sequence comes from Candoia aspera, assembly GCF_035149785.1. NCBI lineage: Eukaryota > Metazoa > Chordata > Lepidosauria > Squamata > Candoiidae > Candoia > Candoia aspera. The sequence continues at coordinate 56,202,624 of NC_086154.1, forward strand.
GAGTTAAGTAGATTAAATTATAGAAATCTTTTTCGGTGACATGTGAAAATTCCTGTTTGGGCCAACTGCTCCCCTTACTTCAGTGAGATGTATGCAAAAGACACACACATGCATAGACATCCAGAAAAAGAATAAATGTTCACAGTAATTTACAAGCATAATTAGATGGAATCAATTTGACAGCCACATTTGTATTTTAGGTGCAATTTAATTGAACAAAAAGCACTGTCAATCAACCAGAGATTGATTATGCAATTCCTTGCCAAAATTGGTCCTGAAAGTAATGCAGTTTGGGCTTTCTTCCCTTCTAAATAATTAGGATTGAGAAATGTACTTATAATATGCTTTGTAGAGCAAGTTGATTCCACAGCTGCTTCTGAATGGAGGTGAAATTGGCAAGTGGATTAATCAAAGCTCTTGTTTGAAACGGAACACCCTAAATTGTCCATGCAGTTGCTTTGAAATGAATGGGTGGTGGCTTTCCCTAAAAATGCGGCATGTGAATGGAAGCAGAGACAGCCCAGAAGCTTGAAATGAATCTGCCCTGCCATCGCCTGGGAGGATTTTGGAAGCCTGCCACACAGTGCTGTAGGCATAAGGAGAGAGTGAAGGCATGCTGATTAATGCCATTCTTGTTATTAGCGCTTTCCTCTGATCATACTTTCTAAGGTCAGGGTGAAAGACTTGCAGCCTTAAGGCCCCTCTTGCTGCCCTTAGAAGCCCTCTGTCCATGGCAGCTGAAAAACGCCAGCAGAGTTCCCTGTTATTTTGAGAAAAGAAACATGTGAGAACATCACCCTAAAATAGGCATGTTCCAATTACAAAAGCAGTCAAGTTTGCCAAATTCCCTGCCAGGCTGGTGTGGTAACTAAGATGTTTGACTAGGAAGTGGGGGGCTCAGGTTCATGTTTACCCCCAGCCATGGAAACTCAGTAGGTGACTTTGCACCAGTCTCTCTCATGCTCTCAGCCCAACTAGAGAAAGGGGGGAAGATAACTGTGATGGACATATGCGGGTTCTGTTGCCCAGGCAAAAGGGGCTGAAGCATTTTTTCAAAGTCCAGAACAGCCAGGTTACCTTCAGAAGTAGCTCAGGCAGATGCCTCCCTGATTCACTGGAGTATAAGAAGGAGGAAAGGTACGGCACAAGCAGCTTGCAAGGTTTTGTTGTTATAGCCAACCTCAAGCATAGTAGTTTTAGCCTTCCTGTGGCGTAGATTTCCTGGTCTGGTTTACCTAGTAGGCTGACTCACCAACCTACATGACAGAGTGGCTGTGGGATAAAATGGAGACCCTCATGGAAATCACCTTGAGCTCCGGGAGAAAAGATGGGATATAGAATTTAACTAAGAAATAAAAGAAATGTAGCCCAGCTCCATCCACATGTGTGATGACATACCACATATCTGAAGGTCTTTAACCTTCTTCAAAAGTTCAGTAAGGGCCTTGCCTGCCAAAATGCTGTGTATCCTCTCCAGTAGTGTCTCACTCTAAATTCTGGGTATGGAGGGGTTTCTACAAATAATCCAGAAATTTACACAATAGGACTTCCCAACTGCATGGAATACAGTTATTCATGTTGAGTGTACTTTCTGTTCGGAGGTCAGGACATGATCACCCCAAAGTTTGTAATTTTTTTTAAAAAATTAAATATATATTTGTATTGATAAATTGATAAATTAAGAAATTTATTTAATACAATAAATAAATTGATAACACAGGCATTTTAAAAGTATCTTCTTTTACTTCTACAGTGAACATGTGTCAGATTTCATTGGTGAGTGGGGAAGCTTTTATTTCTATGATGTAGTGATTTCTGGAGTCACCACTTAGGCTAAGATGGCCAAATCGTAGCCCAAAGCTACATTCTATCCCATTTGTTGGGTAGCCCAGAATCCATAGCCCAGCATCTGATCCAGATCCAGATTATTTAAGCAAAATAAGCTTAAAAAAGAATCAGTAAGTCTCTGCTAGGCTTAGTGTGCCTCTTTTGTCTTCAAAACCTTAAAACACAAAAGGGCTGAAATGTTTTGACACTGCTTCTCCAATAGTGTCACTGTGTCATTATCAAATCGCCTGTACTCCTTAGTGGTCAAAGAAAAGGAAGGGAGGGAGGGAGGACAGCTATGGCCCAATGCCATAAAAAGTTTACCCATTCCACAAGTAGTTGATTTGCCTTGTGTTTTTATCTCCACAGAGCACTTTTAGCAACAAGACTGGTCCATCATGCTTTGACTCCCCTGAAATAATCAAATCATGTGTCCCCATTGCTTAATAACTATGAAATTGTGGCAGAAACATGGAGGAACAGTTTGAATTCACACATCACAACTAAGAACTGCGATTATGTGTATGTTCTTTCTTGAGTATGTTTTCCTACATACAAAAAAACCTTTATATAAGACTATTGTGTTGGAATTCTCTGACCCTATGAATGAATATGAACATTTCAAAATATTATTACATGGGTGAAATCGATACTTCACAAATGGCACAGATTATAGTTAATGGGGAACTGACTTTCTGTGAAATACAGAAAGGAACACAGCAAGGATGCCCACTTTCACCATTGCTGTTCATTCTGGCTCTTGAAGTTTTGAATAGAGAATAGACACAATGAGAGGATAGATGGGGTAAAGGTTAAAAAAAAAGTATATAAATTAGGGGCATTTGCTAATGATTTGGTTTTAATTTTGGAAAATCCCATCGAAGGAATAGATATATTATGTTCTCTTTAGACTATGAGGCAAACAGGCAAGTAAAATTGAATTCTTTATTTACACTACAGCTATGTACAATTAGCAATTGTCTCTTAAATAATAGTTCAGTTCAAAGGCAGAGTGCTTGGCAAAACAACAATGCCAGGTTCAGCTGGAGAACACGATGATGAGACTGGACTGGACTCAGCTGGGACTTGTGGCAAGGCAGCTAGGCAGGACTTGACTGGAGACTGTGAAAGGGAGGCAGGACAGGATTCGGCAGGAACTGTCGACAAGGCAACTGAATCAGTTGTGGCTGGAGAACACGGCAAGACTGCAAGGCAAAACTCGGCTATGGATCGTACCGGGGCGAAAAGGCTAGGTTTGACTGAGCTCCATGGCAAGGTGACAAGACTGGACTTGGCTCGACCTCGTGGCAAGGTGGCAAGGCAAGACTCGGTGGAGCTTTGAGGCAAGGAGGCAAGACTAGATTTGGCTGGGCTTCTTGGCAGGGCAGCAAGGCAAGACTTGACTGGGCTTAGAGGCAAGGCGGCAGGACTCGACTCGGCTGGGCTTTGTGGCAGGATGGCAAGGCAAGGCTCAGAAGGCTGGGAAGACTCTGGTTCCATAGCGGCTACAAGACAGGGCTCCGAGAACGGTTCCAGCTTTTCTTCTCCTTGGGAAGCTGTTAGCTCGGTGGAACGTTGCCTCCGGCAACTCGGTCCTTGTCCTGGCTCCTTTTTAAGCTGTTCCCTTCGCACCGTTTCTCCTCCAGAGCCAATCAGGCTTCCTTTTGCTTGGCGTGCTCTTTGCCTTGCCTTTCTCTTGCGCTGATTGGCAGCTTTGAATTTGGCTCCTGATTTTGCCCAATCAGCTGCTCAAGACTTTCCTGCTCTGCTGAGTGTTAATGGTTTTCCTACTAACAGATTAAGGTGCTATTGTCTCTAATCATTTTGGCCGGGTGCAGAGGTTGAATTCAACTGCCCCCTTTTCGAATGTTAATTATTGCACCTGGGGGGAGGAACCTGCCCGGATCTGTTTCAGTTCCTCTTTCTCTTCTGTGCCGGCATGTAGCAAGCCAGGTAGCTCTCAATGAGAGCCAAGTCCTTTAAATATGTTTTGCTTTTGTTTTGCTTTCTGTAAATAAATTATTTTTATAGATATGCCTGGTGTGTGTGACTTTTCTGATCTCTCCTGGGCTAAAGGCTTTCCCAGCATTCTGCCAACACTGAGTCACTTGGAGTTTCGATTTCCCCCGTCTGCCTAGCATAGGTTTTGATTTCCCCTTCCTCAGCCTCAGAGTCAGACTCAACCCTTACATATTAATGGAAAAATCAGAGGAATTTGGTGCATTGGGTGGGTTTTAAATTAATAAAGAAAAAACAAAGATGTTGACAAAAAATATATGAAGATGGAAGATCAAAAAGAATTGATTGTAAAAAAACTGGGTTTCAGGTTGAGAAAAAGTGTTCTGACAAATGATGCACCTTTTAAACAATGGCAAAAAGATATACCTGTATTTATATGGCAGGGGAAGAAACCAAGGGTGAAATATAAAGTTCTCTGATATGCAAAGGAAAGAGGAGGATTGGGATCTCCTGATTTTCAACTGTATTTTGCAGCCTGCTGTTTGGTCTGGATGATAGAATGGCTATTGCTAACAAGAGAAAGTTAGAATTAGAAGAGCACAATCGGAGATTTGGGTGGCATGGTTTTTTATGATATGATAAAGTTAAAGTTAATGTAGATTTTAAAAATCATTTTGTTAGAAGTGCCATATTAAGAATATGGAACAGATATCAACCCAGGCTGTGCCTGAAAATATCTTTATTGGCTTCAGCACAAGAAGCATTTTATAAAAAAGAAACAGTGGGCAAAGAAAAATGGTTAACATATCAAGATTTGCTAGTACAGGAAAATGGAGAACTTAAGATGAAATCAAGAGAACAATTGACTGCAGAGGGATTTACTTTTCAATTAAGGGAGAGGTTTAATATAGATAAAACGCTAACAGGAATAGAACAACATATAATGGAATTTGAAACAGAACTATGTACAAATGATGAACATGTGATTGCTATAATGTGTGAACTTCTGTTGAGATTTGAAATGGAAGAAGAACAAGTTAAAGAGTGCATGATAAAATGGGCTAAGAATTTTGGTTATAATATACAGATGGATTAATGGGAGAGAATGTGGTTGAAAGGAGTGAAATTCACATTGTCTTATAATTTAAGAGAGAACTTCTATAAAATGATGTACCGTTGGTATATGTCACCAGAGAAATTATCTATGATGTATAAAGGTACTTCTAAACATTGTTGGAAATGTGGAAAGCATGAAGGGACATTTTACCATGCATGGTGGGCTTGTGAAAAAGCAAAAAAATAAAATAAAATACAAATGCATATGATGATGAAAAGAATTTTAAAATTAATATTCAGATGCAAATTCAGATTTTTTCTATTAGGAAATTTTTTATATTAGAAAAGACTCATGGAAGATTGGTTTTATATATGGTAACTGCAGCAAGGTTGCACAAAGATGGAAAAATACAGAACTACCCACAATGGAGGATTGGGCTGTGAAGATGACAAAATTAGCAGAAATGGCAGAATTGACCTGCATGATCAGGGATAAAACAATAAGTTTTATCCCTGATAAAAGACTGGAAACCCTTTATGGACTTTTTGCTAAAAATGGATGAAAATGACTTGATGATTTCTGGATTTGCTGATTGAAAAGAACTGAATATGGGAAGTGAACTATGTGATGTAACCTTGATTGGGGAGGAGTGACAATAAGTTTGTAACTGCTGTAAGGAAGATTAGAATTCGTTTCTTCAAACATTTCTTTTTCTTTTCTTACTGACTGCACTTTGTCTTTATCTTCTCTCTCTTTCTTAGCTTTGTTTCCTACATGTTTTTCATGTTTTACTTGTTTAAAAAACTTCTAATAAAATTATATAAAAATATTGCAGGACAAGAACAAATGGACATCCTTGTGTCATCAGATAAGTAATAAGCATTTTCCCATTAAACCAAGACACAACTTGGCTTGTAGTCAAAGGCCACAGGAAGACCTAATAAATCTGTCTACCATGTATCTGTGAGAATCTTGCTGTCTTGAGTGTGAGCTATGGAAAAGGTTTGACAACTATAATTTCAGAAGAACATTTCCAAAATCTTCTTGACTATGTGATGAGGTTTTTTTCCCCACCTGTACTGTTATGTCTGTATTCCTTGTTTAGGTTCTTAACATTTCCTAAATCTAATAGATGATTTATTAGATTAATGAAATTTTAAGGACCCAAGTGAGGAAATCAACTGAAAGAGGATCCTAGTGCTAATGAGAGCTTTTATCAGTTCACATTTTTCATAAAAGATACCAAACATTTTAATCACCAACTGAAATCCAATATGAATCCCATTTGAAAGAGTTCATTTCTGCCTTCCTTAAAGGGTGATTTCCATTATTTCTAAGTGGACAAATCAAGTACAAGGAAACCAAGTCAATAAATTAGCATCCATATCAGACTATTCTAAGAGCAGGAACTGACCAGTCAGCATTTTAAAAACAAGTGCCTTTGTATGTGCAGAAATTATGAAGTTTAGGCATATAAGGCAAAAGCATACACTGAATCAATGAGAAATGCTATATATGTTTATAAGCACTGTTACCACACCAAGACTGATATCTGCTCCTGCAGGGCAGATCTGATGATCAGTGCCCAGTAAACTTTTCTCTTTACATGTTGGCCTGCTTTGCTAACTGGATATGGAATCATTTTCCAAAACACAATAAATAAGTAACTAAATAGAAAGATTTGTTTGTTTTACAAGATTTGCACATTGCTAATCAAACAGACTCTTGGTGGTGAACAGAAGAGCAAATCAAAAGTTTAAGTATTTCAAAACATATTAAAAACTCTACAATAATATTAACTAATAGATGGACAGCACTCATCAACCTGTGAGCCACATGCAACATATAAGCCATTGGAAAAAATGGCCTTTAGGGTCTTCTTGCATGATAGAAGGACAAGGCCGCTGAGGACAGGCTGTTCCAGAGTATGAAGGTTACTGTGGAGTCCTTGGTGCTCTCTGAGCCTTGTTGTTTTCTTGCAGATGTTTCATTGCCAGACTAGGCAACATCTTCAGTGTGAAGAGGGAGTGGGCCTTGCTCTCTGTTTATATACTGTGGGTTGTCCAGCTTGCATTGGGGGAGGTGTTGTTCTCTCCTTGGGAGTTCTTTGATTGGGCTTTTGTTTGCTGCTTGGTTGATTGACTGAGTTAATCGTTCCTTGATTAGGGTATATTGTGCAGTTTGATTGTTCATCTGGTGTTAATCCTAGTGTCAATCTTTGCATATGCGTGTGTTGATTGCTGGTGAGGAGGTGTTCTGGTCTTTTGGCTTTTCTATTGTCTCTTTTGAATGGCATGTAAATGTTGTTTACCTCTATGTGTCTGTTGATGGCTGCTTTGTCTGAGTGCCAGGCTTCCAGGAATTCTCTGGTGGTTTTGGATTTGGCTTGGTTTAGGATGCTCACAGAGTCCCAGTTGAAGGCATGGTTGAGTCTGTCCATGTATTGTGAGATTAAGGAGTTTTCATTGTGTCTTCTGACTGCCAGTTGGTGTTAATGGATGCACTCTGCTAGTCTTCTGCCTGCCTGTCCTACATAGTGGCTGCTACAGACCTTGCACTGTATGTTGTAAATAACTCGTTTTTTCTTCTTGGGCTATTGGTCTTTTGGGTTACTTAAGATGTTTGGAAGAGTTTTAGTTGGTTTATGTACTACAGTGATGCCATGCAGTTGTAACAGTCTGTTGGTAGTTTCTGAGATGTTTCTGATGTATGGCAGAGTTATCCTTTTCATAGCTTCTGTTGGTTGGGTTGTAATGGATTGAGTAGTCAGGCACTTTTTGATAAAGTTGGGAGGTATCCATTTTGCTGGAAGATGCTGTATAGGTGGCCTGTTTCCTTTTTCTGGTGTTCTGGGTTGCTGCAGTGCTTGTCTGAATAGTGTTCTTAAGCAGCTCCTCTTGTGGGAGGTTGGGTTGTTGCTTTGGTAATGGAGCACTTGGTTAGTGTGGGTTGATTTCCAGTAGACTTTTGTTTCTAACTTGTCATCATTTCCTCTACTGATGAGGATGTCCAAGAAGGGTAGTGTGTTGTTGTTTTCTTCTTCCCTTGTGAATTTTATTCCACTGAAGATGTTGTTGATGGTTTCATGTGTTTCCTCCAGTTGTTGATTTTTTATTATGATGAAAGTGTCATCTACATACCGGATCCATATTTTGGGTTGTATACATAGGAGTGCTATCTTTTCTAGACACTGCATTACAATCTCTGCTATGAGCCCTGAAATAGGTGATTCCATGGGTGTTCCTTTGATTTGTTGGTATATTTGTCCATCAAACTGAAAGTAGGTAGTGAGGCAGAGGTTGATGAGGTCCATGATTCTGTGTATTTTGATCTTAGTATATCTGGCTAGGTCAGGTGTGTTGCGTAGAACTGCTGCCATGGATTCTTTCACGAGTGCCAGGTCTATGGATGTAAAGACAGCTGTAACATCAAATGACACCATAACTTCATCTTCTTCTATTTTTAGGTCTTTGATTTTCTGGAGGCACTGTAGTGGGGAGCTGATAGAATATTCACTCTTCTCTGTGAGATGCCCAAATTTCTTTGTAAGCTCTTTAGCTATGTTGTATGTGGGAGTCCCTGGTAATGACACAATTGGCTGAAGTGGAATGCCCGGCTTGTGTACCTTGGGATGTCCGTAGAAGCGTGGGAGGACAGGTCCACTGCTTTTCATCCACCTCTGTTCTTCTTGTGTAATTTGACCTTTCTTCGTGAGGTTGTTAAGAGTTCTTTTGACCTGATTGTCCAGTTTCTGTATGAGACTGGTGTTCACTGCGGTGTAGCTTTTGTGAAGGTTACTACTGAGAAGGCCTGCTTTCAGGCAGAAACCTGCATTACTTCATTTGTGTGTAGGACCATTAGCAGGCCTTCTCTAGATGTTAGGACCTGCCAGGCAGAATTGTATTTGTCAAGGCAGTCCCTGTTATATCCTGATGCCAAGCTATAAAGGGCTTTATTTAGTGGAAAGTGTATAAATTATATTGCTTTGCTGTGATAGACCATTTTGTATTCAAGCCTGTTACTGTTCAACAATGAACTCAGCAGTATGCTCACAAAATTAAAAAAAAGAATCATGAAGTCATCTGGTAAACTTAATACCTTGTTTCACTGGTGATCTCATTAATGATGTTGGAGATTCATATCTTCTGCTGAACTGAAATTTCTTGATGACTAAGTTGAAGTGACTTTTGCAACAAAAAGTCTTCACTAATCATCATTAGTGAATTGAATATGACCTCTAAAAGCATATGATTAGTCTTGAAGACTTTTTCTTTTTCACGATGAGCAAGTCTCCTTGGAACTTTCCAGGGATTTGGCATATTATGTCATTAATATACAGATGACATCATGCTCCTATCTCTTCTTTCCATTACAATACACAGAGGATTTTGAAAATCTGAACAAGCATCTGATATCAGTAACGAATTGGATGTGGACTAATAAGCTGAAATTTATTAATGACATGACAGAGATACTTCTGGTCAGTAAATCAACTAATTGAGAAGTAGGGATCCAAGCCATTCTGGATGAGTAGCATCTCAGAATCATGAATAGAGGGTCATATTATCCCTGGAGGCTGAAGTTACACCTCTGGTGGCAAAGCATGGACAGATGTAGAAGAAATGGAGATCAGCCTTGCATGAGTTGGTGACCTGAAAAAGGTTGATTGTTCTCTCCCAAACAAGAGAATTTTGGGATCCAATCAGATGATTAATTAATTCCTGAGACAAGGCTTCTAATGGAGGAGACGGAGGACACAGGTTTTTCCCTCTGATCATCTTGTGAGTTTGTATTTATTTATGTACTCCTTGTGCTATTCTCTGCAAATCAAATATACACCTAAACCACTTGAATTTAATATTTCATATTAGTCTCTCTTGTATTCAATCCACATTCATTCAGTGCCCACTCATTCTTGACCCCTCTCTCTTCTTGTTTTACCACATGTATTTCTTCAGTAATCCATTCTCATCATGTTCAACTCACTTTTATCACCTCCTGATATATCCAGCTCTCACTTCCATTTAACAAAATAGGCTCTCCAACACAACCATTTTCACTCCTATTGACGAACATTCAATCCCTATGATAGACTATAAACTACCCACTACTTTTTTACCAGTATTTGCATATCTTAACATTTTTCCATCCATTTTCCCATCTTTAGGAAACATTCCACCAAGGTTTTCCACCAATCTAGGCCTCCAAGTGACACTGCATTAATTCAGATTCAGTCTTTCCCTACCTTACCCATCCTTCCTTGATTCAATCGTATTTTTGGATGTATGTCTGTCACTGGATAATGAAACTAGAAAGAATTTTATTTACATGTATATTGGACTAGCAAGAGGCTTTTACATCTTCTTATAGCTATTTAATTCTTACGTATTTTATGTTCACTTTTTTCCATTTGTAGCTTTTTAAACATGGCTTGTCTCTGTAGTGTAAAGCTGTATCAGCCCTGGGGATATAAGAATTCATCAGACAAAGAGGAGAAGAAGTAGACACTGGCAGGTCTGGCTCTTGGAACTGAGTCCCAGCAGCAGTGACAAGCAGTTCTTACCTCAATTTGGAGTTTCAATTACTCAGGCAGAGAGATGGAAAAGCAACCAGTTATGCAGAGAGGCAAGTTGGTATGGATGGTCTACTCAAAATTAGAATGTTCTTCCAAATAGTGCCACCAGCACAAGCTGGGCTTGCATGGTGTCTGGGAGCTTTCAGGATAAAAATGAAAGGCTTGAAGAACTCAACCTTCTTCACATTTCATGTCTTGTTTGCAATCCATATCTGCCTTTCTGGAAACCGGAATCCTTTGCTTGGGCAAACCTGCACATAGAATTTTGACTGTTGGCAAGAAAGTTTCTGCATTTCAGAATTTGGACCAGGCTGGGTCCAAGATTTCTTTTTCTCGTAATAGTGCCCAGCTAGCAGGTTCATTACTGAAACGTCTGTATTTGGAGTGGGGTAAGAGGTTGCACAGCTGGGGAAGCTGGGGGTGGTGACGACCGACAGGAAGCTCTGGCGTGGGCTGGTTCATGAAGTCACGAAGAGTCGGAAGCGACTGAACGAATAAACAACACAAGAGGTTGCACAGTACATGAGAGTTTTGGATAGGAGAAAGCCTGGTGCAGAGAACTGTAAGTTTTATGTGGCAGTACAGTAAGTACTACATTGATTATTTGATGGGTAGGATTATGGTTTCAGCTGCTTTAGCACCCACAGTGCCAGAGTTGTATGTGTGTAATTATGATCTTTTTTGAGCCATTGGCTAATTCTAGCCGAAGTATTTAACAGGTGACTGGGAGTGAGTGCCTTAATGTGAACATGGGCCACTGAGACAAGTTAGGGCTGCTGCTGTGTACCAGTGTACCAATCACCCTACTGCCCAGCAGAGGCTCTTCCTGAGCTCTCTAGATCTCATAGCAGAGCTGGTGCTGTAGTACCCCAGGCTTTTATTGCTGGAAAATTTCAATCTCTATCCCATGGGAATGAGATTTGGCCTCCATGGCAACTGTGGACTTATCCCAAATCTCAGTCCTGATACTGATGATTGGTCATGTGTTAAATCTGGTTTCAACCAGAGAGTAGATGTGACATGATCTGAAGATGACAGACATCGTTATAAGTCCTTTGCCATGGGAAGATCACTTTGTGGTGAACATATAGTCATTGGCACATTTGACGTCGGCAAGGGTGGGACTGATCAAGATAGTTCACTTTAGAGTCTGATGGATCCTACAGGTTTTCTGAGAATGCTTGGTGGTGTTCCTGATGAAATGGCAGACAGCTGTTCTGCATGTCTTGTTAAGTTCCGTAATGCAGAGATGACAAGGGCATTGAGTGAAATAGTTCTCAAAAGGCCTCTGTTAGCCCTCCGAGGTAGTCCAGACAAAAAGCACTACCAGAAGTATCAGCACTATCTTTATTGTAAGGTTACATTAAATGGAATCTTGCAAGACTGAAACTATTTCTCCCTTCCTCTCTTTTTGGTCTCTGGAAAACTAGGGAGGGTCCCTTCTGAAACACTCCCCATGCTTTCCCCCCACCTGCAGTCTGAGCTGCCTCTTTCTTATCAGACCGTTGCCTAGGCTGCGGGTCTTCCTCCTGTCTCCCAAGATCATCCCCACATACGATCATAGCCTCTATCTAATTGCCAGTCCTGAGGGACAGGGGGTTGTACCTTGGTATATTCAGGAGCTCCAGAAAATGAAAAAAGATGCCTACAGCACTGGTGAGAAAAAAATGAAGAATGTGATTAAACATGGTTTGTATTCACAGATCATGACTGTGAGGGTGCTGTGGTGATAAGAGGGGTAAAGCATCTGCTCTTCATGTGTCAGTAGATTCTCATTCAGCAGTCTTGTTTAAGGTTAGGGATGCTATCTATAAGGCCAGTCCACAGATGAATATCCTGTACTGTATCAAATCCAAAGTAAACTGGGAACATGTACCTCTACACAAATATTACATGATTTACTTAAACCAACTTGTTTCCCAGTCACTCTTCAGTATATTAGGCACTGCCAGCCCAGGTGTTTTCAGACAGCTCATCCTAATGTAAGATATATTTGAGCATGGTGATAAACCTTAATTATTTCACAGCTTGACTATTGGAGTGTATTTTTGATGGGGCTGCAGTGACTCTGGGCAGCCCATAGAAAATAAAAACCAATTAAAACTAACTCAACACAGTTAGTTAAAATAAACAACCAAGACCACGGTCCAAACACATTCCATTTTCACTATCATTAAGAAACAATACGTACAGCCAAATAAATCCACCAGCATGGCTCCCTTAATATCCTGGCCCAAATGCCCAAGGGAATGGCCAGGTTCTGGTAATGGCCAGATCTAGTATCAGGCTCTATGCTTTTGACCAAGTCAGAATTCCTCCTACACTTTTATCTGGGATTCCCCCACCCTTACTTTTCAGTGTAACCTGTAGCCCAGAGATGTCCTGGCAGCTTCTCATTCAAGTAATAACCAGATCTCTCCTGCTTGGCTTATCAGATCAGCCAAAATCAGCGAGGTAGCACCATCTTCTATGACAGGTGCACAGACACGAACACAAAGCTTCTATTTTTGTTAGCCGCTATGAGGGTTTTTTTTTTTAGAAAAATGGCATGTAAATGCTTTTAATGAAAATAGCAAGATATAATTGATAACACATTCTTAAATCACCCTGCCTTACATTTGCTACTTAAGCTTTCAGACATACACATTTTAGGCTGAGCTTTTTCCTTCCCTCTCAAGCTACGTGCTATCTCAAAATCTAGGAGCAGCACTGCAGTACAGATGCAGGGGTAGAGAAAATGCTAATCTCTGTCCTGAGCATTGTCACTGAAGGTTACTCTGTCACAAGTAGCGCCTAAGGCGATGGAATGCAGACATATGTTGCAGAAGCCTAAAATCCACATACTTGTTTCAAGTAGCATTGTGCGCCACCATGTCCTTCCAGTGTTGCTCCCAAGGTGTGATTTGCTACAACTTCCAAGCTTTCTCTGCGTTGCTCTTTCTTTTCCTCCTCCTTCATCAGAGGCAGCATTGCCCAGAAATTCATACCACCAATATGCTGAATATCGATCATTTCATCGTTATGGCTATAGCATGCCAACTGCTCAAAGAGTTGTAGCCTGAAGGCTGAGACCATAAAGTGAAAGGTGGGAAGTTTCATCTTCTACTGCCAGAGGTCTTCTGGATTATACACATCCTGATCTTGCCCCTCCTTCCTGTTTTAGTGCGGTTGCTTGCATTTATTGCTGCCGCATCCCATCTTCCTTTACACGGTGTCTTCCCCTTTACTCCAGCATGTGAGACAGATAAGGAACACCCAGCTCACATGCCTTACCAGCAAGGAACTGAAACAGAAATGTGACAAATGAATTGTATATCATCGCCTCCTGTAACAGGAGACATGTACCTAAGGAAATCCATCTCACAAGGGACACGTTCAATTACTTTCATTAGAAAAAGGGGGGGAAAGAATGCAAAAACGCCTATGTTGCTTTCAGTAGTCACAGGTAAAGCATTAAATGGCAAAGGGGATAAAAATATAGAGCTCTTCAAAATATAGAAAGATCTCCCAGAAATAAAAGGATAAAGGAGAATATAAGGTAGGGGCAGATCACAAGATTTGCTGGTAATACAGGGGATTCTGCTCAGAGGTCCCAAGATGCTTCAAACATATGGGAATTGTATAGAGAAAATAAATACCTGAGGCAATAAAAGATCTTAACTAGTACACAGATTTTTTTAAATTAAAAACCTGAATGCAATGCTAACTTTATATTTACCTATCTCTACTCAAGTCACAAGTTCCTTTTTGATTCAATTTTAGTCAGCCTTGCTATTTATTTTTATGGAATGTCCAAGCTTATAGAAGGCATGTGGGTAGAGCTTTCTTTTTTCCTATATGCTTTCACACTAGAGAGTTTTGTAATTTTTATTGATCTAGGCCTCAAGACTGCCTCCCCTTAAGAGGGGCTTATATAGCTTTAGATGTTATACTAACTATTGATCAGTAGGAGGCACCACATAACTGGTTTCATCTTTATTGGGAGTCTTCAGGCATAAATATCATCGAGAGGATATTTATGTCTAAAGAATCCCAATAAGGATGGAACCCATCCTGTAGCGCCTCCTACTGGTTAATAGCTAATATAACATCTAAATTCTAAGCCATAATCAGGAGCTGACGTGGATCCCTAGGGTTCCACGAGAGGTCACTAGGAGTTCCCTGGGAGATCACAAGTTATTTCAAATTCAGGCAACTTCACATTAAAGCAGTAAGTTTCACTCTTTATTTTAAGAACACTGTTAATGCATATATACAGCCCTACACATGAAACAAATATAATAATTTTATAACTTCTGGCCTATCTTTGAGCCTGAATGTGCAGGGGTGCCCCGAGGCCTGAAAAATATTTCAAGGGGTCCTCCAGAGTCAAAAAGTTGAGAAACGCTGTGTTAAAGCCTACTGTTTGTCCCCTGGTAAACTCTGTCCTTTGTTTTAAAAAGAAACACCATTTTTCTTTCTAGGAGAAAGGGAAGGGTTGGAATAATTTTCTTGCACGTCTGTTCAGGTAAGCACCCATCTTCCAGAGAGTATTATTTAGGAGTCTATGATTGGCAGCTTGGTGTCTGTCTGAGGATTGGCGGGCACACTGCTGAGAGTGGGGGTGGCAGCCTGCCCATGCGTTAAAAGGTAAAGGTTTCCCTTGACGTAAAGTCCAGTCGTGTCCGACTCTAGGGGGCGGTGCTCATCTCCGTTTCAAAGCCTTGGAGCCGGCGTTGTCATAGACACTTCCGGGTCATGTGGCCAGCATGACTCACGGAACGCCGTTACCTTCCCGCCGAAGCGGTACCAATTAATCTACTCACATTTGCATGTTTTCGAACTGCTTGGTGTGCAGGAGCTGGGACGAGCAACGGGCGCTCACCCCGCCGCACGGTTTCGAACCGCCGACCTTCCGATCGACAGCTCAGCGGTTTAACCCGCAGCGCCACCGCAGAAGTATTTAATGAAAAGGTCAACTTTACAAACTTCCTGAATCTTGTTAATGTTGATATGCAGCTTTGCATGCACTGACTTTCTGTACCTGTAATCCTATCGACCACTAAGGGCAACAGATATAGCGATAGCTGGCAGAGGGATTCTGACTTTCTAATCTCCTTTCCCTGCCTAAAGAACTTACATAGCTTATCTCTACATGACATGCGTCCTATGGGTCAGGCTGATAATCTGGGGCTTTTATCACTTCCTTCTTCTGCCAGTCCTGTTCTCCCTCTCTTCCAACTCTGACCTGCACAGTTCAG
Organism: Candoia aspera; assembly: GCF_035149785.1. NCBI lineage: Eukaryota > Metazoa > Chordata > Lepidosauria > Squamata > Candoiidae > Candoia > Candoia aspera. Next base: position 56,218,282 of record NC_086154.1, read on the forward strand.
GTTCTTCACTGAATGCCTCCCTCTTCATCATGGAGAAGAGCATGCCACAGGCTCTTAGCCGTTGGGAGACTTAAATACCTCTCTACAGCTCTTACGTTTTTCTCCCTTAAGCTTCCTATCACTATGTTATTTCCTGAAAAAAACGTATCTTTATTTTCTTTCATGCAAGCGCTGGTCTTAAGAATACTTCCTTATAAAAGTGGTACTCCTAACTTTAGTGTTTCTCCATGCATTCTTTGTGCTGTATAAAACTATCTGCCATCCAACAGTTTGTGGGAAATGAAAGGGGGAACTTTAAGGGAAGAAGGAGTTGTGATTTCAGGAAGGAAAATCACAAAAGTTGCAGGTGGAGATATATTTGTAGTTAAGAGGTATATGTGGGCTTCGTTGCTGTTTAAAATCCTTTTCTCCCCTTTACTCTTATTTTTTTTCTATGACCGCAAGTGTCTGTAGTTGTAGCCACTTGTGCAAATCTTTGCAAAGTTTCTTCCAAAGGGTCATTTTTAACTTTTTTTTATCCTGCCTTTATTATTATTTTTATAAATAACTCAAGGTGGTGAACATACCAAATAGTCCTTCCTCCTCCTATTTTCCACACAACAACAACCCTGTGAGATGAGTTGGGCTGAGAGAGAGTGACTGGCCCAAGGTCACCCAGCCGGCTTTCGTGCCTGAGGCAGGACTAGAACTCTCAGTCTCCTGGTTTCTAGGTCAGCACCTTCACCACCACACCAAACTGGCTCTCATGTCATGAAGTAGAGTAGTCATTCATGCCAGCCCACTACAAAATGTGTTTATATGTGTTTATATCAATGTGGAATTCTGCATCATCTACCTGGATTCCTTTAGGCAACAAAGTTATGTAATTTCTGCTACTGTGGAAGCAGTTAACCTTTACTTCTTACTAACACTATGTTGTTTGTGAAGTGATAAGAATGATCTGAGTAACACACAAGAAGTGGACACTGAAAATTACTCACTTTATTCCTTGCTTACTTCAAGTTCTTTGTGAACTCTGAAATCTCGGAGGGATGATCTTTCAAAGCCACTGTTGAATATTTCATTAAATGTAATTTAAACTAAGCAGGAGAGTGTAAGTAACATTTGCAGCAGCACATCATCTTCCCAGCACCACCTCATTTTGACCCTCATGGCTAGCTTTGGAGGCTAGTCATAAAATATTGAGCAGTTGATAATGTAACTGCTTCCTTGCACATCTCCATAAAAGATAATAGAGACTGAGCTTGCCAAGCATCTTATTTTAAATAAGTACACAAGCTGTTTACTCTGTCTTTGGAGTAATTGTGTAGTATTGCTGTGAATGCTTCAGAAGAAGCGATCCAGACCTTGCACAAGCTCACAGTCGTGTTCCAGATGCAAATCTTTTTTCAGATTTGCTATATGAGGAGCCTGAAATTTAATGATGGATGCAAAGCTTGAAAAGGGCAGGCTGTTTTAATGACTAGCAGAGAGGTGTTGTGCTTATGTCTGCATACAGTCCAAAGCACTTCCAAATAATTAACTCTATAGCCGGAATACGACACTTCCAACTGTAGAGTTAATGACATGGAGCCTGCCATGCAGAAACTCAAGATTTTATTTGGCCAGGCAACAGACAGAGCGTACCAAAACAGGACTCTGAAGAATTTGGAAGCTTGAAATGTTTGAGAAGCTCAGAGTAGGTTAAGTATAGATAAAGTCTATAAGAAAAATAGATATTCTGAGATCACAAATATGTTTGTCAATGTCCACTATAATTTTTGCAAGTTTTCTTCAGCAGTGTTTGATATTCTTTAGGAAGTTGTTTATAAATCTACATGATTTGGTAAAATGATTACAGTATATGAATGATCATCTATGAAATCATGTCCTCAAACATTTCAGAAGCCTATTTTGTGCTATAGAGAAATTAAAACAAAACTGAGTTGTTTTGAGTGGAATATGAAGGGTGGAAATTATATGCCCATATTTTCTTCTTTGGTTTGCAGCTCCTTTTCATATCGAACTAACCTCAAGGTTCTCTTTGGGCAGTTACTGCATAAAAGTGAGGCCTTGCATCATTTTGCTCAGCCTTGACATTTTCTTACTGCTGGTGCCACTCCATTCTTATAGCATGTACAAAGTCTTTTTAAAAGGAATATCCAACATTGGAGTTGCTATATTGATTGGAACAATATATGCAGAGCCTTCTATCCAGCTATGATTGTAATGAAAATTGCACCCTCTGCAAGTAGTCTTAGAAAATAAGCTCCCATTGGCACATTGTATAATAAATTCCATTTCATTCCCATTGAAATCCTCTGGGGAAAAGTACAGGCATAAGCCTTATGAAATAAACTAATCCATTTTCTGAAGATGTCTTCTCCTTGCAACTTTAGTATGCCTCCTCTGTTTCCTCAAAGATGTTCTTCCCAGGAATGCTTTCATTGGGAGGAATGGCCAGTAACGGGAAAATTCTTGGTGTTTTTCAGTAGACTTTTTACGGAAAAAGGATGAAAGAAGCAGTTAGAGAACAGAATGATTATATGTGGTAGCTATGAGAAAAATATGGAAGACTTATAAATGGAAATGATATCATCTGGACACAACTCTCTCTACCCTCCCCCCCCCCCAATAAAAATCCATGAATGAGGTGGGGTGATTTCATGAAAAAAATCTTACAATTTATATTGCACTAAAATAGTAATAAAATCAAAAACTCACACTAAAGCTTTATAGAAACTGTATGAGAACATTGATCATTAATAACTTTCACAAAGATATGTTAAGATGAAACAGAGAAGGAAAAGGCAACTTGTTATACCACTGAATATTTTTTTAAAGAAATTGTTTTATCATATATTTTGTTTCATAGCACTTTGAAAGTTAAAAAATTGATTTTTGTCAGATGCAACCACTACATCTTAAGTTGATTTCACAAGGCCAGAGACAGAATGTAGATGTAGATAGAATTTTCTTTATATGACCACATTAATTGTGAATTTAATGTTGTTGATTATAGTAAAATTGTGAAGTTGGGTAATGAACCACACACCTTCAGTTGATCTGCACTGTACCATTTATTGTACTTTATTTTATTTTTATTTTTTTATCAAATTTATAGAGCCACCCATCTCACAAATGTGGCTGTGGGTGGCATACAGTAAAAACAGAACAATTAAAATAAAACTTTAAAAAACATTAAACAATTCAAACATAAATATAACTAGAACCACGGGAGAGTGCCTTCAAGATCTGACATGCAATATAGCCATTTCACAGGCTCCCTATTTCCATGGGATCTCCAAGCCTGCTGACAAAACCAAGTTTTAAGGGATTTCTGGAAAGTCAGTAGGGTTGGAGCCAGTCTCATCTCAGTGGAGATGATGTTCCACAGGGCAGGTGCCACAGCAGAGGCACCTGGGTCCCATCAGATGGAATCCCTTAGCAGACGGTGCCCATAAAATGCCCCTCTTGCTGGAATTTATAAGTTCATTGGACCAAGTCAAAACACATAGACCTGTAAATATTAAGAATTCAGTTTTGCCTTGTGTTTTGTATTAATGTGGAGTAATGTGGATAAGGAAAAGAATTAGAAGTTATTTGTTTTTGTATCTTGCAGATGCTGTTTATCTAGGGACATGTTATTTTTACGAAACCATATATAGACATGATGCTAAACATATCAAGCCTGTGGCAGTAGATTGTTCTGGTAGATCTTAACTATATAGGATTAAATCAAATCACATGGAATAAAGTCCCTACCCCCGCAAAAGAAGAGCAGGACAGGGTAAAGCATCTCTGAATTGCTTTGAAGTATAATCATGCATTTAAATCTCATTTATTTCAGGGTTATGCATTTTCAAGAATAAAAATTAATCAGATAGTTTCCATTTTGAAGTAAATCTATAAATATATTATTCATTATATATAAGCTGTAGATTTATTTCAATACATATTATATTAGGGGGAAGCATATATAATCTTGGCTATATCTGTGCTGTGCCAAGTTATTTGAATGTTCCTTTTTAAAGAAGAAGAAATGTATAAAGTTGAGTCATATATGACATAAGTATGGTAAAAGAAGATCTGTGAATAAATCATTCTGGTGTCTCCTACGTATACTGTAATGCACTGTTGGATTCTTCTAACTCATCCACAGTTAGATCTATAACCCTTAGGCACTTTCCTCCTTTCCTCCCCACCAAAAAAAGGAGGAGGGAGGGGATCTCACTGGATTAATTATGGTGGCAGTGGTTCCTTACCCAGCTTGTGACCTCCAGGTGTCTCAGAGTTCACCTTCCTCTAGATCCAGTTGGGGAAAAGTTGGTCTACAGAGCCAGCTGTTTGCCTGCAGAGACCACTTAAAATAGCAGTTATTATACCAATCAGTATATTCAGGCAGAAGATAGCAACTCATTCTTTAAAAAGAAATTCTACAGTTTGAGGAACAAACGTGTTTATATAAAGAAAAGAATAAATTAAGGAACTTGTCAGGGCCTTGATAAGATCTGTGTTGAAAGATGTAGCTGTACAGTTCATAATTTTTTCAACAGGACAGCTCAGCATGAATTCACTTCCTGGCATTCTTCTGCCTTTCAAGGAGGAAGAAAGAAAGAGATGAAAGAAAACAAGAGCTTCACATATTTGAAAATGAAATATTCTGTATACTTCCCAAGTCGTACTTTTGCTTTTGAATAATAACAGCATGTGACCTACTGCTTAATTAAGAAATTAGAAGCTCCACGATGGAGGTCCTCTACCCCAGAATCTAACTTTAAATTGATCACTTGTGGTATATGGCAGTAGGCTGCAAAACAGGGTGGGCACAGAGTAGGGCAAAGGAGAAATAGTTTTAAATCCATTGGTTCTAAGGCATTCTGGGATGCCTTAACATAGGCAATATTTTCAAGAAACAGCCTCGCATCTTGCTTGGAGCCTGCAGTGTGAAACTGTGGTCATTCTTTGCTACTTTCCCCTCTTCTCCATTTGCTGCCTCTTGAATTCTGTTCTGTTATGTACTATTCTAAGTTGTATACATTTGATCACAGACAATGGATAGTCCTCCTCTCCTCTGCAAAATAGTTGTTAAAACAGTGACATCTGCATTATTGATGTAAAGAATCAGATATATCACTCTGAGATTAACTCTGAGTTTGAGTCAATTATACAACTCTCAAAAGTGAGTGTGGCAGATAATGGCCTGTTCTTAACCTATTATAACCTTGTTGACCAGTCATCTCCCTTTATCAAAAACCAGATGAAGGCGGTTTTCAAAAATCACAATTTTGAGATATCTGGGCATGGATGTTTTAAGAGCTGGAAACACATACACCAGTATTCTTTTTTCCCCACTGAACTCAGTAAGTTTAGTGTCCAAGGGTAAATACCTCTATGTCTGAGCAGAAATAGGTTCTGCTAATATAAAATTTTTGGAACCGTTGTTAGTATTTATTATTTATGTATTTATTAGCAGTACTTATAATCTGCTCCAATACTGAAGGACCTTGGGTGGTCTACTACAAGACAAAAACAGGATTACAAACCCAAGGTAAAGCACTAAATATTGCCAAACCTCTGGCTTACTTCTGAGGGGAGATAATCTCTTGCAATAATTGCCTAAAGATCACTCAAGCACTTTGTGTTGTCAAACAAACACTAATGGATAACTAAAACAAAGACAGATAACCAATGACAGTAATAAATATTTAGAAGAACAGATACAAGTTGGGTTATAACACAGAGGACATCTAAGGACAACCCACTTTGGCACTTACTGAGATTTTCTAGTATTTACCTAAGTCATAATGCTTTACTGCATAGTTTTGTGCTGGAAAATAACATGAGAGATACAATGTCAGAACTGAATTAATAAAGCAGAAAATACACTCAACCCCCCACACATATACAGTGCAGCAACCTACTCTTTCTTTCCCCTGTGTGCTTCCATACTCCACAAGGACTTAGGGCAGTGTACAAGAAAAAACAAATTAATTACAATAGTAATCATACAAATAATCCTTAAAACAGTGAAACCCGTTCATAAATTACTATAATCAGGATTAATAATAATGGGCATACTGATGAGAAACCTTCATTAAGTGCTTTTCTGCACAGCTCAGAGCTTTTTAAACTTTTTGTGAAGTTCAGGGATGATAGAGTCATCCAGATCTCTCTCTCTCTGTCTCTCTCTTGCATAGATGATACAGAGAGCAAATAAATAGACCTTTATTTTAAGCAGCCATCCTTCAACTTAAAAAGTGAGGCTTTTTTTCTTTTCTTTTTTTTTGGTGCCTTCGAGTCAGTGCTGACTCCTTGTGATCGCCTGGACTAGTCCCCAAAATTGCCAGTTTTCTTGGCAAGGTTTTTCAGAAGTGGTTTGCCTTTGCCTCCTTCCTAGAGGTGAGAGTGAATGACTGGCTGTCAGCTTTCCCGGGTAAACCATACAGGAAAGAGGACCAGATGAGCTAATTCTACTTTATTGTAAGGCTACATTAACAGAATCTTGCAGGTCTGAAAGTACAAATCTCCCGCTGTCTCTTTTACAGCCTGATAAATTAAGGAGGTTCCTTTCTGAGTTTCTTCCTCTGCCCGTTATGCAGCTGCAGGATCCCCGCCCACCCCATCTGATCATTCCCTGGGCAGCATCTCTTCCCCCCTTCTCCCAAGGTCATTCCCCCATACCATTACATTGGCCCAAGGTCACCCAGCTGGCTTCATGCCCAAGGCGGGACTAGAACTCACAGTCTCCTGTTTCTAGCCTGGTGCCTTAACCACTACACCAAACTGGCTCTATTGTGAAACTATTCCCAGGAAATTGATTTCAGTTTTGTATTCATGGGTACTTGTAGTAGGAACCACGCTGCAGGAATCACTCTTTTTCGGTTAAGGGTCAGAGAGAATACAACCATGTCTTCTGTTCACTGACAGCGGGTTAGTGTTTGAATGCCTACTGGTGACAAGGAACTGCATATCATGATGCTCATCCACAGATCATTTGTAGAACATGAACTCATTGGGGCATAAACAGTAACTAGGAGCTTGAACCAATGCGGCAGGTAAACAAAACCATAAGAGCTTTCTTATCAATAGAGGTAATCAAGCAGGTATTTAATACACTGTTGGTAGCTAATAATTCTGCCTGTGTACGGTATGTTATTCCTCAGTAGCCAAGGAACAGGATTTTATGAAGATCACTAGTATGTGCTCTAATGAAATTGGTTTCTTTCATTCTGATCACAAGCATGCAGGCAACTGCTTTATATCGGGTCAAACCATGGGTCCCTTTAACGCAGCCTTCTCTACGATTTCAGCAGGGGTCTTTCCCAGCTGTAACTAGTGGCTTGCTTCTCTGTATAGTAAAGAAGCAAGGCAAAGAATAATTACGTTCTCAACAGAGCAGCATTTTTATTTTGCACTCATCTTCATGTAATTGTTACAGTTTAATTCTAAACTGATCAGCTAGCTTTGAGTTGAAATATCCAAGGGACTGCTTGTCTCCAATTATTTTTGCCCATCCTGTGACAGCTGGTAGAGTCGCTATGCTCTAGGTGCCTTCAAATGAACAGTGGCATCTCCTGGGACCCAGGAAGTGTGTACAATGACATCCCAAAAGAGATCTGTACATCTTCCACCCTAGTGATGTCCAGAAAATCATTGGTTGTTCTCCTAGTCCTTGGGGTCAGGTGGGATGGATTTCCTATACTGTAAGTTTGGTTTTTTTTACCGGTATTGAGTTAGTCTTCTAGTTGGATGTGACTTTTTCAATATGTGTTGTTTCCTTGTTTTTTAACTGTAAGCCACCCAGTTGCTAAGGGATCAGGTGGCCTTGAAAATGAATTAATTAAGTAAATAAGGATATGATTTTTAAATCTTCCTATAAACACCTTTGTAGTTTGCTCTTCTTTCTGTTTCCATCTCAGGTTTTTGCGTTTCTTTCCCATTTTTGTGCCTTTAAATTTAAGGGATGTTCCAAGTCTGAACATTCATTGGTGCTCTCAATCCTTTTATACTGTTTCACTGACAAGATTGGCAATGCAGATACTTGATATCATTTTGTGAGTATCATATGATTAACTGCCAGAAGAAGATGGTAAAAGAAAGAACTATGATGCCAATTGAAAATGATTCATTTCCTTATAATCAGGTTCTTTCTTCTGCGTGGAGGAGGCCATAGTTTTTGCCCTGGGGAGTGTATGTCCTCTGCCTGAACCACTCATGCTTGCAGGTGACATCACCAGCAAGGAGGCCCAAAATGTTTGGAATTTATGGGGAGGGGTGGTTCAAGGGAATTTTGCTTTGCAGTCTCTAAGTATCCATTCTACCCCTGAACCACCCATATGCCCAAACTGATAAACCTAGAAAAGTCATCTATGGTTAGTTTTGTCAATTCGGGAAGAATCATATTTATGGTGATGTCATCCGTATGGTCATTGAGGTTTCCATGCAACAGAAGCAGAAACAATAGTGATTTCCTCAGCAATAACCCATTGCTTGTGCTTCCAGGCCACTTAATAGATCCCTAAGATTTGTCTATGCAGAGTTAGTTGAGGAATAATTGGGTTGTCTTCACTGTTTTCAAACTAGTGTTTTTAATTATGATTTTGTGTCCGATGTTCTAAGGATCAACACACCATTGGAACCTGGAATGTAAGATCTATGAGCCAGGGCAAATTGGATGTGGTTATTGGTGAGATGTCAAGATTAAAGATAGACATTTTGGGCGTCAGTGAACTGAAATGGACTGGAATGGGCCACTTCACATCAAATGACCACCAAATCTACTACTGTGGACAAGAGGACCACAGAAGAAATGGAGTAGCCTTCATAATTCATAGTAAAGTGGCTAAAGCAGTGCTTGGATACAATCCAAAAAACGTTAGAATGATCTCAATTTGAATTCAGGGCAAGCCATCTAACATCACAGTGATCCAAATATACGCCCCAACCACAGATGCTGAAGAAGCTGAAGTAGAGCAGTTCTATGAGGATCTGCAGCACCTACTGGACAACACGCCTAAAAGAGATGTTATTTTCATCACAGGAGACTGGAATGCTAAGGTAGGCAGTCAAATGACACCTGGAATTAGAGGTAAGCATGGCCTGGGAGAACAAAACGAAGCAGGACATAGGCTGATAGAATTTTGCCAAGACAACTCACTCTGCATAACAAACACTCTCTTCCAACAACCTAAGAGACGGCTTTATACATGGACTTCCCCAGATGGACAACACCGAAACCAGACTGACTACATCCTTTGCAGCCAAAGGTGGCAGACATCTATACAGTCAGTAAAAACAAGACCTGGGGCTGACTGTAGTTCCGATCACGAACTTCTTCTTGCACAATTTAGGATCAGACTAAAGAGATTAGGGAAGACCCACAGATCAGCTAGATATGAGCTCACTAATATTCCTAAGGAATATGCAGTGGAGGTGAAGAATAGATTTATGGGACTGGACTTAGTAGATAGGGTCCCGGAAGAACTATGGACAGATGTTTGCAACATTGTTCAGGAGGCGGCAACAAAATACATCCCAAAGAAAGAGAAAACCAAGAAGGCAAAATGGCTGTCTGCTGAGACATTAGGAGTAGCCCAAGAAAGAAGGAAAGCAAAAGGCAACAGTGATAGGGGGAGATATGCCCAATTAAATGCAAAATTCCAGAGGTTAGCCAGAAGAGATAAGGAATTATTTTTAAACAAGCAATGCGTGGAAGTGGAAGAAGACAATAGAATAGGAAGGACAAGAGACCTCTTCCAGAAATTTTAGAAACATCGGAGGTAAATTCCAGGGCAAAATGGGTATGATCAAAAACAAAGATGGCAAGGACCTAACAGAAGGAGAAGAGATCATGAAGAGGTGGCAAGAATATACAGAAGATCTGTATAGGAAGGATAACAATATCAGGGATAGCTTTGACAGTGTGGTCAGTGAGCTAGAGCCAGACATCCTGAAGAGTGACGTTGAATGGGCCTTAAGAAGCATTGCTAATAACAAGGCAGCAGGAGATGACGGCATCCCAGCTGAACTGTTCAAAATCTTGCAAGATGATGCTGTCAAGGTAATGCATGCTATATGCCAGCAAATTTGGAAAACACAAGAATGGCCATCCAATTGAAAAAAATCAACTTATATCCCCATACCAAAAAAGGGAAACACTAAAGAATGTTCAAACTATCGAACAGTGGCACTCATTTCACATGCCAGTAAGGTAATGCTCAAGATCCTGCAAGGTGGACTTCAGCAATTCATGGAGCGAGAATTGCCAGATGTACAAGCTGGGTTTAGAAAAGGCAGAGGAACTAGGGACCAAATTGCCAATATCCGCTGGATCATGGAAAAAGCCAGGGAGTTTCAGAAAAACATCTATTTCTGTTTTATTGACTATTCTAAAGCCTTTGACTGTGTGGACCATAACAAATTGTGGCAAGTTCTTAGTGGTATGGGGATACCAAGTCATCTTCTATGCCTCCTGAAGAATCTGTATAACAACCAAGTAGCAACAGTAAGAACAGACCACGGAACAACGGACTGGTTTAAGATTGGGAAAGGAGTACGGCAGGGCTGTATACTCTCATGCTACCTATTCAACTTGTACGCAGAACACATCATGCGACGTGCTGGGCTTGAGGAATCCAAGGCTGGAGTTAAAATTGCTGGAAGAAACATTAACAATCTCAGATATGCAGATGATACCACTTTGATGGCTGAAAGCGAAGAGGAACTGAGGAGCCTTATGATGAAGGTGAAAGAAGAAAGTGCAAAAGCTGGCTTGCAGCTAAACCTCGAAAAAACCAAGATTATGGCAACCAGCTTGATTGATAACTGGCAAATAGAGGGAGAATACGTAGAAGCAGTGAAATACTTTGTATTTCTAGGTGCAAAGATTACTGCAGATGCTGACTGCAGTCAGGAAATCAGAAGACGCTTAATCCTTGGGAGAAGAGCAATGACAAATCTTGATAAAATAGTTACGAGCAGAGACATCACACTGACAACAAAGGTCCGCATAGTTAAAGCAATGGTGTTCCCCGTAGTAACATATGGCTGCGAGAGCTGGACCATAAGGAAGGCTGAGAGAAGGAAGATAGATGCTTTTGAACTGTGGTGTTGGAGGAAAATTCTGAGAGTGCCTTGGACTGCAAGAAGATCAAACCAGTCCATCCTCCAGGAAATAAAGCCAGACTGCTCACTTGAGGGAATGATATTAAAGGCAAAACTGAAATACTTTGGCCACATAATGAGAAGACAGGATACCCTGGAGAAGGTGCTGATGCTAGGGAGAGTGGAAGGCAAAAGGAAGAGGGGCCGACCAAGGGCAAGGTGGATGGATGATATTCTAGAGGTGACGGACTCGTCCCTGAGGGAGCTGGGGGTGTTGACGACCGACAGAAAGCTCTGGCGTGGGCTGGTCCATGAAGTCACGAAGAGTTGGAAGCGACTAAACAAATAAACAACAACAACATGATCTGATGGATTATTCAAATCTCCTACCACAAAATATGATTTCCATTTGCATCTTTCTGTTCATTGTTCAAAGAGCTTTTAAAACTTTTATCCCCTTCTTCTTCCTTTATTTTCATAGTATCTCTGTAAGGCGAGTGGGGCTGGAAATTAGTGCATGTTTTTGCTGTCAAACTGGAGTTTCCTGAACTTAGACAATACAATGTCAATAATGTTTTGAAGCAATTGTGAAAAAAGGAGGATTCATTTATGGAACAGGTATGTGGAAAAACTGAAAAAAAAAGTCATTTAAATTCTGTGTGTTCTGCAGACAGCAGGAGGATGACAAAGGAACCAGTTGTCCAAAGTAGATTTAATTATTTTCCATGTCTTTCATTGTCATTTTCAACTCTCTACATTTTCACCACTTTATATTCAATTCTTGCTTTCAATATAAAGGTGTGAAGTCTTATAATTGCTGCTTCCCTTGGCCCCAATTCTTTTTATAGAATCTACTTCCATGAAAATGCATTTAGCCTTCCTATCATTGTAAGTTTCTAACTTCATGTGTTATTTTTGTTCAGTGTTGCTCTGTGGACACAATGCTAGTAGTTTTCTCCCTGCTGTTGATATTTATTTTCATATGTCTCTTTCAGCCCACTGGTAGATAAAAAATGCCCAGGAATGCAGAAGAGAAACATTTTTTTTTCTTTTTGTACTATAGTAATCAATTCAGTGAGTGTAACCATGTTAAAAATTCCTTGAGTAAGGTATGTCACTGCTGCCCAGAAGAAAATGAAAGTGAAGCATGGATGGAAGAGAGATGCTGCTTTACTTGGATATTTATTTATTTATCAAATTTGTCACCTCCCATCTCCTCCGACCGGAGGGACTCTGGGCAGTTTACAATATAGAATCAATATCCAATAAAAATTCTAATAAATATATGATAAAATTCTAATAAAATCCCATTAAAACTAAAACAATTTCTTAACTACCCTTTCTATCCAACCCTGTCCAGCTGTGCTTATAAAAGGTCATTGAGAACATAGCAAAGTACAATGTGCTTGACTGCAGTAAAACTAAAGTGGCATTTGAGAAAGAGCCTACATTTTTAATTCTCCCATCCTTGTACCAACCTTTCCCAGCCTGGTGATGCCCAGATGAATTATGTGAGTTGAAATCCAAATGTATCTGGAGGATGGCAGGTTGGGGAAGCTGTGATATATAAACCAGTGTCACACCAAGTCACTGCAAAAGCTCACACATAAGTGTCTGCTTTAAATTGTAGCTGAGCTCCATCAAATAGCATTTTTGTACTGAAGCCATAACACCCAGGTGGATCGATCTGTCTGTCTGTCTGTCTATATCTTCCATCCACAAGAAGGATTCATCATATGATTTATTATATAACCATACAACTTCTTTCCTGATACAATGTTCTCCTGATTTATTTAGTAACTCTGAATTCATAATAAATCCTAAGAACAGATCTGTGTATGCTGTACCACTCATATCAAAACACTATCACTACATCTGTTTTTTGAGTCTCAAGATTATCTCAACATTCTGAAACACGGTGTAAGCTGTTTTAGATACAAGGGCAGACTGGGTTTGGTTTCCTCTGGACCTGATTTCTGAAGGAGATTGAAAACTGATTAAGAAGAACATTGCATGAAGGAGAGCAGGGAGAAGTCCTTTGTCTTCACCTTTTACATTCATTTTTGTTGTTGTTCAGTCATTCATTTGCTTCTGACTCTTTTTGAGATCTGACAGACATCAGTTTACCAGGACCGTCTGTCAGTAACTGCCTTTCTGGTTTCTTGCTGGGGTCATCAGTGATTGTATCTGGTCATCTTGTCTTTTGCCAGCCTCTTTTTTATTGCTTTCTGTTTTTCCAAGCATCAGAGTCCTCTCTGATGAGTCTTGCTTTTGCATTATGCTTCCAAAATATTTCAGCTGTTGCTTCATTATTAGTGCTAGTCTAGTATTGAATAACTTTTTTTTTTCCTTCTTAGGGTCCAAAGTCATCAATTTTTCTTTGTTCAGCTTTTCTGTTGGGCCAGCTTTCACAGCAATATGTTACAACTGGGAAAGCCATGGCTAGTGTGCACTTTTATTTTAACTGTGATGTCTCTCCACATTCATATGTTCTCTAGATCTGTCATATTTTTCTCCTAATTAGCAGACATCTCTTTATTTCATGGCTACTGTAACCATCACTGTGAATTTTTGAGCTTAGGAAGATAACATGTATTGCAGTTTTACTGTCTTCTCCACATGTAGGCTCTATACCCTTATATTTTTCTAAATAAATACTCAGTTTTTTAAATTGTACAGGGAGTGTCCTCAACTAGCATCTTCCTCCACCTTGTGCTGGGAGAGGTCAAGAAGCAATGAGGGAGAAACATTTAAGAGACTCAGTCCCTCCTTTCCCACTCAAGTGATTCGAATCCAATGACCACCAGATCTACTACTGTCCGCAAAGGTCCGCATAGTTAAAGCAATGGTGTTCCCCGTAGTAACGTATGGCTGCGAGAGCTGGACCATAAGGAAGGCTGAGAGAAGGAAGATCGATGCTTTTGAACTGTGGTGTTGGAGGAAAATTCTGAGAGTGCCCTGGACTGCAAGAAGATCAAACCAGTCCATCCTCCAGGAAATAAACCAGACTGCTCACTTGAGGGAATGATATTAAAGGCAAAACTGAAATACTTTGGCCACATAATGAGAAGACAGGACACCCTGGAGAAGATGCTGATGCTAGGGAGAGTGGAGGGCAAAAGGAAGAGGGGCCGACCAAGGGCAAGGTGGATGGATGATATTTTAGAGGTGACGGACTCATCCCTGGGGGAGCTGGGCGTGTTGACGACTGACAGGAAGCTCTGGCGTGGGCTGGTCCATGAAGTCACGAAGAGTCGGAAGCGACTAAACGAATAAACAACAAACAAGCCGACCATGATTGGACAATCTGCAAGGTATCTTCTTGTTGCTCTACTTGCATATAATGTCAGATTATGGTATCTATTCTTTTCATAAAATTTGATCTGTGGGGAAAAAAGGGCAATACTCTGTCCCTTCCACTGAGGACTCTTCCAGTCTTATTTTTTTATATCACTCTGGAATCAGCGTTAGACCCCGAAGTTTTCTCATAAGCTTGCCTCTATATAAGCACTGAGACAATTTATTTCTCACCCTTTTTCAGTTTTTAGAAAAATGCAGCAATACCTGAACTCACTTTTGAACTTGTTTGAACTCTGTTTTTCTTGGAATCATAACATTTCCAGCTTTTATGAAGAACCTCCTGTTGCAATTCTGCAACCACTGAAGGTAGTCCGTTTTTTCATTAGAGGGACATTTCTTGCCTTAGCCCATCTCTTGGCTCCTGGGCTCCAGATGGACATTCTCTCTCTCCCTCCCTCTCCAGGTTCAACCTCCTATTCCTGAAGCTTCCACAACTTATCATGTATAGTAAATGGCTTTGAAGTCAGTGAAAGTGGTTGTTAAGTATCAGACCGTGGCCTTGTCTCAGTATTTTCATTAAAAGAAAGCACTTCCTAGGTCAGTTGGTATTATTTGGCTACTGAATTGGCTGGGTCCACGCAGCTGAATGACACAAAAGCCTCTGTTGTGACTCCCAGAATGATAGGAGATTCTAAAAATCTGCGGATAGATACTTCAAACATTATTAGCACTCTGAAACCTGTCCTTTAGTAAAGGAAAGTATAATGCTCAGAATCTGTAACTCTGAAAGACATCAATACTATTGGTCTCCATTTGGTGAGTATGTAAACTATTCTTAATCTATTGGGAGGAATTTTGATGAATCACAGCTATTTTGAACAACTCTGGAGTTCTAATTGCCTTACTAGGTGTTGCAAGTAGGTATATGTCTTTATTTTTCATATTTATTGTTTATAAGCACTTGTTTGACTTTAGATGATAATGGGATAACATTCAGCACCGGTAATATTAGCTCTGAAATGTTAGTTTATACTTTTCAGTCTCAGAGCCATTTTAGACTTTTATAGTTGCCATACTCTTCTGAGGAAAAATAACCATTTTTAAAGAAATCTATTTCCTTTCATTTTCATCTATCTCTTCTAGCTTAGGAAATGTTACTAAATTGTATCTTCACCTAAAAAGAATAAAATTTGTCATGGAGCTTTGGCATGGTGGCTTTTAGAGACCTCACCTTCACAAAAGGATAATTATAACTTAATGATAGTTTGAACAGATTGCTAACTGCTGTGGAGGGCCAGAAAGGAATGGGAAAGAAACATCAGAAATACTATTAAAAGGATTTTAAAAGCTTGACAATCTCAGCAAGTAGCTGGCAAGGATTTTGCTTGGTTTATGCACCAAATGTCCCAACGTTCCTTCTCTTTTGTTTTCAACAAATCCATGGAAAATGCCATTTTCAACCCAGGCATGTTGTGTCATGCATGTATGCCATTCAGCAGAAATGCAGTGTATTTTTAAAACACAGGTCCAACAGCTTTTAAAAAGTAAGGTTGCAAAGGAAAATTGAGTTTTAGACAGAAAACATCTGTGTAAGCACCTCTAATTTGTAAATTCTGTGATCCAGATAAGGTGATCTGTTAGGGTTAAATATACATAGTTCTACTTCTGCAGTATATGACCTTTGAGGTTTGAGGTACATGCTAAGATCTCTACTGACAGCAGGACACATGTTAATATGTATTTTGTCCTTTTGCAATGTGATCTCTCCCTTCAGTTTTCAAGCAATATATTGTATGTAGCCTCTATGTCAAAGGTCAGTTATCACTTCTGAGTGCCAGGCTTGACCCATAAATTTCAAACTGGAATAAAGACAACACATTCCATCTAGGGAGAATCCCATATTACAGTGTTAGAAATGATCATAGGGGACAGCAGTTCAATAGACAGACAGGAAATCTGTGTCAACAGCAACACTTTACAGGTTGCATGTTCCTTTTTATTTTTTTAAAAAAAGTAATTATAAAAACAAAAAGCTAACACTTTTTAATACATTTTTAAAACAAACCTGAAGATATCAAGAAGCAAGCACCAAGCTGTTGACATTCTTTAGTGGTTTAATAACACAATCACATTTCTTCAAAGGAATATGAGGAAAAATGGAAAACCAGGTAAATTTCCATGAAAGAAACAACAGCATAACAGTGGTGTAACTAACTAAAAGTCATCTTCATGCTAGTATCTAGTAATACCAATATTTAGTAATACATGCTATAATTGCATACAAATACGCTGAACCTCTTCAGCAAAGGATCATTACCTTGTCGTGGTGCTGGAGCTTGAGCACCTCAATGATGCCATGAGCTAAACCGTGAAGGGCCACCCAAGACGGGAAGGTCATGACAGAGAGGTCAGACTAAATGCGATCCCTGGGGAAGGTAATGGCAACCCACCCCAGTATTCTTGCCGTGAAAACTAAATGGATCAGTACAACCAGAGATATGTCGGTATACCATCGGAAGATGAGACCCCCAGGTCGGAAGATGGTCAAAATGCTACTGGGGAGGAACAGAGGATGAGCTCAACTAGCCCCAGACGTGATGACGCAGCTAGCTCAAAGCCGAAAGGACGGCTAGCAGCTGACGGTGCTGGTGGTGAACGGCGAATCCGATGTTCTAAGGATCAACACACCATTGGAACCTGGAATGTAAGATCTATGAGCCAGGGCAAATTGGATGTGGTTATTGGTGAGATGTCAAGATTAAAGATAGACATCCTGGGCGTCAGTGAACTGAAATGGACTGGAATGGGCCACTTCACATCAAATGACCACCAGATCTACTACTGTGGACAAGAGGACCACAGAAGAAATGGAGTAGCCTTCATAATTCATAGTAAAGTGGCTAAAGCAGTGCTTGGATACAACCCAAAAAACGACAGAATGATCTCAATTCGAATTCAGGGCAAGCCATCTAACATCACAGTGATCCAAATATACGCCCCAACCACAAATGCTGAAGAAGCTGAAGTAGAGCAGTTCTATGAGGATCTGCAGCACCTACTGGACAACACGCCTAAAAGAGACGTTATTTTCATCACGGGAGACTGGAATGCTAAGGTGGGCAGTCAAATGACACCTCGAATTACAGGTAAGTATGGCCTGGGAGAACAAAATGAAGCAGGACATAGGCTGATAGAATTTTGCCAAGACAATTCGCTCTGCATAACAAACACTCTCTTCCAACAACCTAAGAGACGGCTTTATACATGGACTTCACCAGATGGACAACACCGAAATCAGATTGATTACATCCTTTGCAGCCAAAGGTGGCAGACATCTGTACAGTCGGTAAAAACAAGGCCTGGAGCTGACTGTAGTTCAGATCACGAACTTCTTCTTGCACAATTTAGGATCAGACTCAAGAGATTACGGAAGACCCACAGATCAGCTAGATATGAGCTCACTAATATTCCTAAGGAATATGCAGTGGAGGTGAGGAATCGATTTAAGGGACTGGACTTAGTAGATAGGGTCCCGGAAGAATTATGGACAGAAGTTGGCAGCATTGTTCAGGAGGCGGCAACAAAATACATCCCAAAGAAAGAGAAAACCAAGAAGGCAAAATGGCTGTCTGCTGAGACACTAGAAGTAGCCCAAGAAAGAAGGAAAGCAAAAGGCAACAGTGATAGGGGGAGATATGCCCAATTAAATGCAAAATTCCAGAGGTTAGCCAGAAGAGATAAGGAATTATTTTTAAACAAGCAATGCGTGGAAGTGGAAGATGACAATAGAATAGGAAGGACAAGAGACCTCTTCCAGAAAATTAGAAACATCGGAGGTAAATTCCAGGCCAAAATGGGTATGATCAAAAACAAAGATGGCAAGGACCTAACAGAAGAAGAAGAGATCAAGAAAAGGTGGCAAGAATATACAGAAGACCTGTATAGGAAGGATAACAATATCGGGGATAGCTTTGACGGTGTGGTCAGTGAGCTAGAGCCAGACATCCTGAAGAGTGAGGTTGAGTGGGCCTTAAGAAGCATTGCTAATAACAAGGCAGCAGGAGATGACGGCATCCCAGCTGAACTGTTCAAAATCTTGCAAGATGATGCTGTCAAGGTAATGCATGCTATATGCCAGCAAATTTGGAAAACACAAGAATGGCCATCAGATTGGAAAAAATCAACTTATATCGCCATACCAAAAAAGGGAAACACTAAAGAATGTTCAAACTATCGAACAGTGGCACTCATTTCACATGCCAGTAAGGTAATGCTCAAGATCCTGCAAGGTAGACTTCAGCAATTCATGGAGCCAGAATTGCCAGATGTACAAGCTGGGTTTAGAAAAGGCAGAGGAACTCGGGACCAAATTGCCAATATCCACTGGATAATGGAAAAAGCCAGGGAGTTTCAGAAAAACATCTATTTCTGTTTTATTGACTATTCTAAAGCCTTTGACTGTGTGGACCATAACAAATTGTGGCAAGTTCTTAGCGGTATGGGGATACCAAGTCATCTTGTATGCCTCCTGAAGAATCTGTATAACGACCAAGTAGCAACAGTAAGAACAGACCACAGAACAACGGACTGGTTTAAGATTGGGAAAGGAGTACGGCAGGGCTGTATACTCTCACCCTACCTATTCAACTTGTATGCAGAACACATCATGCGACAAGCTGGGCTTGAGGAATCCAAGGCTGGAGTTAAAATCTCTGGAAGAAACATTAACAATCTCAGATATGCAGATGATACCACTTTGATGGCTGAAAGCGAAGAGGAACTGAGGAGCCTTATGATGAAGGTGAAAGAAGAAAGTGCAAAAGCTGGCTTGCAGCTAAACCTCAAAAAAACCAAGATGATGGCAACCAGCTTGATTGATAACTGGCAAATAGAGGGAGAAAATTTAGAAGCAGTGAAAGACTTTGTATTCCTAGGTGCAAAGATTACTGCAGATGCTGACTGCAGTCAGGAAATCAGAAGACGCTTAATCCTTGGGAGAAGAGCAATGACCAATCTCGATAAAATAGTTAAGAGCAGAGACATCACACTGACAACAAAGGCCCGCATAGTTAAAGCAATGGTGTTCCCTGTAGTAACATATGGCTGTGAGAGCTGGACCATAAGGAAGGCTGAGCGAAGGAAGATCGATGCTTTTGAACTGTGGTGTTGGAGGAAAATTCTGAGAGTGCCTTGGACTGCAAGAAGATCCAACCAGTCCATCCTCCAGGAAATAAAGCCAGACTGCTCACTTGAGGGAATGATATTAAAGGCAAAACTGAAATACTTTGGCCACATAATGAGAAGACAGGACACCCTGGAGAAGATGCTGATGCTAGGGAGAGTGGAAGGCAAAAGGAAGAGGGGCCGACCAAGGGCAAGATGGATGGATGATATTCTAGAGGTGACGGACTCGTCCCTGGGGGAGCTGGGGGTGTTGACGACCGACAGGAAGCTCTGGCGTGGGCTGGTCCATGAAGTCACAAAGAGTCGGAAGCGACTAAACGAATAAACAACAATGCTGAACCTATCTGTTTTTTTAACTATTGTCAATTTGATGGAAAATAAATTGCTGTGAACATTTTTTCCAAGAAATTTTTGACAAATGGTGGAATATGGATTTGTTACACATATCTCAGTTAAAAACTGAAGGAGATGTATTTTAGGAAGATCTTTATTTCTCTGCTCTCTGAGATTTCAAGTGGGAAAACCAAAAGTTTATAGGACTCAGAGATTTGGTGACCTTTTGTGATTTTTATAAAAAATAATTTTAATTTAATGTTGGGATCTCTGGCCACTACCTGGATGACAGGCCATAAACACCACCCGACGCCAGATGGAGGGAATCCCCACATCCCGACCACAGAGCCCCAACTGCCCGAAGTACCCAGCATTGCCCAGGTGCGGCCTGGAGCCCACCGAGAGTGGTGATCAAGGACTTCGGGATCAAGTTTGATGGGGACCCCACAAAACTTTCTTTCTTCCTCACGAACGCGAGGATCTACCTGGAAGAATGGGGCCCCTATTTTCGAACTGAGAGGGGCAAGGTAAATGCCCTAGCTGTCAAGCTGAAAGGACGTGCTGCCGACTGGTACGTCCAGTTGTGCCAGTCAGGTGCCCCGGAACTCGAGGACTGCAACGAGTTCCTATGGGCAGTGGAACTGTATTTCAGGGACCCCCTGGAAAGGGAGAGGGCAAAAAGAGCTTTGAAAGCCCTCAAACAAGGACAGCGCTCCATGGCAGATTATGCCATGGAGTTCCAAGCCCTGGCCGGTAAGGTCGAGGTATGGTCCCAATCAACCCTCATCGAAAAATTCAAGGAAGGGTTGAACCTGAATGTTCTCAGGTGGGCACTCTGCAGAAACAACCCCAACACTCTGGTGGAGTGGATCCGGCTGGCAGGGGAGGCAGAGGACGCCCAGGAAACTTTCCTCCAGGCGCGGAGGGAAGCGCAGTACGCAGAGGCGGTGAGAGGACCCCGCACAGCTGCAAGACCTGCGAACCCAAGATCCCAACCTCGTAAGGACGACAGGGACCGACGTTTTGCCAGTGGTCAGTGCTTCAAGTGCGGGGAGGAGAACCACAAGATGGTGGCTTGCCCGAGAGCAAAGGCGAGAGACAGCCTGGGGAAGGCTCCAAACAAACCAACCCCAACACCAAGGAAAAGGCCAGCCGCGAAGGGGGAAACCTCAGCAAGGGAATTCCCTGACGTCACCACTGACGAGAAAAGTGGAAATGACGAACCGGCGGGAAACGCCAGCCACCTGCCTTAAAGAGCGCCAAAGGACAGGTGGAAGACAACAAAGGGCGCGACAACTTTGGGGTGAGTGAGAACTGTCCCACCCTATATGTGAGAGTCACCCTGGCCCACAAGGGAAAAACAGAGTTTGGGCGCTGATTGATTCGGGCTGCTTGAAATGCCTCATGCACCCGGACCTGGTGGCTGCGCTCAACCTCCGCTGCTATCCACTTCAGCACCAATTGGTGTTCACACAGTTGGATGGATCAGCAGCGGGAGGGGGCCCGGTCACCCAATACATGGACAGAGTTGTGCTGAGGCTCAGCGACCACGAGGAAAGCCTGCCCTTCATAGTGGCACTAGTGGGCCGACCCCTACTCAGCTTAGGGATCCCGTGGCTTGTGCATCACAACCCTCAAATAAATTGGATGACCAGAGAGATCACCTTTTCAGACGGGCGTTACCAAGCACCCACAGGGGATCGGGTTCCCCGTGCTGCAATGGGGAGGGCGACAACCACCTCGATGCACCTGGAGGCAGCAACCCCGGAGGGCCTGCCAGCCAGATATGCAGACTTTGCTGATGTTTTTGGGGAAAAGGAGGCTGACAAACTCCCCCCCCCATAGAAAAACAGACTGCACCATCGAACTGGTCCCGGGGGCACCTCTACCAAAGCCCAAAATTTACGCTATGACTCAGAGGGAGTTGGCAGTATTAAGGGACTTTATCGACAAAAATTTGGCGCGGGGGTTTATTGGGCCAGCTAACTCGCCAGTTGGGGCCCCAGTTCTCTTCCGGGAGAAGAAAGACGGGTCCCTCCGGCTCTGTACAGATTACCGCGGGCTGAATGCTGCATCCATTTCAAATAAATATCCCCTACCCATAATAAAGGACATTCTAGCCCACCTAGCAAAGGGCAAAATATTCACAAAACTAGACCTCAGGGAAGCCTACTTCTGGATTCGAATAAAGGAGGGGGATGAATGGAAGACGGCTTTCAACTGCCCGCTGGGGTTGTTCCAATACCGAGTTCTGCAATTTGGGTTGGCTGGGGCACCAGGCGTGTTCATGCAGCTAATTAATGAGGTCTTGCACGACCACTTGTTTAAGGGGGTGCTTGTTTACCTTGGTGATGTTTTGATTTACTCTGAGAACGAAGTAGAGCACGAACGCCTCGTAAAGAAAGTGCTCACGAAACTCCGCAAGGCAGAGCTATACGCCAAGCTCTCCAAGTGTGAGTTTCACAAGGAGCAAATCGACTACCTTGGTTATCGGATCTCGGCAAGGGGGATCAAAATGGACCCCAGCAAGGTCCAGGCCATACTGACGTGGGAGCGCCCACGCACGAGGAGGCAACTTCAAAGTTTCCTCGGGTTCACTAATTTCTATAGGGGTTTCATCCAGGGGCTAGTGGAAATTGTGCTGCCGCTAACAAACCTACTCCGGACAAAGGGCCTAGGAGATACATGAAAATCACGAAACCCGGGGGCGCTGCTAAACTGGACAGCTGATTGTCAAACGGCTTTCAAACACCTCAAAAGCCTCTTTATGGCGGAGCCAGTACTGCAGCATCCCGACCCCACCAGACCCTTTGTCGTGCAAGTAGACGCCTCAGATTTTTCTATTGGAGCGCTCCTCCTTCAGCGTGATTTTGACAATCAGCTGAAGCCCTGCGCGTACCTCTCCCGCAAGTTCTCCGAAATGGAACGGAGATGGCACGTGTGGGAAAAGGAAGCGTTCGCGGTCAAGGTAGCCCTGGAAACATGGAGGCACCTCCTGGAAGGGGCCTCCTGCCCCTTCGAGGTCTGGACTGACCACAAAAACCTGGAGGCTTTCAGCACCCCAAAATGCCTCAGTCCAAAGCAAGTACGCTGGGTGCAGTTCTTTAGCAGATTTAACTTCAAACTTAAGTTCATACCGGGGAGAAAGAACTTCCTGGCAGATGCCCTTTCCCGACGACCTCAGGATGCCGGCCAGGAATCGGACATTGTGGGTACTGTGTGGACAGACACACATCTGGGCTGCCCTGCTGTCACACACAGCCAGACAAAAACCCAACGCACCCCAGCGCAACTACCGGCGAACGGAGGGAGACGCAGGTCAATTTCACCGGACTGGCAACAAAGACTCGTTCAAGCCCTCGAGAAAGATACATGGTTGCAAAACAACCAACACCATGTATCTCTTACGAATGGGCTAGCCTGGAGACAAAAAACCCTATACGTGCCAGAATAATTGAGAGCGGAGGTTTTAAACCGCTCCCACGATGATAAGACGGCTGGGCATTTTGGGTTCGTTAAAACCTTACACTTAATTAGGAGACAATTCTGGTGGCCCACCCTCAGAAAAGACGTCAAAGAATATGTCACGGCTTGCCCCACATGTGCAAGGTCAAAACGGAAGGTGGGGAAACCCCAAGGACTGCTGCAGAAAGTAGCAAGCCCGTCCCGCCCCTGGGAGGAGATTTCCATGGACTTCATAGTCGACCTGCCACCCAGCCAAAGAAAAACCGTCATCTGGTTGGTAAAATACTATTTTTCCAAGCAGGCACACTTCATACCCTGCGCATCCATCCCCTCCGCGCAACAGCTGGCACGCCTATTCCTCACCTACATCTACAAACTCCACAGCGCCCCCTCCCGTTTGGTGACCGATAGGGGCACACAATTTACCTCCACGTTCTGGAAAGAATTCTTAAACCTCATTGGCACGAAGCAAGCACTGTCAACGGCTTGGCACCCCCACACAGATGGCTCTACGGAGATTCTCAACTCCACCCTGGAGCAGTTCCTATGAGCGTTTATTAATTACCAACAGGACAATTGGGTGGACCTGCTACCTTTTGCAGAGGTGGCCTACAACAACGCGGTACACCAGAGCACAGGTCACACCCCATTCAAGGTAGTCTATGGCAGAGACTTTGTGCCAATCCCGGAACTGCCCCAACCAGACACCCCGCCCTGTTCTCCAGATGACTGGGCAGCACAACTGGGCACGGTTTGGCCCATCATCCAACTGGCTCTTGCTGACGCGCAAGCATCATACAAGAAGTTTGCAGATAATCACAGGGCAGCGCAACCGAACTACAAAGTGGGAGATAGGGTCTACCTCTCCACTAAGTTCATCAAATCCCCACAGCCCTCCAAGAAACTGGCACCCAAATTTATTGGACCGTTCCCAATCACAGAGATTATTAACCCAGTCACCTTTAAACTGGACTTACCCCACAATCTATGGTGCATACACCCAGTATTCCACTGTGCCCTCCTGAAACCAGCCACCCTTTCGAAATGGCACACAGAAAACCCCCCGCCCCCACCCATCATGATAGATGGGCAACAACATTTTGAGATACAAGAGGTACTCGACTCCAGGAGGCTGAGGGGCACACTGCAGTACCTCGTTAAATGGAGACATTTCCCACACCCAGAGTGGGTCCAAGCTCAACATGTCTCAGCTAAACGGCTGGTAAAGAGCTTCCATGAAGCATACCCATCTAAACCAGCACCCTAAGATTTTCTTTGGGGGGCAGCATGTCATGTTCCCTGTTGCAAGGCATATGTGCATCACAACGGGGAACATGCACATTAGGAAAGAGGAAGGGATAAGCATAATCCCTTAATCACTCACATATCCTTCAAGCACCCATATCCATAAAGGAATCACCAACATAATAGAAACGCCCCTCAGACTGGACTTGGCACCCATCGAAAGATCAGGGGAACACCTTCCCATTACCCCGGGGGATGCACCTGCATTGGACGAAGGCGAGGAAACAAAGGAGAACACCGGAGATCGCCGGAATCGCCCATCAGCAGACGCATCACAGTCCCAAGCACCCATCCGGTCCTGGCTCGAGGGTCAACGGGGTGGAGCAGGACAAGGTCCACCACCGGGGTATAAACAGGACACCCTGCCAACACATAAGGATTCCCGTCTTTTTCATTGCATGCATACTGTTCCAATAAAGCCGGAAATCCTTAGACCCTCTAAGTGAGTCCGTGTCTTTTTTGGAGCAAGGCTGCCCCTGACAGCCCTCCAGTTATAAGAATATCTGGCTGGAATTGATGGGATCTGTACTCCACCCCACTGAAGAGCCCAGGTAGAAAAGGCTGCCCTTGGGTGAAGCTATTTTTCATTGCTCAAAATTTATAAAAAGCAGCTTCAGAATGTATAATTAACCTTGGGAAAATGCCCTTGTTCAGGAAAATGCCGTAGCATATTAATTTTCTCTGCCTAAGAAAGCATCATGCTTTATATGTTTACTTTTTAACAATACTTTAACAACATCCTTCTGGGATATAATTTATATTCCTATAATAGGTGTACAACCATATTACACATAGGCTTAGATATAAAGGAGAAATTAAATTTAGGCAAAGGCATTTAAAATAAATGAAATACAGTTAGACATCAATTCCCAGGCCTTCTAATTAAGTGCCAAACCTGCTTTATAATTTTTATTGTGCTAAACAAGGAATATGCATATGGATTAAGATGACTAATGGTAGTTACGCTCCCTTTAATTACACTGATGCTGATGGGCGCTATTACAGTTAAGGGCCTATCAATGTTTCCACTACAAAATCTTATTTTCTGTGGCTTATAGCATTAACCGTAAACATTCATTCCTGGCTGATGCTGGAATCGAAGACTGATGCTCAATGTAATATCTGCTGGGTTTATTTTATTGTTATGGGTTATTTGAAGGAATTGTTTGTTCTGTGCCAGCAGAGCAATGAAAAGAAGAGCAATAGCTTGAACAGTTTTGAAATAGACCTGAACTTCTTTCCTTTCCTTTCCTTTCCTTTCCTTTCCCTTTCCCTTTCCCTTTCCCTTTCCCTTTCCCTTTCCCTTTTCCTTTTCTTTTCATTGGTATGAATGTAGAGGCACTTAAATATTGTACTTCATTTGGGCAACCTCTCGTTTGCTTATCTTGAATGACAGAATATTTTATTTATTTATTTGTTTGTTTGTTTATCAAATTTATATAGCTGTCCATCTCACAAACAATATAAATATGCAGCATTAGAGCTTAGCTCTCCTTTTGATATATTTAGATATGGAAGCTCCTGCCAGAACTATATAGATACTTGCAAAAAGAAATATATCTCAGATGAGACTGACTACCCCTAAGCATGAGAGAAATGAGCCTTAAAGAAATCCTCATGATTTAAATAGCATTTGAGACAAATATGCCCTTGCCTGCAGCCTCTCTGATATTTGACATCGAGGGACAGATAGCTTGTGACTTCTTCAAGTACTGGGATGCTTCAAGCCCAACATTTGTTTTCCTTTGAACAGAAAGATCATTTATTTATTTTCTATCCCGCCTTTATTATTTTTATAAACAACTCAAGGCAGCGAACATATCTAATACTGCTTCCTCCTCTTATTTTCCCCACCACAACAACCCTGTGAGGTGAGTTGGGCTGAGAGAGAGTCCAATGGAAGACTGACAGCATTATGTCTATAAGCAGGGGGGAACAGTTTAAACCTGTGACAGGCAGAGAAATCTCTTGCATTTTTTCTCTATCAGTTCTCATTCTATCTGGTTTGGAAATGGTTTCCAATGCAAAGTGATGACGTGGTTAAGGGCCTGCCTCTCATTGTCAAACGATCTATCCAGCAATCCATAACTTCCTGGCTTCCCACATTTCAGCTAAATCCCAAAGAATGGCATCATGAGAGAAGACCTTCCCTTCAGCTTTCTCAGTGGCAGAGCTACTGTCTCTCCCACACTTGAGAAGTTGAAATTTTTCTCCTTCCCCTTGAGAAATTAAGGGAAATAATCCACCCAATTTCTCACACAAGGCCAATGGATAATCTTGCAGGCTACCTGGATTTGCCCCAGGGTCATACCTCTAAGTCCCCATGGTACTAGGGGGCTTCCAATGATTTTTCCAAGCTGAGCCAATTAACTTTTGGCTTAGCTGCTGTCTAGAGAAAATGCTGTGATGGCAGTTCAGCAGTGTTTTCCCTGGAGCTGCTTGTAAGTGAATTTTCAATAGTGGGATCTCTTCTTCATCCTGGCTCTGGGATTTCTCCCCACCTCTTCCTGAATCGTTCCCCTCTCTGCTCCAAAGAGGACAATACAGCTTATTAGCCATCCAGAATGGCAATGAGAATCAGAACGGCATATGATTATCCTGGCAGTTTGCTGATAGAGCAAAAAATGATTTTCACTATGGATTACTAGCACATATGCATATATATGCTGGAAAGTCACCACCTCTTCCACTATTGAATGAAAACATCTATAGAGATGATGGACTGCAGAAAGCCTAAATTATAATTTCTACTATCTTATGACATGCTTCTTCAAAAGTAAAAATGGCTCTTGTAAAGGCAACTGGTGGTTTTTGAAGGCATCCTGAGTCTCACCCGGATGATGGGGAGCTCAGCAAGTTCACCGTAAATTCCAGCCTCTACCACAGTGATGCTCCTGAATCCCAGACTAAATTTCTTGCTTCTCTTGCAAGAACAAAATGAGTCCTGCCAATGAAATCTTTCTGAAGCCTAAATAGTCCTGAGAATGTTATAGACTATGGGAAACAATACTAGAACACCAACTGAAGCAAGGCATTGGGGGTGCTCACAGTTTTGGGGATGTGCCCAAAGGTTTAATGCCACTCAGGCTTCTTGGAGGAAAGGCAGCATATAACTGTAACAAACAAACACTTAGGGATGCTCTGCAGTAACTAGTTTAAGGTGATCCTAATTTCTTATGTTCTATGGAAACACTGATACAACAATAAGCAATTTTTCCTGAAGTCACATTTACCAGGAGTCCTGGAAAAAAAACCTCCCTGCAGAATAATAGGCATTTATTAAGAAACATATTTTTGCAAGTATTTAGTAAAAATAAGGGGAAAATTCTTATCTTTGAAAGGGGGAGGGGCTATTCTGGAGATAACATGTCTTCTACGGCTTTAATAGTGTTGTACTTCTAAGCTTGGCTGGGCCCTTGAATGATCTAAATAATCTCTTTTAAAGACAGAAGAAAATCTCCTAATCTTTTATAAATCTTCCTGTGTTAATCCTCTGAAGACTGAAATTACACCATTGACTTGTAATTAAACACTGGGATGTTTGAGCAGAGCCTAGAAATTGATGCATCCTGTATCAGAGAACTGCAATCAGGGGAAATATTACTTAAATGGGGGATACAACTTTCTTCATAAATGAAAACAAAGTCTCTCTGAACTCCAGTCTGTATTCAGAAGTTTCAAATTTCATGGACTTCAGTGGAAGAACTAAGCTATTCCACAGAGAGTGATGGGACACCAGCTTGCCTTTCTTTGTTTTTTGGTATCTTTGGGACCATTAAGAGAGCCAAGTAGTTATAAACGTAGTGGAGAAGGAAGTGTCTTAGAAACTGTCCTGGTTTTTAAAGTCTTTGAGGGTGTACTATGTTTAACAGGAATACATACACTTCAATAGGTAAGGCATAAGAGTATGTGACTGATTGTCTTTCTACTGTAATGGAATTGGTCAAATAGGAGAAGATAACATTCTTCCTATACCCTTTGCATAGAGCAGGCAAGCCTTGCTGATTCAAAAAGTGTGCCTGACAAGCCATCACTGTGCAGAATTAATTGCTGGGCTTGGATCTCTGTATTCCTGAAAGAAAAGGGTTATCCATGTAAGATTGCAAAGGGCACCATGATAATGGACAGAAGATAGCTCCTCAAGGTTCCATGCAAACAGCAAAACATTCCTGAATATCAGCTAGTCTTGTTTAGAAAAACGTGGCAGACGTTAAGTTTGGGTAAAACATTTACCAAATAAAAAGGTTATGGCATCCAATGCATTTGTGTTACTTCCCCCTCACAAGATGGACTTCTTAGATAAAGCTGGATTTGGATTAAGTGGAATCTTCTATTCCACTGTATTTTTACTTCCCATGATACCTGTGTTTTGTTTAGTTAGCTATTTTGTTTCTAAGGAGACAGGGTCTGTGAAATTATATCCTGCAACCTGGGTTAAAATATTACTGTATTTATTAGTAGACAAGATAGATAGCTGGCACCCAACAGCATATATGACGCAGAGCCTGTTGAGCACAGCTACTTACATAGTTAAGTACTGTGTCAAGATTCAGGATTTAAAAAATGCATTATTCATCCAATCACACAGTACTTTTTATAACATACAGTATGAGACATTATCATCCAGACAAAACTAGCAGAGCAGCAGATAAACAATGTTCTTTTATTTTAAAAATGTTATTTCATAAAGATTTATGGTGTTTCATTGTGGAGCATTGTGATGTACAGTGTTTCAGCTAGGAATCTGTTAGAGTGCTCTACCCTTCCTTCCTCATTGTGGACAAAATTCTCAGACTTAACCAGCCTTTCAGACTAAATCTAAAATAATTTATAAAATCTTTTCAGCCAGCTCTAAGTTTTGCTGCTAGCTTACTTTAAGGTTTGAGTTATTTGACCCCCAAAACTGGGGCTTTTTTTTTTTAATCCATTCAATCGGGAGCTGCTGGTGCCTGCTTTGTCCGCTTCATTCCTAATAACTACATGGGCATATCCATGTAATTTTGTTAACAGCAATGCAAAAGTAGTTTGCTATTGTCTTGTTCCAGGATGTGTTTTTCGACCTCTCTATCTAGTCTACAGTCCTGGTATTCTCTGGTGGTTTCCCATCCAAGTACTAACCATGCCTGACTCTGCTTACCTCTGAAGCCCAGACGATGTCATTCAATTGCTTCCACCTGCTGAGAATATGCAGCAAAAAGATATTTACAGGGCAGCCAGAAAGACAGAATAGAATCTAGTGTAAGAATGGAATCCCTTCCTTTTGTGGCTTAGATGACATCAGAAGAGAGGACTGAAAGTCATCCCCCCAAGCTTTCATGTCCTCCAAGGTACCCAGTCTAGAGAGAAGATCCTTCAAGATTGATGCTGACATACTGTTCAGCCTAAACTGGTAAAAGCCACTTTCTTGCCACAGAGAACACTTCTGCCTCTTATGATAGAGATGGATTTATATGTAGTTAAAGTGCATCTGGGTCATCTCTGTGGAACTGAACAGAAATCCTCCAGCACCATCTTCTGGTGATTGCTGTTCTACCTACTCTTAACTTAGAGAACTTCTCCAGAAGAATATCATGGCTGAGAGTATTCAGTGGGGTCACACTCCCCAGTCTCTCTCCCAGCAAAGATTACACCAGAGTGATCAAAACATTCTATGCCAAAAGGTCTAAACCCCAGTTAAATGGATCTTAAAATTGTTTCATTCAACTGCATGGGGACAAGAGTTAAGCCAGCAGATGGTTTCCTGAACTCTACTAAGCATCTTGTCAACATCCTTTTTAAAACTGAAAGTCATTCAAAGAATCTGACCAGAGGGTGCCCTGGATTTCTACAGATCAAAATGCCAAATCCATAGAGTCTTAAATATTGATAAGAACTATTATTTTTATCCTTGAAATATTTCACAAATATAACACAATGAACTATTAAGGGTTCTGTATAATATCCCTTGTATTCTGGTCACTTCCCAACTTATTTCATCATCCTCCAGTAGAATATTTAGGATTTGGCACTGTGACAAAAGATACTCAGCAAGGGTTGTGTCAGCTTCTCTGGTCATCATATTTGACCAAGGCTTTGATAAAAGCAAACACTATCTTAGCAAAAAAATTAAAAATCCCCCAGAATCTTCTGGAATTCATTGGAATTTATTAGCCTCCAGGGGCAGATCTTTCTGGCAGGTCCTCCATTCCTGCAGAGAGGTATAGTTGCTGCAAGTTTGAATCTGAACTGGAAGTGGTTTACTTATAGCAAGGAAACAGGTGTAAATTCCTCACCTTTAGACAGTCCTTATCCCATCCAGTATGGAAGGTAAGATCTAGACTGACCTGCCACATGTTTGACCAGGAAGAAAATGGGACAGACCTATGATTGTCATAACTGCCATGATGTCCTGTGCGGCTCCAGCCATGGTAGTCTTGGAAGAAACATCATTCTGAGAATTCAACACCAAGGGTAAAACCACCTCAGTCAGCTCAGGTAATGGGCTGGGTACCACTCCCACAGAATTTTAGTCTGTTCTAAGAGCCTGGGACAAGACGTGAGCATTCTAGATTGGTTCTTGAATGGACAGAAAGTTGAGAGAGAAAGTAAATTGCTATAGACTATTTGTCATCCTGGCCTTCTGATTTGTTCTTCTGCTAAACGAAGTATCCAAAATGGCACAGTTTGACCTCCTTTTCCAGGTCTAAATCCTGCTTTTGGAGGCATTAAGAGAAAGAAGCTAAAATAACAAGAAGAGAACTGGGTGATCTCAAATGTATCCTTGTATATTATTCCCAGAGTATCTAAAGTTGCTATGGTTTTATTTAACTGGATTTGACTTTTATGGTCTCAGGTGGCTGAGGGGATGGATTGCTGAGAACAGCGTACAGGTGGTCCCCTGGCAAATTGGTATGAGAAGTTGAGGATGCCTTTGACTTTCATCCTTCATTAGATTTTTCTTTTTAAGAAACCAAAAAGGAAAAACAAATACACAGTGGTGAAACACAAGCTCTGTTTCTATGCTGCAGCAACTCAAACCTGACTCACTTTGAAAACAGATGACTTTCAAGATGGGCTGGCACAAGGACTCTTGTGTTCCCCATGTAAAAGCATGTCAGCTGTCTGGACTTGCACCTCTGCAATATCAGACCTGATCAGGCTGTTAATGCCAATGGGATGTTGTTTGTTCTCAGGTAGAAAGATGACAGAGGAATTTGCCACAGACTCAACCTCCTGCAAGCTCCTGTGGATTTTCTTCCACAATGGGAGAGGGAGAGGGAGAAAAAAGATAAGAAAAGGAAGAGAGAACAGCACTGTCCACAGGTGGTTTGCTTTGATTTGACAAAGCAATGGTTCCTTCTGTTTGTACTAGACTTAAAGGGCAATCAAAGAGATTCAAGTTATCTGGAAAAAAACTGATAGTAATAGTTGCATACTTACTGAAAAAAAAGCATACAAGGGAAAGTTGAGGGCTGCATGTTTAAAAAGCAGTTGCCTTTTTCACATCTAGAGGGACTTTTCTGAATGTCAATTTTAAAACACTGCAGCACACAGCTCCAGTTCCTATATACTATATAGGACCAATTTCCCAGCCAGCATATGCTGGCTGGGGAGTTCTGGGAGTTGAAGTCCACACATCTTAAAGTTGGCAAGTTTGAAAAGCACTGATCTGTATGAATTACAATGTTTTTATCTCTCATATGTATCTGTGCTTCCTTAATTTTTTAAGTAGTCACTGAAATCTAAGCAAAGAATTTGTAATGAATATCCTTCTCTCTTTTGTTACTCCTAGGAGAGGGAGATTTGAGAAATATTTTAGTAGAGTTAGATCCAAGGCATAAGTTTTTAAAACATTCTGATTGATTTCTATGGGGGAAACAACATAAATATTCAGGGGTGCATCCTCTCTAATGGGGAGAGGGCAACAGTGGCAGTATTTCCTCCCATTTTTTCCTAATGTCTCAGAATAAGTTTCCCCAACCTGGTGTCCTTTAGATAAGTTGGACCATCTCACATAATCCTTAGCCTGCTTTTCAAACAGGGCATGGAAGTTTTTAAGCAGGGCTGACAGATGGCACCAGCAAGGGGAAAATTGCTTCTGGACTGCTGCTTCCAGCCAGGTAATACATAAGATTGACCCAAGAGAACCTGTTGGTTGTTACTCACGTCTGTGATTGGCCCAAGAGAACCTGTTAGTTTTTCCCCACTTCTGTGAATGATGCCAAGAGGCATTGTATTTTGCTTATGGTCCTGGTCCTACAGAACAGCCTTCCCTATATTTGTCCCTTCCTTGGTAGTATTCCAGTTGATGTTAAAGATGGAATGCTACCAGAGGGCATTTGGTAGTTACATTGTTCTCCATTATAATAATTATAATAACAAAAACTATTGTTATTGTTATTATTATTACGTTTTTCACTGGATTGGATTATGAAGGTTCAGTCAAATTGAGTAAGATTATGTTTTAGTTTTATCTAAAAGACTACCATGGATGTTTTAATTATTAATATTATCACTGATGTTTTTATTGTTGAGTTTTTGTAAACCACCAGGACTCCCTGGTAGATTCAGCACTATGCAGATATAACACATGCATACATTAGATTGAAAAATTCAGAACAACCATAAAAAAATTCAGTATAGCCATCATTCAACTTCTAAACTGATGGCCACTGAAAAGTTTCATGCTTATTACAGAATCTGAAGGCCCTGGTTTACCCAACTTTCTCCACTGTTCAGCAAAGCACTCAATTTTGCATATGGAATGTTTCCCTACTAGCACATCTTTGCACTTAATCATCCACTTATTTTTATACTGCTTTTCCACTGTAAGCCCATGCTCAGAGTGCTTCACAATACACTAGAAAAATGTTCATAATAGAAAAGCATTTCAAGCCAATTCACTACCTGTTATGATGCTTTTTTTTTGGTGAAATAGTCATGCAAATATTGATACTTCAATCTTTCACATCAATATACACTAAGATTAAACAATCCACTAATTATCTTTACTAAAGCCTAGATTAGAGTCAGAAATATGATGAAAAGTTCAGCTACTAAGCCAAACAGCTGGGAAAGAAAAATATATGTGTTCCAAAACTAAACGTTGTCACTGCAACATCTCATAAACAAGATCTGACTCTGAAGGCTTCTTGGCACTTGGAACAGCCACGGCAGCATACTTCTAAGTCAGCTGGAAATGAGTCAGACAGAAAGTAGGAACTAGATTTACAGCTAGATAGTCTTTCTGTCTACAAATACACTGTAGTCCTCTCTGCATGAGCTTTTATAGCAAATTTAAGAAGAAAATATACCGGGGATTATCTATGTATAATACTGTTATCATCCTTTTAATTCTTCCAGATCTTTGAACAGATACCAGCAAAATCTAGAACTTGTTTGGTCCAAAAACTGACCAGTCCATGGATTCCTCTCCTCTGATGGACAAACAGTTGGGAAAAAGTCATGGAATGTTGTTTTTTGTACACAATAACTGCAGTGAAATTATTGGATGGACAAAGATGGAAAGATTTGGCACTACCCACAATGGAGGAATGGTTGGTGAAGATGATGGAACTTGCTGAGATAGCTAAATTGATTTCTTTGATTAGAGAAAAGACAATATCTACATTTATTGCTGACTGGAAACCCCTTATGTACTTTTTGCGTGAAACAGAAATAAATGAAGTTATAATTTATGGTTTTGATGATTAAACAGTATAGATTATAGAAAGAAGTTGTAACCATAGAGTAAGAGGTAAATTTATGATTGTACCTATAACTGCTGTAAAGAAGATAGGAAGCTACTTCTTTGTATCTTTTTCTTTCTATTTCTTTCTATTTTTTTCTTTTTTCTTCCTTTCTTGCACTTTTAGGTTTCTCTTTGATCTCTTTCTTTTTCTTACTTTATATATTGTATTAGTTTTTATCTTCCTTCTTAAAAATCTTTAATAAAAATTATATATGAATTCCTTCTCCTCTGTCTTCATGTTGTTCCTTCTGTTTTCTGAGGAAGATGTGGTGAGCCTGCATTGCTAGCTATTTGCAAAGAAAATCCTTCACAGAAAGAAAATATAAGCAAGGGGCTTTCTCCTTGCTTCCCACCCCTGGCTGGCTGAGGAATTCTGGGAATTGAAGTTCACACATCTTCAAGCTGCCAAAGTTGAGAAACTCTGGCGTAGACTGTTACACACATACTCCCAGGTTCAGCTTATGGTCAGTCACTCACACACTCACAGCCTGTTGAGGCACACAGATCTTGTCAGCCATCCTTGCTTTCTGCCTGGGTTTTCCAGATAGGTGCGGCTTGAGACACACAGCCCTGGTCAACAGCCAGGAAATAATTAGGGACACACAAAAATCACTTCCAACCAAACACTGAGGCACAACAGGTTCTTTGAAATACACGGAGACCCACTGAATTTAATTAACAACAAAACTTTACTGGTTGCAAGGTACATTTGCTCTTTCTAACACATGCACACACACATCCACACTTACCCACATCCTTCTCAACTAGGCTACCAGGCACCAGTTAGAGGGAAGGAAACCGCCAAGTCTGGATCCAAAAATGACTCAAGGAGTGGGTCGGCTTTGGGACCCCTTTTATCCCCAAAAGTCCTTGCTCTGTTGATTCACAAGACTGGCAGCTACTCTTGCCTTCCTAATTTACAAGTCTGATAGCTGTTGATGGGATTGGGGGGTGGGTTCCATGTGCTCAGGAACAACTTCCTTTGTCTGGTTCAGGTGACATTTTTCCTTTGTTTCCTTAACACTTGCTTCCTTCTTATCTACCTCCCTGAAGGGATATTTTAGACAAGATTCCTGGCTTTGTCCTTTCTGCTTACATGCCTGCTTCATCTTTTGTCATGGCAGCTTCAGCCTAGTCTGACAAGACTAATCCCTGCAGTTTTCTTGGCAAGATTTCAGAAGTGGTTTGCCATTGTCTCCTTCCTAGGGCTGGGAGAGAGTGACTGGCCTAAGGTCATTCAGCTGGTTTCATGCCTAAGGCGGGACTAGAACCCACAGTCTCACGTTTTATAGCCTGGTGCCTTAACCACTACACCATACTGGCTTCCAGGCACTTTATAATTACAGCAAATTGGCTTTGTGGGAATATTTTTGGCAAATGAATTAATGTTTTATAGGTTAGAAGAGGGGTGTGGGGAAGAGAAATAAAATAGCCTCTCAGGAGCAGTGCAAGAAAGCTTTACTGTCCATTTCATAGAGGGTAGAAATGAACCTTGTGATTTATAAAACCATGAACAAAGCTGGGATATCAGGGAAGCCTAGCAGAAAGGATGTCACCTTCCCTTCAAAGAAGGGAAAAGTATCTGCTAAGTGCAGATCTTTGGAAGATCCTACAGCTGGGCCATCTTCTTGGGGAAAACTAAAAATTTTCAGATTCAAGGAAAAAAGGTCACAGAGGACTCTTAATTATGGGTGAGGTTTTTTTTTTTTTTGGCTGCATCCAATGGTTGGTGTGCCAATTTGGGCTAACAAAGACTCCAATATAACTGTAACTTACTTGAAGAGAAAGTTGTATGAATGCAGCTTAGTAATAGATTCCTGTTCTTTCACTCCTGATTTTATACATCTAGGCTTCTGCACTCCACAAATACCTAGTTTTGCTTGCATATCTGATCATCAGAAGAGCATACAATGTACTGAAACCTCGGCTGTAAGCAGACATCAGAGATCTCTATTGACCCTGGAACTTAAACATTCCAGCTTTCCTCCCCACTGGTCTATAACACCAGAGCTGCTCTCTTCTTTCCTTTTAATTGTATCTGGCTACAATCTAGTGAAGGAAAGAAGGAGTTCAGCATCGCCAGCTCTGCTGTCATGTGGAGCTTTACTGAATGGTGCTTTCAACGTCCAATTGTTACCAATGTCCATTGACATTGTTATGCTTAGAATGGATACACTCATTTACTATGGACATTCTGAGAATGGCCATTACAGTGGCTGCAGGTATTATGGCTGCAGTATTGGCATACTGTTGATGTGTAACTGAAGAAATTTTTAAAAAATAAACTAAATTCTTCCCATATAATCAAATCAAATCTTTACAGCAGCCAAAAGGCTGGCAGTCAGAAAAAAATAAAGCAGGTAAAAATGGAGATGTATAAGATTAAAAAGAAAGAAAATTAATATAAAATATCTAAGCACAAGGGAAAGTAGACACTACATACTGGAGCACAACACTGGCCAGTCCAAAAGGATATAACTGAATAATGGTCAGACAGGCAGAGGGACAAGTAGAGGTCATGCTTTCTACCAGGGCATTTCTTCAAGATAGGATAAAGGGATTTTATATAAAGGATTCCTTATAAAGAGTAGTGAAAGAACATGGGGTCATGGATTCTACCAAGCTGTCCCCAGAATAGCACATACACAGAGGCAGAGGAATATTTTGTAGCCCTCCAACAGAGCAGCAGAAGGAAGTGCATCCAGCCTGGGGAAAGTGAAGGCCTTCTGAAAGTGTTCAGGACTCTGCTAGATGAAAGGAAGCTGGCATATCTCCAACTGAAAAACTTCTACATGCTGCAAAAGTGGGAACCAGACTTAGGTTGATTTGAAAATCAAAGTCCCAAATATGCTGTTTGAGAATACTGTTCATGTAAACTTGATGAATTGAATAGCATATTCGTCCTGTTGTGGGTTCATTATTTTTGTCGTATCTGGAGTATTTGATTCAGCTGGAGCTTTTCTTTTTACCACCAACAAAAAAGATTATATAATCTCACAGAAATCAGTCCTGTGGTGGTGGTTTGTGGTGTTGCTGTAGCTGTTATTGTTTGCTTCAGAAGAAAGCAACAACTAGTCGATCAGAATAAATGCATCACCACATTATGCAGAAACACAGGAAAGAATAGCTGCCACTTCCCTGGGGCTGAGTAAGCCCCACAGAGGTAAATACTTAAAAGATGGGGAAAAATATTCTCACAACATGTTTCTATCCTGGGGGTCACCATCTGCATCCCCAGGAGGCCATAAGAAAGTTTAGTAACCCTTTCTAAAGACTGGAACTTCTGCTTTCTTCTCTTTTTGGCAAGGGGATAAGCAGAAGGCCATTATGCCAGCCAAGCATGTTCTTGCTGGTGTCAGGACATTATGCTAGAATAGAGGTGCTATGCTGTATTTAGTGTCATTCAAATTATAAAGTGTTAGTGCTTCAAACAATCAGTGGAAAATGTAAAAATTAAGCCTTTAGCTTCCTAACTGGAATTAAAGAAGGGAGCCTTTAATCTTTGGATGATAAAATGTTCCCAGTACACACAAACACACACACAGAGTTTCCACAAGATGTGCCATTGTTGGAGGAAATCTAACTAACTGGGAATGGTCTCCTAGACAGATTAGTTCCATCATGCCTTTAATTAGTTGGAGACATATTTTCCCCTTCCCGTTTATTAAGTCTTCCATAAAATGGTTATGCCCAGCATTCTAAGCCATTTGTCTTCTGATGTTTCATACAGAATCTCAACAATTAATTTCCAAACTGACACTTGGCTTGTTCTTGCCAGTTTATTTTCTCTCCTATTTTTCTTTTCAGTCGCAACATGCATAAAAGGACTTCACACACTGAAATGCACTTTTTATTCCCTTGAACACACATACGCATGATTAACTACATCACCAGACATTCCTCTCTTTTAGACCCAGATGAAATCATTTGCATGGACTTTTTCTTCTAGAAAATCATGCAAAGCTAAAGTGAACGTATAAATATAAACAAATGTCTTCGCTTTTAAAAAAAAAACCATAGTCCAATTTAGTGGCTTTATGAGAATATGTATCCGGAATAATTACTGGTAGAGCTAAAATTGGGCTTGGCAGTCTTCAACCAGGACCACTTATAACCACCGAGCCCTTGGAATGCCTGCTGAAAATTGGCAGCAGAGTTTTCTGCCATTCTACCATTCTACAAATCCTAACATGAGAACATCACAGTTAAACAAAGAAAACCTCAAAAGGATCCCTGTGCAAACTCAGCTTCACCCATATGTGTGATGTGACCCACCCATTGCAACCTTCAGCCCCTTCCCCAGGAAAAATTGTTCATGCTGCCCTAGGACATCTATTTCTTTCTTCTGCTTGTTTATTGATGCATCAATACAGACTTAGAGCAGTTTACAAAACAATATCCACAACAAATGTAAATAAAATAAAACAACTGATAATCAGAGTTACAACGATACAAGGATGCATTACAGTAAGTGATAATGAAAAATAAAACAATAACGAAACCAAATAAAATAATACCAACAGTTAAATTGATATAAGTAATTCAACATGAGATAAATTAAAGGTGATGATAACATGAACTATTCAATTCAGTGCTCTTCCAAAAAGTTCCATCTTCAGTAGCTTCTGAAAAGCAGATCGGGAACTGCATCTACTCAGCAGTGGTTAGCTTAAGAAAGCAACCTGAAGAGATAAAAGGGAGATAGAGATTTAAATGGAGGCAGAAAGATTACTTACAGTAGGGAGAGGATTAAGCCCCAGAGAGCAATGAGAACCCGGTATGAGACATCTGGCAAATCAAGGAGCTGACTGGATCTAGGAGAGCCAGCAAGGAGGTCCAAGAGAATTCAATTGCCAGAAGTGAGACGTTTTTAAGGCAGCTGGCTGAGCATCCTTGCCAAGGGTAGAGGTGGGCTGTGTTGTGTTCATACTATGGGGCTGGAAATGTATTTACCCCTTACAGAAACCGCTGGTGAACAAGCAGCTAGTACCAAGATCCCAACCCATTGAGTTCAATGGCTACTATTGTGTAAAGTTACTCCTGTTTTTAGATCTTTATGGTTATTGCATTAATGCAAGGAGTAAAATAGAGTTCAATTTTGGTTCTGAATTCAAGTATAACTAAGTAAAACTGTGTTGTCTGTAAGTGTTTAGGGACTTCATACATACATGTATGTACAAAATGGGAGAACTACCCCTTAGAGTTAGCTGGTTGGAATATTAGGAACAGTTTTAGTAAAGAGGATTTTGGATAGAAATTAGATAGAAAACTAGCTCCACCACCTTCTCAACAACTTCTCCAAAAAGGGAAGATGGTCCAATGGCTTTGGGGGAGGGGCATGCACCACTTGATTCATTCATTCTTTGTTCAATATTTTTCTATGCCACCACAGTCAAAATGACTCTTGGCAACTCACATACAAAACAGAATATAAAAATACAAAAATAAAAGCCTAACAGCACTACAACAATACAAAGAGACTAAAAAGATGGCAGCATCAAATCAAATCAAAACAGGGGAAGGCTCTCTGAAACAGCTCAGCCTTCAAGAGCTTTTGAAAGACCAGCAAAGTCTGATTTCCATAGGGAGGCTGCTCCACGAGGGTCAGCACTGCAAAGAAAAGCAGTGCCTCCTTGCCTCAGCATCCTGAACCTCCTGAAAGTGTGACATTTGCAGTGGTTTCTCCATGGTAGATCTAATTGGTTGGGCTGAAACTGGCTGGAATGGGCAGTTCTGAAGATACCCAGATGCCAAGCCATGAATGGTTTTATAGGTCAAAAGTAGTACCTTAAATTGGACCCAGAAACCAATTGACAACCAATGCAGGGTCCACAAAACCAGTATTATGTGCTCCTAATGTTGGGGACCTGAAAGTATGCAGGCCACCACATTTTGAACCAACTGCAGTTTCCAAATATTCTTTAAGAGCAGCCCCAAGTACAGCACATTACAGTAGGTTAGGCGGGTGGTGGTAAGGGCATGTGTTACTGTTGCCAAATTCTCCGGCCCCACCTACTGGCCCACCAATGGGAGTCAGAAGTAGGCTTCCACCAGCTGATCTAGCAGGAACCATGAAGCACCTCTAAGTTGTAAGCCTGTTCTGTGACAGGTAGGGCTTGCCCATCAAGAAGTTACTCTGGTGGCAACAGAAGATCCTGAGGTATCCACAGCTGTTCTGACTTGCTAGTGTTTGACTTTAGTGTGTTCTAGCCCATCTAGATCCTGACAGCTTCCAGGCACTGGGAGTCAATGAATTATGCATTCAT
This sequence comes from Candoia aspera, assembly GCF_035149785.1. Lineage (NCBI taxonomy): Eukaryota > Metazoa > Chordata > Lepidosauria > Squamata > Candoiidae > Candoia > Candoia aspera. The sequence goes on from NC_086154.1 coordinate 56,258,950, forward strand.
AACATGACAGCTAGTTCTCACAAAATAAGAAGGAAACATCCTGGGATCAGAGCTACTCATTAAACAAGAGACAGGGGGAAACAGGGCCTTCCATACAAAAGAGGCTCCCTCAGTCTGTTGCATAGCTTGGGTGGAAGAAAGAGATACAAGCATTTGAATGTAGATCTCACTATAAAACAGAGGTCACATTTGATACACAGCAGGCACTGGAATTCTTTCATAGTAGCTTCTTAGCTTTTCTACAGTAAAACCACTTATCAGAAATCCATAGATCCTTGTGTGCCTATTTAATTGGTGTCAGTACAGCCTGCCAAGAAAACTCTGACACATAATATTAAAGCAAGAACAAAAATAGCATGGCAGATTTAAATTCTAACTGTGATTGAGACGTGGACTTCAACAGTTAAAATGCACACTTGAAATCTGACCACAAATTCGGTGTTTGGTTGATATCCTCAGATTTGTTTCAATGGGTGACTGAAATTAGTATAAAGGGCATTCATTAATACATTAGTAATATTTAAACAGATGCCATTTCTGAATAATAATTGAATAGTTTCCATCAAAACAGAACGCTACTACATGTAAGCTACATATATTATCAGCTACGTACCTAGTGGCAAATGTCAAAAATGTCAAAAAGAGGACTATACTGTACAAAGCAGAGTGACATGAATACAAACACTGTAGGACATTGGTAATCATGACTGCTGGAAAGCCATGCGGTGGCTGCCCATAATCAGAGCCTTCAGTCTGTGTTTCCTGTTCTTTTGGAGAATTTTTCATGGAGCTTGCTTCTTTGCGCGTTCCTTAAAACACAATGCTGGTGTACAATAAATACGTATGCATGGCTGATTGCATCAGCGTTACAACTGTTACTCACTGAACTGTGCACACACATGGCTGCACTATGAAATCCCAATACTTTCCGGATCCAGTGTTGTTATCATATAGTATCTGTGTGGCATTAATTAGACCAATGTCCTCTAAATAAATAAATAAACAAACAGGCAAACCCAGTGATCACAGTATTCTCCATGCTGTGGCTGTAACATCTGAAATGTTGCTTAGTGTTTGTTGCCCACAATAACAATGGAAACCAAGTTGTACAAGCCACAGCTCACCCCTTCCTTCATATCACATCCTAAACATCTTGGTCACCATCATGTTACCATTGAAGGAATGCTAGTGGGTGCCTGGATAAGAAAGCATTCAAATCTGGTCACCACCCTAATCCCTGGAAACAGCTCTCTTTAATTTCCTCTGCTGTCTCTTCCTGTGCAGTGAAGATAAACCCATGCACTATCGCTCCCTGTCATTCCGTGTCCACGGACAATTAACTTTGTGGTTCTTACCACCCCATTATCACTCCTGCACGTGGCTGATTACTGGTTTGTGGGCATGTATGTGTTTCTTTCCACACACTCTCCTCCCCCCGCTCCTTTTCTTTGAACTGGGATTGAAATAAGTTTTGTATAGGGCTGCCTCAATCTTATCTTGGAGAGAGAGAGAGAGAGATTTAAAAGCTGATTAAGTTGGAGACACCTTTTGGAATTGCCGGGAGCCACACAGAGAGAAGAATATTGCTCCATCCTCAGCACTTCCATAATTGTTGATTAAAGCCATCATACAGCTGCAAGGCAGCAGATTTGCAGGCTCCCTGGGCAGTGGATTTGCAGCCTAGCCGTAAAGCCATGTCCAATATGGCTATCAGCCAAGCAAGAGATGAGAACAGTTGAAGTATAGCTTATTTGCATCGGTTCCCAAAATTTTTAATCATGCCATATGGTCACTGTTATGTTTGTGCTTTCTTTGGTGCGGATCTTAACTCTTTAGCTACACCTTCATTATTGTTCCCTCTTTAAAAAGATGTAAAGAAGAATGGAATGCCGTAGATGTTTACTCCACTTCAGTAGATGCTATTCAGCAACTGAAGCCTATTCCCAGACCTTCTTCTTCTATCTTTCTTAGAGCTTTCTCTGTACTCTTGTTCCTAATTTTCTTCTCCCTGTTCTTTGCCCATTCCTCCAACTACTCATTCTGTATTTTGAACTTCCCTGAATGAACTAACACACCATATTATTTGATTTTAAAGTAATGGTGATTAGTGGGATGAATTAATGAGGAACTGATCAAATTATGAATTAGAAACCTGGGAAATTAAGTGCGGAGGGAGGCTGACTAATTTGCCTTTTGCATGCTTTTGGATTAAAGATCTGGTAAGTTGTTGATTTTGGGATGCATGTGTGAAAAGGCTCATTTAAAAGCCTATTAGCCATTCTCTGTTTCTGTGTGTCTACCTTGTTGTTCATGCCACAGCCATTGTAAATTAATTATAATTAAAGTAGAATTACCAATTTGGCATCATTCAGCTGGGTGCAAATTAATCAGATTATTTTATTTGCCCTTATTTGAATGGGAAATAAAATTTGGCAACTTCATCCCTGGGAAATCCAGGGTTGGGGTTGGGGTTGGGGTTGGGGTTGGGGTTGGGGTTGGGGGGAAGCAGCATGGAGGCCACATACAACCCCTGGATTTGGCCAGTTTTATAGAAATATTTATAGCTACTCTCTGCCAGAAGGTATGTTTCAATGTTTAGCTCACTCACTAGAGGCTCTAGAGATGAAATTTTGGAAAGGTTGCATTATTTTAAGGTTGTGTCACTAAAGTACTATGCTATTCAATACACAGGTGATGATGGATTTTGAACAATTGACAACCTCAGGGTGCCTTCCCAGATACTGTAGGAATTTCTAAACCAAGGAAGCTTTTTTCCACTAGTAAATGGGCACCTGGATTTATCTGTTAATAACTTAAAAGCCAACTGAGCTGAAGTTGCAGTGTGTGTACTGTACACTCCAATAGGTGTAAGTCTCATTCAGCTTACTGAGACTTGTATTGGAGTGGACAGGGAAAGTGGTGTTTTGTATGATAACAGACCATCAGTCCAGATTAGCAGCCTGTCCCCATGTAATTTACTGATGCTATTGTACCATTTGGGCTTTGTCTTCTCATTGACTTAATGAAGAAAAGAATCCTAGACGGTGCATTTAGTAACCTGCTCTGCATTATAACCAAATTCCTATGACTTACTGTAGTCTGTCTATCTATTGCTCAATAGACAGTAAAAACACACCCCAACTGTTCATAAATAAATAATAGCGACATGCTCGCAATAGCTCAACATTTATTAAAGATCACTGCCTGAGCTTTCCTTCCCCTCCTAAGCACATGATCGCATATTGCCAGAGGCTTTATTACAACTTATTTGCTGTACGCATTAATTTAGTTCCAAATTGCCTGACTTCCACAAATTTTAAAAAGGAGTATTTGTTCTGTGGAATACTAGAAAGACTGAACTGTTCTAGAATACAGCCTTCAGAAATTATTTTGGCATGTTCAGCCTGTCTATCAGCTGGAAGCAGGGCTGTGCCAGGCCTCAGATATTATGGTTCTTCAAAGATATGTCCCTTGAAATGAAGCACCCTTCTCAAAAGGTCATCTCTTGAGCCCCCGGGAATGGACAAAAACATGAAAAATGATGACCATGCTGCATATTCTAACAGAGCATTCCCTAGTGATACAATAATAGTGGGAAACAGCAACTGCGTGATTTGGAGAACTGGAGCATCTGAGCTGAAGCGGTGTGTAACTGTCCCCTTCAGTTCCTTTATCTGAAAGATGACTTCTGGTCTTTCAGTTCCTCTGCACCTAAGGCTTTCCTGGATCCAAATTCCTAATTGCCACTGATACTCATTTATGTGATGGTTGTTTTTCATTTTCAAAGTCCTTCAAAATGAGTGGTTTATCCTTTTAACATGATCCCAAGGAAGGTGATAGACCAATTTAAAGATGGGGAATTAAAGCTGAAAGAGTAAACAAAGGCTGAGTCTATGACTGTGCCAGGAATTGACTTGGTTCTTCTAGGTCCAAGGCTATTAACATGAGGTTATGTCTCTGAATTGAGAAATAAAAAGTCTGGAGTATTTTATCCTTGTCAGGGTCCCACACACTGCTGGTTTCTTATCTGCTTTTCCCCATTGTTCCAAATAGAATTGGAATAACTAGTCATTTTTCTTTGCTCACTGCACAATTTTCTCTTCACTTATTTCCCTTTACTAAACTTGAGGACATTGTAAGATAAGCTCTGTGAATTCATTTCATCCTTGGTTTCTTAGCAGACATGCACTGCAGGTCTTGGCTTCCATTCTTTTCTCAGCATTTTGATTTTCTTTAAATATTCAATAACACTCATTATTTTGCAGGGGTTCTCAGTTATTTTCCAGCTCCCCTTAGTTATTTTATTTCTTCCTTTTATTTCCTTTTGCTACAAGGGCCGCTGTTCTGACAACAGATTTCCTCTTCTGGAAATGCTGTAGCTATCACAACAGAAGAAGATGGGTGAGAGATGGTGGTAATTAAAAAAAAATACCTGAATGGTTGCCTTGGAAAGTTTTCCTCATCTGGTTGAGCCCTAACACCAACTGTATGTGTGGTGAATACTATTAACTTCAGCAGGGCTTGCATGAATATATCATACAAAGATTGCTATCATAATGAATGCTCTTTATATACAAGTGCTTTTTTGCTCTTACTTTTTAGATTGGCAAATATAAAAGGCAAGAATCCAGTCAAATTATCTGGATCCCAGGATACTAAATGAGTACTTGCATTCACATAAGACTGTAAGCTGTGGGGCTTCATTAGCGTGAACACACCCACTGGCTCCCTTCCCTGAGCAACAGTTACTGCATTACCTGCCTGTGGTTTGTTTAAGTTATGTGTGTTGCATGAATGCAGGATGCAGACTTCTTCTAGCCAAAACCAATTACGGTGAATTCCTTATCATGCTGATCAAGGGCAAGAGAAAGCAGATGCATTTCTGCTAACCAAGTCTTATATATTACATTGTGTGATGTACACACGGAGGTGTACTCTTTTGATCGTAACTGACATTCCCACAAGGATCTTGCATTAATCTGGGGATAACCGATGCCTTGAGGTTTGGGTACCATATTATTCTTCCTTTGCTCCATCCTTGTATTAATATAAAGATTTGCACTGATGTTCAGAGGTCTGCTTATAGAGAATCAGAATATTCTAGGCACATCTACCAGCAACATCTATCTACACTATTTTAGTTACTCCTCTATTTTGTTTGTCTAAAATCACTTAACAGAGAGATTTTTAGATAAGTCACTTTCTTACTCCTCTGTTTCATTTGTCAAAAATCATTTAATGGAGGACACACACTGGGTAGTAGTTCTTTCATATTCAATACTTCCTTGTCGAATATAATAGTACAGTAATTCTTTTCCACAGTCTGATCTTTTTTAAGTTACATTGTTTGCCAAAGGCAAATGAATACCATTATCATGTTCATACCTAAAATTAACTAAACATTATAATGCAAAATAGTCTTTAAACAGTTTCACTTCTGTAAAGAAAACCCCCACTTCTCTATACAATGTTCAATGCCTTAAACATTAAAAATATGCCTACATTTTTAAGACTGTCAAGCATGACTTGGCATTTTTTAAAGGTTTTCATGAACTGTGGTTCCCAGGAAATGCAAGTATAAGATCAGCTTCTTTAGCAACGTTGCATGACATTATTGTGATGGTGCTTGCATTCATTCTCTACATGTTCCTATATCAACCAGGTTTTCACTGGTAGAGTAAAGGAAGAACCCTATCTGAGACCTTGGAGATCCTGCCAAATCCTGAACTTGATGAGTAAAGACTTGCTAAGGGCTTTTCTATGATCCTTCTGATACAGATAAGAGATGCTACCAGTTCTGGGCTGCAGAAACCCAGATGGTCAAGAGTTGGCAGCAATGTCTTCAATTTTTCTGCTTCCCTCTGATGCCATCTAGTGATTGTCTGAATTTTTACATTCCAGCTCTTGTAGTGTACTTAAAATAGTATCATCCTCATCCTTGCAATTCAGTTTAGACCTGGGGCCTCCAATATGAAGCATGCAGTCCCTAGTATTACGGACCCATTTGGGGGCATCTGCTAAGCTCTCTGTATCACCTAACATTGGGATCATGAGAACATGGCATGGTTGAAAAATAAAATGAAAAATAAAATTCAATGTTAAAAAATAAAATAAAGTAAAATAAGCTTCCAACATCATTCTTCTTTTCAAGAATGTCTCTGGGCCAGACATGAGTCCTAAGAGCACATTTAGAAAATACCAGCAATAAGTGAGCATTCTCACCTGCCTTAAAAAAAAGACAAAAGAAGCTGGAGAACAGTGGTTAGGGCTATAGTATTTGATATAGGCTGTAAAAACCCAAAGAAACTAAGTGGCAGCAAAGAGTTTGGTATTTTCTGTATCTCTCGCCATCTAGCAGTTGTTTGGATTTTTCCCACCCATAACTGCTAGCACTAATGGCAAGCAATATTCTACAGTAGTTAGTGGATGTAATGTGGGACATTGTGTTCAGTTTCTCTTCCAGTAAATTGGTGCTTTGAGACAGACCATATGCATTTTGTGAACAGGGAAGTCTCTCCCAAGCAGCCATTTTGCAAATTCACCCACACTATCCCTTTACAATCAGTGTGCCTGCCAGTTCTCCAAAGTTGGAGACCTCATTTTATATGGATACAATGATCCCATCTAGTACCCACATTAACACCTGCAAGTGTTATGAAACTATTTCTAGTGCCATTTCCTTGAAATAAGTCAATTGAGATTGTTTAAACTGTTCCTTAACTGCTAGACACTTCCATAGGGTTTGCAAAGTTTCCAGTGAGTATTTGGCCCATGGCCTCTATGATTGTCAAACAGAGAAGTTAATATCTGGCCTCCCTTGCCAAGGCAGTGACAGACTGAAGCTCGGCAGGAGATTTGGCAATGCTATTAGTTATTAATTTCTGTGACTTTTCATAAGGCTGAATGAATGGAAGCAGGAGAGAGAGAAAGAAAGAATAAGCATTGTACAGTTATGAAAAGAGAAAAATATCTATTCCAAACTCACTCATCATGGCGTTATACCAAGCTGTACTTCTGAAAAACATTATACATATATATTTAATACTTAGCATGCTTAATGGTTTCCATATTTATAAGATATACACTTTGAAAGAATCAAAAAATTTAAATCAGACTTCAGTCTAGGACTGCTACTTTGCTCTGCAGGAATATACTGTCCAAATCCATTTGATAGTGCCACATCTTTGACAGAGTAAATCAGCAGAGGGAAGTGGTGGTGCATGCACACATATGCAAAAACAGATGGGGGCAACTTCCAAACCTGTGCAGTGCTGCTGCTGCTTTAACAGTTTGAAAGGAGGTGCTTCGTGTGCATTGTCACACATTGCAAAAGAATTCATTTGAAGGGTTTGCCCAGATTTATGTTCTCCAGATCAGACTAAAGACCATATCTACTTCAGGAGTCTGTTTCTTATAATGACTAGGAAGATGCAACCTAAGAGAAGGACATGAAATCCAAGAGCAGGACATGAGGGCCACTGCCTTCTCTTGCTCCTGTTTTCTTGTATCCGACATTCAGAGGTAGGGTGCTTTCACAACTGGAGACAGCAACTAGCTATTGTGACTAGTACCTACAGCTGTGGGCCACCTTTTAGAGCAAAGAGGGAGTAGAGAACCAGAGATGTCAGTGAAGGAAAAGTGGTAGGAGCCACAGTTCCCAGCAGTCCCTCATCTGGGCCGTGATGGAACAGGAAGAGCGCTGTACACCATCAGGGACCTCCTGATCCATTGTGGACAGTAAATGACTGACACAATGCCAAACTTTCTGTGCCGGCTAGGAGGCTGGTAGCTTCTCCTTAGCAGCCTTAAACACTTCCTGTTAGGCAACACAGGCAATTTTGTGTCCCTAAGTTTTGTTATACTCCACCCTGCCATGAGCTGTAATTGTTACCACTTACACCAGCCTTTCTCAACCTTTTGACCCTGGAGGAACCCTTGAAATATTTTTCAGGCCTTGGGGAACCCCTGCACATTCAGGTTCAAATATAGGCCACAAGTTACAAAATTATTATATTCATTTCCTGTGTAGGCCTGTGTATATGCACTAACAGTGTTCTTAAGCTAAAAATAAAGAATGAAACTTACCTCTTTAATGTGAAGTTGCCTGAATTTGAAATAATTTTTAAAATAAATTGTGATCTCCCAGGGAGCCCCTAGTGACCTCTCGCAGATCCCTAGGGTTCCATGGAACCCTGGTTGAGAAACCCTGGCTTACACTATGTTTTACTAGGGTGGTCTTTTCTCTTTTGGTCTATGATCATAATAAAGCTATTCTATTCTAATAGCCTTAAACAGCTTTATCCACCATTCTGGAAGTTATTTATGTGCTATGTCAGGAAGGGCTGCAATTTTCTTTTTTGTTATTCTTGTTTTCAGAACACAAGATGCAAAGTAACAGAGGCCGAGACAGAATATTGTATTTTTTTTCCTACCAAAAAGATTACCATTTTCTAATTATAATTGATAATGCAATATTTTATAATATTATAATCTTTCTTGGTGTATCAATAGTGATTTTACATAATGTGTTCAGAGCTAAGTCTGCACTGTATTTAATCTTTATCTGAATCATTATGGAGTTGTGAAAGCAGCTTTAGAGTTAAGGTAAGCGCCTTTTCTAATGTTCTGTCATTATCTATTCATGTCTTAGTAAAATATTTTACTTTCATGATTTCCATATTCTTTAACTGGGGCTGCACTAATATGGATCAAGATGGGCTTTCAGAAGGATTGTGTTAATTGCATGTTAATATATATGGTACAACCTGAACCAGTCCTCCATCTTGGAGGCAGGAGGGCATTCTTGACCAGATGATGCGCAAGACCAGCAAGCCTTGGTCATGCCACAAGGACCAGCATTTACATGGAGAGGGTGGGAGAGAGAGTTAATTTCCTTCTCCCAATGATTTCAATGGGATGGACTCCTCAGTACATTACAGCCTACTGAACACAAAGTACAGTGGGTATAGCTAGAAAGTTAACAGTTTAGTTCAGTGTTTCTCAGTCTTGGCAACTTTAAGATGTGTGGACTTCAACTCCCAGAATTCCCCAGCCAGCACTGGCTGGGGAATTCTGGGAGTTGAAGTCCACACATCTTAAAGTTGCCAAGGCTGAGAAACACCTGTTTAGTCTGTGCCCCCTCTTTTTCTGTCACTCTACCTGCTCTGTGTCTGTGAGATTACTGATCTCCTTTTGCCTTTCTTCAGGGGGTGCAGCCCTCTGATTCTTCTCCCAGGATGATGTAGCTAGACAGGTGCTTCGTTTGGCCTCTATCTCAGTTGATGAGTAACGTAATGACTTCTTGGTTACTTCATTAGGAAAAGGGTCCTCCCCCATGCAACAATCTCCCCCTTTTTTAGCCGTTATCCATGTCAAAGGTTGACTTTTAAAGGCTAAACGTTCCCCTTTCAAGTATAGGAATGCAGAATGCCAACTATAACAAAAACAGCAACAACTACTACTCTGGATAGAAATTAATATATAAAATGGCCAACCATCCTTTGTTTCATTTATTTGCTCTCAGCAGCTTCCTGCTGCTATATTTGCCCATTTCATCCAAGATCAAATGCATACACTGGGCTGACACTCTATGACTTTCTGAAATGGCCACTGTGGAATTTTCTCAGTCTCTCTCTCCCTTTGAAATGCCTTTGGAGTCAGAAAGTTCACCCAGTATATTAGTAAATGGTTCTATAAAGAGTTGTTCTGTGTGGAGAAGGTAGCTTAAGGATCAAGTATTGTAGCAATCACTATGGCAACCATTTTCTGTGCATGCCAAAGTAAATAATCACCTAAAACCATAGTAAGGAAGTGAAAACTTGCCTGTGTTAGAGCTTACTTCATTATCCTCCTTATTGTCTAGCTTCACTCTTTTCTGCAAGGGTTTTTCTCCTTGTCTAAGAATGGAAATTAGATTTCATATCAACATGGCACCAAGTGGCTACCATGATTCTGCACAATGAAGAGAATGAAGTTCAACTGTTGGGGGAAATGTTGACAGTCTATGCAAAATGGTGGCCACGATTCTTGAAGGTGTTCGGTAAGACAAGGGTACAGACTTTAACTCAGCAGTCCTGTTTGCTCACATGCTAGCAGCCTATTTACATTCATGTAACATCAGCAAAATGTGGCTGCAATTCAATGCATTTTTATAAGTTGGGAAAGAAATGATGCCACCTCAAACAGAAAATGTAGCAACTCTGATTGTAGTTTCTATGACAATATCACCAGTACATCAGTCACAGAGTGGCAAGCCGCCAAAACCCCAAAGTCAGCTAGGCAGATATCGAGCTAAATTTATGCATGGTATTAGGAAAACACCTCCACAGCAGTAAGTTCCAATACACAACACTTGGCTACTTTAAATGAGTATTTGTCTCCAGAGCAAAGAACTACATTTCAAGGTACTAGAAGATATAATTTTAACCCATTTTGTGAAATCTTTGAGAATTCTTGGATGCGGTATTATCTGACTAATAAGATACTGGAAGACTGGAAATGCACAGGTGCCATCTCCCATCTTCAGGAAAAAAAAAAAAAAAGATGGATTGGAAACTACAGGCCAGTAAACCTGATGTCATTACCAGGAACAAAGTAAGAACAATAGACTGTTCAGCAGTCAGTTTAGAAGCATTTAAAAATCATGCATCAGTTACCAGGAGCCAACATGGGTTTGCCAAAAATAAGTCATGTAAGATCAACTTTATTCTCTTTTTGGTAGAGTTACTAGTCTTTTAAAAATCATAGGAATGCTATAGACATTAGTGGCATACAAATTGGCTCAGGTCTGATTCAAATAATTGATTCAAATTAATTTGAATTATCTATTTGACTCATAAAACAGAATCTTCAAATCAATTCAGCTTGAATCTATCTATCCAGTTTGGACATTCAGTTGAGTTGTATTCAAATGAAATCTTCAAATCAAAGCATCATATCACCCTAGGCAGCATAACTTCATTTCAGAAAAATATGTCACAGTAATTGTGTGACCATGTGGCAAAATGTTAGCTGGACAATGTGACTGCTAGGTGAATTCATATCTAATTTGATAATAAGTTGCACCTGATTAATCAAGTGTACTCAACAAGACTCATTCATAGTTTTGCCTCAACCTGGAGAAAAGTCTGGAGGGTAGTGCCACAGATCTCTGTTGTAGGATCTATGCCATTCAATTTTTTTTTTATGAGTGAATGAATAAAAGGGTTGCTAATCAGATTTGCAGATGATATGAAGCTGAGAGAGACAGCTAACACAGTATAAAAAGAATCAAGATTCATAAAAATCTTGGCAGGCTCAAACACTTGGCCGAGACAAACAACTTTGACAGGAATAATTATAAAGATCTGTATTTATGAACAAAAAAATATCAAAAGGCACAGATACCAGGGAAATCTTGCTTAGAGCAGTATGTATAAATGATATTAAGTAGCTTAGTTGCCCATAATCTAAACATGAGCTAGCAATGCAATGCAGTTTCTACAACAACTACTTAAATATTAGTATAAACAGTAGTAATAGTATCGGACTTCCACAGATATATTCTACATTTGCATTTGTCAGATTCTTTTTTTAAATACTATGTTAACTTCTAGACACCACATTTTCAGAAAACCACTGATGTTCAGAAAAGGATGATGAGAAATCTGGACACTGCATTATATAAAGAATTCCTGGGAGGGGGGCAGTGAAGATAACTTTAGCAAAGATAAAAGAAAAAGCTTGATAACAGTCTTCTGAGACCTAAAAAGCTCTCAAAAACAGAAGGTGTTCTCAATTGGTTCAGAAAGGCAATAGGCAGAACCAATGGGCAGACATCTGGGGACACTAGATTAAGCATTGAAAATCACCTAATAATTTTCAATGGGGTAAAGGCTGATTGAACCAACTGTCTTGGCAGGTGGTGGCAGACTCTCTCTTCCTGGAGGAATGTCAGTAAAGATGGGATACATAATTATCAATAACTATATAATTGCATTTGGTATTGAGCAGGGAGTTGGTCTAAATGATCTTTCAGGTTCCATCTGATGCTACATTTCTGTGGTCTCAGCTAATTAAAAGGTCCCCATTTTTTCAAAACTCAGGTACAAACTGAATAATCATTCAATACAAAAATTGCTATCTAACATAGTAGCTTGGGTCAGCTAGTCAGGCCTTTCCAGGGTTTCACAGTGGGTAACGTGCTTCACTGTCAATTAAGGAATTATTTCTTTTCAGTGAAGAGTATTCCAACTATGAAATCAAATCCTAGAAGCTCTATTCTTTTATTTCACTTCACTTCATTTCATTTCATTTCATTGTCTTCCTTTGTATGGCACCAGCTTATACTGTTGAGTCAGAAGATGTTAGTTCTTTGAATTTAACTGACATACCAACCTACAGCAAGAAATACTAGGAATTTTTGTTTATGGCTGACAGCTTGCCTCTGGATGTTAATGAGGAGCAGTTGAACAATGTACTGTTTGCCAAGAAAGGTGTCATAGTTGATGATGCTGAGACAAAGCAGTGACTTTGGAAGACTTTTCAATGTGGCTTGAAGCACCCACAAAATCCTAAGAATGTCAGATTGAAACAGTGCAAGATTATGAGCAGCAAAATACCATGGAAATGTCTGGTATGAAATGCTTGGAAAACTAGACTGCTTTCACTCTTTTCTTGTAAAGCAGAAATCGAAGGAACCGTGCAGAGACTTAGCTTTAGTGTGCTACATGAACATAGCCTACCTTAAACCAGTTAAGATATCAATAGATCAAACTGGAGATAAATATGTAGATTTCAGGAGAATTGAATATATGTTTATATACACAGGCAGATGTACCAGACACAAATGTGCCCATGGAAATTGAATGAATGTAAATGAATAAATAGAATATTAACATTAACTAAACGTGGTAACATTAATGATTGTATTTCATGTCAGATATAAATCCTGCCTAAACTAACATGTCAAATTTAGACTATAGTTGCAACATTCTTGGAAGTTAAGCACACATGGAGATAACAAATATCTTAATTATATCAGTGCATATTCTCTTGGATGTGCACACACTTGTCCAAACTTTTTGAGAATATTTATTATAATGATTTTGCACAAAAGAATTTTGAAAGCAAAATTGTTTACAGTCTCATGGCATCTGTATCTATCTTGGCAAAGGTAGTCCTGTTTACCAAAATAAACATAAAAATCCCATAGGATCAGCCAAGTACTGTGAGACAGCCCAGTACTACTATATCTCAAACGTGGGGCTTGCCAGGAAATAACTATCCATATTTCCTACTTTCAATGATTAAACTGAAGACAGGATTGCTGTGCAGTTAGGCAGGAAGGAACTCTGATTCATCTTTGGGCCAACCTACCACATTCTTTCTAGAATCACAGCATTTGTCATGTGATAGTCTCCAAATCATCTGTTGTGCTAGTAGAGAATCTGTAGATAGATTCAGTACATCACATTTGGATGAGATGTGCTCTCACGCTACTTTAGCTGGACTGTTACGCCTTAGGAAACCATTAGTTATGATCCAGCAGTACAGCACCATTACAAAGCACAGAAGCAAGTAAGAGTTGAGTTTGGTGGTATCTGCCTGCAGACATGACAGCATCCACCAGAAGAATAGATGTCTTCCTCCTGCACGTGCCCCAAATTTCTACAAACCTTCTACAGAAAACCAAGCAACCTTCTGTTGTTGCCTAGGAGGTATGGGAAAGCAAAGAGGAGTCCATTGCACAAATGCAAATCTACTTGCCAAACTCTGGATGTACTGTAAACCTAAGATTGCTGTTCACTGCCCTTCTGGCATTCTTTGCAGAATTGAAGATGTGCCTAAAACTACAAGAGGAGGAAGATAAATAAAGCCACACTGAAAATGCCTCAGCTCAATGCTGAAAAATGACTGTATATTAAGTTGCAGTTGGAGGTCACCATCCTAGAATAGAGAAAAATAAAAATAAAAAGCTTCATTTTACCAGTGGATCCAGCTTTGGACTGAGTAGATGAGTGGCTGCCAGCTCCGTTGGATTTTATAGCTGAAGGAGCCCTTGCTGGCAACTGAACTGGGTCTTTTGTCCCAAAAAGCAAGGGATGCACTTCGGGGGGAAAAATAAAAATCTGTTTTTCTTTTTTAAAAATAATCCCATTCAAGAAAAATAAATATACTTTCTGGCTGGTCTTGTGTCTCTTATCAGCCTGTGTTCCAGCTCTTCTATTTGATGACTATAAATTCAGTTACATGATTGCAGCAACGTGCCAGGCTGCCTACTTGTAATTTACAATCTCATCTTGAAGTATTACACTTGCACAGATCTGCTGTTACACAGGGGAGACAAAATTTGTCTCCTTATATGACTGTATTACAACACTATAAGTCTGTACTGGATTTATAAGTGGTCATTACCATGTGACTAACAGCCACTTAAATGCATTTATGCTAAAAGGTGTATTGGGTACAACAGCTGATTATCATTCATAGTTAATTACTGGCTGATCTCCAAAAATAGCTCAAGTTTTCATAAGAATTACATGAGCTTCTCTTTTTTGTCTCTCTGTGTTTCTAAGTACTTATATTTATTCAGTGCTAACGTTCTGCTGAGCAGGTCACCATTCATTCAGGATCCGGATGGGGGACCACTTAAGGACCAGTTTAAATGGCCTTGAATTCCCAAAGGAAAGAAGAAAATTAGTATTTTTCACATACTTCTTTATTATTGCTTTAAACATTCTAAATCATGTTCATATCTCATGTTTTTAAAGTGAGGCCTACAGTATTTCTGCTCTTAAAGGGCATATCAGGTGGGGAATACAAAGATAATTCTTATGGTTCTTTTTCTTCCATCTGGGGACACTATTATATAATACAAACCTACTTTGTCCTTTTTATGAACAAAACCCACCATATATCACACTTTGTAAGAAGTTCCCCCGTGCATAAAGGGATCTATTGAACTAATGGGAGCAGTAAATAATCTGCAAAAAAGAAAAAGTTGCTAATTTAATTAATCTGGCACCACTGTATGAGTGCATTCATTCAGATAAGAAGTTCTCCTTCAGTGAAACTGATGAATTTTACTGTTTCAAGGAAAATGTGTCATTTAAATCTGTTTATTTATTGTCAAGCTCAGTATGAGCTACATTTTAAAGAGCTCAACATTGTTATTCAGCACCACAGTTTTTACAGTACCAACATTTAGAGGAACATAGAAGCATGATTGCAGGAACTCTATTCATCTTTTCACTTGGGATCTGGGCATGTTTAGAGTACTTCGAAGCTAAAACGATGCCAAGTATTTCTGAGTTCAATTCCAAGCAGAGGTGACAGGGACCATTTCCCCACCAGTGATTCATAGAGTCCTATAGCATCACCCAGCCATGGTTGTGACGATATAAAGCCTGTTTTTGTAAGTGATATACTGCCACAGCAATGACTGGATGATGCTGTATAAGATGCTATAAATCACTAGGGTAGAAATGGCTACGGTACTTCCTTAGGAATATCTTGAGGGACAGAAGGCTAAGATGTGTGCCCTATTTCAATAGTCATGGGTTAATATAGTATATTGTGACTATCTTCTGTTGATTTGGTGTGAGTACATTAAAAGTGTTGAACCCTGCTGTTTTATAACAAGAAAGTCTATAGCATGGTCTAGACCAAGGTTCTTCAAAGTGGTCAATATCAATCCCCAAGGGTCGCTGGGACTATCCAAGGGGTGGTGGTGGTGGTGGTGGTTCATAGTACTATTAGTTAAAGTAATATTTATTAAAGTATTTTCATATAATAAATGTTTGGGGGTCAATGAACAATCTGAAATTTCATGAAGAGGTTGATGAGCTGAAGAGTTTGGGGACCCTTGGTCTAGACAATACAAAAGTGATTGGCCAATGGCTACTTCTAGGATGTTGTTTCTGGGATTTTTTTTTCTTTGCAGTCTAGTTTATAGTTTTGGAATCCCCTGATGGTCTGTCATCCATACATTAGCCAGGCATGAGCCTGCTCAGCTTCCAAGTCCAGACTAAGTCAATACCCACCTGGTACTACCACTTGCTGTGATCTAAGATTTAGCAAGGTAAAGGCATATATAATAAACTTGCCAATATATTCTCCTCCCTCTCTGCTCCTTAGAATCTCAAATTTGGGTCATATTTTGTCTACCTACAATGGACAATGATGATTTCCAGAGATCTTTATGGCTTCCATCCTGATGATGTCCCAAAAGTCACTGAAGACCTGGCTTTGCTCCCGGGCCTGGGGGTGGGGTGACACTTGAGCCCTTGTCATTTTTTCTTTGGGGCATTTTTTAGAGTGTTGTGCTTTCTGGACACTTATGATTTTCATGATTTTTTCTTTTTTGTTTTTACCATCTTATATTTTAGAGTGTAAGCTACCCACAGTCATCTGGAGTCAAGTAGCCTCTAAATTTAATAAAATAAATAAATAAACCTAATTTTTTAAAAATGTAATGTGGTACATGCAATTCTACATTTGATTTTGAGAAGATGTTGAAAGCACACTAAGACTTCTCAGAAGACAGAGCAAAATAGAAAAATAAAATTTGCAGTTGCCCCTACAGCTTTGTTGATAATTGAAGAGGAGAAAGAAATAAAGGGATGCTAAGAGAAATGGGGGACGCGGTGGCACTGCGGGTTAAACCGCTGAGCTGCTGAGCTTGCCGATCGGGTCGGCGGTTCGAATCCGCGTGACAGGGTGAGCTCCCGTTGCTAGTCCCAGCTCCTGCCAACCTAGCAGTTCGAAAACATGCAAATGTGAGTAGATTAATAGGTACCGCTTCGGTGGGCAGGTAACGGCGTTCTGTTTAGTCATGCTGGCCACATGACCATGGAAGTGTCTATGGACAAACGCCGGCTCTTCGGCTTTGAAACAGAGATGAGCACCGCCCCCTAGAATCAGACATGACTGGACTTAATGTCAAGGGAAACCTTTACCTTTACCTAAGAGAAATGGATGCAAACCTTAATTATATCTACAGAATGTAACAGTGGATTAAAGACAGATAGCAGTTCACAGATGATCACCTGAGGAAGTGCTCAGGGCCCCCAATAAAAATCAAACCAGCAGAAATCCAAAGGAGATATGCAGTTGTATGAAGTAGCTTCTTTACATGAGACCCTATAAAAGGCTGCTACTTTTTGTGTAGCTGATTCTTACAAAAATAATTTCTCAGAGGAAATGGAATGCAGTTGTTTCATATAGGTAAGATATTTCTTACATAAGGTACAGAGCAAACATAAGTCTGCACTTGTACCTAAAGATGGCAAATTGAACACTCAGCAATTTTGTAAGTCCTGAATGGTGTAATAGAATTTCCAAACTTGAGCTATGTTGTTATTATTTGGTTGGTGTGTTCCATTGCTGGATGCAAATTGCTTATCTGTTAACTGTGGTGCACACAGTAGCAAGAAATAGCTAATATGTCTCTTTAACAACTATTTGTTCCATATTTATTTCCCCATGTTAAAATGTTTTAGTTCATATTTGTGTTGTTCTATTCTCTTAGGTCTACCAAAAATTAAAACCTTTGTATTAATCACTATGGATTACAATCTAGTCTTGCCCAAGAATATTGGACATACAGAAAATCAAACTCATTGCCAGATGCTGAGTCATTAATGTGCTATTCAGCTTTTGTTATATTTTCTTTCTCTATCTCAATATTTCTAATGATTGTCAGGTCCAGCTTTATTTGCTGGGATTGCAACACTATTAGCCCTATTGGGAAAAATATAAGTAATAAACAAAATACTGAATTCCAAAATACTGAATTCTACTGTCAATTGACCTTTGTTTAACATTGTTCTTAAATTATTCCTCTGTTCAGACAGAACAGGAGACAGTCAATAGCTGAAAACTGAACCTCCTTGTCTTGACATGGAATACATACAACCATCCAGGGGTCAGAGACCCCATGTACTTGGGAAGGCTAGGGATAGAAGAGGCTGGCATTTGTAATCTAGCATCTGTTCTGCCTTCATCTGACTGGTTTTTACTAAGAATTGTACATAAACAGAGAATAAATTGATTTCTGAACATTTGTAAAACAATAAACATATTAATTTTTAAGTGCATGTAAAACCATTTTTCTCACTTATGGCAGATAACATAAAGCCTACATGCGTTCCTCCTCTTATCAGCATCTGTGTAGTTTCTAAAGAATGCCTGAAGCGTACTGATGATGACGAAGATGATGATCAAGCTAAGGTGAAACAGCTAGAAATTCACTGAGTTTAATTTAGCTATAGATACTGTTTGAGTGTCAGGCAAGGTTGGGGCTTTCGCTCAATCTGTTTTTTAGGAAGTTCTGCTGTTTTACATCACAAAAAAGTTCAGTTTGGCTCTGGATTTGTTTGGTAGAAATATGGCAAGTTAATTATGTAATGTCACACTCCACAATGAAGCTTGGGTGACCTTGGACCTGTCACTCTGTGAGGATGAAATGAAGGAGATAGAAATCATGTAGTAATCATGTGGATTAATTATGTAATGGTTGTCATACTCTACCATGATGCTTGAGTGACCTTGGACCCATCACTTTGTGGGGATGAAGTGCAGGAGATGGAAATCATGTATATTGCCTGAGGTATTTAAAATTAAGAGTGGTATCAATCAAATGAATTGTAAAACAACATATATATATATATATATATATATATATATATATATATATATATATATATATCTCACATATGGATAAATAAAACTATGCCTTGTTTAAATCTGAAGAAGTGCCTTTCACTTGTTTTTCTTTCAGAACATGTGCAACAAATTCAACCATGATCTCTTCATTATAAATCTTTACTGTCAGGACTTCCTGTGTTTTATATATATCAGATCACATCAGACTTTGCTCTATGATTCAAATGGTTAGCCTCAGGCATTCAATTTTTTTCAGCAATGGATATCAGTTAACTTCAGTTTTTAAAGATGCATGTGTGCACAGGAAAAAGCTTTTCAAGGCTTGGTTTTATTTAAATCAACTATTGAAGTTTAATTTGTGTACCACAGACACATATGCCAGTGTAGATTGCAGTTAAAAATAAATAAAATAAGTCTCTTCTCTAGCTGTTTGGAGCCTGGCACCTGCTATGCCTTCATTGGATTGCCTAGAAGATGGAAAAAAATATGCATATTCTGAAACAGAGATTAATGGATATTTGAACTTACTAACTTTTAAGTGCAGCAAAAACCTCAATATCAAACCATTTTGTCCCACCTATGGAGGATGATGTACATGCTAGTTGGCATTCTGCTCTGCATCATGGTGGGACAACCATATCATACTTTCTGTAGAGACCATAACACATGCCTCTACTCCATCAAATAATATGCAAGGTAGGTGCTCTCCATGAAGATCTATAAACATGGAAGGCATTAATGATATAACGTTTTAAAGAAGAAGACATACATGACCTATGACTTGAGCAGCTAATCAGCCTGTTACATTATACATGTGGTAGAAGAGAGAAATGCTGAGCAAGTCTTCCATTTGACTATAATATAAGGGTGCATTGGCTGCAGTCCTATAATCAAGGGTAAGCCCTGCTGAATTCAATGGGCCTTACATCTGAATGGAGATGGCCACAATTCTACTGTAAAGGATTATAAGCATAATATCAAAAATGATTAGGCTGCTTTACGCATTTCACATATATGACTTACTTCCTTAGCACTTTTTCAAACCACGATGACCTCAGAGTAACAACCCATACATCCTGATGTCATCATACAAAGGACATAGTTATGTAATGCCATCGTGATGTCTGGCACAGGTATGTCAGTTGCTTAATTTGTATGCTGGCATCATGTTGCCCATGTTATCATTTGTTCCCCTCCCTCTGCCTTGCCAGTGACTCGTTCCTGATCTTAGGCCTCCTCTCAGAGGGGGAATCTTGGAAGGATCACCATACTCCATCCACATTCCTGGTAAACGGTCACTCAATGTCCTAGGAGCCAGCCATCCCAAGATTTTGAATTTTTTGTTTCTCCCTTTTTTCATTTAACATTTGCTGCAGTCACTGCCACCCATGAGTGCCAAGTCCTGACCCATCCTCATCTCTATAACACATGACATTTAAAATGCAATGCAATGTATTAGTTGTGGATTCTACTTGTGTTACCATCACACATCCAATCAGTTTTTATAGTGGTTCCTTGTATCCCTGAGGGGATGAGAAATATGAGAAAGGCTCCCTCTAGATATATATAACCACACTAGAAAAGGAGCAGGCAGGTGGGCAGTAACAGTTTAGCAACAATTTTTGGAAGGATAGTTATGTGGCACAGCAAAAAGAAAATTCATTTTATTTCCTAAAGAAAGAATATGCATTACACAGGTTAGACTTTAAGGAGCCAAAAGATTCTTTACTTTGCTTTTTTAACTACTGTTGTCTATTCAAAGACAGGTCTCAGAACCAGTGGGAGTTGGTACCATGCACTATTAGAAAATGGATTCTTTCCTGGTACAGGGCAGTCGAAAGATGATAGATAATGTTAGTATTCTCAGATTGTTCATACTCAAGAAGAAGGACGTTTGTGAACATGCCAGAGCTCCCAGGATCTAACGCTGACATTCCCTCTGTCAGAGGCCATCTGGGTGACATGGATTTATTTCACTCAAAAGGGCAGATTTTCCAGGAGGACCATTATATGCTGTGACAGATGCCTGTGGCTTTTTTCAGATTTCCCCAAATAAATTCCGGGATGACCAAACAATAACAAACAAAGAAAGCCGTTGAGGAAGAGGGAGAGTTTTGACGGACATATGGATCAGTCGCAATTGCCCCTGCATGCCGCAGCATGCGAAGGGCCGGTTTTGATCCACTCCTTTGTGAGGTCGCACAGGATAGCAATATGAAGCAGGTAGCAACCCTTCCCCAGAGGCCTAGCTTTAAAATGAATGCTGACATATATCAGTTTGGGGTTTAGCCTGTATTTATTAACTTTGTGAGATTATATTGTGCCTTTCCTCCAGAAACACCAATTGGGGCACATAGCCCTCCCTCTAACATTTTTTCTCAAAACAGCCCTGTGAGCCTGATTGGATGAAGAGATAGTGATAGGATACAGTTTTAAAGTTGTAAACATGGTTTAAAGACCACCCCCCCCCCCAGACATTTTTCTCTGCTTCTCTGTTTGTGGAAAAAAATATTGGCCTCAATCCAAACCAATTACTCTGCCAACCCTTTATAATCAAGGGAGAAAAAGAGGGTCACTGTATGCATTGTTTCCTTAGACCAACCTTTCTCAACTTTTTGACCCTGGAGGAACCCTTGAAAAATTTCCCAGGCCTTGGGGAACCCAATAAATAGGCTCAAATATAGGCCAGAAGTTACAAAATTATTATATTTGTTTCATGTGTAGGCCTGTATACATGCATTAACCTAAAAATAAAGAATGAAACTTACCTCTTTAATGTGAAGTTGCCTGAATTTGAAATAATTTTTAAAATAAATCGTGATCTCCTAGGGAACCCCTAGTGACCTCTCACAGAACCCTGGTTGAGAAACCCTGGCCTAGACAACTTCCACATCCTCAGTCCTCTCCCATTTAATACATGTCCTTCCCTTTCTCCCATTTTTAAATAAAATAGTACTTTTTGAGAATCTGTGTCCCTTTTTCCAGCATGGATGTGGAGATCTCTCTCTTTTAACAATGTTATGATTGGGTGACCCTCCATTCCTTGACCCTGCTCTTAATACAAAATTATGACAGAGTATTTCATGGTGCTTAGGGATTTTTAAAACGCTTCAGAACCACTTGCTTTGGGTTTTTCTTTTTCTTTCCTTTTTTTTTTTTTTGCTGCAGCAGACTAAGATGTCTGCGCCTCTAAGTATATCATCCCACTGACCAGAGTTAGTGCTATTTAAGTTTTAAAATTATAATCGAGTTTATTTCGTTATCTGTAAAGGCCCTAACAGATGGGCCTCAGTATTGTCAGACAAACCATTGTGTAGCATACAAATAAAGCACGGATAAAACATTAAGGCAATTAAAAAATTGAAAAACTCCCAGACAAAAATAGTACTTCCTCAAAGCTCAATCTGCTTTGACATTTCTTGCTTGTAGCAAGTGCCATTTATTTCTTTTTTCTGCCAGTATCCAACTATGTTGTGTTTCAAAATCTAAGAGCCATCTGTTGTAGCTTTGCATCAAGAAATGTGAACTCATTTTTTTTCACTGGCAAAAACCATGAATTCCACATACAATGGCTGGGTTCACACAACATGCTAAGCTAAAATCAAACAAATCCAGTCATAGTTTTGCTCAATTGATGGAGTCAGGAAGGCTGGAACCTTCCAAATCTCCAGAAGTGCATTGGAAGGACTAAGAGGAGTTTTCAGAAGTTGAACACAATATGTAATATCTCAAAGTAACAACTGTTCTGATCCAGCAAACCATACTGCATAGATTTTAGCACAGTTTCTTAATCTTTTCCTGGCTATTGACCATCAACGTTTTTTTAAACTTTAAAAAAGGAGGAGAGGATATTGAAATAGAACATATTTTAATACTTACTTTTCCCTTATATTTCATAAATCAATTATAGATCATACGGGGTGTTTAATATAACAGCATATTTCATCGATGCCTGCAGTGAGATTTGGTGAAGAAAGTCTTGTATTCATCACCACACATTCAGCCTTTTAGTTGTTTAGTCTTGGCTGGAGTAAATGCTGAAAACCTACTTTCACAAAGACATGTTGAATGAAAGGGTAGTAAGACTTCCAGTGCCATTTCACTTACAAACTCACGTTGTTTGTGAACTTTCATTCTAGAGGTTATTTTTTTCCAGCTGCTCCAGTGAGCTGCCTGAAGATCTCATGTTCATTTGTAGACAGCATGTTTTTGTGACTAGTGAAAGAAAAGGGTGCCATAGGGAAGACAGTCAGGAATAATTTTCCATTGCCACAGAAACTAGAACCAGAAATAATGACTACAAATTGCAGATACCAAAATTTCATTTAAATATAAAATACAAATTGCAGATACCTAGATTTCATTTAAATATAAAGAAACATTTCCTGATGGTACAAACTGTATAACGGTGAAAAAGCCTACCAGTGCAGGTTGTGGGTTCTCTGTCTTTGAGGTTTTTAAGAGGCTGGACAGTCACCTCTTACTGATGGTTTAACTGATTTTACTACTGATTGCAGAGAATTGGACTACATGATCCTCATGATTGCTTCCAACTCCAGAATTCTATGATTCTAACCCACAAAGGTTTCTCCTGAATCATGATATCACTTGGAAAATACCTTTGCATTGTTTGGAGAGCACTGGTGTCCCACAGAACATAATTTAAGAAACTGTCCTAGTGGATGATGAATCATAAAATGTTACTTATCTCTAGTTTATAGAGATGTTTACCTTTGGTTTCACAGAGCCCTCTGACAAAATCATCATTATCATCATCATCATCTTCTTCATCATCATCATCATGCCTATCAGCTGACCAGAAAATTCTTCTCTCTTCCTTTTTAGTCAGCCAATCAGAACAATCATTGCCTTTCTTAATAGTCCTGGCTACTAACAGACCCAATTTCCTGACTGAAACCCAACTGATTCTACATATGCCAGTGAAGTTAATTCACCAGACACATGCAGGATTGAGCTAAGTGTACAATAGGTTATATTTTTTGCTTTTAGACTTCTTAACTATCTATTTTAGATGTACCCATAGACTGCTCCGAGACCAAGAAATACACTCAATTTTCTATAGTTTTCTTGTCCTATTTCCCTGGATTTGCCAAGAACCCCAAATTATCTTTTTAAAGTGGCTGCTCTTGAGAAATTCGTAGATTACTATACAAATGTGTATGTTTGAGTGTA
This sequence comes from Candoia aspera, assembly GCF_035149785.1. Taxonomy (NCBI): domain Eukaryota; kingdom Metazoa; phylum Chordata; class Lepidosauria; order Squamata; family Candoiidae; genus Candoia; species Candoia aspera. The sequence continues at coordinate 56,282,788 of NC_086154.1, forward strand.
TGTAACTAACAAGTGTTTAATGTAGAAGCCTACCCACTTTGAAATCCTCAAGGAAAATGTTGGTGATTGCATTGTAGTTCTCCGAGCTTCATTTTTCATTTGCACACACTTCATTACCCAGCTTTCCATCTCCAAACTTAAGCCAATCTAAAAAAAGCTTTGAAAAGTCACCTATTAGAACAGCAGGATACTATGAAAATGGTTGTGTCATAAACAAATAGACATGACCATCTTCATAGTATCCTGCTGTTCTAATAGATAGGCGACTTATCTAGAGCTCATAGAAAACTGTCAACCAATCTGTAAGTGGCCTTTCTAGCCAGTATCTGTATAACAATATGGCAATAACTTTGGTGAAGGAATGGATGAGCTATTGAGGGAGAAAAAAAAACCTCAATCCTGGGAAAGTGGAAAATGTGAGGAAAAAACTCAGAATAATTCTGCCTTGGTTAAGATGGGGGAGAGAGAAAACTCAGGGGGCTTTCAAGAGGTTTCCAAGAATGCTACTCTACTGTTTAATAACAGAATCTCGAAAGCCTGCCAGAGTTTCTCTCCACCCCCTGTTATACCAAACAGAATCAAGGTGGGGTTATTTTGTGTTTCTTTTTCACACTTTCCTCTTTCCCAGGACTGAGGTTGTCATTTCTTCTCCCTTAATGGCTCATCCATTCCTTCATTCCCTTAGGCCAGCTGTGCATAGATAGCTACCCACCAATCAGTGTCACCTTGCTATCCTTTCAAGTTAGCCAATACCTGGGTGCTTTGTCTTGCCCACTCAGGTTTCACTAGGCTTGTGTCTAAACAAAGAAACAAACAAAACCCTTTCACAAACAAGAAAGAAAATTGCTAACTAGAGTAGCATTCCTCTTCTCTAATATTCATGTATTTCTGTGCATGAATTTGTGCATATTTGCCTCGATTTTTGCAGTAACATTTCCAAAGTAGTTTAAAGGGAAGCTGTGTGAAGGGAGGTGTTAAAAATATAAACAAATGCATTAAAACCCTTTGAAAGCTTCCCACTTGTCATGGCAGCAAATTTTGGTTATTTTCCAAACTCTTAATGCTGGTGTATTGGGAACTCTGCATTTAGGTTACTCTCTCTAATCATGCCAGCATGCTGCTAAAGCTAGAAGATAGTAGTAGTAGTATTAGTAGCAGCAGCAGCAGCTCTATTTATGATGCACTTATAATTGAGATCAGTACAATTAATTCAACAACTAATGCAATGGCATATAATCAAATACAACATTATAATATAAACCAAGAAGACTCTAGACTAAAAGGTTTGTGATACATAATAACATCAGTACATTCAAAGTAATAGTGAAAAAAAAATATTTTAGAACAACTTCACAGCAGTCCATGAAAAGGAGTGCTTTTAGCACTGAAAAATATTAACTGATTTGGCTCCAAGCATTGTGCCCCAACTGCCTTGCCTAATTTACTTCATTTTCTGGGAAGCTGGGGGTATTGTCTCTTCATAACCTAACTTTTCCACTGCTCCTTTGAGCATAGAAAATCCATGAAAGAGGGAGACTAAAAGAACTTCAGTACTCTCTGCTATTCATGAAAATGCCCAACTTTTTTCAGGCTATGCCTGGACCCTGGTATTGTACCTGTGTCTGGAAGACTTCCCTATGTATAAAGGGATGCAACAGTCTAGTTCTATAGAAGTTAGAATTCCTCCTTTATAAATCATAGGTTCCAACTCATTGCCTGGCTTTCTGCCTTATCATCAGGACACAGCTCTAGTCTGCCAAGAAAACTTGATGTTTTTAGGCTAAGAAAAGCTTGCAATTGTCTCTGTATGGTAGTAGTTGAGACTGGTTGAACCATCTGCCCCTGGAGTATATGATAAGTCAATAACAAGTAATCACTTGGCAAGGGCTGTTAAGCACTTAGCATCACACAAAACACTTAGCATCTTAATGCATTTTAGCATGCTTGCAATAAATACATAAAATAAACCAGGCAAAACCAAGATAATGCTGAACCTTCTTAAATATACAGGTGGATGTTTAGAGAATATTAGTTATTTTTAAATATTTTTTATTAAAAGAAGGTTTTACAAAGATTTTAAAAACTACAGAAACATAGAAGAAGAAATAGAAAAAGAAAAAATAACAATAACAATAACAAAAAAGCAAGAAAAATAATGATATCTAAAGAAGCAACTCCCAATCTTCTTTGCAACAGTTACAAACATAGCAATTACCATTTCCACCCTCCCATATTGCATATCATAGTTCCCTTCTTCCCATAAACAAACTTTTTAAATCAATAAACCCCAAATCTGCAGTTCATTTTTATCCATTTTCAGCAAAAAGTCTACAAAGGGTTTCCAGTCTTTTATAGAAGTAACTGTAGTTCCCTCCTTGATCAAACAAGTCAAGTCAGCCATCTTCACAATCCATTCTTCCATTATTGGTGTTTCTCTAGTCTTCCATCTTTGTGCATATAATAACCTCACTGCAGTTACCATATTTGAAACCAGTCATCCATGAGCCTTTTCTAGTTGAGTGTCCATAAGTCCTAATAAGAAAAGTTCCAGTTTCATCTGGATGTTAATTTTTAAAGCTCTCTGCGTCACCATCTGTATTTGTATCCAGTATCTTTTCGCTTTTTCCCAAGTTCACCATGCATTATAAAAATGTCCCTTCATGTTTTTCACTTTTCCAACAGTGATTAGAAGTACCTTTATACACCTCAGACAATTTCTCTAGTGTCATATAGCAACGGGACATCATTTTAAAAAAGTTTTCTTTTAAATTGTAAGACCGTGTGAATTTCAGACCCTTTAATCACATTCTCTCCCATTGATCTATTTGAATATTATGACCAAAATTCTTGGCCCATTTTACCATATATTCTTTAACTTGCTCTTCCTCCGTTTCAAGTCGCAACAAAAGTTTATACATTTTAGTAATCACATGTTCATCATTTGTACATAATTCATTTTCAAATTCGATTTTATCACATTCTATTCCTGGTACTTTTTTATCTGTATTAAATCTTTCTCTTAATTGTGCATATGAGAATCAGAGAATATTAGTGATGTGCATCCTGGTCTTTTTTGAGAAGTACTAGTAATGGTAATATTTTGTTTAAATAATTGCTTCTGTATTCTGTATCAGCTAGACCATGTAAGGATTGTATTATTCTGAATCTGTCAAGAGTTATATCCCCATTTTTTATTCTGACCTGGAGAAAACATAGCAGAAAGTATTGATGTCCTAGAGCTGTAATAATACCGCATGAGTACTCTTTCCATCACAGGAATGAATTTTGAATGTTATGTCTTTTTCATTGAGATGTTTCTGCTGATAACCATGCAATGATACTTAGGTTCTTTCCACTGCTATTACTACTACAACAGCTGGGCTGACCTGAGATTGATATCACACATCATGTGACTTGCAGGCTGCATCAAAAGCTGAGCCAATTAACTGCTCCAGATGCAATCGTAAGAATAACATTGCTGCAGCATTTCCCAGGGACCTGTGGTACAGATTCTTTCCTATAAGTGGGAGATCCTGCCTTCTCAGGCCTCTTCCCTTGCTCCTGAAACCAAGGTGCTATGGAATCTCCCCACCATTTCCCTGCCATCTGCCATTCTTCAACACAGTGACCGTTTTTCCTTCCTGTGATGTGAAAAGCAAACATGGTGAGGGAAGAACGAGGGTGGGAGTGGGGCATAAGCAGGTTACTGTTTTGCACTGGTCACATCAAAGGGAGCATGGTACACAGCAAGGATGGGAATGGTAAGGGTACTTATGTACCAGGGTTATGAAGGTAATGCAAACTGTCTTCTGGACTTCAGTCTTTATTCTTTTCAGTAAAAGTGGAGTCTTTGGTGCTCTCTGAGCCTTGTTGTTTTCTTGCAGACGTTTCATTGCCAGACTAGGCAACATTTTCAGTGCAAAGAGGGAGTGGGCCTTGCTCTCAGTTTATATATCGTGGCTTGCCCTGCTTCTGTTGGCAGGGGTGTTGTTCTCTCCTTGGGAGTTCCTTGATTGGGCTGTTGTTTGCTGCTTGGTTGATTGACTAAGTTAATAGTTCCTTGATTAGGGTATATTGTGCTGTTTGATTGTTCATCTGGTGTTAATCTTTGCATACATGTGTATTGATTGCTAGTGAGGAGGTGTTCTGGTCTTTTGGCTTTTCTATTGTCTCTTTTGAATGGTATGTAAATGTTGTTTACCTCTATGTGTCTGTTGATGGCTGCTTTGTCTGAGTGCCAGGCTTCCAGGAATTCTCTGGTGGTTTTGGATTTGGCTTGGCTTAGGATGCTCACAGTTTCCAAGTTGAAACTATGGTTGAGTCTGTCCATGTGTTGTGAGATTAAAGAGTTCTCATCATGTCTTCTGACTGCTAGTTGGTGTTCATGGATGCACTCTGCTAGTCTTCTGCCTGTCTGTCCTACATAGTGGCTGTTACAGTCTTTGCACTATATGTTGTAAATAACTCCTGTTTTTTCTTCAGCACGTTGATGTGTTCAGGAGTCATAATATGTTCTAGTTGTTCTTTCATGTTGTCTATGGTGTGTTGATATTTGTTTAATCTGAGATGGGTGTCCATGATCATGAGCCATATCATTATCTGGTAGATTCTGCCATAGAAAAGAGCTGGAATACTCTCAACTTTCAACAATACATTTTTCTATTAACATAGTCCAACAAATATAATACAATGGAAATGATATTTGCTGTTGATACCAGGCATCTGTGAAAACAAGTGCTAAGTTACTATGAATTCATAGAATCAATAAAGTACTTTATGAAACTGTGCAGCTGAGTATTTGCAATTCTTGAATTTCCTAATGTTGGAAGAAAGATCATTGCATTAATATCAACGTGCACAGTGCAAACTATACCCTTCTCCAATAATTGGACAATTCATAGATATGTATTACAGCTCTAGGCATGAACAGTTATTTCAATAAGGGCACATTTGTGCAATGTTGTTGAGAAGATTTCTTGAAGAGAAAATGGACAACCCCTCCATCATGATCCTCAAGTGATGGCAGACTTCAAGTAGATCAGTGATATTTCAAAAGAAAATTGCTTGCAAACTGATCACACTTGAATGGTATTTTAGACAGAAAGACTGAAACTTTCACAGTAAGGCTGAATAGCTCAGCAGCATCATGACTGAGTTAACTGACTGTGGTGGACTAAAAGGGAATAAGAAGATAAATGATGCTTATTACTTCTCCATCAACAAAAATGTATTGTTAAAGAGAAACAAAAGCAACAGCAGATATCCTCCATTTGAAGAACTTAAAAGCCAAATTATAATAGAGATGGAAGGTGGGGGGAAGTTAGTAAAATAACCTCTTTGGTTCTGGCTCATCACTGAACATTGTAGTTTCCAAGCCATGGGTTAGTGCATAATGTGCATCCAGATGTTTTTTACATTGCACAGTAAACAAAAAACAGCAGAATATGTGAATCCAGTCAATATCATGGAAGGGTAAGCAGATGCTAGATAGGAACTTATTCTAACAACAACAGAAAAGATACAGGAATTCACTGGTTCCATCAGATATAATGAATTCCAATGATACTAGTGACTAAATTATATAATGACATTACCTCCAAAGGGGTAACAGCAAAACACCCAGGCTTGGAAAAGGGTGGATGGAACCCTTTGTTAAATGTGCTTGACGTATATTGCATATGCTTTGGAGTTGGTTGTCTCGATTTTCCATCTTGTTTATTTCCTTTATTGTATTCTTATCTTGTTTTCTTTATATTGTGGTTTGGAGTTGGGCAGTGCTGAAATTGAATCAATCAATCAATCAATCAAATAAATGTGAGCCAATGAAATTACTATATACTCATTAGGAATATGTGTGAAATCTGAAAATCAGTGTTTTGTTTTGGACATTCCATATGAACACTGTGAATGGGTTATGTTCCAACAATACAATAGTGTTGAACTGCCTGTATGGAGCTACCTACTTTTCCACCCAATCGTCTTGTTTTAATGAGTCCATTAAAGGTTCATCACTTCTCCTGTCACTTGAAGTAAAATTATAAAATGATGCACTGCTGGGATTACTTTAAATGGAAAAGTAGGTAGTAATTAAAACAAATTGTCCAGATTTGAACCAGCAACACTCTGCATGCAGTGTTATAACCACTGCAAACTTGTACAGATTGCATTTCCCTTGCTACTGAGAAATCATGATGCATACACCCTTCTCATGCTTTTCGAGCAGACCTCTCCCAATTCTTATACAGCAGCTTCCCAAATTCTCAGCTTTCAGCCCTGCTGGTTAGAAATTCTGACACTTGTCAGCCCAACACATGTGGAGAGCACCAGGCTGGGGAAAGGCTGCTTAGAAAGAACTGCAACTGTCAGCATGAGAGTGACCTACCACGGTATACACCACTGGATCAGAAGTGAATACCCAAGATTTGCCTGGGGTAACTTTGTGGTTTGGGGGAGGGATGGGAAAGAGGAGAAAGAGATCCCTAGCTGGAGCGGGGGGGGGTGGGGATGGCCCTGCCTTATCCTTCCCATTGCTCTGTGACAGGTTTTGCATTAATTAAGCTGCTTGCTCGTAGCTGCTGTGCTGGCCAAGAAAAAAAAAGTGCAGAATGGTACTCCTTTCAGGCCTTAGAAAATGGGAGAAAACAAAACTTGGTCCCCAGCTGGGAATGACTGCCAGAGTGGCTTGCATTGATTCTGAGCTACTTGTGCTTTGCATTTGGCACGTTGGGAGTGCTGGGGGCATGTCCAGAAGCTGATGAAGAGCTTTCCTCACCAGCGATAGACTTCAGCAGCAGTTTTGACTCCGGTTGCTCTAGTGTTGCTAAGCATGTGTGCCATAGAAGATCGCATCCCTTTACTTCCATCACTGATTTTACTCCCCAGCTTCAGTATGTCAGCAATAGTTCTGAATCCAAAACAAGTGGAATGGCTGCACTTATTTCCTCTTCTCATTAATTGCTCAGCACTGACTGGGGGCCTTTTAGGAACAACCAAGTTCACTTTTATCCAGCCTTTGAATGCCTATTTGAAGTACGTACTGAGATTATTAAATTTGTATCCCCGGAGAACACTATCATCGTACTGCTGAAACACTGCTTGTACTTTTTCCCTGGTTCAAATCTTAAGGCAATATTGTGGCTGCAGAATTAGATGGCAAAGGGAGGAGGGACCCTGCCCCTCGTACTTCTCTTTCGTGTGTCAAAGTAGGTAGGCGGGGAAAGTTAAAAATCTGCAGGAGCTCAATGATCCTTGATATTGCTGCTAATCCAAATGCTATTTAGTCTAATTCTTTCCAGGTTCACTGTTGCCAAGTTCATGCATGGTTTTTTTGCTCAAGTTGCCCTGACTTCGTTTTTCAACCATTCTCCAAAAAAGAATAGCCAAAGCATACGACCCACAATCAACCAGCTCCAGACTTTTATTTCATTGGCAGGAATGACCCAAAGCAAATTTCCATTGAGAATTCTCCCACTGGCAGAAACAGAAGATAGGGAGCCATTTACCCCAGTTCCCCTGCCTTCCCCTTGTGTTTAAAGATGTTCTAACATGCTGTAAGATATTTAAGAAGAAATACTGGGAACTAGAGGATGAGTCAGAAGTGGCAAAATAATCTCCTCACTTGTTCAGCCACTGGAAAAGCTCTGCTAGCCAGAGAAACTCATCTGTGGAAGGAAAGCTTACACTCCATCTGTCGTAGTGTATGGAAATAGTCATAAGCAAATCGCCTGCACCTAAAAATGAATGGAGTACATGAAGAGAATTATTTTTATTATACTGTATAAGAAGCTGCGGTTATTATGCTGGACTTCTCCATGAACTGCCTGTCTTATGTAGGTTCCCTTAGAAAGAGTCTGTGCTCAAATATGGACTCTAATTTGCTACTTTGGGTTTTTTTTAAAGTTGAAACATGGGAGAAAAATATTTTAAATAAACAAACAATTCAGTAAACAGAACACTAACTCCAATTAGGCTGAAAAGATGAAGAAGGGAAATCTTTCATCCTCATTCAGTTAGAGGCAGGGATAATCTTAGGCCATTTTTGTACAACATTTACATGAAACCATTGATTAGGATCATCTATCATTAGAGGCTCTGGTATCACCAGTATGCTGATGATACCCAATTATATATTTCCACCCTAGGCCAACCAAATGATGCCATCAAGGATCTCAGTAAGGAAGGAAATGTTATGCTCAACTTAAACAAGACTGAACAATTGTGGGTTTTGGGTCTCCCAGCTCTGGAGATTGTGGGTTTTGGAGTTCCCTGGCTCTGGACAGAACTGATGAGGAATTTGGGGAAGTTGTCTTGAGCTCCTGGATTCTGCTGGAAGAACAGGTGGTGGCCATAGCCAGGAAGACCTTTGGACCAATCCATCTTGTGTGCCAATTGTGCCCATTCCTGAATCAGGAGTCCTTGCTCACAGTCACTTATTCCTTGGTTACCTCCCATTTGGATTACTGCAATGTGCTCTACATGGGGCCATCCTTGAATGCAACCCAGGAACCACAATTGGTTCAGAATGCAACAATGCAAGTAGTTATGGGCGTCCCTTGATAAGTCCATGTAACACCACTATTTTGTGAATTGAACTGCTAATTCAAGAAGCTGAATTAGCACTGCTAATTCAAGAAGCTAATTCAAAAACCCTTCATGGCACAGGGCCAAGTTATTTGCAGACCGCCTGTCTCCAATTATTTCAGTTCATCCCATGAGAATTGGCAGGGTTCTCTTTGGATCTCTTCAACAAAACAGCTAATGGGACACAGGAGATGTGCCTTCTCTGTTGCAGTCCTCTGGAACAACATTCCCCTCACTGTTTGGATGGCCCTTATCCTGCTGGCCTTCCATAAGGCCCTAAGAGTGACATTGGGCCAGAGATGGGATGTGTCATGCGCTGCCTCCCCCTGAATAACAATCAGACACTGGTTTGCGAATCAGGCTCTGGTTTATTGCAGGGCAGGTACAGCGTTGGTAGAAAAAAGCTGAGAGTGACAGGAGCGCGCCGGTGCGGGGTTTAAATACCCCGCGCCGGTCAGCGCCCCCTCGCTCACGGTCACGTCACCCCCCTTTGTCCCATGCGTTGCCCTGCCGGTGGGTGAGGGTTTCCGGGATCGCCCATCATCAGGTTTCCATTCTTCTGCTGATTGCTTTCAGCTGGGCGATCCCCGTTGTATTGCCGCTGATGGTTTGGGTGGCTCCGTGATTCATTTGGCTATTGTTTGTTGGCCGTTAGTCGTTGTAGGTTGATGGCTACTTAACTTGTACCCCTTCACCTATTTCCTTGTCATTGTCATGAGTGCCATTGCGCTGATGACTTTAGCTCAACGGCACTCATGACATACTGCCCCCTTTCCGAATAGTGTTCTCCCTCGGGTTTCTGGGTTTTCCCCGTGGAGCTGTCAAAACGCCACATTTTTTTTTTTTTTTCCAAAGTTCCCGCCGGAGTAGTTGTCGCCCCTCCCTTTGCTCCTCCCTCTACCACGTGCCTTCCCAGGGTGTGTCCGTGGTGCGCATGCTCGGGTTCTGACCTGGCGTGCGCATGCTCCAACCACACCCTGTTTGTTTGGCTCAGTTCGGCGAGGCGAGAGGCGTGGCTGGTCGGGTGCTTCTCAGCTCCAGGTAGGGCCCTTCTTTTCTTATTTAGAGTGCGTCGCCTTTGTTGTGTCTCCTGGGTGTTGCCCCCAGGTTGCCCTGTTGACTTGCTTGCCACTCCCCCGCGGCCGGGGGGCGGGGGGAGGGTGCTGGCGATCGTTTGTCACCACCCCGTGGGCCCGGGGCGGGGGAAGTGAGTCCCGGGGGGGGGAAGGTCCACCCAAGTCGCGGGCTTGGGGGGGGCCCTTTCCCTTGGGGCACGGGAGGCGGGGGGAGGCCTGCGGGGGGGGGGTTTGGTTTTGCTGACCTTGGTTGCGGTTTGTCGGGGTATGCCCGGTGAAATGCTCTGGTCAGGTCAGGCGCGTTAACGTTGTGCGCCGCCACCCATTCCGGGTGGGGGAAGTGTTTCCACCTGACCAGATAGTGTAGAGTTCCTCGTTGCTTGCGGGAGTCGAGGATGTCCCTTATCTCGAAGTGGTGTTGCCCGTCGATCATAAGCGGTGCGGGCTGTGGCGTGCTTGGGTGCCATTGGGAGGTGGTTGCCGGTTTTAGGAGGCTGGTGTGGAACACCGGGTGGAGCCTCCGGAGGTTGTGTGGCAGGTCCAGGCGTATTGCTACCGGGTTCACTATTTGCGTGACTCGGAACGGCCCGATGTACTTAGGCCCCAGTTTTTTCGAGGGTTGGGTTGACTTTAGGAACTTGGTGGATAGATAGGCCATATCCCCCGCCTGGAATGTCGGTTGTTGGCGCCGGTGCTTGTCGGCCTGCTCTTTGTAAGCAGCCTGTGCCTCCTTCAGCGCCGCCGTGATTACTGGCCATGCTTCCGCGATCTTCCGTCCCCAGTCGCTGGCGTCCACCTGTGGTTCCGGGGGTTGAGGTAGCTCCGGTATGGGGACGAAGTCGCGCCCCGAGACTACTTCGAACGGAGTTTTCCCCGTGCTCGTGTGGACGGCGTTGTTGTATGCGACTTCGGCGAACGGGAGCAGTTCAGCCCAGTCGTCTTGGTGGTAGTTCGTATATGATCGTATAAATTGCTCTAAGGTGGCATTAAGAACCTCAGTGGCTCCGTCCGTCTGCGGATGCCAAGCCGTAGATAGGGCCTGTTGGGTCCCCGTCAGCTTCAGGAAGGCCCGCCAGAATTTGGAGGTGAACTGTGTGCCCCTGTCGGTCACCACACGTGCGGGACATCCGTGTAGCCTGTACACGTGGATGAGGAAGAGTTTGGCTAGTTGTTGTGAGGATGGGACCGACGTGCAGGGGATGAAGTGGGCCTGCTTTGAGAAGTAGTCCTTCACCACCCAAATGGCCATTTTCTTCTGGCTGGGTGGGAGGTCCACTATAAAATCCATAGAGATTTCCTCCCATGGGCGGGAGGGTTCTGCCACCCGTTGCAATAGCCCCGCGGGTTTGCCTGGTGCCCGTTTGGCCCTAGCGCACGTTGGGCAGGACGCCACGTAGGTTTTTACGTCTCGCCTGAGCGCGGGCCACCAGAATTGGCGCCGTGTTAGGTGTAGGGTCTTGAGGAACCCAAAGTGTCCCGCTTGCTTGGCGTCGTGTGACCTATGCAAGATCGCCTGGCGTTGCGAGTCTGGGACGTAGATTCTGCCTTCCCCCCATGCCAGGTCTTGCGCCATCGTTACCTTGTCGGGGTTCGCCAGGAACCAGGGGTCGGTTTTGAGGGCGGCGGCGAGGTCCGTGCGCATTCCCCCTGGTAGTTGCGGTTGGCTTCTTTCCGTCGCCGGTTGTCCCGCCGTCGGCTGCGCCGTAGCGTCGAGCTGCCTCCGTGCGCCGCTTCGGGTGGTCACGGCCATCCCCAGTTGCGAGGCGGATAGGACCGTCCCAATGGTGTCTGGGGCGGGCTCTTCGTCTTGGGGCAGTCGGGAGAGGGCGTCGGCCAGGAAGTTCTTCTTGCCCGGCATGAACTTCAGCTGGAAATCAAAGCGGCTGAAGAATTGGGCCCATCGGACCTGTTTTGGGCTAAGGCGTCTAGGCGTTCGTAGGGCCTCGAGGTTCCGGTGGTCCGTCCAGACCTCGAATGGTTGGGTGGCTCCCTCGAGTAGGTGTCGCCATGTCTCTAGTGCCGATTTCACCGCGAAGGCTTCTTTCTCCCAGACGTGCCATCGCCTCTCTGTCTCGGAGAACTTCCTTGACAGGTAGGCGCATGGTTTCAGGAGCCCCGTGGAGTCTTTCTGTAGTAGGATGGCTCCCAGGGAGAAGTCTGAGGCGTCGGCTTGGACCACGAACGGCCGTTCTGGGTCCGGGTGCGCGAGGATTGGCTCCGTAGTGAACAGCGCTTTCAGCTTGTCGAATGCGGTCTGGCACGCGGGAGTCCAATTCAGCACTGTGCCTGGGTTCTTGGCGCGTCGGGTGTCCCCCACCCCTTTGGTTTTGAGGAGGTCCGTTAAGGGGAGGGCTATCTCAGCGAACCCCCGGGCGAATGACCTGTAGAAATTCGCGAATCCCAGGAAGCTCTGTAGTTGCCGTCTGTTGCGGGGCCGCTCCCAGTTTAGCACCGCTTCGACTTTTGCGGGGTCCATTTCGATGCCGTCCCCGGAGATTCGATACCCCAAATAGTCTAGGCGCTCTTTGTGAAACTCGCACTTTGTAGGCTTCGCATAGAGCTGCGCCCTTCTGAGCTTGTCGAGGACTTGCCTGACTAAGGTTACGTGTTCCTCGTGTGTTTTTGTGTAAATAAGGACGTCGTCGATGTAGACCAGGACCCCTTTAAACAGATGTTCATGCAGTACCTCATTGATGAGCTGCATGAACACCCCAGGGGCCCCCGCGAGTCCGAAGGGCAGTACCTTGTACTGGAAAGCGCCTAGGGGGCAGTTAAACGCCGTCTTCCATTCGTCCCCCTCCCTGATTCGGATGCGATAGTACGCCTCGCGAAGGTCCAATTTGGAAAAGACTTTGCCCGTGGACAGGTGGGCGAGCATGTCCTTCACCAGGGGTAAGGGATATTTGTTGGACAGGGAAGCCGCGTTTAGGCCCCGGTAGTCGGTACAGAGCCGTAGGGTCCCGTCTTTCTTCTCCCGGAATAAGACGGGGGCTCCGACCGGTGAGCATGCTGGCTCTATGAATCCCCTGTCTAGGTTTTTATCGATGAACTCCCGGAGGGTTGCCATCTCCTTCGGGGTCATCGAATAGATTTTTGGTCGAGGTAAGGGGACGTCGGGCAGTAGGTCGATCCGGCAATCCGTCTTGCGGTGGGGGGGTAGTTGGTTAGCCTCTGCCTCTCCGAAGACCTCGGAGAAGTCGGCGTATTGTTCTGGTAGGTCTGCTGGGTTAGCGGCGTTGTCTTGTGTGGTCGCTTCCGCTCGTCCTACCGTGGGGTTGCTTTTGCCGGCTGGAACTGGTGCTCGATACTCACCGTCGCCGAATGTGAAGGTGCGGGTCGCCCAGTTGATCCGCGGGTTGTTTTTCGCGAGCCATGGCATCCCCAGGACTGCAATGGGCCGTCCGATGTGCGTGACTACGAACGATGTGCGCTCAGTGTGAGTGCCCATTTGCAGGGTGACCGGCTCGGTTTGTAGCGTGGCTGGTTTCCCTCCCGCTGTAGAGCCGTCCAGCTGGTGGAATGCCAGCGGCGTGGGGAGGGGGAAGCAGCGGAGGTCGAGTTTGGCGACTAGGTCGGGGTGGATGAGGTTTTTTGAGCACCCCGAGTCCACTAGTGCCGCGGCCGTGGTGGCTCCGTTTCCGGTAGAGAGTTGAATTGCTGCCAATATTACGGAGCTTTTGTCGTTTCGTTGAGGTGGTCCGCGTTGCTGTCCCACCGCCTGCCTCGCCACGCGTCTCAGAGCAGGCGGGGAGCATTTCCCGCCGGTTGGTCGGGGTCGGTATTGTCCTCTTCCCCCCAGTAAGCGTCCCAGCTCTCTTTCGGTGTCGCTGTGGCCACGGTCATTCGGCGGTGAGGCGGCGGCCCCGGGTTGGGTGGTTTGGGGCTAATTTTCGGGGTGGGCTTGGGCGCGCTGGTCGGCGGTCGGTTGGCGAAGCAATCCGCCGTCTTGTGCCCTAATTTGCCACACCTCCCGCAGGGCTCCCGGTTGAACTTCTTTTTAGGGTATATGGGGCCGGCCATCCCCCCGTGTGGTGCGGGTACCTTTTTCCCGGCATCGTTTGTGTCTTCCGTGGTTGTCATGAGGAAGGTGCGGTGCGCGTGTTCGGCTTTCCCCGCGAGGTGGATCCACCCGTGTAACGTTTCTGGGTCGTCGCGGTAGAGGGCCCATTGGAGAACGTCGCGGTTGAGCCCCCTTTTGAAGATTTCCAGCAGGGTGGTCTCGGACCAGTCGCTGACCTTCCCCGCGAGGGCTTTGAACTCCAGGGCGTAGTCAGGGACCGTGCGGGTGCCCTGTTTAAGTCTTTGGAGTGCGCTTTTCGCCCGCACTTTGGCTAGGGGGTCTTCGAAGTAGTCTTTCATCTCTTTGATGAAAGCAGGGAAGGTGGCGAGGGCGGGGGAGCTGGACTCGTACAGTTGGACGTACCAGTCCGCCGCCCTGTCTTGGAGTTTGATCGCCACGGCGGCGATCTTGTCGGCCTCGGAGTCATAGGAGTGTCCGTGCCTCCCCATGAACTCCCTAGCGTTGGTCACAAAAAACGAGAGTTTTGTGGGGGTCCCATCGAAGAAGATGGGGAAGTCCTTTGGGGCCCGGGCGTTTTGTGCGGCCCCGCCTCTCGCTTCTCGGGGTGTGGTGTCGGCCGCCTGTGCCGTCTGCTGGCCCTCCGCTGGCCCGTGTGGGTTCGATGCTTCGCTCGGGGTGTGGGCTTGTGCGGGGACGTCGTTGGGTGGCGCGGGGGGCATAAGCGCCTGGAGCATGGTCCGGAGTTCCGTCAGCTGAGCCCGCATGGCCGCGAGTTCAGCTCGTGCCTCCTCGTCCACAGCCCGCGCCGCCGCTGGGGCCGGTTCCGTTGGCGCGTCCTCGGGGGTGGGTTGCCGGCGGGGTTCATCGTCCCTCTGCCGCGGGTCCGCTTCCTCCGCCGTCTGATGGGTGTCTCCGTCGTCCTCCTCCGTGTCGAGCGCCGTGGGGCTGTCGCTCCACGCCCGTTGCTGGGGTGCGATGTGGGGCGCGGGGTCCTCCGCTGGTTTCGGAAGTCGTGCTGCTCCCTCCCGCGGTCGGGTTGCCTCCGTCGCCATCTCCCCTTGGGGTTGGAGCTGAGGCTCGGGTCGGGTTGGGTGGGCGTCCATGGCTCCGGGAGTCCGCGGTGCCTCTGGCCTTGGTCGGTCCTCCTCTGTCTCTTGCCGCGCGGCTCGCCCTCCTTGCCCGCGCCGTTCCGGCCTCATCTTGCTGGTCTTCTCGCCGTCTACTCCTCCCGCGGCTCGTTGTCGTCCGGTGGGGCTCGGCGAGGCTGAGTTTATGACTCTCAGCTTTATGTCATGCGCTGCCTCCCCCTGAATAACAATCAGACACTGGTTTGCGAATCAGGCTCTGGTTTATTGCAGGGCAGGTACAGCGTTGGTAGAAAAAAGCTGAGAGTGACAGGAGCGCGCCGGTGCGGGGTTTAAATACCCCGCGCCGGTCAGCGCCCCCTCGCTCACGGTCACGTCACCCCCCTTTGTCCCATGCGTTGCCCTGCCGGTGGGTGAGGGTTTCCGGGATCGCCCATCATCAGGTTTCCATTCTTCTGCTGATTGCTTTCAGCTGGGCGATCCCCGTTGTATTGCCGCTGATGGTTTGGGTGGCTCCGTGATTCATTTGGCTATTGTTTGTTGGCCGTTAGTCGTTGTAGGTTGATGGCTACTTAACTTGTACCCCTTCACCTATTTCCTTGTCATTGTCATGAGTGCCATTGCGCTGATGACTTTAGCTCAACGGCACTCATGACAGGATGAGCCCATATTGAATGAAATATGCAATGGCTGTTATTCTCAGTTATTCTGTTATTTTATTTTTCTTTTCAGGATGTTTACTGTATTTTCTTTTTAGTTCAATTGTTTTTATATTTTTAACTAATTGTAAGCCACCCAGAGTCACTTTGCAAGTTGGTTGTTCCAATCAATCAATCAATCAATCAACTAAAAATGACATCCAGCGTTATTGTAAACATGACCTGACTTTTGGTACACCCTGAATGTGAACAGAGAGATAATATGGTGTTGTAATTTAAGCGTATTATGTTTTTGTAAATCCCCTATAAGCTATCTGGATAGGCCTATCTCTTCACTGGCATTGTACCTTCTTACATTTGTCTTCTGGTCATACAGATGTCTGACATAATGCATTAGTTATCAAATACCATTTTTGCTCACTGTTCTGTTAAAAGAACATTCAAAACTACATTTTACATAGGGATAGTTTCAGGACTAAATAGTATTATCCCGCTCCTGCCAATGTACATCCTTTCACAGACAGTCTGGTTGTTGCTGGCTCTGCCCATTCAGCTGTCTATCTGAGTCTTCAAGCACAGAGAGAGGCAAAGGAACCAGTTAGAAGACCCAGGTGTTTCCCTGGCTCCTTGTAAGCAATGGTACATTATTGGACCCAGGGGGAACAAGCACTGAAACAGACAGTGGTGATGTCAACAAAGAGTCAGAGAAGCAATGAGGGATTTTTGCGAAAGCTTCCCATCACTGCACACATAATCTGGAGGAAGGCATAGGTACTGTATTACATGTTAAAAACATGTAATGTTGGCTAAGAGGCATTATATATACACCAAAGCAAACAGACGGTTCCCTATGATGGGGGCTGTTGTTGTAGGGAATGAATCTAATAATGCTTGTTGATGTAGCTGGCCTAAGCCAGTGTATACAAGCAGCAGAATTAGAAAGTTCTTTAATAGGACTGAGCATCTTCAAGAATCAGAAAAGATCTTGTTATTCTTGCTGTCCTCCAGCTATGTTGGAGATTATAAATCTTAACATTCTTAACCTATACAATAGTTCTATAATTGTCTTCTATCACTCGTCCTGTATTCTGGACATTTGGTGCTCCACTTACATTTTAAAAAAGAATAAAAGTTTACTGCTAAGATTTGGGTTTCCCCGTTCTTTCCAGGAAATGGGCCAGCCATTTTATTTGCACAGGATGCCTTGGAGACTTCTTGCAGATACTGCTTACTTGAGATAACTGGCTTTCTCTTGGGAAGCACAGTCAACAAGGCAGGCCCAGACAATCACAGATGAGCAATCCATGAAAAAAGCCACTACCATGTGAAATGAAAACTTCAAGTAGCTTTATCTTTCCAGCGTATAGTCTGACAATAACTGGATTTAATGTTTCAGGAGTTTACTTGAATATTTTTTTTTCTTAGCCTTCAGGAACAGGTCTTTTAATATCAGTTATTTTCCTATCCAGATGGAAGTCTGGATGTATTTTTAGATGAAATCAAGGGAGCAAAGATAAGCAAATATTGTGTTGTCAGCGTAAGCAAATGTGAATTTAAAAACTAATTTACTACAATCTTATTTGTAAAACTTTGTTCTACAAATCTGTGTTCTGTGTTCTAAAATCCAGATTGTCTAAGCAAATGTTTCTTCCAATGTGTTCCTAGGAGCCCTGGGGGTCCCCCAAGATCCTCTCAGGGCTCCGCGAAATCAGAATGATTTGCCAGCCTATGTTGAAAAATAATACAATATTAACATCCCATCAAACAATTGTGGGAAGCAGTAGTGGCAGCAAATGCATCATTTTTAATTTTTAATACAGTAAACATCGATAAATATAACCCATACAAACAAAAGCTCTTTTGTGGTCCTTGATAATTTTTAAAAGTGGGAAGGGGTCCTGAGAGAAAAAAGCTTAAGAAACACTTGTCTAAGACTAGTATTATTATTACTGTTAGACAATGACTATAACCCCAGAAGTTCAAGTGATGGGAAAGATTGGCAGAGTGAGGAAGCTGTTGCAAGTTCACAGAGAGTTATTTAATTTTTAAAAAATATTGTATTTTTATTGCCATGGAGAAGAAAAAGTGTTTCAGAGATTTTTCTCACTCATGTACCAAAATAACTTGGGTGTCATTGAGTTTTATAAACCTTAACAATTTAGCTGGTGGAAATCCACTTTAGGCAGCAGACTATTTCTCAGTGATAACACGGTGGAAGAGAATGCACACTGAAATTTTGACCTTGATCCAAAGAGCTACTATATGTGTGAATATTGGTGGGCTTGCTTGCTTCATTAAACAGCAGCTCTTCTGCATCTAATGAGAAATTGTTTTAGGGGACATATTTTCTTGTTACTGGGAGGCACTAAAACTATGATCCCATGAACCTAATCTAACACATCTTCCTAACAGAATTTTCATTCCTACTCTGTCCCATCCCAAAAACTGAATAATCAAACTTTCTTGCAGAGGTTAATAGCAGCCACTCAAGGCTTCCCAGCTGGAGCAGACCTGTAACTTTGTACAATACTTCCTCTAGGATTTACTGCCTAGGAGGCAATTTTTAAAGGATTATCCCCACCCCCATATGTAACTCCTAAATTGTAGGTTTCCATAGGATTAAATGAAGATTTAGCTCCTAGCATGCAATATCCTTTATTGTTCCCTTGCATCAGCATTAGCTGATGATGCTTAATAAAAGAAAATGGTCAGATGGATAGTACTAATTCTCATCTCATATTTGCTTAACTCACCTGTCTGCTTAATTGATTTTTCTGATGCATTGTCCCTGGGACTTAATCAGCTGGGATTCCCTGGGTTTGTCAAAAGTAAGATGACATGCTTACAAAATAAGTCTGTGAAAGATTGCAGGTACAGAAGGTTTATAGACATGATCAAGAATACATGAGAAAGAGACAAATAAGAGGCTCTGTGATACTCCAGCTGGCCTCTAGACTGTTATTTATGTCCAACAGAATAACGAAAGCATTGTTCAGAATGGCTTCATTCCTTGACGTCTAAAGGTGGAGTGGGACGAGATCCCTGGTATACAGGTGGTTTCCTGTTGAATAGGCAGTCTGTTGTATAGGCAGTCTTCAGGGAAACCGACCACTTACACAACATCTTCCAACAAAATGGATTCCCAAACATCTATATCAAAAAGTGCCTAACCACTCAACCCACTACAGCACAACCAACACAAGCTACGAAAAGGATAATGCTGCCATACATCAAAAACATCTCAGAAACAACCAACCAACTATTCCAACCACACAGCATCACCGTAGCACACAAACCAATTAAGGCCCTCCAAAACATCTTAAATAACCAAAAGACCCAGTAGCCTAAGAAGAAAAAAACAGGAGTCATCTACAACATACAGCATAAGGACTGAAACAGCCACTATATAGGACAGACAGGCAGAAGACTAGCAGAGCGCATCTATGAACACCAAGTAGCAGTTAGAAGACATTATGAAAACTCCTTAATCTCACAACAGATGGACAGATACAACCATGGTTTCAACTGGGAAACTGTGAGCATCTTAGACCAAGCTAAATCCAAAAATGCTAGGGAATTCCTGGAAGCTTGGCATTCAGACAAATCAGCCATCAGTAGACACATAGAGATAAACCACATTTACACAACCATTCAAAACAGGCAATAAAAAAGCTAAGAAGGAAACAAAAAGACTAGAACACATCCTTTTCAGACAAATCAGCCATTCAGACACATCAGCCATCAATAAACCCTAAGATAAGCAGGGATTAACACCAGGCAAACAATCAAGCAGAAAACAATATTCTAATCAAGGAACTACCAAGGAGAAAACCACACCCTATCAACTGGCAGGGCAAGCTACTGTATATAAACAGGGAGCAAGCCCACACTCACTAGCACTGATGTTGCCACCTAGTTGGGTAATGAAATGTGCAAGCAAACAACCAAGCTCCGAGAGCACAAAGAACTCCACCGTTCAACCCTGAGCTACATAAATTCTCCTCTATGGATATCAGAATATCCAGCAGATGTTCAGGCTGTATCCCTGGTTCTATGTTTCAGCTTTTGGCATCTCTTCTTGCTATCTAGTGTCATGTTATCTAACACTATGATGCATATTTGTTTACTGATTTTTACTCCAGCTTTTCCATAGCAGCAGCTCCTGTACTTAAAGAATCTTTTCTCTGAACAATTTGCCTTTTCATTCAATCTAAGAATAAAGCACCAGTGTAAGAAAGTTTGCTTTCTTGCTTGCTCAGATACTGTAACCTAGCATTTACCACTGAGAAAAATATAGACCTTAACAAACCAAACATATCACAAAACTCCCAGAAGATATTTAAAAAAAAATGGTTGACAGCAAGTGAGCTGAGGAGATTGACCTGTCACATCAAGGAAAGAATCAATAGATGGGAGGAAAATGGTGCAGCGATGCTGGACCAGCTAGGGCCGTATGTCCTTATATTGATCCTTCCTGGTTACTCTTTATGCCTGAGGCACAACTGCTGAGGTGTGGGAAGCCCCAGGGTAGATCTGCCAAGAAGTGCATGCTATTAACATGAGCAAAGCAGTCATATGGGCTCCTAACAAAAAAAGAAGGCAAAACACTGCACTGAGGTTCTGGCAGAGCTCTTCTACTGCAGCTGACAGAAGAAAGCTATGGCACTGAAATGCCACATGAAACATGCATATTGCTGCTTGACAGAGCAGCTTCAAACCACCAACATGTGACCACATGGAAGGGAAATAAAGTCCATTTTTTGTCTTGAAGTATGGAACAATTTATTATGGTATGTGCACCATCTGAGCGTGCACATCGAAAATCAGATTACAGAACCCCAGACTGACTATCTTGATTTAATGTGCTTGTATTGCACACACATTTGCCTGGGTTAACTCTGTTGGTTCTTTTTCCCCTCCTTTCTGCAGTTTTAGTGCCTAGTTTTTTGCCAGAATGGCAGAATCTTGCTACCTGGTACCCTATAAATGCTAGAACTACTAGCCCCACATTTTCCCTGGAATGGAGGATTGTGGGAGGGACCCACTGGGTAAGGGAGTTTTTGTGGCCATAGCAGTGCCTCTCAAAAGGCACATATTGAGAGTGAAGGACAAGATATTACTCAAAATCCTATGAACTCTTCTGAAATGGTTAATTTCTAGCCAAATATGCCAAAGGTTCAAGCAAGTCTGAAACTAAAATCCCCTGATCTGGAAACTGCCTTTTCTGTAATTTCAGGTGTGTGGAGACTTGCTTCACTCTATTTAACAAAGGTAACATACTCCACATTTCATCAGGATTTTTGTGATGATCATTGGCTGGCCTACCCTGCTTAAAAAGCTCCACAGAGTTGGCTGGGAGAACTCTGTTCTTTATTTTAATCAGTCAAGGTTCCAGCCAAGCTATGCCAGCATATCTGGAGAACACAACAGTGGCCAACAAATTGGAAGAGGTCAACCTACATCGGAGGAGGAGGAGGAGAAGGAGGAGGGGGAGGAGGAAGCTTAAAAGAGTATACAGTGTATGGTAGAATCTCTTTAATTTCACATGCTAGCAAAATAATGCTTAGGATTATCCGATGCAGATTAGAGCCCTACATGTAAAAATAAATGCCAGATGTTCAAGCTGGTTTTAGAAAAGGGCAAGGAACATGAGACATTATTGCTGATGCATGCTGGATAATTGAGAAAGCCAAAGAATACCAAAAAGAAGTCAGTGTGTGCTTCATTAATAATAGAAAAGCCTTCAATTGTATTGATCACATCATGCTGTGGAATGTACTTAGAAAGATGGGAATCCCAGAATATCTCATTGTCCTCATTGGAAACTTATATACTGGTCAGGAAGCCACAGTATGGACAGAATGTGGTGAAACAGACTGGCTCCAGGTTGGCAAAAGAGTGTGACAAGGCTGTATACTCTCCCCTTATTTATTCAGTCTATATGCTGAATATACATTAAGGAAAACTGGATTGGAAGAAGGTGAGCATGGTTTTGAAACTGGAGGGAGGAACATCAATAACATGCGCTATGCTGATGACACTACCCTGATAGCTGAAAATATCTGAAAAGGATCTGCAAGCTCTAGTAATAAAAGTCAAGGAGCACAGTGAAAAAATGGGACTAAAATTAAATACAAAGAAGTTCAAACTAATGACAAGAGGTACAACAACCAGCCTTAGAATTGACACTGAAGATATTGAAGAGTTTCTGCCTTTTAGAATCAATCATCAAGAATAAAGGAACAGGCAGTCAAAAAATATACCACAGACTAGCATTTGTTAGAGCAGCCATGAAGGTTTGGAAAAGGTACTAAAAGGCCATAATGTGTCTATACCTACAAAAGATCAGAACTGTGCAAGCCATGGTGTTCCCTGTGACACTCTATGGAAGCAAAAGTTGAAGAAGCAGGATAGGAAGAATATTGATGCTTTTGAACTTGGGTGCTGGAGAAGACTCCTGAGAATACTGTGGACAGCCAAGAAAACAAACTGACGGATCATCAAAAAAATCAACCAGAGTTCTCACTCAAGGCACAAATGACCAAGCTCAAATTATCTTACTTTGACACGCTATGCAAAGACCTGACTTTCTGGAGAAAGCTCTAACGCTGGGAAAGGTGGAAGGAAAGAGAGAAAAAGAATGACCAACAGCAAGGTGGATGGACTCAGTTACAGTGGTGATGAGTGCACCATTGGGAGACTTGGAAGAAATGGTTAGGGATAGATCGTCATGGAGAAAACCTATCTATGAGGTTGCTAAGAGTTGACAATGACTTGAGGGCATGTAATCAATATGTCCCAACAAACATACTTTGCCAAATAAAAAGCTATCTGACCAGATGTTTACCACTTTCTTACTTATTCTCACATATCTAAATAAATTCAGCTGATACTTGCCCATGAATAGTACTATACCTCTACACAAAAGCATTCAAATACTGAAGTGATTTTTTAAAATAAAAAACAAACAAGCAAACAAACAAACAAACAAACAGAAAGTTTCCATTAGAAGCTTTATGATGACTACGACCTAAATTTTATTAGCTGTTTTCTTGGCACAACTGCTATATCAGTAAAATAGTTTGACCCCTGGCCTTTAGCTGACATTCCAATTTAGGATCTCAGTTGCAACACTGAGCAAAAGTGTGTAGCGTGGCACAAATGGCTGGAAGATGGGGGGATTTGCCTGCTGTTGCTGAGACTGTCCTAAGTAAGCCAATGCTGAGTGGATGCTCTATATGGAAGAACAGCCTTTTATAACCAGCTCAAGCTCAGATGGATGTCCAGCCATAACCCAATACATATTTCAATCATTATAAGAATTGTCCCCATCCCTGGTAAGGATTGCAGTACTAATTTGTTCTTTCGTGATGTAATCCCTCCATTCTGTGGCTGAGAATAAATTGCAGTTTATGCTGGACTTTCTCATCCCATGATGATGAGATGGACTAAGGAATATAACTGGGAAACTGTTTTAAACTTCCTTTCTCCAGTTTGGTACTGTAAAGATATCATGGACTTTTTAAATCCCAGATAAATTTAAGTCCAATCAGATCTTGAGGACATCAGATATGAACGATTGTTCTGGATCATCCTTTAGGGATTTTCTCAATCATACATTCTTCAGACATTACTCTTCCCAATTCACATACCTCTGGCCCAGGGAAAGGCTAACAGCTAAAACATCTGTATGTCTTTTACAAGTTGAGAACGCTCAAGCATTTTCTTTTTTCTTGAAGAAGTCTGAAGTGGTAATGCCTGAGAGGTACTGCTGAAGCAAAACAGAAAAAAAAAGTCTTTCTTGTAAAATTTAGGATGTAAAGAACAAGCCCATTGTTTATGTAAGCTGACAAGAAAATAAAACAACTGATTGTTTCCAGATGGTAGTTTGAGGAAGATGTAGTTAACTGAAGTAGAGAACCATACTCAGGAGAAAAATAATGATGGGTTTTGGAGTCTCTTTAAACCTGAAGAACAATCACACCATTCCCGAGAGACAGCAAGAGAGATTGACTACAACTATTAGTGAAGCCCAGCAGCCCAGTTTTTACAGTAGACTGATTTTTTTTAATCTTTAGACTGCTAGGTAATATATTTTATTGTTTATTTTCCCTTGCTTGTCTTTCCTTGATTCTGATTGGTTGATTTCAGTGGTACCATCAAAGTGTTATAAGCTAACTGGAAATTGGTGGGTCTTTGGATCTTCATCTGAGTGCATTTCAAGTGACAAATAACATCTTACCCAGATGCCAGCCACATAACACTTATGGATAAAGTCAAAGATTGCTTACCATTAGGTACAAAAATATCAATCAAAATGTGAGAGTGGGTATTTGCTGGGTGAATGCCATAGATTAAAAGTGAGAGGAAACATGCACAATGCAGACTCAGAGAGTCACATTATGAGGTACAGTATTACTGGTAAATCTTTTCCACCTTCCCCACCAGCATTAGTCCATATGCTCACTCCAGAACCAAGACCAGATTTACACTGCAATCCTAAGCATGTTTTCTGAAAAATGAGCCTTCCTGGACTCAGTGAGACTTCTCTCTGAGCTTACAGAAGGAATTGCACTGCATGAAGCACTTCTAGTTGTCAGACTTCAGCACATATTTCCCTCCAGTCCAAAATACCTCAGAGTGCAAGGTAGTAACCAGCCTCAAATGACTGCTTCAGAAGGGGACTGAATTTAATTTTTGCTACTGCTCTCTGTTGCTGAACAGCTAATTGGTACAACTGCTACCTTTCCATTGTGGCAACTGGAGCTCAGCCCTTCTTTGCAAAGCTATGCCCAGTTGTTTGGCACTAGTGTCTTTAGGGATTATTTCTCTAATTCAGCATCCCCCTCTTTTTTTTCTCAGTAGCATTAAATCAATTAAATCATTTAAATCATTTAGAATGGCATAAGAACCTTATTCTTATCCGGGCCTATTGAATATAGTACTTAACCTCCATGATCTAAAAACAGTCCTGTTTATATGTTGTAAGTCCAATAGAATATTGTACTAGCAAAATGGACAGATTTTGTTGTAGGTTTATCCTCACAGGCATGCTACTCATTTTCTATGTATGCAAAATGTTCAGAGACCAATCTATTGAAACTGTTGTGGGGCTGTGAGACTTGCTGCCTGGAGAGGCTGTCTCCTAATCTCAGACTGCTTCAGTTGCTATGACACTCCACAGAATGTTGTCTGTCCTTTTCCATCCCTTGTGGATAGCATTTACCTTTGTTGATTTTTTAAAGTTCAGACATTCATGTAATGTCATATGTTTGGGAATTGTATTCACAAGATATGTATTATTCATGGAATTGCTTTCTTATGCTTAGAAAATGTGGTAGCTTAGGCTTTACTGTATTCTGGAATAGTGCTGAAGAGTCCTGATATGGCTAACTAAAAAATACTCCTGCTTTAAGGTATCCCATCACTTTTGACCTGGTGATCACATTTGGGACATGTTAACGGGCATTCTTGCAAAATGCCTGTGGAGGGAGGGCTTGTCCAAAATGGCTAGTATGTGGGACATAACCAATTATGTAGCACCGGTTTATCAAAATGCTACCTGAATTGAGATATTCCTCCTTGCAGGATGCTTTCTACCACCCCAATTTAACTTGTCCTTTTTCTAGACAGGTGAGCACATTTCCAAGCAAAGTACTTTGCTCTAGCCATTCAGAAGGTGGAATCTCCCTAATTATTTAATTAAAACAAAAAAGAAAAAAGTTAGGGAGGCTGAGTAGAGGCCTAGATGTCATACTAACTCTGTTGAAAGTTGGATCAACCTGTTTCTCCAAATTATGACAAAACATGGGCCTTTTTAATTCTCTGAGAGGCCTAGGGTAGGATATTCATTTCATAATATATTATGAAAGCATATTTTTTCTCCATTATTTTTTTACCCATTGAAATCAGTGGCCCTAAGGAAATCCCAAAGACCAAAATAACTTGGGAATGATATTTTAATCAAATAGTTTCTTTTCTGAAATGAAAGTTATGGATCAATCTGAACATGGAACCATATTTTGGACGGCCTTCTCCAATACATTGGCCCTGGAACAATTGTCCCCTCTGTCAACCCAAAAAACTCAAAACACAACTTTGTCAACAAAGTGGTATTGTTTCTATTGTTATTCATCTTGACTTGAGAGCCCCAGGATGGTAACTGGGAGATTCCAACATGCCTAGAAACCAATTCCTTGATGCCCACTAGACTTTCTTCATTACCTGACCTTTTGCATTAAAAATATGTATTGCAATTAAAAAGATGGGAAGCTGCTGTGCTGTAAAGCAAATCTCTAGCTTCCAACATAAATTTTCTTTGCAAAAATACTTTGGTGCCCCAGGAACCCACAAGGTTGTCCTGCGGCTGTAAGGCCAGGGTTGCATTGTAAATGTGCCCAGTTGCTCAGAAAAAGAACAATGGTTAGTAGGAAGATGATAACATTCTAGGAAACAGTCGTTTTAAACTGTTCCCCCCCACTGCCCCATTGCTTTAGGAGGAATCTAAGCTTGAAAATAACAAGGAAGTCTTATTGTTGAAGAACATGGGTAGAACACAGAGTATATACCTTGAATAAGTGTATAAGATCATGTGATTACTTTGTTTTGGAGGGAATTGTAGCACCAGCATCAAGTACCAAAAGTGCAGAGTGGTAACTTAAATTTCACTTAAAACATATTTTGATCCTCCTAGGATTTTATTTATTTATTTATTTATTTACAGGACTTACAGTGTATGGCCGCCTATCTCATAGGATGACCCTAGGCAGCTCACAACAAAACGTAGTTAAAAATAAAAGTACCCTTCCCTCCAAGCACCACGCCAATCATCCTTGAAGCACAACCCCCATCCTGGCCCAATGCTTTGGGGAAGAGCTCGGTCTTCACAGCCCTCCAGAAGGCTAAAAGTATAGGGATCCCTCTGATCTCCAGTGGGAGGCTGTTCCAAAGGACTGGGGCGGCCACTGAGAAGGCACATCTCCAAGATCCCATCATATGACAATGTTTAAGGGAGGGGACCTCCCTGAGGGTATCTCCCCATCCTACTAAGTTAGATAGGATGGGCAGATACCCTCAGGGAGAGGCAGTCCCGTAAGTAACCTGGCCCTGTACCATGTAGGGCTTTAAAATCAATAACCAGCACTTTGAATTGCGCCTAGAAAGCAGCTGGAAGCCAGTGCAGCTCATGCAGAAGTGGTGTTACTTGGGTGAACCGTGGGGCACCCGAAACTGCGCATGCTGCTGTATTCTGGACCAGTTGCAGCTTCCAGATGGTCTTCAAGGGCAGCCCCATATAGAGTACATTGTAGTAATCCAAACAGGAGGTGACTAAGGCATAAGTGACCCTGAGCAAGGTCTGCTGGTCCAGGAATGGGTGCAACTGGCTCACAAGATGGATTTGTGCAACGGTCCCCCTGACCACGGCTGCTACCTGCTCTTCTAGCAGGAGCTGTGAGTTCAAGAGGACCTCCAAATTGCACACCAAATCTGTGCAGGGGAGTGTTACCCCATCCAGAGTCAATGATGTCAACTCTCCTGACCCCGAGGGGTCAAAAACCCACAACCACTCCATCTTGCTAGGGTTGAGTCGCAGCTGGTTTCTCCCCATCCAAGCTGTTACAGACTCCAGCACCTGAACAGCATCACCTAACCCACATGGGGTAGTGATGTATAATTGGGTATCACCAGCATACTGATGATACTGAATCCCATGCTGGTGGATTACCTCTCCCAGCGGCTTCCTACAGATGTTAAATAGAAGGGGAGAGAGGCCCAAGCCCTGAGGCACCCCACATAGTAGGGGCCTAGAGCTGGACCTCTCCTCCCCCACTAGCACTGACTGCTAAAGTGCAGGCCATGGAGAAAGCACTGCAAAACAGTGCCCCCCACTCCCCATCTCCGGAGCTGGTCCAGCAAGATACCATGGGCGATGGTATCAAAAGCCACTGAGAGATCCAGAACAGGCAGGATGGACACACCACCCCCAGCCCTCCAAAGGTCATCCACAAGTGCGACCAGTGCTTCTTGGAACCATACCACGGCCTGAATCCTGACTGAAAAGGGTCCAGGGAATCAGCTTCATCCAAGCCCTCTGTAACTGGGAGCTCACAACCTTCTCAATAACCTTCCCTAAAAGGGAAGGCTGGAGGCAGGACAAAAGTTATCCAGAACCTAAGGGTCCAAGATGGCATCTTGAGGAGAGGGAGAACCACCACCTCTTTCAAGGCCGATGGAACCACCTGCCTGGGGCCACCTATGTACAAAACACTCTGACTCTCCTTCTCCCTCCCCCAGCCACCCCACTCTCACCTGGGTTACAGGGGGAGACCCATACTCAACAGGCCCAGCAAGTTGGTCTCAGCCCCCCCACATCTGTCACCCGAGGGCAGGAAGCCAGCACAATCCCACTGAGCCCCCCCCCCTTTTTTTTTTCTTCCTAGCGTTTTTCCCGCAGGTGCAGGGTCTGCTTTTCGGATCAACCAAATGGTTGTGGTATTTGGTTGTGACAGGAATTGACGGTGGGCTGAGAGAGAGTGACCCGCCCAAGGTCACCCAGCCGGATTTCATGCCTAAGGCAGGAGTAGAACTCAGAGGCCCCAGGTTTCTAGCTTGGAGCCTTAACCCCTCTCTCTCACAGAGGGCAGGACTCTAGCACGAGCCCACTGAGCCTCCACTTCCGAAACAGTCTCCGCCAGTAGAATTCCCAGATCTTCTTCTCCACACAACCAGAGTCCAAAGGGATGTTTTCCCAGGCTTGCCTCAGCTGCCCAGCCATCAGGCAAAGCCCCGTCCGATCCAGTCCTAAGTCCGGGGTGTGGGAGAAGGCAACGGAGACTGCCAGCACTGTATGGACACTGATCCGAGCGGCCGGTCAAGCTACCGCCCCAGGATCTCGTCCCAGTCCTGCTGCTGCTCACCCAAGCGCCCGAGTCCACCGCCCCCCGAGAGTCTTCGCCGCCAGCCCGCCGCAGCCACTGCCACTTCCTTGTGCTAGTCTGAGCCAGCCAGCCTCCGCTCTGTCCCGGCACCAGCCTCAAGATGGAGGCTGCAGGCAGACCCTCGCCTGCCCTGCTGCTTCCTCCGCTGAGTTGCGGTGCTCTCTGGCCTCCTCCAGGCACCGCCGGCCAGCTAAGCCCAAATCAGCTGATCTGCGGTGCTCTGAAGCCTCGGAAGTCGGAAACGCCACTCGCTCCGCCACTCGCTCTCCGCGGAGCCCCTGCTGCAGGGACGCCCCGCCGCGATGATGAAAACGCGGCTCGGATCCGCCACCAACCGTCCTCCTGCCTTGCCGCCGTAGCATCAACTACCAAAGGTGGCAATACTTTCACTTAAAACACCTTTTGATCCCTCCTAGGATTTAAGTATTTAATGAGTTCCTTACAAAATGATTTAGCCTATGGTGGCTATTGATGAACAATTGTCAGAATATTCTAAATTAGATGCTTAAGAATACAGGGAGATGTGGAATAAGGGATGGCATGTCTGCTACATGGATATAAACAGAATACAGTTTTGGCATAGTATTTCACATTTCTGTGATGCAAAAATATGTAAAAATGCAATAAATTAAATAAAAAATTTATTTCATGTCTAGTGGATCTTTATAGATTTTTAAGGAAAAATCAGTGGGTTCAGTTAACTGTTGGAGAGTTAATCAAAATGCATCATATGAATATGATATGATGTAGGAAAACTCATTGATTGCTGTAGCTTATGTTGTTTTACATTACCCTTAACTCCTCACAGTAGCAAGTTTACCACATGAAAATTTGCATATCTGCAAGAAATTTGCCTTGTGCAACCCCCAAAATCTGAGAAACCATGAAACTGCCTAGTGGCATAATTATTCTTCTCACAAGAGCTGAATAATCATGTTCTGATTTTCTTGGAGTTAAGATGGCCCTCAAAGGTGTTGTTGGAAGTAAAAAGGCACATGTTGCTAAGCGCTCTAGGTCCATGATGACCTTGAAAGAAAAACTGGATGTTGCATGCAAGAGTCCAACTGCTGTTGCTCAACTGTGGCAAAAGAACATATGATTTCTACCATTAAGATTAGAAGCTATAATTAGAAGCTATAACAGCAAGTATAAAAAGTGGAAGAACGACATCACTTAGAGTGTACAATCTGAACGCAGAATAGATGGAGCAAGTTCTCAGTCTTTAAATAGAGCATCAGAGCTGGAAGAAAATGCTGGGGAGCACAAATAAAACCATGAAAAAAAGCTAAGAAATTAAATGGACGTTCTATGAGCACTACAGGAAAGAAGGCACCTAGCAAGTAAACTGACTTAAAAGTTAATAATTGCATAACATGATATGGATATATATACATACATACACACAAGACTAGCTTTACTAGGTACTACAAGGGTGGTATGTTTGTGTAGATTTTTCTTTTTTAATCATTTTTGTGTACAATATTTTTTTAAAACATACTTTCACTTCCCTATGCAGAAAGTAGCTTTCTGGAGAAAATAATCTGAAAGCTTCTCAGTGAAATCAGCCAGTTATTCTTTTCAGCCTTTCCCACATCCTTCCTGTTACCACTTGTGCAGGGCCAGGTCATTATTGTGTTGCATTGTGAGAGCTGCAGATTGTGTTTTTTCCTGTGCTCAGCCTGCCTTGTTCAAATCCCCTGAGCCCAAAATCTTTGTTTTGGAACCTACAGTACTATTACATGTGTCTTATTAGGAGAAGCCTAAGAGAGATGATTTATGTAGCATGCAGGAGGTAAATATATATTACTTTAGAGTCATATGTAGAAATAGCATTTTTTTAAAAAAAAATCAACAAGAAAGTTAATTCTTCTGTTTCCTGTTTCAGATTAAATTCATACAGTCCTTTTACACAGCAATAACCATAGGTTTGAATCCACCCAGGCTGACATTTGAGCTGCTGTGAGTATGGTTGTCTGAACTGCAAACCCTTTAATGAAGTGAGCTGTGGCTCGTGAGAACTTATGCCTTTTAATATGCACAATTTGTTTGTCAGAAAAGGTGCCACCAGGCTCCTGATTTTTTGCCATAGACTAACATGGCTCTCCTACAAAACCTTTCCACACACAAGTCTTTGATTCTCCACTGCAGCTACTCAACTATATATTAGTGACTTGATGTGAGCTAAGAACAATTCAGAAGCATCTATAGCGTATTTCTTATCCTAAACATTAATCACTATTTTGCACAAGCCGTTTTTTAAAATGAAGGATTTAGAACAATACTTTATTACAGTCTATAACCACTACATAGAAAAAAATACGATGAAATGTAATGAACCATCCATTTGTATATAGGTAAGTGAATAAGCACATTTAACATAACATGAAAATGATGGACAAAGAACCCATGAAACCTATAAAGCTGATCTAAGTAACTAAACTTATAAACTCTATTATGTATAAAACCTGTCTACTTTGTTTATCCCTTTACAGTCTTTGGTTAGGTACACTCCAAATGAAGGAATTGAATAAATTGTGGCAATTCTGAGAAAGTTCCTCTGGGTGATAAAGGGAAGGGGTGAAAGCACCATTGTGTGAAGGGTAGTCTCTGCTGTCCTCCTGAAAATCCCTCTCAGGACCCCACCATGGGACACAGTGGGAAACAGCCCCTACTTGGGCAAGCTGATTGAAACAATGGTGTTAATCTAGCTGTAGACATTTTTGGAGAGCATCATGATGATGATGATGATGATGATGATGATGATGATTTTTATGCTGTCTGGGGAATTCTGGGAATTGAAGTCCACACATTAAAGTTGCCATGGTTGAGAATCACTGATCTAGATCTACTTCAGGCTGGAGTCTGAACTGGTTATGGGATGGATTACCTTTATAGGAAAGAGGCAGAGACAGTGCAATTATTACTGTTATTCTTACTTGATCTCTCACTGGTTGTTGATACTATTTATTATGACATTCTTCTGGATCTGCTTTGTGGATTGGAGATATGCATTGGTTCTCTTATCTGTGGAGCAGGTTCCTGGGAACAGCATTGGGAATGCCATGAGGTACTATCTTTTCCCACTTTATTTTTATATGCATATACATATGAAGCAAGCTGCTGGTCTTCACAGAAATAATGAGTATGAAACTCAGGAGAGCAAGGTATTACCAAATAATGACGAGTTCTGTTGCTCTGTGACTTCTGAATTAGGAAAGGCTGTACTTGACCTAACCCATTGCTTGAATGCTGTGTGAACTGGATGAAGGCGCATAAGCACAGCTGGAAATTTGGTAAGAAGAAAGCACTGTGGGTGAATGATTTCCAGGTCCAGGAATTAAGGGAATTATCTCCTCTGGATGAGAGTTGTACTTCCTCTAAAAGAACAGATTCATGGTTTGGGGCTGCTCCTGAATCTACATTTGTTGCTAGAATCCAGGCTTTGGGTAGGAGTGCCTGCTACTAGGAGACCGAGGTGTCAGTTTTATCTATTCTTGAATGGGGATAGGATAGGAATCACAGTGATTCATGCATTAGTAACTTCATGAGGCTTTTGTGGGATTATTCTTGGTGCAGAACTGGGAGTTACAAATTGCTTCATACCATGCAGTTTATTACAGCTTTACTAACAGATTTGTAGGGGCTGCCAATCTCCTACTGAGCCAGATTCAAGGTGTTGATAGCAAGCCCCGAACAACTTAGAGACATGTTACCTTTAAAATGTCTCTAATGTTATCAGCCTGCCAAGCATCTTTTATCTTATGAGGAGATCATCCTCCCCAAGTCCCAGTTAACTATTTTCAATTTGGCAACATTGGTGAATGAATCTTTTCTGTGGTGGCACCCGTCCTAGGGAATAATCTTCCCAATATAGTTTGCCAGCCCCAGCACTGATGTGCTTTAGTCTTCTTCATTTTTAAATGCCTTTTTTATTTAGACTTCCACAACTATAATGCCTCCCTAACATTTTTTAATGGATTGTTTTTATTCTGGCTTTCAATCTAGCCTTTATTCAGTAATTTCTTCTAGTTTTTCCTCCAGTTTTTTCTTGAAACATTCTTAAGGTCTGTGATCTGTAATTGCTTTGGGAACTTTATAATCAGACACAACATACAAAAAGTTTTAATAAAGGAATGGATGACAGGTTGCAATTCCTCCTCGAGGGTTGCCTTATCTTTCACAGTGCAGGGCTACCCTGAAGCCCTTTCTTTCTTTACTAGTGCAATTTTCTTTTCCTTGCCTGTTTTGGGCCAGAATTGCAATCCAGCTAGGTAGAGTTGGCAGGAGAAGTGGGTAAGCAAGAGGGCTTAGGGAAACATAGCAGACCTGAATTCAGAGAAAGCCAGATTTATATTCAGCATTCTGTGCCTCTTAAGTCTTTGTTTTTTCTGCCTCCCGTTCCCTGATTATCAGAAAGGGCTTGGTGTTCTTACTAGAAGCCACAACAGTGTCTAGCAACCTTGGTTGATCTTGGAAAACCTAAGCAGGATCAGACCCATTCATTCATTCATTTTAATTTATTTACTAGGCTTATAGGTTGCTTCAATCATAACTGATTCTGAGCAGCTTACAGACCTTCAACCAGTAGTAAGGCTGAAACAATACACCACAATATCAGTGCCAATTGCCAAACACTGAGGAATAACCAACACATAGAGGACATTCACCCACCAGGAAATAACAAAACCAGGACACCCCTTAACCAAAACAAAACCTGCTGAAAAAGCCATCTTTTAGCAAAGATGTTGCAAAATTTAGGCTATAGGAAGGAGGTCACCAGGAAATATTAGGTCTGTGGGCTAATTAGGAAAAAAGGATCCAGGGGAAGGCAATGGAAAATAATTTGTTTTGTTGCCAACTGCATGGACATGTCCATGAGGTCACCAGGAGACTGCCTTGTCCTAGAAGCTCAGAACTTCTCCCTGAGCTTGAGTTCTTAGGAGACCCTCGTGGAGGGGAATTAGATGTCTGGTCTCAAACTTAAATTCTAGAATTGTCTTCTTATTGCTCCAAAAAAGATTTTATGTGGTGTAAAAGTCAGTCTTCTTTGTGATTTCACATCAAGCAGAGGTGGCAATGGATATCCTTGAAAGGCGCCCCTGCATTTTGGTGTGAAATATTTACTAATGAATGTATTTGTGGAGGATTTTTTCCCCCTTTTGCTGCTACAGATAAAAGTCTCTCTTGAAAGTATATGTCCCCTCCCTCACCCTAGTTATCCTTTACTGAGATTTCCCTGAAAGGAATTTTCCACCTGCTTTCTGTCTCTCTCTCTAATTCCCTAGCCTGGCCCTCTATGCCTCTGTTGGTGGTTGACACTTCCACACACAAAAACTCACTGGTCTCCTTCCGTACCAAAGCATCCTCCTCATTGCTTGCTGTAGTCCAGCTCTGACCTGTTAGTTACTGGGCTGACCTATTTGGCTAAGACTCTTTTCATGAGAAATATCAAAACAAAGTGACACCTCAAGTGACAGCTCAAAAAAAGCTCTTGATTGTTGTTTGAACATCTTAGTTAGGATGTGTTTGAACATTTTATTGAGCTGACTCAATTATTCCTTAACAAGGGCCTTCTCTGGACCTGTGGGATAAAAATGAGGTGGGGCAGCAAAGAGTGAGTTTTCAGGAAGTGTGGGTTGCCATCTAGTGGTCCTCCAGATTTTTGCAGCATATATTGGCAGCCCTCACATTACTATGCTAATGTCTTCAATATTCTGGCATGCATGAAAGGTGGAAGGTCCCCTGTGCAAGCACCGAGTCATGTCTGACCCTTTGGGGGGACCCCGCTTTTACGACATTTTCTTGGCAGACTATAGCAGGGTGGTTTGCCATTGCCTTCCCCAGTTGTCACTTTGTCATTTTGGCATAGCTAGTCTATATTTGATACCTGTGCTTCACCTGTTTATGTTATGTATTACAATAATAACAAAAATCAAAACATTTCAACTGCATTTTAAAAAAGAATAAAGTTGTAATTTTAAAATGTTGGAAGCTGCCCTGGGAAAACTGTTTTCAAGAGTGCCAGGTGTTTTTATTTAAAAAAAAAAGACTCCTCAACCACATATGAAAGTCCATCTTTGATTCACTGTTTCCAAACTCTGGACACTTGCACACAAGTCTTTGGTGGAGTCAGCTCCAGACCTGTGTGTTCTCAAGTTGTTTGTGCTTGGCCACTAAGCTGATTTATTTGACTCAGCTGTGGCATCTGGTATAGGCAAACTTGCCAGAAAGAAAAGTGATCTTTGCCACAATTAAGTCCTGAGAAGCTTGCAGGCTGTCTGTTTTCCCACTGGCAGGCCCACTTCCTCACCTGCTTCTGGGTTCCAGGGCTTCTGCTCACAGCTCCTTAGTTGTGCCTTAATGGCCACAGAAGTCCCTCATCATGGCAACCTCTTAGATTTGACTGATTTATTTTTCTGTATAGACCTCCAGCCCAATGCACACCATGCAGCTGATTCCACTTTAAAATGCAGCCTGGATTGATACAAGTTGTTTGGGTTGATGGTTTGCAGATCCTTGTACTGTTCTCGCTTACGCTGTAATTCATGCAAAAGGATTTACATTGAATTGTTGTCTGTTTCTTTTTGGCAGGGGACTAGCTGACTGCAAAATAGCAGGCTGTTGTTTGGGTTTCTCTGGAGCAACTGCTTTGTGTGTGAGGAATGGCAGTAGGGTGCTTTTTTAAAAAATCCTTTTTTGTGTAGTGTGCAGGATTTTTTTTTGCTGCTCCCAGACTGCCTAGTTTGGGGTTTGAGAGTAAACAATCTTCAGCGTCCTATTCATGGGGCCTGCTTAAATATATCTGCCTCTCTCCTGTACTCCAGACACTGCAGAAAAATGCAACCCTTGATTACAGCAACTGGGAAAGAAATGCCTAATTGCAAACTGGCTGAAATGCTATCCTTTCACTATCGCACAGTTGGCAACAATCTTTCAAATGCAACAGCTACCCTTTTATTTGCAGCAGCTGCTACTCAGATTATTGCAGAAGGATGGGCAACTATTCACAATACGTTCTATGACAAGTATTAGCAACCGATTTTATTTCCCTTTTGCATGAAGTAGCCAGGGTGAATTATTTTGCTGCTTCAGGATCTGCTGGGCAACTGAAGCAAAAATGTTTTTTTACACTTTCCTATTAATCAGCTGGAAGTAGAGCAGTCATTGGCTCCTGTTCCCAGTGTTGGAAGTTCTGGCATATCCAGCATGCCTCATTTGCATATGAATTAACATGTAAATTGAGTTGTCCCACAGTGCAACTCTGAGTAAGCTGTTTGTTGCCACTCCCACTTCCTTTCCCTCCTCTTCCTTCTTCTCCACCAGAAGCAAGCACATGGATGTGTGCTGCTCTCCTCCATTCTGGGCACCATGTGGTGGGCCTGGAATTCTACTTTCTTCCATGCAGCTGTAGGGCTGAGAGTTTAGGGCAAACTATGTAATTAGAAAGAAAAGAAGAACAAAGGAACTTCATCTTTTCCAATAAGATGGATGTAGCAGAAGCAACAATAAAGTCAGTAAGAAATTCTTTTACTTATCTCAACCTAATGTGCCTAAGCATGTGATTCTTTATGCTTGGGAGGGCTGAGTGTGTAAGATCCATAACCTGTATTTCTCTGGCATGCTCATTGAAGCTATTTAAGATAATTCTTTTTCTGTGCCAGCTTCTCAGCTGTGTTGTAAGCTCTGCTCCATTTCAGTGATTCTAGCAGGCCACTGAATTGGCTTCACCCTGCCTGTTCCCTGAGTTCTGAGATCTGCAGTAATGAACGCAATCACACAGTCAAGTCCAAAACAGTTTGGAGGTTTTGGGGAATGAAAACAGTGCTGGGTGGAAGCGGCTTGTTTCTTCCAAGAAAGAAGAGGCTACAGCAATTGAAATTGGCAAGGTACTGTTTAATTTCACCTCCTGAGTGTCCTCTTCTTTTTCTTTTAAAGGTGGTTCTTCTGCCCTTTCAGAGTACTGCTTTTTCGCATTAAAAAAATTCAGTGAAAAAAAACAAACCCAAATGCTGACAAGAGACCTACAGCTTTGTAACCAGCTTTTACATGTTGGCTTAAAAATAAGTGCTGTTGTATTCACTGGGATTTCTCTCTGCTTTGTAAGGAACACCTCAGGCAAAGTGTTTTGGAAAGGAAAAGAAGGCGCACCCTCCACCGCTCATTTAACTTCCTTAGGGACAATTCGTCTGATCCTGTCTTAATTGCACATTTTCCTCCTAAAATATTGTCTTGCTATTCTGTTCTTTACCTCCTGACTGAATTTTTTGCATTTAAAAAAAAGGGACATCTGGATCCATACAGAAGCTACAAATAGACCCCACCCCCACACCCTTATTGCAAACACATTAGCAGAAAATCGGTGGCTCTGACTTCCTTCTCAGGCCATTGAAACTTTGTTGTAGCCACCTACTGTACCTTTCCTAACTTTTAGAAAGCATTTCCTTAGGTCACCTACCTACACTGATTGCTCAGAAATGAAAAATCATTGGTCCACGATTAAAAGCACCATCTCTAACCCACAACTGCCCTCATACCTTTGTTAGAACCAATCAAATTGGCATAAAAGAGCTTGCAAGGCTTGGGTTCTTCAGAAATCTTTGGCTAGGTTGTCCAAAAGGAGAAGGCAAGGGAAGAAGCAGGGAAGTTCCATTTCTACAGAGTATTCCCAGTCCAGCAGGTGCAAGTGGGAACCTGGCATGATGAATAGTGTCCAGGGATGTGGTCAGTTGATCAGCAGGGGCCCAGTTCACCACCTGGACAGATCTAAAGCCACAACATGTAATTGATAGATTGATCTCAGGATAAAGCAGTGTTTCTCAACCTTGGCAGCTTGGAGTTGTATGGACTTCAACTCCCAGACTTCTGGGAGTTGAAGTCCACACATCTGCAAGCTGCCAAGGTTGAGAAACACTGGGATAAAGAGTGTGCCTGAATGTGTTAGGTGTTGCAGATATCAATTGCATGTACCATTCTGGGACAAAGAGGCAGCTGATTCTCCAGTTCTGAAACTTAAAGTCTGGTTATATCTCAGTTCAATCTACAGAAAACATAGAGGTGAGATTTTAGAGTAAGATTTACAGGGAGAATTAGATCCTGTGGGATCAACCTGATCAGCCTCCAAATCCATAATAGCACATCGTTGTTGCTGTTGGCCTACATCTCTGATTTTTATGAGTTTTTATTTCAATACATTTTATAGCTCTTGTTTGTGAAATACCTTGAATTTTTATAAGGAGGGTATGAATATTTTAAATAAATGCATAAAAACCAGTGTCTCTCTCAGTGTTAATCTATTTTGATGCAGCGTAGGTTTAACTTGTCTTGCAGAGAAACAGATAATCCAAGGGGAAGAAGGTAGGCATTCTGAAAGTTTCATGATAGCTTATGGTGGCTTAAAATGCAGCATCAGCCTCTTTCAGATGACAATTCCTTTAAAACTGGGACTTTTTTTGCAACCAGTGTTTCCTTAATAACTGGCTCTTTTTCTGTAAGGGACTATCTCCTTTAGATTGGAGTTACTATCTCCACTTGATATTTTATGTAGTATTTAAATGTATATACATGAAATAAGGGTATTAGAGAAAAGATGATTCTCTGTGACTCTTCAATTTATTCAAATGTATTCCTTTTAGATACACTTGTCCTTACATCTCTGAGACTCTTCCATGTACAAAAAAATGAAGGATGATGCAGAGTTGTTGTTTTTAATCTGTGCTTGGAATTGCTGGTACAATTTAAAATTTGGCTATATATTTTAAATCCACGAAGTGAAATTTATATGCATGAATTACCAACCTTTGTGATGATTCAGTAACTACTGCAATATGCTCGGCATTTTTGTGGGAGATATGAATAATGGCTTTGAGAGCTAAAGAGTCCTCTGGTGTGTATTTAACCTCAAGGCTATTACCATTTTCCTCCTTAGCCAAATGAATGTGATAGAAAAACATTTACATTTGCACAAGGATTCATCTTTTAAGTGTTGTATGAATATTACCAAAACATGCCTTTGATTTATGCTGATATGCTCTAGTAGGAGATACATTTTCAATTAGCAGTTGGGAATTTTTGATTTAGAATGGTACATACTGAATGAAACAGACCTTGATCATAATCTGCTTTATTAAGATATATCTATGGTTTAACACCATTGAATAAAATTCAATAGTTGATGTATTGAATTGAGTAACTGATGTGCCAGAGAAAAAGATACTGTTTGATGCATTGCACCAATATCAAGGCCTGATTAATAGCACTGTCAGGTACAATAAAATTTCAAATGATAGACCTATTTTAAAGAGTAAACACCCAAACAGATAATCTAGTTCAGTGGTTAATTATATGCCTGCTTTAATAGCTAATCTGTCAAAGGCAGTGTTTGGATTATTTGTACTCCTATGCAGTTATTTACACAACCATTTTAGGATCTAGCATTCTTTACTTAGGGTTCTAAGTAGGATTCCCATGTTGTAGATGAAGGAAGGAACAGAGGCTGATATCTTTAGCCAGCGCAGGAGTCAATGGAACAGACAAAGTA
Organism: Candoia aspera; assembly: GCF_035149785.1. NCBI lineage: Eukaryota > Metazoa > Chordata > Lepidosauria > Squamata > Candoiidae > Candoia > Candoia aspera. Next base: position 56,321,684 of record NC_086154.1, read on the forward strand.
GCCCCAAGACAATTCTGGACCCAGCCAGAAAAACACTCCAGTGCTTGCATAAAAAGAGAAACAGGAAGCAGAAAATTGTAGGAGATGGTTGCATTAGTGAATTGGTCAAAATAAATTTCTACTCATTAGTCCAGCTCAGTACCTCGAAACGACTGGTTTGGTAACATGGAATCCCTTCACCCCAGAGGACCATTCATGCTTCACTAATGGTGTCAACAGCTGCAGGGATGGGGGGGGGGATTTCTCAGTGTTTGCTGTCGTGAAGGAGATCTTCCTAGAATCCCTCAGAATATTTGGTCCCTAGGACACATGACCTTAACTTAGTACTCATGCCTTGATTGGGCTGGGTTGGCTGCTCTCCTACAGTGGGATGACAGAAATGATCTCGACATAATGAATCCCTTGGAAATAATTGTCTTAGGAATTGGGTTCCACCTGCTTGTTTACTTTACCACAGTTATGGATTGTTTTATCCAGTGTCCATTTCTAAAGGTAAAGCAGCAGGCTCGGATAAAGAACACTTCATGGAAAGAGAGCATAATAAAAAGAGAGTAGCAGGAAGCTTATTATATAAATCGAGTTTTTCTTCAAAGATGTTTGGTTTCATTTAATGCAAACATTTGAGTGTGGGCTTCATTTTAGCTCAGTGAAGAAATCCTGTTAGATTATAAAAGCCCAGATTTATGAAAGCACATAAACCAGGGCATAATTAGGGATGGTAACAAAATTTACTTCATCTAGATTCCACCCTGGATTTTTCTCATACTATACATTTGCAACAGGTTCCAGACTGGAATTTGGACAATAATATTAATACTCTGGTGTTAAATTATGTTAAATTAACAAGAAGTTGTTGTGACTGCATATTGCATAAACTGGTTGCAATTATTATATAGCAGGGTAGGCAATCTTTTGGGATGGGAGGATACATTTGCAGTTTCAAGAACACACTTGGGCATGGCCTGTCACAAAGCATCTATTAACAAGAAGCCAGTCTGGTAAGGTTCCTCCTCAACAAACCCATGATGCTGTCTAATACACCTGCTTACCTTGGTTCTTTTTTCTGCACAGGTGGGATAATTTAAAAATAAATAACTGGACTGCAGAAGCTTTTTTTTAAAAAATGTTATAAGAATGCCTTTGGGAGCTGTGTAATATTGAGAGCTATTCCTATAAATAGAGATGATCTGGAGGTTGGGATTTTGCTCTGTAGCATAACACCTTCTCATTTGTGTATTTATTGTTTAAATTTAGACTAAAGGAAAAAAAATAAAGTCATATGGTTATGAGAGCCTAGTACACGCCAAAGGACAAGCCTTCAGGCTCATTAATGTTCCTAGACAGCAGATAGGATACAGCAGTTTTAAAGTATAGACATCAGCCATTTCCTTCTGCAAACTCAATTCACAAAGTTCTTTGTGGCAGTTTCACAAGTACAGGGCCTCTTGAGTGTAGATTCAGTGATCTGGCTATTGACACGTGTAATCAACTCACTCTGGTATTCTTGGAGAGTTTGTCAGTGGTTTCCATCTTTGCTTTTATTATTAAGCAAGGGTGCTTTCAGACATGGGGTCCACTCTGCCAAAGGACTGGGATTAGCCCACCTCCGCCAGTCAAGCAACGCTGCAGCTGACACCTCTTCCCATTTTGATGGTTCAGGGGATAGCATTAATAGTGACAGGACAGCCATTTCCCAAATGTCTTGCTTGCCCTTTTTAATGCTGGGAGGGGTCATCTCTGCTTTCCCTGATGGAGAGTCCAGTTTGCTCAGCTTCCACCTCGCATCGTAGCATGGCTTGGCATGCGTAGTACCCCAGACGCAGTGCTCCTGGCATGCTACCACCAGCAGTTGCCGGGAGTTGGGTGGGGGGAAGGCTGATAAATGCCACCACAATGAGCCTAGAAACACAGGGGAATGTCACAACAATAGTTTGTTTCTTCTACCTCTGAAGATAGGTAAGGGCCATTTGTTTAAGCACAAGGTGGGTGGAGAGAAGGTGAGGCTGGCTAGCAGCAGATATTTGATTAAATGACAGAGCCCTGCATGTAAACATGTAGATTTCATAGGTTCCTGATTTCAGGAATTAATCAATTACAATTAATCACTTATCAGCTCTCAGCTAATCTTGTGTCTCCTGATTGACAAAGCAGAAAACAACTGGTCTTTCAGCTGCATCATGACAGAGGTCCTCAACATTTATTCAACTTGTCCTGAAGGAAAGGTTAACAACAGTATGGGGCAAAATATCAAAGTGCATAAGTGTAAAATACAAAACATCAGATGTTCCTCGAACAAGACTAACTCCACCTTATTCTCTCACTGAAAAAAAACTTAAGAATTTGGAAATCTGGAATGAAAGAAAGAAAATCATGCTGCTGTAATTGCTATTTATCTCTGTAATAGCAGACACAATTATTTTCTCAGTTTCCTGAAGGATAGCCGTGTTATTTGCAGCAAAATCAACAGTCAGGGTCAAGTTTCACAGATTTACATATTATAGCATAAGCTTTTAATAATTCAGTGCCCCTGTGCACCTGATTAAGTGGACTATGATGCAGACAAGATTATGTAATAATAAATGTGTGAGTCTTTGACATGTCATAAAATATTTGCATTTTTTTCATTTTCTCTAAAAGGCATATTATCAGAGTTGATCATAAAAAGAGGGTTGGGATAGGAGGCTCCTTAGGGCTGTTCAGTTAGGGTTGAAATCTTGAATGTAAGGTGTGGTTACAGTCAAAGTTAGCTCATAAGGAGGTGGATCCCCTCTTTATTTCTTTAATAAATTCATTTTCATATGTAGTTATTTAATAAAATTATTTTTCTTGGACTTGGCAACTGAGTATCTTTGTCTGGCTTGCTATGAAGGAGGTGTAAAGCTATGAACTATCCCAGGCTCACAAACCCATTAAAGTAAAATCTGGCTGGCTAGTGTGTAGTTCAGTGGGATGTATGAACCTAGTCAGTATAATTTTATGGATTGTACAAATCAAGGAAACTGGAGTAATTCAGAAACTGTGGTTCAGCTATCAGGTTAGTTAATTGTAGGAATTCAACATGTAGAAAGGAAGGCAAAATTGAGGTTGAAAACAACCCAGTCCACGAACATAGAGCATTCAGTTCTTGTAAAGCACTGTACCTTTTCAGTCCAGTTAGGACCTTTCTTGAATTTGGTATAGGTTTGTCTCAAGCCTCCACCTTAAGCACTTCCAGAATCCTTGCATATTGTAAGAACTGCAAACTCTAGGATGGAGAGTGAATTTTTTCCAGAAATTGTTTTATGGGGGAAAATATGTAGGAGTAAACAAATATTCAAGGCAGGGGGAAGCAGTATTTGCACAAATTGGTCTTGTGGTTAAGGCAACGGGGTAGAAACCAGGAGTCTGAGAGTTCTAGTCCCGCCTGAGGCAGGAAAGCTGGCTGGGTGACCTTGGGCCAGTCACGCTCTCTTAGCCCAACCCACCTCACAGGGTTGCTGTTGTGGGGAAAATAAGAGGAGGAAGGAGTATTAGGTATGTTCGCCACCTTGAGTTATTTATAAAAATAATAAAGGCAGGATTGTATTCAAAAAAATTACGAAGTAGTTATGTAATGAACACTAAACTCTGTCTCTGTTCTGGTCTTACTGTTACAGTGGGAAGCCAAGAATGAGAAAAGTATTTTTCACATGTCAATAATAGGAAAACCCTGTTTGTGTTCATGATTATGACCTGTTGGATCAAGGGCTAATATCTATAATATTCTTTTTATCACCAATTAGCTTTTCTTTGTCTGGAAAATAACATTGCTGTAACACAGTTTTGTGATGGAAAATGGATAGGCAATTAAATGTGACAACATCTTCATTCTATGCAGAAATTCTCTGTCATGGAAAATAAATGCAGCTATCAATATCAGAGATGAAAGGCAAGTTATTATTTCCAGGTGCGGACAGTATCACTTTCTCAGAAAAGACACAGAAGCTGACTGGACTAACGCTGACCCTTACTTCAACACCCTTCACCACAGATGAGTACACCAGTCAGGACAGGTTGGGTGGCATGTACAGCTACCTCTTGACCAAGGGAAGTAGTTAAAAAAGTAATAAGGAAGTTCCATTTGGGAACTGCCCACTATTCTGTAGCATCTGCTATTGAACCTGGTTGTACTGTCCTGCCTGACAGTAGAGTTTATTTGATTGATTGATTGATTGATTGATTTCTATAGCCACCCATCTCAGCGAGTGACTCTGGGTGGCTTACAACAACAAAGAGAGTTGCTCCTGATTCGTACCTATCACACTCTCAAATGCCTTCATCTGGAGTAATGCAGTCTAATGGAATTCCATATGATATACTCATGTTGAGGTGTGATCTTTAGCCCAAAGTATCTTCAGATCTAAAGATCTGCGCAGATGACATGAAATGTGAGGGAGAAAAAAATATGCAGCAGTAGGAGTTCAGGATTTATGCTTTGGTGAATACATCTGGATTTTTCACACTGGATTTAGATAACTATGGCATTTTATGATAATTAATTGGAAGAGCATTGCCTTCTGTGCTAACAGAAGTGTAACTGAAAAGTTGCACTAAAGTTAAATACAGTATTGTGGTTTTTTATTTGTTTTGCTTTTTAATAATTTATATCTGCTCAACGTATTTCTTTTTGGTTTGGTTTTATAATAATTTATATGTGCTGCAATCAACCATACTGTTGGTGGTTATAGTAATTAAAAACAATAACAAGGCATTCAGAAATTAAAATACTGATGGTAAGGCTAAGATAAACCTACAAAATCGTAACCAAAAATAAAATCAAATAATCAGGGGAATCCTGTCACTCAGCATAGGCCTTCTGGAAGTTTCTGGAAATCTGAAACTTTGAGGGCTAGCCTAATTTCTAAGGGGAAGATATTCAGTAGTGTGGAGCTCTTACTCCTATGAGGCTCTGCCCTATGTATTTCATGGAAATGGGGAGTCACCAGCAGTTTCTCTTAGGGTACTTAGGTTGGACAATTGATTCAGGTTTGAGGAGGCAATTCTACAAGTATCTTGATGCCAAGCCATGTAGGTGATGACTAGCACTTTGAACTGCACTCAGAAGCTAATAGGAGGCCAGTGCAGGGCCTAGAGAACAGGTGTGATGTACTTGTGGTGACAAACACGAACAATAACTGGACTGTTATATTGTGGACTAAACTGAAACTTTCAAAGTCCCTTCAAAAAGAATTGGGCAGTTGGTTTACATGCTGTTTTTCTGTTGAATTTAAACGCTCAAGGTAGCAAATCATCTACCACTCATACGCCAGTGCAGATTTGAAGTTGGGAGTGAGGTATTATTGGTATCCTGAGGATACTCAGTTTCACATCTCAACACCTGATTGCTCAAGTGATGTCATCTTATGGGACCCAGAGGATTGTGCCTACTCTGTTGCTGTACCTGCCTATGGAATAATATTCTCCCTGAGATCTGGATGGTTCTGGCCCTGGCCCTGCCTGCCTTTCATAAGGCTTGAAGATCTCATTTAATTCCAAGCATTGGGTCAGGAGGATTTGTGATCCTGTCCGGTATGATGATTCTGATTTTTGAATTGCCTTTGGCAAAATTTGTTTTATGTTCTATTACATTTTATGATTGTTTACTTTTTCATGTTTGTTGTATTAATTGTGTGCTGCCCTGAATCATGCTTTAGAAGGTGGCTATATAGAATGAATGAATCAATCAATCAATCAATCAGGACATACTGTATAATGAGTCTCCTGATAATCTTCTTGGTCTGGCTTTCATCAGTTTGAACATTCATGGGAGTCTTATTCAGACATTCATCTCTCAATGTGTGCGGTCCCAAAATTGAATAGAAAAGGTCAAACATGCTGGTCTTACTCCTTTTGGCTGCCTATCCCACTTGTCCCATTGCTAGCTCTATCCTCAACATGTTGAGAAGCCTGAATCTCAAATGGTGCTGACTGTGAATACAATTCACTATGGGACCTAAAACCTAATGAAGTCAGGTTCAGGACTGGGGAGGTGCCCATAACCTAACCAAATGCATGACTTAGGGAAAGAGTGGCTATAAGGTGTGGTAACCTGGTCTCTCTCAAGTTCCAAATTCTTAAACATTCAGAGAAATGATTGAAAAAGACTAGTGTATGTACAAAATGGCCAAAGCAACTTGACACAAAGCCAACTGTTCTCAAGTTGGTTGTTTCTACCATTGTCAAGTAAACTTTTAGCCTCCCTTAATGGTTTTTGTAAAACCTCTTTGCCTAACCATTATTCCTGCAAACAAAAATCTCTGCTCAAAATTTAACAATATTTTCAGAAAATTATTCTGGTAAGAAATGTTGGCTGTGCAGATGTAAACAAGAAAAGAACATACTTTTTTCTAGCAGGAAAGAAGAAAAGAGATCCCTTCATTTCATTTTATATGTCAGGATTTGATTCAGCAGCAGGAGACACATGCCATTGAAATGCTACCACGCAGACACTGGCAATTCAAATCCTTCTGGGATTAATTATCCTCACTAACTTTTGGCCCAATCTGTAGCTCATTTAAGCAACCATATTTTGGATTTACACTGGTTGGATCCTATTTAGGTAAATAAAACTAAATTATTTAACATTGCTCCTGAACCCAGACAACTTGGAAATAAGTCCCACAGACTTTAATGGAATTTCCTTCCAAGGAAGTGTTTCACATTATAATCTCAGATCCAGATGTTTAGATTTAACTGAAACGTAGATCATGTTCTCTTTCTGTTCTTCTATATTCACAGCCTGCAGTGGTCATGTCATTTCACCACATGAATGACAAATTAATTATTCTCACTATTTACGTTGTTTCTTACTTTTCCAAGGAACTCAAAGCTACGTATATTTTATCTCCTTCATATACATAGCTTCTTCTAGGAGGAGGCTCATATGATTATCTGTTATTTGTCATTATTAAGTTTTTCATAGTATACTGAGAATAGTATCCTATTCAGGTCTGCTCAGAAGTAAGCCCATTTGAGTTCAGTGGAGTTTACTCTTAGGAAACTGTAGAAGATGCACTAGTCATGCCAGGACTCTCAGAGTGGATGACTGATGAAAACAGCAGGTCTTAACTGACATGTGACAACTTCATTTTCTAGCACAGCAGTTTCTTAGAGATTAACATCAGCAAACAACTGTTTTCTTTCTGGATTTGACATATTACTAGGCATTCCAAGGGGTCAAATTAGTTTTCATAATACCTATAAGAAAATACAGTGGGGCAGATCAGTTATGAAAAACTAATTTTAACTGGCCATTTGATACCATCAAGCAAGTCTCAGTTTAAGAGATGTGTTTATCCACAAATCCATTCCTTGATGTTTTGTGCATGAGAAATAATGCTTTAGAAGTACTGTGGGAGTCATACTACAATATTCTGTAGCTTAAACCTTAGACATGAAGAAATGTTAATATGCCTGAAAATAAAGGAAGAAAGATATGAACCATAGAATGAAAATGATAAATTTAGATACAGATATTGAATATGAAATGATGCATATTCAAGGTAAAGAGTCAAGGGCCCAAAAAATTGACACTGTGGAGAGAAAAAAGAATGAAAAGAAATAACAATAAGGATCGAAGATAGCACCTCCCAAAAGAATGATACTACTTCCAAAATCTTCTTGGTGAACTATGAGAATAAAAAACGTGTGTGTAATAATTTCCAAAGCCCAATGTAAGAGCATAGGGAAAAAGAACATTAATAAACTAGTTTTGGCCAAAGCAGGAATCACAGCTGCTGAGACTTTAGCACCCACTTCAGGGGCTTAAGCATCACATATGGTGTTTCACAGTTCAAGTAATACAAAGCATGAAAGTAGACATATTCCTGACAAAGAAGCGATGAGTAATTCTACAAAGCAGAAAACGCTACTGCTAGGGCTTGCCCAAAGCGGTGGCTTTAACACGGGGGATAACAAAGAATGGATATATTGCACCACTCTACCACTCTACCAACATTGTAGAAATCTTTTAAATAAACAAATTACATACATACATACATAGATGTCAACTTGGCATGTTAATCATGACCAAGAAGCCATACAGCCTTGTTTATGTGCTAGAGTTTCGTTCACAGTTGCTCTTCAATATGACGTGGCTTAGAAACAACTTAGGTCATATAAAAAATGCCCATGCAGGGTTTTTCTCAGACAGCCTCACATTTAAACAAAATCACACTCTAGGGAAAGTAAGCTGGTAGACCTGTTTGCAGCCTCAACAATACACCTCTATATAGTGTACCATGTCTCCTTAAGTAAATGTTGGGGGGAAAAAACTTTTTAGCACCTGCTGAGAAGCTGGGGGGGTGGGGGGAATAAAAACAGTGTCCAGTACCCTAGGGGCATGGGAAGATGGAAATCCTAAGAAGAAAAACAGCAGGACATCTTCAGCAGTACTCAGAGCAAGAGATCTCGGTGCTCAGAAAGCACATGTCCAGGGTACTTTCAAACCAGCTAAAACCACTGCTGGCAGTTTGGAAAAAAGAAGCCCCTGTACCATTCAGTTTGTTTTACCTGATGATTGTCCTTTCCAAGACAAGCATTAATATGAATGTGCAGCATAGTTATCTGTATTACATCTATCATTTTCTGTGGCTTAGAGCACTATTTCTCAACCTTAGCAACTTTTAAGATGTGGAGTCCGTGGTGCTCTCTGAGCCTTGTTGTTTTCTTGCAGACGTTTCATTGCCAGACTAGGCAACATCTTCAGTGCAAAGAGGGAGTGAGCCTTGCTCTCTGTTTATATACCGTGGCTTGTCCAGCTTGTGTTGGTGGGGGTGTTGTTCTCTCCTTGGTAGTTCCTTGATTAGGCCATTGTTTGCTGCTTGGTTGATTGACTGAGTTAATAGTTCCTTGATTAGGGTGTATTGTGCTATTTGATGGTTCATCTGGTGTTGATCCTAGTGTTGATTTTTGCATATCTGGGTGTTGATTGCTGGCAAGGGAGTGTACTGAACTTTTAAGATGTTTGGATTCCCAGTATTCCCCAGCCAGCAGTGGGAGTTGAAGGCTACACATCTTAAAGTTGCCAAGGTTGAGAAACACTGGCTTTGAGGTCATAAATGACTGTTAAAGACAGTTGGGAAAAGAATGAAGGGGGATACACACAAGGTAACAAGTTGTTATTTCTTTACCTTAAACATTAATCAGAGTGGTGATATATTTTAATTTTCTAAGTGCTGCATACCAGTGTAGGATGTGCTATGGTGGACATTTTATGTGCATCATGGAAACAACGTTTCAGGGCTCCTTCATTGTTCTTATAATGAGTATTCAGAATATTTGTACATGTGTGGAGAGTGCATGCACTCATGTTGTTGTTTATTTATTCAGTCGCTTCCGACTCTTCGTTACTTCATGGACCAGCCCACGCCAGAGCTTCCTGTCGGTCGTCAACACCCCCAGCTCCCCCAGGGACGAGTCCGTCACCTCTAGAATATCATCCATCCATCTTGCCCTTGGTCGGCCCCTCTTCCTTTTGCCCTCCACTCTCCCTAGCATCAGCATCTTCTCCAGGGTGTCCTGTCTTCTCATTGTGTGGCCAAAGTATTTCAGTTTTGCCTTGAATATCATTCCCTCAAGTGAGCAGTCTGGCTTTATTTCCTGGAGGATGGACTGGTTTGATCTTCTGGCAGTCCAAGGCACTCTCAGAATTTTCCTCCAACACCACAGTTCAAAAGCATCTATCTTCCTTCTCTCAGCCTTCCTTATGGTCCAGCTCTCGCAGCCATATGTTACTACGGGGAACACCATTGCTTTAACAATGCGGACCTTTGTTGTCAGTGTGAAGTCTCTGCTCTTAACTGTTTTATCGAGATTTGTCATTGCTCTTCTCCCAAGGATTAAGCGTCTTCTGATTTCCTGACTGCAGTCAGCATCTGCAGTAATCTTCGCACCTAGAAATACAAAGCCTTTCACTGCTTCTACATTTTCTCCCTCTATTTGCCAGTTATCGATCAAGCTGGTTGCCATAATCTTGGTTTTTTTGAGGTTTAGTTGCAAGCCAGCTTTTGCACTTTCTTCTTTCACCTTCATCATAAGGCTCCTCAGTTCCTCTTCGCTTTCAGCCATCAAAGTGGTATCATCTTCATATCTGAGATTGTTAATGTTTCTTCCAGAGATTTTAACTCCAGCCTTGGATTCCTCAAGGCCAGCTTGTCGCATGATGTGTTCTGCGTACAAGTTGAATAGGTAGGGTGAGAGTATACAGCCCAGCCGTACTCCTTTCCCAATCTTAAACCAGTCCATTGTTCCATGGTCTGTTCTTACTGTTGCTACTTGGTCGTTATACAGATTCTTCAGGAGGCAGACAAGATGACTTGGTATCCCCATGCACTCATACATGCAGAAATACACTTAATGGAAGTCTTGCCACCTATGAGATAATCATCATATCAAGAGGAAGAACATGTAACAATTTCTCAGCATTTTATGAAAAATACATTTTATTTATACAATGGTTAGAACAGCAGTGTCCATGAGGGAAGGATGTCACTATCTGCAAGATGGTGGGCATGGCAACACAATAGAAGCTCCATGCCTTTTGTGCATGTAGTGAAATCGCAGACATGGTCAAATGGAGTGGGGTTTCAATTGTGATGCTTCACCCACCATCTTGCAGATAGTGACACCCGTCCCTAATCTGCAGATGCCAATGAATGAGAGCAGAGATGGTTGGGCAGCACTTTAATTCAGCACAGCCTTAAGGAAAATATGTCCTTGTGATGAGGAGACACTGGCTTTTTGGAAACCATCTTCCTCGTTGCCATTGCCCTGATTTACGAAGAGTATATAAGCTGGGTCACAAGAAGTGCACAGCCGCATCCCTCACATGCCTGTTCTAGATGGGGTAATGCTTCCTGTTAAGAGTCTGATTTTGGGTTGTTCCTGGACCTTACGTTGCTGCGGAATAGCTGTCAGGTCCAGGGTTGTCTTGGACAGCTGTGGTGCTGGCTGAAGAAGATGAATCTGAACATGATGACAGAGGCACTAGTCAACTTCTCATTTAGATTACTGCCACATGCTCTGTACTCTGTAACACTGTGTGGCTGTCCTGGAAGAGTGTTTAGAAATGGCAGCGGCTGCTAATTTCATAAACGTGATTGCTCACTGGCATATGTTTTACAGACCGTATTGCACCAATTTTATATTTACTGGGCTCTGATTTATTTCTAGGCCACATTCAAGATATTGGTATTACTTGTAAAGCCCTAAGTGGCTTCAGACCGGGATATCTGAAAGGTGGTATCTTCCCATAGGAACCTGTCCATACAATCTTACTGTCTTCTGTGGAGGCCTGTTATATGTCCCACCACATGAAGCAAGTTAGTTGTTGGAACACAAAAGCATTTTCATTTTACATCATTCAAGTTATGGTAAATTGGTACCATTGCTGCTTAACTGCAGATGGATAGTAAACATATTTTTATTTTGCATGGCTATTAATATTTGCTTGTTTCTTAGATCTGCATTCTGTCTTTCCTTTCAAAGCTGAAGTTGAAGCTGAAGCTGATGTACTTTGCATTCCCTCTTTTACTTCAGCCCTCTGAGTAATCTGGCTAAGAGACTGTGACTGGCCCAAAGTCACCCAGTGATTGTTCATGGCTGAAATGGACTTGAAGCTGACCACAATATTACAACACTGAAGATTTGATTATTCTTAACTTGGAATGGACATTATAAAACTTGCAGTGATATTTATGATTAATTTTAGCATTTCAGTTTCATTATAGGGATAGAAAAGACTTGTTGAAGGCAAATTTCAGAGTGCTGTGCAGCTGACAGAAAAGTATGTTCTGATAAATGAAGAAGCACCTGGCCAGAACAGTCTTCTTGTGCTATCCTTGGGAAGTCAGCATAAGCTTTGCATGCAGACAGTTCAAAGGTCAGGAAACAACAAAATGAAAGTGCTTGGCCTGAAAATCCTGGAGGCTGTGCAACTCTCCAATGCTGAGCTGGGGAAAAGTTTTAGCTGACTTCTCCATAAGATAGCATCTATATCTGAAGATTGTCATTTTAAGGTCTAGGGTGGCCCTTAGACCAGAAAAAGGTGGTAAGTCATCCAAAATAGATGACTTCTCTAGTACTTATATCAGTGTTTCTCAACCTTAGCAACTTTAAGCTGTGTGGACTTCAACTCCCAGAATTCCCCAGCCAGCAAATGCTGGCTGGGGAATTCTGGGAGTTGAAGTCCACACAGCTTAAAACGGCTGAAGTTGAGAAACACTGATTTACACACAGCAGATACTGAGCTTCACTCCAAGAGTACAGGACTATTTCCTGAACAGCAATTGCACTTTGGAAAAATGCCACTACCAGGATGCCTCACAAACAAAAGGTCCTCCAGTTTCGATCTTGCCAAGGTAAACTCAGATAATATCCCTTCCTAGCATCCAAGATGGTGACAAAAGGTAAACCTCTTCGAATATTTTCCTGGAGGAGTTTGTCATGTCTTGTCTTCATAGATTCTCTACCACCAGGCATTTTAGTAATAAAATGTTCAAGCCTTCTGTCAATATCTTAGGTTGTAGTGTTAACCTGGCAACAATGCAATCCAAACAGGCAGAACTGGATAGCAAACTGAAATCCATTTGATAATGATGCTTACCTTTAGCCAGCTCTGATTATATTAATATGTTGTCAATCAGTCTGTGTGATGGTGGGAGCATCAAGTGGGAACTGTAATCTCCCAGAGCAATTTCTTTCAGAGGAATTTCTCGTACATCTACCAAACATTTCTCCAATAGAGTAGATAAGAACAGTAAGGCTGCTTAAAGGAATTTTCCAGGATTTATGCATTTTAAAATCAATTTTGCAATTGTTAATCTCATGGATTATTTTTTTCCTTTAAAGTGAGTTAGATAATTGTGATAGAAATCCACAAATCAGGCAACCAACGATGAGTGGAATATGATGGAGACTATGATTTCTTTAGGAAGTAGACTCAGATCTCTCAGTGTGTTGTTTTAGCACTATTCTTCAGGCAAAGGTTTCCTCCCTCTTAGGTTGTTGATGTTACAGTATACAAAAGGCATCTTACATCCTCTAGTTTTGAAGAAATACCCATTTCACAATAGCCATCCAAATATATTCCAGGAAACTATTGGATCTCTGCAGAATAGTTAAAAAAATAAAATCTCAGAATGAGAAAAATGTCTTAAGAACTGAACCTCCATTTGCACCAAACAATATATTGTTCCCAGGCAGCCTTTTCAGTATAACTATTTTGCTCATATTATTATTCAAACTATACTTTGTTTCACAGCCTTGTGCTCCATAAAATAAAACGAAGATGTGATCATGAGTGTAGAAAGACTTTAACAAGTAAATGATTGTTGAACCCTGAAAAAAACTGATCAAATAGAGCAGTCAACATTTGCAAATGTTTAGTTGTATGTTGGTTTGACAGTACAATTAACAATAACAGAGTTTTGTTCACATGAATATTTTAAAAATGGATGGTCTTTCTAGGATAGGAAAGAATTTGTATAAGATAATTATTATCCATGGATAGACAATGATGGAAAATGCATTACTTGCTTGTGGAGAAGAAGTCAGAGGATAGAAAACAGCTCCAATGACCAGTCATTGCCTATGAAAAGGAAGCAGCATGAGCTAAATTGATCAGGCCCTGTGGGCATCCATGAAATTGCTTGTCCAAACCATTGTAAGTCTTTTTAATATTTAACAGGAGTTGGTATTGCTCTACACTCAGTAAAAACAAGTAAGCTGATGATTCATTGGTGCCATAAATCATATGGCCTTTTCTGCAATTGGCCCCTTTAAATGCAGTGCCATCTGAATTTCCAATATTACAGAAAAAAACTTTTTAAAAATATGTAATCAAACTTCATGCACTTCAGGATATGGCATAGAAGTTTTAGACTTCTTGGGAAGAAGTGGTGGACCGAAGACGACTCCATGAAAAGCGGAGCTGATGACCACAGCAGAATGAAGAGCTGGCGAGTAGACCAGCTCTTTGATAATTCCTCTCCGGACAAGGTGATCATCCACAAGTGCTCCAGACAGCTGCTCCAGACTGCAAGACAGCGGACTCCAGCAGGTTTATTGCTCTGGGAGATGAGGGACTAACCATCTTGCTGAAACCACAGTCAGCACCTTTGAAAGGACACTAAGTTTGCATACTTACTTTTCTAATCACTTTTGGAAATTACTTGTTAACTGCTTTTCAGCTATTAGGAACCTTTGGATTGACAAGTCTGAAAGCACTGGATGAGTTTCCTTCAATCTTTAGCAAAAGAAGTTTTAACTACAAGTTTACTTTAAAAAAAATTTTTTTTGAATAAACAACAAAAGGGTGATTAAAACTTTGATTTTAGAAAGTTACAAACTGATTAAGGGTCCAGATAAATTTGAAATAAGATTTTGGAATTAATTATAAAGAATCCTTCCTTTTGGGTAATCCTTGTGTTTTTAATTCTTAAAAAAAAAGACTTTAAAAATTGGACGCTAAAGGGAACTAGAGGGAACTAAAGATTATAATTAAAAGAGAAAAACACTCAACTTACAATTGCAGAATGAAGCAAAATATTTTAACATTGGACATACTGAAGAATATTTTTGAACAATGGACCTAGAAGTTAATTTTAAGAGTGTCTGCCTCTATAGATAGTGTTTAAAAGATGTTATGCAAGAGGAACAAGTTTTACCTGATAAGATTGAGATTGATTTGAAAGCAGATTTGAAAATGATAGGCTACAAGAACGACATGGAAAAAGATATTATACTTGCCAGGGTGTCGAGAATAGAAACCACGCTGAGACGGTATTTCAACTCTAGTTCTTTATTGCTTCTATCCCACAGACAGAATCTTGCCAGACTGAGGCTACTGCACTAAGCTAAAGGAAATAACTCAAAAGGCTCTAAGGAAGGGCTGCCTTGAACTTCTTAACCTTCCCAGCCACTGAGTCTGGGCTGTGAAGTCTTTTATCAGTCTAGAATGCTCTCTCCTCCTGGGAACCAGCAACAGCGCCAGAATCCACCACATTACCCCCTCCTTCAGGAACACATTCCGTTACATCTGGACATACAAAAGAAACCGGATGATGTCTTAATAATTAAAAGTGATATACAAATAACAAACCAAGGTAGATAATTTTCCTATATTGGATTTACAAAAGAGGCTTGCTAAAGTTTTGAAGAATTTTGTGAGAAGGGACAAAGAAAAAATGAAAAGAAATCAAGATCTACAACATTATTTGAATGGACTAAAGATCAAGATAGTTAGAAGTAAAGGGAAGAAATATAAAGTTGGCTTATTTGAACAAGGTTAAAATAGATATGTTATTATCTCTGGTGACCCTAAATGGACTTTTCCTGACATCAGGACTGAAATGATGAGGCTTTATGGATTTGTTTATAGATAAGAGATGGGATATGGGAAGAAGAGATCATTTGTTGTATTTTAAGAGAAGGTGATAAGTTACTAAAATTGTTTATAATTGTTGTGATGAAGAGAGAAGTCACTTCTTTATATGTTTCTTTTCTTTTTCTTTATTCTTAGTTTCTCTTTCTCTTTCTTTCTTCCTTTTTCTGCACCTTTTTTATTCTTTTCTTTAAGTTTGTATTAGTTTTTACTGTTGTGATTGTTTGTTTGTTTGTTTATTTATCATATTTTTATTACCACCCATCTCCCGAAGTTGTTCTATCCATGTGGAATGCTTGCTTCCTTAATAGTCTATTTATGCAGTTTATTTTTAATTATACTATAAAGAAAGCGAAGTAGATTCAAAAGTTTGCATTGCCCACTATAGTAGAATTAAATAAAGTAGATATTGTAGATTTGGGGCCTGTCCCTACTGGCACCTAACTGCACTACAAACATGCCCTGGCAAATTCTTTTTCTTCAGTGTCTGCATGACATTGCCTTTACCTCATCTTCAGCCTGTGATTTAGCTGTACCAGTGTAAAACTGGTACCTTCTCCCTTAAGCCAATAGTATCCAAAGGCAGCTGCAAGAAATGTAAAATCTCTAATGTATCACCATCCATTATATCAGAAGTGAAGGTAGGAAACCAGGAAGTAGATGACATCAGAGAGGCACTTTCTGGCCATTTCAGGCTGAAGTAGACACCCCCCATTGTGTATGGTTTCTGGTTTACTAATCTGCCACCGTTCTGTTGTCTTCTCCCTAAAGAAGTCTGTTGATCTATGTCGGTGGCCTACCAGAATTGTACTAGACTTCTAGACCAGCAATAATCTATGGCTCTAACTAGTTTATTACAAGGCTGAAATAAAAACACAGTGGGACCCTATCCCCTATTGTCTCCTAAGCAGAGGATGAAGGAATCTGGAAGTTGGCATGTACTGTCTATTGAAAGAAAGGAAAGGTAGAGGAGAGAAATCCTAAATAAAAAGACTTTGCTCACTTTGTGATTCCAAATATTGCTGTTGTTTTGTTGTTGTTTATTCGTTTAGTCGCTTCCGACTCTTCGTGACTTCATGGACCAGCCCACGCCAGAGCTTCCTGTCGGTCGTCAACACCCCCAGCTCCCCCAGGGACGAGTCCGTCACCTCTAGAATATCATCCATCCATCTTGCCCTTGGTCGGCCCCTCTTCCTTTTGCCTTCCACTCTCCCTAGCATCAGCATCTTCTCCAGGGTGTCCTGTCTTCTCATTATGTGGCCAAAGTATTTCAGTTTTGCCTTTAATATCATTCCCTCAAGTGAGCAGTCTGGCTTTATTTCCTGGAGGATGGACTGGTTGGATCTTCTTGCAGTCCAAGGCACTCTCAGAATTTTCCTCCAACACCACAGTTCAAAAGCATCGATCTTCCTTCGCTCAGCCTTCCTTATGGTCCAGCTCTCGCAGCCATATGTTACTACAGGGAACACCATTGCTTTAACTATGCGGGCCTTTGTTGTCAGTGTGATGTCTCTGCTCTTAACTATTTTATCGAGATTTGTCATTGCTCTTCTTCCAAGGATTAAGCGTCTTCTGATTTCCTGACTGCAGTCAGCATCTGCAGTAATCTTTGCACCTAGGAATACAAAGTCTTTCACTGCTTCTACATTTTCTCCCTCTATTTGCCAGTTATCAATCAAGCTGGTTGCCATAATCTTGGTTTTTTTGAGGTTTAGCTGCAAACCAGCTTTTGCACTTTCTTCTTTCACCTTCATCATAAGGCTCCTCAGTTCCTCTTCACTTTCAGCCATCAAAGTGGTATCATCTGCATATCTGAGATTGTTAATGTTTCTTCCAGCGATTTTAACTCCAGCCTTGGATTCCTCAAGCCCAGCTTGTCGCATGATGTGTTCTGCATACAAGTTGAATAGGTAGGGTGAGAGTATACAGCCCTGCCGTACTCCTTTCCCAATCTTAAACCAGTCTGTTGTTCCGTGGTCTGTTCTTACTGTTGCTACTTGGTCGTTATACAGATTCTTCAGGAGGCATACAAGATGACTTGGTATCCCCATACCACTAAGAACTTGCCACAATTTGTTATGGTCCACACAGTCAAAGGCTTTAGAATAGTCAATAAAACAGAAATAGATGTTTTTCTGAAACTCCCTGGCTTTTTCCATTATCCAGCGGATATTGGCAATTTGGTCTCTAGTTCCTCTGCCTTTTCTAAACCCAGCTTGTACGTCTGGCAATTCTCGCTCCATGAACTGCTGAAGTCTACCTTGCAGGATCTTGAGCATTACCTTACTGGCATGTGAAATGAGTGCCACTGTTCGATAGTTTGAACATTCTTTAGTGTTTCCCTTTTTTGGTATGGGGATATAAGTTGATTTTTTCCAGTCTGATGGCCATTCTTGTGTTTTCCAAATTTGCTGGCATATAGCATGCATTACCTTGACAGCATCATCTTGCAAGACTTTGAACAGTTCAGCTGGGATGCCGTCGTCTCCTGTTGCCTTGTTATTAGCAATGCTTCTTAAGGCCCACTCAACCTCACTCTTCAGGATGTCTGGCTCTAGCTCACCGACCACACTGTCAAAGCTATCCCCGATATTGTTATCCTTCCTATACAGGTCTTCTGTATATTCTTGCCACCTTTTCTTGATCTCTTCTTCTTCTGTTAGGTCCTTGCCATCTTTGTTTTTGATCATACCCATTTTTGCCTGGAATTTACCTCCAATGTTTCTAATTTTCTGGAAGAGGTCTCTTGTCCTTCCTATTCTATTGTCTTCTTCCACTTCCGCGCATTGCTTGTTTAAAAATAATTCCTTATCTCTTCTGGCTAACCTCTGGAATTTTGCATTTAATTGGGCATATCTCCCCCTATCACTGTTGCCTTTTGCTTTCCTTCTTTCTTGGGCTACTTCTAGTGTCTCAGCAGACAGCCATTTTGCCTTCTTGGTTTTCTCTTTCTTTGGGATGTATTTTGTTGCCGCCTCCTGAACAATGCTGCCAACTTCTGTCCAGAGTTCTTCCGGGACCCTATCTACTAAGTCCAGTCCCTTAAATCTATTCTTCACCTCCACTGCATATTCCTTAGGAATATTCGTGAGCTCATATCTAGCTGATCTGTGGGTCTTCCCTAATCTCTTTAGTCTGATCCTAAATTGTGCAAGAAGAAGTTCGTGATCTGAACTACAGTCAGCTCCAGGCCTTGTTTTTACCGACTGTACAGATGTCCGCCACCTTTGGCTGCAAAGGATGTAATCAATCTGATTTCGGTGTTGTCCATCTGGTGAAGTCCATGTATAAAGCCGTCTCTTAGGTTGTTGGAAGAGAGTGTTTGTTATGCAGAGTGAATTGTCTTGGCAAAATTCTATCAGCCTGTGTCCTGCTTCATTTTGTTCTCCCAGGCCATACTTACCTGTAATTCGAGGTGTCATTTGACTGCCCACCTTAGCATTCCAGTCTCCCATGATGAAAATAACATCTCTTTTAGGCGTGTTGTCCAGTAGGTGCTGCAGATCCTCATAGAACTGCTCTACTTCAGCTTCTTCAGCATTTGTGGTTGGGGCGTATATTTGGATCACTGTGATGTTAGATGGCTTGCCCTGAATTCGAATTGAGATCATTCTATCATTTTTTGGGTTGTATCCAAGCACTGCTTTAGCCACTTTACTATGAATTATGAAGGCTACTCCATTTCTTCTGTGGTCCTCTTGTCCGCAGTAGTAGATCTGGTGGTCATTTGATGTGAAGTGGCCCATTCCAGTCCATTTCAGTTCACTGACGCCCAGAATGTCTATCTTTAATCTTGACATCTCACCAATAACCACATCCAATTTGCCCTGGCTCATAGATCTTACATTCCAGGTTCCGATGGTGTGTTGATCCTTAGAACATCGGATTCGCCGTTCACCACCAGCACCGTCGGCCGCTAGCCGTCCTTTCGGCTTTGAGCTAGCTGCGTCATCACGTCTGGGGCTAGTTGAGCTCATCCTCTGTTCCTCCCCAGTAGCATTTTGACCATCTTCCGACCTGGGGGTCTCATCTTCCGATGGTATACCGACATATCTCTGGTTGTACTGATCCATTTAGTTTTCACGGCAAGAATACTGGGGTGGGTTGCCATTACCTTCCCCAGGGATCGCATTTAGTCTGACCTCTCTGTCATGACCTTCCCGTCTTGGGTGGCCCTTCACGGTTTAGCTCATGGCATCATTGAGGTGCTCAAGCTCCAGCACCACGACAAGGTAACGATCCTTTGCTGAAGGCTGTTGTTTTACTTTATTCTATTCAGGTTTTGACACGTGTAAGAGAAGGGTCATAGAAAAGAACCTAGCGAGAATGGGCAGAATCCTGTAGTCAGATATGCCCCATTCCTGCTACAGCACTGTGACTGGAGGGTGTTTTTCCCACTCGTTGGTGATATTCGGAAGAAGGTGAAGAGCAAAACCTGAGGAATCAACAAATCATTTTACTTACCATACAATGCCCATACAAAATCAGGACTGTGGTATTTGGTGGTAATTCAGAACAGAGGCAATGGATGCAAGGTAAAAATTGGTAATGGGGTCAGCAAATTTCATGTGAACATAGTTTCTCACCAATTTAAGGATGGATGGATAGTTTGACACAGGAGTGGGGAAGGGCCATTGTTCAGAGGTGGAGCACCAGTTCTACTTTCATAAAGTTTCACACCCCCAATCATCAAACAGCTCAGATATTGATTCTGACATACTGTAGAAGAAACCGATATAAATGTATGGTATAGAAATCTGCCTTGGTAACATGTGTTTCCTGTTTACTCATGACCTAGTCCAATGGATGTCATTCAAAAGCCTGAATAAAGCACCAAACCTTATATTGCTTTAATGAAGCTAGTGCAGAATTGCAGGCAATTCCAGAAAGAATCCAAAAGGGAAGAACATGCTTAACCCTTCGACATGTCATGAATTTCATCCATATTAAGCATCCCACCAAATTTAAGAGATTCTCCTTCCCCTCCACCCCACTTCTGCCTTAGCTGGAACCTAGGCTTTGAAACCTAGAGCTCCAGGAAAGACATCTAGGGAGGGTTTCAGGAGTCACTGAAGATAATTTGCTACTTGAGATGGAGCAGCAAATGGTACAGTACCTCCATATTCACTACCCAAGGTCACCCATATCTTTTTTGTATCTCTCTCCTTTCCTGCCCTGCCATGGCCAACAGACTTTGGCAAGGGCTAGTGGGTACCCACACTGGAGAAGCAGCAAGAATGGGAAGGATCAAAGTGCTCTTCTCATCATTCTGGTTATCTTGACAAACTCTGGCTGGAAATAATCTAGTTCTTCCTTAGATACTTATGCCCAGATTCTCAACTTTCCCAGGGACAGCTGATAAGTACATTCCTTAGGGTCAGCTTTATAAAAAAACAAACTCATGTTCTCAAATATTAAAGATGTTCAGTAAATTGGAATACAGTCCCCTAGGGTCCCCTGTGATTAGGATTCTGCCACAGTATAAGATTCCAGCTTCTGCTTGAGAAATATTTGGAATATAAGTACAGCAAGAATATGGAGCCCCACATAAAAAATGTAACACTAGCCAAAGGCTTTCTACAGCATGTTTAATTTGTACCTACTGTAAATGCTGGCCTTAGCTACTGCCCATAGCAAAGTACCTCCAAGAGCAGACAAGAGCAAAATGCCCCAAAAGAGATTAACCTTTGAAGTCCTTAAATTTTAACTGCTCTTTCCTTATTTTGCTTAAACACAGTAACACCTTCTAAAAACTGCAATTAGTCAATATTTCCTGTTATGAAAAGATCCTCCAAATATCTCTAGCAATATTGGCATTATGTATTAAGCTATTTTTTAAAAATATCCTGCTTGCCCCAAAATGCCTCAGGAAATTTTTGTTATAATGGCTTACAGCCGAAGAAGCACAGTACCAACTCTTATCAGGAAATGTTCATATTGATCAGGTGCAATGCTTGCAGTTTGCTTTTAAAAATAGGAGGTTGTCTTAGATCTGCCGAGAATATGGTAATGCAGGCAGATAGATTTTTCAACCTAATACTCCTTTTGGTGGTGACAGTGTGCAATTATTTTAAATTAAGGGGTAATTAATTACCCCAAAGCCTGTTGGGGTAAACATAATTTAGGATATGGAATATGGAAATGTATTTATTTGGCTATTTATTATTATAAAATAATAAAAAGTAGGAATGTTTAATTTTTTTTTCTAGATTGAAACTATGTGGCATATGATTGGGTTCTTTGCAATCTAACTTTTCCCCCAAACTTTCTGTAGCCTATCCAGTACAAAAGCAGAGATCAATCCTGTCCCTGCTGCTATAAGTTCATAGTGGACAGGATGATGTGAAACAAGCAGGTTAGTGGGCAGCTAGACCACTGAATGGAACAGAGCTCAGTATAGTGAAAAGATGTGCACAGAAGAGAATATTATCTAAAATAGCATTAATTAGCACTTTAGAGAAATATATGTTATTGATCTTCCACATTAGCTCACCCAAGCATAAAGAATTACACACTTAGACAAAGTAGGTTCAAAAGTAAGCAAAAACAAAGGTCTTACTCATTTATTTGGTCCAGTTACATCCATTCAGAAAAATGATTCTTATTCTTTCTTTTCCTAAACTGAATTAACCCTTATCCCTTATTGCTGCTAAAGGCTGCATGCAGAAAGGGGGAACCTCATGACTCTAGGCCCATTGCATGGCCCCTAGATGGAAGGAGCAGGAGCAGCATGCTTCCTTCCCGGATGGTGGAGGAGGAAGGACCTAAGGAATGGGGGAGGGAAAACAAATAGCTTCCTCCAGAAGCATGTAGAGAATTGCATCCTAGAACGAACTCATCCACCTGCTAATGAGGCATGCTGATTTGCTGGGACCTCCAACACAGGTAAGCACATGACCAAACAAAAGAAGATAGCTTACTGTTGCATGGACCAGTCTGTCTTGTGAATTACTGATTTTTGTTTAGAAAAAAATCTGCTGTGTTGAAGTAGAATTCATGTGAGTGGATAGATTCTAAGTATTGTGTTCTGCTTTATTTTACAGTTATTTTACAGGCAAGCAGTGCAAAGAGTTGTGTGTGTGCTTGTACTGTTAATACTGTTGTATGATATATAAATATATAAATGAAGACTACCAGTACAATATTGGTTTGGTTGATTTGTTGAGCATTAGTGTGATTGTACTGTTAGTTGTGCAGTTAAGAAGTGCCACAGGCTTTTTTCTTTCTTTTGCATCCAGTAACCAACCCTTTGTGCAAGCATTAACATAACCAAAGAAGAAAACCAGTTGCCTCCTGACTGGCAAACTATCAAAACAAAACACCCCCCCCTCCAAAACCCTTTTCGTTGCTCTTGCTAAGATCAGGATCAACCAGAACACTTTTCTGATTGCCTCCAGAAAAATTGGCCGGAAGGATTAATTTCAAAACATTTTTGAAGAACATTAGAAAATGTCATGGATGTGGAAGGAAGTACAATTTCTATTTACCTGCCTGGCTCTTTTAATAATTAAAAGAAATGTTAAACAGATAAATTTTTTGGGCCTATTAATATGCTAGCTCACCTCCTCAGTTTTTGGTTGAAAATCTGAAGAGACTTCTCCGTTGAAGTATGAAATGGGTCAAGGCTTTCTTGATAACAGATTCAAAACTAACTTTCAGTGGGTGAGAACAAAGCAACATTCCCTAATGGGGATTTTGTTTTCATGTTGTAAAAAATGTTTTGAAAATAATATAATAGGTCAATTTTTTGCAAGTTGGCTGCTGGTTATAGGGAATTCAGCCCTCACTTTGAGAAGGAGGTAGGAGAGATAAAGTAGTTACTCATTCTTGGGAAAATAGACAGCATCAGAAAGAACTCAGAACAGGCCCACCTTGACCTTATTGTCCTTAAAAAGGGGCAGTAAAGGTTTTGGACAGGCTTTCAAAATTGTGTCAATGTTTCCTACAAAAATAAAATAGCATTCCTGGACCTCTGTGGTGTCCATTTCTTGATCTGCATTTTCAGTGCATGCCTACTTATGTTTCTTACTCTTCACCCAGAAAGACCATCAGAAACGTAAAACACAGAACAACAAAACTTAAGCATGGGAGAAAACAGTCTTTAAAAAGTGAGAAACTAATACATTTAAAATAAAGAAGAATAAAACAAATTTTAAATGCTTAAAATTAAAGAAAGAGACATTTATTGCTAACAGGTAAGCACTGTTGTGTATTCTTACCCATGGTATGAGGACATGTTGAAGACAGCGAATTAATATCTGAAAGGCAGAGACTTTCACATATCTTGGTGCCATTATTTAACTTTTCTGAGAAAAAAAACAGCATCTTGAATTCTGACCAATATGTTGTTGAGGGCCAGTTTAGTCCA
Source organism: Candoia aspera (assembly GCF_035149785.1). Lineage (NCBI taxonomy): Eukaryota > Metazoa > Chordata > Lepidosauria > Squamata > Candoiidae > Candoia > Candoia aspera. The sequence continues at coordinate 56,345,452 of NC_086154.1, forward strand.
GTGGTTAAGGTGCTGGACAAGGGAAACCTGAGTTCTAGTCCTACCTTAGACATGAAAGCCAGCTGGATGACCTTGGGCCAGTCACTGTCTCAGCCTTAGAGAGAAGGCTATGGCAAACAACTTCTGAAAATGTTGCCTAGAACATGGCATGGATTTGTTCTTCTGGTAGTCAAGTCTGACTTGAAAGCAAAAAAATCTTTAAAAGTTAGCCAATGCATAAAACTGATAAAATATGCTTAACAAAGCACATAGCAGAAATCAGTCTGATTGCAGTTTCCAAATATTCTTTATTGGTAGTTCCTTGTAGGATTGTTGCAGGAATCTAAACTTGAGTTAAATAAGGCATGGAACATCATTGCCAAACCTGCTTTCTTTAGGATGGGACACAGGATGTCACAGTAGCCGCCACAAGGCAAATGTGTTCCTGCTCTGTTTTCAGAAGTAATACTGGATCCAGAAACCTCCCTAAACTATGAATCTAATCCTTCAGGGGGAAAACTATCCCATCCAGATCTGATTATATACCACATCTGAATTTGCTTGCCTACTGACTAATTTTCTTAGTATAGCAGCCTGGCATCCAAGGTTATGTGCAATTTTGTAACTTATATAAAATAGAGAATTTTGTTTCATCTTTTAAGTTATAAAGATGAAACACACACAGTCAGAGTCCCTCTTTGGGGGGAGATGGGCTGTAGTACAAATTTGAGAAATGAATAAGTAAGTAAGTAAGTAAGTAAGATCTGTCACATTTAAGTATGTGGCCTCTTACCTGAATGTGAATATTAAGTGTCTTGAGAGCAGGGATGTGGGCTTTTTAGAAATTTCATTTCCATTTATTTAAGGACAATGATACAAATCCATAGATGGGAAATTGTGATTTATCTATGTATGAAATAACTGCTTTAGCAGGTGCTCCATTCAGCGAAGTCAGCATCAGTAATTGATCAGGTTCTTTGAGTTTATAAAAGTGTGCTATGAAAATTAAGAGATCTAGCTGGCAACCAGCCATGCTGTCTTGAAAGCATAACATAACCACTCTGTATATAAAAGCATGAGTCAGAACTCATTAGTATGGTAACATCATATATCACTGGAGCCAGTTTTATGAACAGTAAAATGTGTAGGAAATGTATATAAATGGCTAGTTGTTTCACTTAACGCTGGTTAAAGTGTATGTATATTTCACTTATTAATGAGACACAGTGCATCGTATCACCCACAATTGGTTCCGTTCAGTTACTGTTTAAATTGGATTCTCAAAGGCTGCAGTTGTAGACACACTTATTGGGCACATGTTCCATTGAACTTGGTGAGAGTCACCTGCAAATAAACATGCATGATTCAATTGCACATCTCTAGACTTAAGCAGCATCTTCCGATTCATTAATGTGCTTAAAGCACAACTTTATAGAGCTAGTGCTGTAGAAAAAGCATCAGCTTCTTTGAATGATCCTATCCAACTATCATCTGCCTTTTGATTCATATTGTTGTTTATTCGTTCAGTCGCTTCCGACTCTTCGTGACTTCAAGGACCAGCCCACGCCAGAGCTTCCTGTCAGTCGTCGCCATCCCCAGCTCCCCCAGGGACGAGTCCATCACCTCTAGAATATCATCCATCCACCTTGCCCTTGGTCGCCCCCTCCTCCTTTTGCCCTCCACTCTCCCCAGCATCAGCATCTTCTCCAGGGTGTCCTGTCTTCTCATTATGTAGCCAAAGTACTTAGTTTTGCCTTTAATATCATTCCCTCAAGTGAGCAGTCTGGCTTTATTTCCTGGAGTATGGACTGGTTTGATCTTCTGGCAGTCCAAGGGGCTCTCAGAATTTTCCTCCAACACCACAGTTCAAAAGCATCTATCTTCCTTTGCTCAGCCTTCCTTATGGTCCAGCTCTCGCAGCCATATGTTACTACTGGGAATACCATTGCTTTAACTATGCGGACCTTTGTTGTCAGTGTGATGTCTCTGCTCTAAACTATTTTATTGAGATTTGTCATTGCTCTTCTCCCAAGGATTAAACGTTTTCTGATTTCCTGACTGCAGTCAGCATCTGCAGTAATCTTTGCACCTAGAAATACAAAGTCTTTCACTGCCTCTACATTTTCTCCTTCTATTTGCCAGTTATCAATCAAGCTGGTTGCCATAATCTTGGTTTTTTGAGGTTTAGCTACAAGCCAGCTTTTGCACTTTCTTCTTTCACCTTCATCATAAGACTCCTCAGTTCCTCTTCGCTTTCAGCCATCAAAGTGGTATCATCTGCATATCAGAGATTGTTAAGATAGTTCTTCCAGCGATTTTAACTCCAGCCTTGGATTCCTCAAGCCCAGCACGTCGCATGATGTGTTCTGCATACAAGTTGAATAGGTAGGGTGAGAGTATACAACCCTGCCGTACTCCTTTCCCAATCTTAAACCAGTCCGTTGTTCCATGGTCTGTTCTTCCTGTTGCTACTTGGTCGTTATACAGATTCCTCAGGAGGCATACAAGATGACTTGGTATCCCCATACCGCTAAGAACTCACCACAATTTGTTATGGTACACGCAGTCAAAGGCCTTAGAATAGTCAATAAAACAGAAATAGATGTTTTTCTGAAACTCCCTGGCTTTTTCCATTATCCAGCGGATATTGGCAATTTGGTCTCTAGTTCCTCTGCCTTTTCTAAACCCAGCTTGTACATCTGGCAATTCTCGCTCCATGAATTGCTGAAGCCTACCTTGCAGGATCTTGAGCATTACCTTACTGGCATGTGAAATGAGTGCCACTGTTCGATAGTTTGAACATTCTTTAGTGTTCCCCTTTTTTGGTATGGGGATATAAGTTGATTTTTTCCAATCGGATGGCCATTCTTGTGTTTTCCAAATTTGCTGGCATATAGCATGCATTACCTTGACAGCATCATCTTGCAAGACTTTGAACAGTTCAGCTGGGATGCCGTCGTCTCCTGCTGCCTTGTTATTAGCAATGCTTCTTAAGGCCCATTCAACCTCACTCTTCAGGATGTCTGGCTCTAGCTCACTGACCACACTGTCAAAGCTACCCCCAGTATTGTTATCCTTCCTATAAAGGTCTTCTGTATATTCTTGCCACCTTTTCTTGATCTCTTCTTCTTCTGTTAGTTCTTTGCCATCTTTGTTTTTGATCATACCCATTTTGGCCTGGAATTTACCTCTGATGTTTCTAATTTTCTGGAAGAGGTCACTTGTCCTTCCTATTCTATTGACTTCTTCCACTTCCGCACATTGCTTGTTTAAAAATAATTCCTTGTCTCTTCTGGCTAACCTCTGGAATTTTGCATTTAATTGGGCATATATCCCCCCATCGCTGTTGCCCTTTGCTTTCCTTCTTTTTTGGGCTACTTCTAGTGTCTCAGCAGACAGCCATTTTGCCTTCTTGGTTTTCTCATTCTTTGGGATGTATTTTGTTGTTGCCTCTTGAACAATGTTGCGAACTTCTGTCCATTGTTCTTCTGGGACCCTATCTACTAAGTCCAGTCCCTTAAATCTCTTCTTCACCTCCACTGCATATTCCTTAGAAATATTAGTGAGCTCATATCGAGCTGATCTGTAGGTCTTCCCTATTCTCTTTAGTCTGATCCTAAACTGTGCAAGAAGAAGTTCGTGATCTGAACTACAGTCAGCTCCAGGTCTTGTTTTTACCGACTGTATAGATGTCTGCCACCTTTGGCTGCAAAGGATGTAGTCAATCTGATTTCGGTGTTGTCCATCTGGGGAAGTCCATGTATAAAGCCGTCTCTTAGGTTGTTGGAAGAGAGTGTTTGTTATGCAGAGTGAGTTGTCTTGGCAAAATTCTATCAGCCTATGTCCTGCTTCGTTTTGTTCTCCCAGGCCATGCTTATTCCAGGTGTCATCTGACTGCCCACCTTAGCATTCCAGTCTCCTGTGATGAAAATAAGATCTCTTTTAGGCGTGTTGTCCAGTAGGTGCTGCAGGTCCTCATAGAACTGCTCTACTTCAGCTTCTTCAGCATCTGTGGTTGGGTCATATATTTGGATCACTGTGATGTTAGATGGCTTGCCCTGAATTCGAATTGAGATCATTCTATCATTTTTTGGATTGTATCCAAGCACTGCTTTAGCCACTTTACTATGAACTATGAAGGCTACTCCATTTCTTCTGTGGTCCTCTTGTCCACAGTAGTAGATCTGGTGGTCATCTGATGTGAAGTGGCCCATTCCAGTCCATTTCAGTTCACTGACGCCCAAAATGTCTATCTTTAATCTTGACATCTCACCAATAACCACATCCAATTTGCCCTGGTTCATAGATCTTACATTCCAGGCTCAAATGGTGTGTTGATCCTTAGAACATCGGATTCGCCGTTCACCACCAGCACCATCGGCTGCTAGCCGTCCTTTCGGCTTTGAGCTAGCTGCGTCATCACGTCTGGGGCTAGTTGAACTCATCCTCTGTTCCTCCCCAGTAGCATTTTGACCATCTTCCGACCTGGGGGTCTCATCTTCCGATGGTATACCAACATATCTCTGGTTGTACTGATCCATTTAATTTTCATGGCAAGAATACTGGGGTGGGTTGCCATTTGATTCATGACAGATTCCCAACAGGATCCTGAAAGGAAGGCTTTTTCTCTTCTCAGCTGCTCGATATTTTCTCTGATTAATTTAAGGATATCTAAGTATCTTACTGGCTTTTAAAACTAATTACATAAAGTGTGGGTCATACAGACAGAAGAAACCGTAACATCGACCATTCTTCCCATAAATTCTGTGGTCTGGTTTATTGCCTTGCAACAGCTCCTAACAGAAATCAGTCATTTGAAATATATTAAACTACCTAATTATCCCATGCATCAACTCTTTATACATGGGCAACATAGCAATTCCTCTGAAGCAGAATTTGAGTTAGGCCTGATCTTGAAATATTAATTTCTGTTCGCTGAAGGAAGCATTATTTAACTCTTACTGTGCACACCACCACCCCTCCCCCATTTGTTAAGCAGCCATCTTCAAAATTCCTCTGGTAAGCCAACGTGATGCAGAAGACAGAACCTGGCGAGAGTCATTCCTTCATATTCCCACTCAGCCAGGAAGCCCTCTGGAGGATTTAAACCAGTTGATGTCAGAGAAAGCTTCATAATGGGAGTGGTGAAGGTAAAATAGAGAGCCCATGTCTGGCCCATGAAGGGCCAAACTATGCAGATGTTCATTGGACAGCCAGCCTGCAGCTTTGCTTATTTTCCTGCAATTAATCAGAGACAGGAGGAGAGCAATCTGTGCCTTGGAACAGAATGTGTGGGGCAGAGAGGCTTCCTTCACTCCTACCCTGCTACAGTCAACTTTTTACCCAGAGAGCTTAGCAAGTAAACTCCCCTGCACACACAGCTAGACTATCCACACCTGGTTGCTGAAGAGCTCAGCCGAGCAAAGCTCCTCAAGGGCTGACTTGCACCGAGAGCTGTGCCCCTTGATCATGCTGAGGAGGGGCGATCTAGTTCACCCTGCCAGCTGTTTTGTCATCCATTAAGATTCTGTCCCTCCCCATCTTTAATAAGGGAACAGCAAGATTTCAAGATGAGAAATGTCTTGTTGCTATTAATAATGGCTATTAACAAACAAAATACCCCTCACAAATTTTTACCTCTACCATATGGAATAGGGATGAAGTGGTTATGGTGGGTTTTATCTGTACAGGCTTTGACACAGTTTAGGTCTGAGACCAAAAAAATCACAAACTGTGATGCCATATTTCAGAACACTCTGCCCCCCACACAGCCAGGAGAGCTTTTAAAAGCACAGTATGAAAAACCTAACATTTAAATGCTATATTCATCAGACAGAAAAATACTTTTTTTTTCTCCTCAGGAATTGGAGAGAGTCTGTCTTCCATTGATCAGAGTATCAGAGTTGAAAACAATGGAATGAGCTAAAAGTGAAAATGACTACAGAAAAAAAAACCCAGCTGCACAATATGGATTCTCTGTATAAATGAGGTTCACTTCAAAGCGATTCCTGATGTTCTCCTTGAAAATGGTAGGTATATGTTCAAGATCATATTTTGGAAACTGGTTGGTTTTCTTCTTCTTTAGCTTAATATGGAGCATGCTCGTGAGCAATTCGTGATCTGTTCCACAGTCAGCACTTGGCCATGTCTTTGAGGCTATAACTGAGCTTCTCCACCTACCACAAATATTGTCAATTTGATTTCTATCAAAAAGGTTATAGTACTGGAAATATACTTGCTTCTATAACAGAAACAAAATGGATGAATTTTGTTGCCCAAGGTCGGCAAATTCTGAAAAATTAATTGAAAAAAACCCTAATAAATCTAAATGATACATTTATAATACATTGCTAGAGATGTTGCCCAAACTGGAACTACAAAAATAAATAGGAATTAGATCCTAGAATTCACTAGTACTTCTGCAATGAGGACCCACTGAGGGTTCAACATAGACCACCTCTTTTTTTAAAAAAAAAAACTTCAGAGGAAACTGAATACAAAAATGTGATGCAGATTGTATTGAGTTCTTGAAATACTTAAGAAGGTATATAAATCTACTTCTTGCAGTTGTTGGAAGTTTAATCTATCAAATGCAAATCTGGTTCTGATTTAGTGAAAATATAAATGTATAGCCATTACTGGATAAAATTCATTCATATATTTATAGGATGACTAAACTAGATTTAGGTTGAATTTTATCCATTAGTCTGCTGCATTTGTTGAGAATGTAGTTCTGTTCAAGGCTGGATCCCTTTTGGAGACATACAGTATTGGAAGCTGTGTTAGCATGTCATTGTAAATCAAGATGATAATTAATTAACTGTGAAACGAAAAATATATATGTTGCAGTAGAATTCTATTTTTAAAATAGGGGCTTCCAGAAGGATAGGTTTTGGTAATATTTTCAGTGATAAATGGCCTTCACTTGTTAAATTTTGATCAATTTATTATAGGGACAATGTGATTGATCATAATCTTTCTACCCTTTTTCAATTTTCTAAGAATAATATATTGATAAAAGTCCTGTTTAATTACTGTCTTTCTGTATAAACTCTACCCACAAGAAGAGGCAGCTGGGATTGAAGTGCACTAACTCTGTTCCTTTGTACAATTGTTGCTGCCCTCTATATATGGATGGCACCTGCCCACAAAAAAAAAAAATCTTTTTTGCCTACATAGCTCCTTCCCATGATTCTAGAATCTTTGATGTTTCTTGCCAAATTTAAATATATTATTGAGATTCTCTGTGGTTAAAGAAAGCATTAGCTTAATGGGCTATATAAAATTTGAGTTAATATATTCATTAAGATTTATGAATGCTAGTAACCAAATATTGGATTTTTGCTTCCTTGTTTTGTTGGAAATAAGTATATTTAAGGATACTATGAGAAAGAGGACAGTAAAAACAAACAAGTTTAAAAATAGGAGGTTTGGGAATGTGTGATGACACTTAGTCCTGATTTCTCTTTAGTCAGATAGCCAAGACAAAATCTTTCCAAGGTTCCCATGAAAAGGATTAATTCAGTTATTCAAAGTTAGTGGTGAAAAGCATTTCTAAATGCTACTGGACTCTGGGTAGATTTCTGCCCAGAACGTCAAAGAAGGTCTCATGCTATAGTGTAAATATTCAAAGAAAAAAGCAAAAATAAGGCTTTATTATAGCCCAGGTGCTTGGCCAGTTAACTTAAGTGTCCATATAATCATTCCTATCTTATGGGGCTTTTTTTTCATCCTATATCATCATTATATGCTTGGTGGGGGCAGGGAAGTCTTTTAAGTAGGGTTATCAGAACTGGCAGATGTTGCCAGGAAAGCCTGAACCCGAAACTGAACCCTGAATACAGGGTCACCTCGTGTGCCAGTTGTGCTCTTTCTGGACCAGAAAACTATGGTGCTCTCCCAGGCCTTGGGTTAAGGCTGATTGAGGGGGGGGGTCTGTTTTTATCTCCATGGGTAGGGGTGAGAGATGGCTGTTGTTTCCTCCAGATGATGCTGTCTTTTGGGAGGTTATTTCTATTTTATACTGTTTTTATATGTTAAGCCGCCCAGAGTTGGGTGGCCTAAAGATTTGGAAAATCAATTGATCAATCAATCAATCAATCAATCTGAGCAACCAGTAGATGGCAGCAAGGAAATACAGAAAACTTTAATTCTTCAGTGCCAGATGGTGTTAGCTTTTTGCAGCCTGGGTCTGGTAGGCCTGTTTCAACCATTAGGATTGTAAGCACTTTAAGGATTATGGGTTCCTTAGGGCTCTTCCAAATGGCCAAGTTAACATCCTATCCACAAGCCTTTGAGCCAGCAGAAAAGAATGCAGGCATAAATTGTGGCACCCCTATTGCCAACCTCTCTTCTGCTACAGTAATGAGGCCGGCAAATGCTGCTGTCTTTCATTATATATTGTAGGCCAACTTAATGAAAGGGATGCTCTGACTTTATTTCCCCTCCCAACAAACAATGCTCTTCTTAACATAGGGATGGCTACATTTAGACAGATGTTTAGAACAGTGAGTTTAACCAACGATCAAATTATTCAACTAACAGGTGGCAAGCAATGTGGAGCACAGGGTGAAACAGCGGGTGCTCTCATGATGCTTCTCAAAATCTATTTCCGAACACCAGTCTAACACTTTTCAGAAAGAGCACTTAACTCACGTTAACATAGCCAGCTAACTTTTAAAAGGCACGAAAAGCAAGTAAACTCCATTCTTCAATATTAGTAGTAGCCCTAGATTAACCATTAAGGAAAATAAGCATATGCTTAGGGCACCAAGGGAAGGGGGGCACCACAGAGTTTCTCTCCTAGCTATCATGTCATCAACTCTTTCACCGGCACACTTGACTTCAGTTAAATTTTTTATAATTGTGCTTATCTGCCATGTTCGACTTTAATCTGCATTGTTAAAAAACTATTTTCTTTGGTATAGTGAGTGACTGAACTTTAAAAATTTGGTTTCAAGGTATTGTCAGATGTCACATTTGTTTCCATCTCATGGCTTGAGAGTTTCACTTCTGGCAAAGGGCACAATTGTTAGGTGGTTTAGGGTATCTGTTGGCCTTAATCCAGCCTTGATTAGTAGCTACAAGTGACCAAGGAATCCAGTTCTGACCCTGAGGCAGACAGAACCCAGAAGTAATCACCAGATGGCCATGGAGACATGAAATTGTGGTTGACCTGTGCATAGTAAGTCATCATTGCACATAGTGCCAAATCCAGAATGGAGTAGGCAAAATATCCCCCTGCCAAAGTATGGCATAAGTAACTGTGGTGCATAGCATGGACAGCCACTGGAATGGCAACTTTTCCAGTTTAAATTGACTTAAACAATTCCACATAAGACTTGATAAGTGCTATGGAAGCCGACAATCAGTCATTACTCTGCCAGATACCTCTGCAGCTGCCAAGTGTATAGTCTTTCTGCAACCCAAGCCAAAATGGCCATGGAGGATGTCCAGCACCCAGGACGATAAGGTTGTTTTAGCACAGCCTGAAGTGGCAGATCCCACCTCTGACCACACCAGGAACCAAATAGTCAGAGAACTGTAATTAGATTGAATCCACCATAAACATTGTGTTGGTAGTTCTGCATTGGTCACGCTCCACTTTGAATACTGGATCTAGTTCCAGCATCTAACTTTAAAGATTTAGACAAACTGGGATGGGTGTAAGAAGAGCAACAAGGGTGGTCAGGAGTCTAGAAACTACATCCTGTGGCTAGAGCTTGAAGGAATTAGGAAGGTTGAGCCTTTGGAAGAGAAGAGAAGGAAGAGGGGGGGATAAGAGCACTCTTCACATTCCTGAAAGAATGTCAGACAGAAGAATGTAAAGATGTATCTGCCCCAGATACTGTAGGACACTGAAGAATGATCTGAAGTTACAGGAAGGCAGATACTAATGGAATGTTACTGGAAAGAACACTTCCTAATAATGAGCAGTTTGACACTGGCACTTGTTATCTAGACAAATTATAGTCTCCCTTCACTAGATGTGTTCACAAAGAGGTTAAATAACTATCTGTTTGGGATGCTTTAATTTGAATTCCTGCACTGAAAAGGGTGTTGGACCCAAAGGCCACTTCCAGCTTTATGATTCTGTGATTCCATGTTGCAAATTAAAAAGAGGAGGCCTCTCTCGGACCCACCCATAATGCAAGATGAGATGAAGCATTATTCTGGGTGTGTCAGTCCATTTCCTGATCCCACCTTGGCTATAGGGCTGGTCTTCAGACAGCCTCCTGCAGTTGACTGACAAGAGCATGGACGGAAGGGAGCAGGGCCAACATATTTCTCTTTTCTCTATGTTCTGAATTATAAATATTATGATATGATTTTATTAATTGTTACATTTTTAATAGGGAGTCTCAGAACTTTTTATTCTTATAGGCTGAATAAAAACTTGCTAAGCTCAATCTTCCATGTTCATAATATTAATATAAAATATAGCGTTGTATTCCAGCATAAACCAATATTGGACAGAATAGACATTCATTTTATTAGGTCTGTTTCACTTACTAGCCCATATAGATGCACAATCTGATTGCCAAGTATAAACGTGCTCTAAAGGAGATAACACTCTCTAAAGGAGATAACACAATATTGATAGTATTTAACTCTGTGTTGAGTTATATGAAATGTGTGAATTTTGGGTACTTAACTGAATGTTGAAGGAGAAGCAAATTATTAAGATCATGTACTGAATTCAATATTTTCAGACTAGATGATCTATTGTATGCATATTTACTTGTAATAGAGTTTCTACAGTAAGCGTCTGTGGGACTGAGCCTTTCAATATAATCCACTCCATTAAAATCAATGGCAGTTCACCATTGACATCTGAGTGTTGAGTGTTGTTGATCATTCCAATCAGTTTCAAAACCTGAGTGCAACAAAGGATGTTGTGAAAAGCATATTTATCTTGTTTACTATTTTTCCATTTACAGACATTAGCACTGGCTTGACCAAACACAGTGTCATTTTCTATGCAACAGTGAAACGTTTATTTCACCTCTCTTTGATAATTGTTTTTCATATAATCAAGTACAATATAGCAGAGTGATGTCCTTTGCAGAAACCACTGCACAGATGCACAAGTATTTAATAATTCTTAAAGCTTCTATCAAAATGTGTTCCAGGTGAGTCTGTGCACAAACCATTATAACCCATAATTCATTCTGGCAGGTGATTTGCCTGCAGCTGTACTCATGTCACAGAGGCGAAGCCTGAGACCTGCACTCAGTTAATTAACTGAGAAGCGGATGGTAGGTCTGATCTTTCATGAACTGGAGCCAGCAGAACTCCTGTAAAATAATGCCTATTCCCCTGAAATATTGTGATTGCACATAATTACTAAAAACAGCAGAGGGAGGAGCAAAAGTAAGTTAATCATTATTTTATACTGTTTACTAATCCTAGGTTGTATTTGTCTGATACAGTAACCCTTCAGGAAAGTTAAAGTTTAGTTTTTTGATTGTGCTAGAAAGGTATCTCAATCTCAAAAGTATGTTTGAATTATATTATTTAATGGAAATATCCTGGCACATAGGGATAGACATAACTATTACAAAGTAGGCTGTGCAAAACAAGTCAGAGGAACCCTCTCCAACATTTGGCCATGCTGGCTGGCAATCCTAGAGGTTATTTCTCTAACACATTCAATTGGTACGATGGAATGTGTCGCACAAGCTCCTTCCTGCTTCACCCCACAATTGTCCTCTAAACCCACCAATCCATCAGCTGGGCTAATTTTGGACACAGATCTACCAGTCTTCCAGAAGACAGATAGGCACGTTTAGAAATTTTCAAATGACAGGCTACCAGTGTGAAGCAGTTTTGCACTGACAGGCTGTCACTTGGGCAATTTAAAAAGTGATTAAAACCAATATGCCAGGCACCTACCCACACTTGTCCTGCCATGTTTTAAGGAGAGTAATGATGTTGGATGGGAGGGGAAACCAAGCCAGGGAAATCTTCCAATCACCAATTATTGAGGCAGATTTGAGTTTGGCTATGGGGGAGGTACCAAGTGGACTGGGAGGCCCTGCTCACAGTCACTCATGCCTTCGTCACCTCCCATTTTGATTACTGCAATGCACTCTACATGGGGCTGCCCTTGAAGACCATCTGGAAGCTGCAACTGGTTCAGAATGCAGCAGCACAGGCAGTTTCGGGTGCCCCACGGTTCACCCAAGTAACACCACTGCTGCATGAGCTGCACTGGCTTCCAGCTGCTTTCTAGGTGCAATTCAAAGTGCTGGTTATCACATTCTTCTCATATAACTTTGTGCCAGAAAAATTGGATCTAATGTCTGTCTGTATGTGTGAATCCTATTTATTGGAAAGCCCTGCATGCTGTGTCAGCATTATTGCTATGGAAAGCAAGTGTGGAGTGCATGAATGGCAGAGTTTTCCATTTTTTCTCAAATCCCCTTCAAATCTCTTCAGTGAGAAAGAGAGCACTTTCACCAAATTAGGGGCAAATGTCTTAAAATGTCAATTTTAAGATGTCTAAAGTTGAGAAGCACTGGCCTCGATGATACTACTTTGTACTGCAAGCTAAGGGATGTTCAGTTCTCAAGGGCTGCAAGGCTAAAGGATCTGGAACTTAGAGAAGGCAGGACAATCATGTGGTTTCTGAAAGATTAAAGGCAAAGGAGTTCAGATTGTGAGCTTGGACTCCACAAAGCAGTGTTTCTCGACCTTGGCAACTTTCAGATGTATGGACTTCAACTCCCAGAATTTTGGGAGTTGAAGTCCACACATCTGAAAGTTGCCAAGGTCGAGAAACACTGCCCTAGATGGTCACAAGTGATCTAGAATTCCTTAAAAAAACCTGACCAACTTTGCTTAGATGGTGTGGGAAGGCTTCCAAATTTGCTCTGGGCTTTGCTTCCCACTTTGCCTACACAAGTCCCAGAGGGAGCTGTGACACTGAAAACTGTTAAAGACTATGCAGGGACAAAATGGCCCATCTTACAGAAAGCATTATTAGGTACAGTATTTAGAGCAAGTACATTAACCTTTTTTTTTTAGTTAGTGTACTTCTTGTCCATTTTTAGCATTTGGGAGGGGATGAATGTAAAGGAATCAATTGATACTGCACTTCTTTGGTGGTGCAGTGGTAGGCAAAAATGATGCTGTTCAACCTTTAGATCAGTGTTTCTCAACCCTGACAACTTTAAGATGTCTGGACTTCAACTCCCAGAATTCTCCATCCAGCCACGAAGATTCAATTAGAAAAAATAAGTCAAATACTTAAGATGTTTAAGTATATTATTAACCAAATAATATGAGCATGGGGGAAAAAAAGGTCTATTGCTTAATGTGGGAACTGAATTGAAATTACCAGTTAGTCATACAATCAGGAAGGAACACGCTGTATTTTGTGTGGTTTTACCAGAACTTTTAATTCTAAAGACAAATAAATCTTCTATCATTTTAGGAGGTGACCCTTTCCCTGACTTTAGTAAAAAAAAGAATGCTGACTGCTAACCTATATGCAGATACTCCCTGGTAAAAATCAATGCACATATACACTATATTTTGCTAGTTTTTTAACCTCAAGATGGTGGTTGGAATTACTTTTTACGGGGTAGTGTTCCAAAGATAACAATTTGGAGCATAAAACTTCCCCCCTCCCTGGCTTCTTTTTTCCAGAGCCACTGAATAAAGGAAATGTGACAGAAAGATGGCCTAACAATTCCTTTAGTAATGAAGAATCCTTACTTAACATTAACTTACAATAAAATGCATATTTCTGATACGCATTTTTGGCAGAAAACACCATATGCATCAGTGTCTAAGGAACTTGTTCCAGAAAGCTCTACAAATGTTTGTGTGTGTGTCTATGAGTGTGTGTGTAAGCTTTCAGGTGTGTGTTTGTATGTATATATATGTGTGTTTATATGTGTCTGTGTGTGTATGTGTGTGTAAGCTTTCACAGATTTCTATAAAGCATCAAATGGCATTGCATAAAAAGCAAACATTAGCTCCTGAATTAAGTTATGAATTCTGAAAGCAACATAAACTGGATTTCTTAAAGGCTCATTGCTTCTTCTGTTTAGAAAGAAGGTTTCAATATTTAAAAGGCCATGACTGGTGGCTAAGGTGTGAGAAACCTAGTTGGTTGACACTCCTGAATAAAGAGGTACAAAGGAAAAAGATATTGCTGGTTTTTAATCACACAGTCTAAATAGCTTTACTTCTGAATACAGGATTGAATCTGTGGTGGGCTTTATGTATTACGATATTCACCAGCTCCTTGAAATATTCTTTTCTGAGAGCTGCAGTGTTTGTGAATTATTATGAAGATTATGTTTTCTAATTTACCTGGCTCCCTTGTGATGAATCAGACCAGTATGAGAACTTAAAACACATAATTAGGCGGCTCATTGTTTGCCGTCTGCCTTCCCAGCTGAGCAATGAAAGTTGTGCAGTTGCCCAATGCTTTAATACGGACTGCTTACCCCCTACATGCTAATGCCATCTTTAGAATGCTTTTGAAATCTTGTCTGAACAATGGGTGGGGAGATACTTCTGTCCTACTGTGACAAGTTTGTGTCGAATATTGAATTATTTATCTGGTAATCCACTACACACATTTATGGATTTTGTTCACTGTTGTCTGGGCACTCTAAGGTTACTCTAAGAGTTGCTGGGAGTTGGCTGGCATATACATTTAATAAATTATTATTATTATTATTGGATAATAAGTAAGAATCTGAGTGAGATGGGTGGTGAATAAATTTGATATATATATATATATAAGTTTTCTCTCTTTTTTTTCTGCTGTTGTTTTAATTAGTAATTGTTCTTGTTTTAGCAAGCAGTGGGAAACCTCTTGCATTTATAATATCTTTATGTAAACTAGAAAGAAACTCACAGGTTTTAAATCTTAATGAAAATTATTAATAGGATCAATCCCTAGTTTTTAATATAAAGTTAAAGAAAGAATAAGTAATCTTATCTCAAAGTCATGACTTTAATAGCTAAAAAGTCAGACGATCAGCAGTACTTAAGAACACTGTATGTCCATACTTTTGTATGAACAATATTTGATGGCAGAAAAAAAAGTCTTTCACTTTCAGTCTGGTTTCAAGTCTAGATTCAGCACAGAAACAGAATTTATGTTTGTTGTGTTGCTGAATACCTGAACTAGAAGTAGCAGTTTGGTGCATCTTTGCTGAGTCTAATGGATCTCTCACTGTAGGGCTATGATTCTCATCATAGTGAGAATTAACAGCAGGAAATTCTTGGGTATTTAATTTATTATCATTGATTTTTTTCTATCATAGACATTTGAGTGGACTATTGTTTCAGGAAACAAAATTAATTGATTCTTTCTGGGTACAGCACCATTTGCTATCAGGCAGCAAAATATTTTGAATCTATTCTGTTGTGGTTTTTTATTGTCATCAAACACATATAGGCTCTTCTATATTAATTGTTGGTGCACCACATTACAGTGATTATTTTTCTACTTTATCAGACAATTACAGAAGATACTCTTGGCCCAGTTCCATTTTTGTTATGGAACTCTGCAGAATGATCTTCTGATGACTCTTTTTAATGTCTACCTGAAAGCACTGAGTGACATCATTTGAAGATTTAGAATGAAGTTTCATCATTTTGCTGATGACACTCAGCTCTATTTCTCCTTTTCAGATGGGGCAATGGATCTGCTGAATCAGTCCAATAATATTTTGGACAAGGGCCGACAGACTGAAGCTTGTTCCTGACAAGATAGAATCCCAACTCCATTTTTAGTTAGCTTTAACAAATAAATGCATTTATAACTAGTGACATTTATGTGGTTTCTAAATGGCAGTTTCTTTCTGCAATGCACCAAAAACATATGTAGCTAGATACACCTAGCATAATGACATATGAACTGGCAATGAAGTAAGTTGGACTTTGAAGAAGTAGAATAGAAAGAGTATTGACGCTTTCAAACAAAGACCTCCAAGAATAGCATATATAGACAAGAAAACAAACAAATGGGTCATTGAACAAATCTACCCAGTCAGGACACAAATGACCAGGCTTTGGACACATTATGTGAAGACCCCTCTGGAGAAGGCTCAAATGCTGGAAAAGGTGAAAGGAAAGAGAAGAAGAGGATGGCAGCAGCAAGGTGGATGAATTAACTTACAGTGGTAATAGGAAGACCTGAAAGACCAGGTTAGGGACAGATCATCATGGAGAAAATCTGTCTATATGGTTGCTAAGAGCCAAGACTGACTTGATGGCACATAATCAATCAGTCAATTAAGTGAGTAATCATAGGACATCACCTTCATTATCAATCACTATCATGTTCTTCTGAACTTCTCAGAGGCCTCAAGATGGGGACTGTGGGAAAAATGGAATTAGTTTAGATGTAGGATCTTTGGCCTGATCTAGCAAGGCTCTTCTCCAGATAGTTCTCTTTAAGTAAAACCATTGTTTAATTATTTCAGTGAATATGTTTTTGCTTTCCTCTTGTCCCTAAAAGATAGGAAAAGAACACTAATGTTCAAGTATGGAATATTGAAAGCTATTCCAAATCTGTTCAAAGTTTACTGCTATATCAGTAAAGCCACTTCATGGCTTGATAGCAAACTACAAACATGACTAATATATAAATTAAATGAAAGCCATACTTACTCTGGCCAAAAAGAACTTTTAAAATGGATAAAAGTGCTCTTGAATTTATATCTAAATGATTGCTGTGTACAGCATGAATTAATTAAGACATCAAAGATATTAAAGGGCATATTTTCCCCAGACCTTTGCAAACCCATTGGGAGACTTTGAATCTAGATTCCAAAATCAATGTAAATGCCATCGTTATTTGACTAATCATGAATGTGTGGCATATAATTAATGAGCAGCAACAATATTCAACTCGGCCATGTAGATCTTTCCTGTATTATAATTTATGTTGAACTGACTGATCCCAAATTGCTTGAATAATTCAATAGAATAATAAATATAGACCTGGTTGTTTTCTGTTGTGTAAGAATTGCTCCTGATCTCGTATAATTGCTGAAGTTCTTACTAGAAAAGTTGTGGCAGTCTTATATATTACAAGTTATTTTGTATAACTGGTAATGCCGTCCACTGCTTTTTAAGCATTTGTAAAAAATCCCATATTGATCTATGTCAAGGATTCTGGGTAGCTAACAGTAGCTTAACTGTACTGAGCTTAATTCCCTTAAAGAGCTCAACATTTATTTTAAAAAATCATAAATGTGGACCTGAGAAAGAAAGAAAAATGAGGATTAAAAGGGAATAAATCAGAATTTAAAATTCTGTTCTCAACTTTAAAAAACTGTATGTGCTTGAACTAGTTCAGAAGATACTAGCTTTTATAAACAACCCTGCATATTGTTGATGTGTCCTGAGGCCCAACAGGATGTATCTTTTAATACAAATGAAATTGCCTACCCGTATTCAGCAGCACTCCTTTTTACAAGTGACCAGTTGCTTGCAGTTATGCCATTGAAGTTAATCTACTGGGGATAATTAGCTCCTCGGATCATGAGGAAGGCAAAAAGAGGGAAGAGTCATTCTCAGATCATCCAGGAACAGAAGAGAAGATGAGATCTTTACCTCCATTTCTCTCCTGATGTCCTTTCATACAGAGGACAATCAGCTGCTATCCATGAGAGGACCAGAAACAGCTCCATAACTGCTTCTTCTGGTTCTCGTTTGCAGAGGTCTCGAGATGCTACATAAAGCCAGTGCAAATAAGGAGGTATTTGTAGCTTTTGAGCAGAGTATATTTTTAAAAGAAGCATTAATAGTTAGTCCTCTAGCATTCTGTTTTACACTTGAGATTAATACCTATTCCTACCCCTTTATAAATGATAATGATATCAGCTTGGTTCACCCAACACACTGAGGCAAAATGTGGCTTATTTGAGATTGGCTTAGTGAGTTGTATGATCCCAGATAATATTGTTTGTAAACCATGTTGTATGGTTTATCATATTCTACGAAGCTGCCCAGCTGGTTAAAGAAACTATGGTTGGTGTATGAACCTAGTCATGGCCTTGAAAGATCCAGTGAGCATCCCAGGTAGATTTGCCAAGTGGTAGGCTCAGTTCAGAGATCTTTTCCATAATGCTTTTCTAATCAAATGGCTTCTATACTATGAGAAAAGGGCTAGACAAACCATCTGGTAATTTGTACACAGAGCTGTTTTCTAAGAAAAGTAGCAATAATAGCAATACTATACACTAAGTAATCATTTTTGCCTGCTAAATTTTAGCATCATGAAATACAACTGTCACTCTATAAATGTACGAAATAATTTCAGTGATTTATGTTGAAATCAAATATTAATTCACTCTTCACCACATGTAGCCGCTGCCTTCCTCCTCCTCCTCCTTGCTTTGTTTGAAAAATACAAAACTGCCAAGTAAGCAGAAAGTCTGGTTTTGGCATTAGAATCTAGAAAGTTTTCAGCACAACTATAGCATGTTGACTGAAAAGCAAACCTCACTGAATTAAACGTACTTTCTGCCTAGTTAGCATATTTAAGAGACATTGTTTTCTACTGTACTTACAGCTGCTAAGAAAAAGGGGAACTTTGTGCTAAAAAAAAATAAGCTGTAACTTACAGAAAATCTTAAAATGTGTCATACAAACAGATGCTACCTTGTTCTTTCCTCCTCCTGTCTTTTTCCCTGGTAAAGGTGCCCCCGTGTGGTCAAAATTGTGTTTCACATACATATTTTAAAGTTAACTTTTTAATAGAATTCATCTCTGATCATGTGAGGAGTATATCAGATCATCCAGACTGCCACTTTTTTTTTATTTTCCTGGCAGAACTCATCTGGGTGCATATGTTTTCCTGGAAGGGGAATGATGGGAAGTTCTATCAATGAAATATTTGTTTGTTGTGTAGCTGTTGGGGGAGGTGAAAGGTCCCCTGTGCAAGCACGGAGTCATGTCTGACCTTTGGGGATACCGCTTTCGCAACGTTTTCTTGGCAGACTATAGAGCGGGGTGGTTTGCCATTGCCTCCCCCAGTTGTCACCTTCCCCAGCAAGCTGGGTACTCATTTGACCGACCTCGGAAGGATGGAAGGCTGAGTTGACCTGAGCTGGCTGCCCAAGAATCCAGCTTCCGCTGGGATTGAACTCGGGTTGTGGGGAGAGTTTTGGTTGCAATAGTGCTGCCTACCAGTCTGCGCCACAAGAGGCTTTTTTGTGTAGCTGTTAAATCACAAAAATCCTCAGCCTGACCAACCAGGTGTAAGTTATGATTAGGATTCTGATGTATATCTCAAACTGTTTATAGGTCAATCCTCCATGTCAGCATTAGATGACAGCTGAGGTAAGAGACACAGCACTATGTCTCTTTTTTCCAGGAAGGAGAAGAACATGCAAGAGTCTTACTAGGTTATCCACAAGATGGGAGTCTATGTAATTGTGCCGTGTCTAAGCTGTTTTTTTTAAAGAGCTTTATTATTTTTCAAAGTATAATTAAAATACAAAGTAGAAAGTATAGAAAAGATAGAGAATAGAACTAAAGAAAAAAAACTATAAAAGTGTCAAATATAATCTCTTACCATTAGTTAAACCATAGTAACATTATTTCTAATAAAACAAACCATTTAATCACTAAAACCCATTTTTTTCTACCACAAGCAAGTACTCTAAAAGTGGTCGCCAAACAGATATCAATCCAGAAACAGAGTGTTCTCTTATTAGTGCTCTTAGTTTAGCCATTTGAGCCAAGTCCATTAATTTAACAATCCAATCTTCAGCCATAGCTATTTGTGGTGCAGTGCCTAAGGTATTTTTAATGGCAAGTGATTAGGTGGAAACTAATTTAGATTGCAGGTGGTCTTGGATGATGGAGTGATCTTCCACTAAAGTATAGAAATCTGAAATGTCGAAGAAAACTGAAAGGTAGAGACAATGGATTATAGTATGAATTATGTAGAATATACATACAGCTATTATGTCATTTCCATTCCCCAATCCTTCACAGCCTCTCAGGCTTCCTCTGTTTCCAAGTCTCACAGGAGTTCCTTCATGATGGACTTAAAGTCTGCAAACTGGGGAGACTTCCAAACTCTAAAGCCTGCTGGCTGGGGGAATTCTGGGAGCTGAAGTCTGCACAGCTTAAAGTTGTGAAGGTTGAGAAATGCTGCTCTAAAGAGATAATTGTGCAAAGAAAGACCAGAGCCTTCAGCTCTCCTCAAACTGATAAGCATAAGATCTCTGCACCCATCTAAAAGAATTTCCCCCCAATATTCTTGTCCTTTGAAAGCCAAAATCAAAAGCATTTTTTTTATCAGATCGAATGCAAATGGTTGAAAAATACAGATTAATTGTGTGTCACAGCACTATCTATTCTGACATTAACAATACCTCAGAATTCAACTGCTACTGTGGGACATGTCTACCATCAATAGTAGGAAGGTAATCATTGTGTGAAAGGGCAGAACATAACAAAATGCTGTTACAATACTAGCCAGATGTCCTCCATGATGATTGATGTGTGTATCAAAATGTGTTTTCAGAAACTCTTTGGACTTTCTATAATAGTATGTTTTAAAATGTTTTTGAAAAATATTAAAGAAATGACCCTTTCCTCATTGCTGCATTCATTATTTTACCTTCACCTTTCACCTGTAGCTAGTGAAATACATTAAATTACAGGCAAAGTTTGTGCTGTAAATCAATTCCACGTTCACCCTACTATTATCTCCATATCCCTAATATTCCCACTGCAATAATCTTTTCACTTTCTTTCAGTTACGCATATGTAAGTTCAACAAATAAGCATTTCTGGGGGTTTTCAAAGCTTGCAAAATTAGCCACTGTTCATCTGCAGTTGCAGATGGGACTGTGACTTATCAATTGCTATTCATTACTATATAGAACATAGGAAGTGGCCTTGTATAAAACCAAGACATTGTTCTATCTAGCTCAGTAATTCAGAGGCCAACGTCTGTACAAAGCATTGAGTTGGGGAAGTTAGTCTTAACACCCTAAGTCATCCAGTTGTAACTGTTCAAGAAAGAAAAAGAACATGTTATTAATTAGTGGACAAATAAGGTTGTTCTCTTACTGCCTATGATACCGAAAATAATGTCATGATGAGGGCAGATACTTCTCCCTAAAATCACCATGTTCTTTGCAAACTGGGAGAATTGTAACTGATGGATTCACCAAACAAATAGTGTGTTTCTCTGATTTTAATCAAATCACTGGAGTGTGTTATTACAAATGTGTATGTTGTAGAACAGAGTTATTAAATATCTTCTTTTGCATTATTTTGTAAAATAGATAAAGCTTATTTTTCAATATCATTTTACAGTATCTCTGAAGAAGGGGTCATCGGTTTTTTTTAAAAAAGTCTGTTAGCACTGTGCCAATTTAGTTAAGCATTGTGATTTTATAAAAAGAATGTGGAAAGCAATGAATAAAATATTCAGATAGATTCAAACGATGAATGGAATGTTAAGAAGAGGACTCAATATGTTTTGGCTTAAAGGCAGAGCATTTGTTCTTTTAACATAGTGTGTGCTGTGGTTTTTTTCCCCAGATGTCCATGTAATTTTATTTTAGATTTTCAACATATTCCTGGAACATATACAAGAGCCTCATACTGATTTCTTTCTTCTGATGCATCAGTATCTTTCCAGCTTATCATTAAATGCCAGAAAAATATAGACTTTCCTCCTTAAGTACTGTGCTTCCTAGTATTATATTTATACAACACTAGCAAAAGGCCTGTCACTCAGATAGACCATTCTGAAAGTTGGGTTGATTAAAAGGCATTAAGGGGCAATTACTCTGCGTGATCTGAAGTACACACTGTAAATCAATTCCACGTTCACCCTACTATTATCTCCATATCCCTAATATTCCCATTGCAATAATCTTTTCACTTTCTTTCAGTTACGCATATGTAAGTTCAACAAATAAGCATTTCTGGGGGTTTTCAAGGCTTGCAAAATTAGCCACTGGTTCATCTGCAGTTGTCAAAATCTAAATGAAGCTAGCTCAAACTGCCTTGTAAAGAAAGTGGAAACTGTTTGTTTCTGATTTCTCAGACCTTTTCAATCAAACGCATCCAAATTATTTGTGCCCACATGAGGGCCACCTGGGTCCAACCTAAAAGCAAAAAGGCTTAGGAAATAGCAAGGACAAAGTAAAACACACAGTGCATGGTTAACGTTCACAAGATGTTCCTGTGATTTCTTTCACAATATGAGAACAGAGAGAGAAAATATAATCGCCCTGATACCTGTGCATCTGAAGTGAATTTGTCAGATAGTTTTTTTTTTTAATTAGGATACATACTCTGCCATTTTCCCTATGTGAGTGTAACACTTCAAACTCATTAAACCTTGAATTCAAGCCACAAATGTCACTCCACTCTACCAGTAAATTTCAGGTATCTTCCATCAAGAATTACAGACTAACCAATTTCAATTCTTTTAAAATGACTTCTTCTTTGGAAAGGTCCAAACCCTCCCCTTTCACTTTCAGAAGGTATTTTTGCTGGCTGTGTGTCAGAGAAATTAAATTTTAAACCTTTCTTTAAATAAACAGATGAACTATTATTGGGATGGAATGACATTTCCCCTAAAACACTGACAATTTCAAAGAGCAACAGCCTTCTATTTCTGTACAAATGGAGGACAGAAGGGGCCAGGCCATTCAGAACTATCTGACGAGCACTTTGTAGTACATTACTGTGCAGAAAATAGAGTTTGTAATTTACATTTGATTTACTGATTTTATTTTGGTACCAGCAATGTCCCATTCTTTTCCTTCCAAGGCCACAGACTCCCTACATTAGTCAATTATCTCCTACTTAATTGGTTCTTGCTACATTATTATGCTTATTTGCTTTTCTGAGAACAAAAGTGGGACGAATATATACATTAGCATACCAGCTACTATACTTTCCATTGATTGTATTATCCTTTAGCCAAATGTTCCTGCCTTTTTGGAACAATGGGCACATTTGAAATGTTATGAGCATATTTTGGACACCCCCACGAAATAGTTACCATGGTGCATGTGGCCAGTCACAAAGCATCAATGTAATCAGCAGTACACTTCCAAACAAGGTAGTGGGCTCTAGACCTCTACTATTTATAATTTATTCAAAAAAGATTGTTTCTTGGTACTGTATATGTTGGGTCTATTAGTGTTTATTGATATAAAAATTATATTTGAAGTTGATGTTTTGCTTGGCAATGTGTTAGTTTCCAACTTGTTTTTCGTTAAAATAATCTTTGAAAGAAAAAGATGAGTGAAGCAAAAATCTTGTAAGCACCAAGGAAGGTATTAGTGAATGCTCCCTTGCTGACCAGGCACATAGCCATGGGGTTATCCTTTCTTACCCATATTGTGTTGGTAGCCAGGATGCTTCTCCCCTTTAAGACCACAGAAATACAAACTTTCTTGTTGGTTTCCTTTTTTTCATACCTCCCATTCTCTCCTTCCTCTTTTCTTCTGCTATTTTCTTTATGTCAAAGTTTAGATTGTAACTTCCTTGGGATCAGACCGGTGACTTGACCCCTTTTATTCTGAAAGGCATAACGCATAATGATACAACAGCATTTCTTTTAAAATGGGAATATGGTAAAAATATCTTAAATAACTAAAATTATCCCACACTGTTTTTTTTTAGTTCAATGCTAAAATGAAAATTAGCAATCTGATGTTTAGTGTCTTTTAGCAGTGACACCATGCACATCTGAATAAGTGATAAGACTTGTGAAACTATGTTTTAACATTCTGCATCAACACTTTAAAATGTTTAAGTCACAAAACAAACACATGATGTTTACATTTATCTTCTGACAGAATGGAATTGCTCATCTAGATTTACTAGTCACATTCCTGTCCTATTCTCACTGGGGAAAGAAAGGTTAGGACTGAGTGCCAGTTCTTTACCATGTGGCCAACAGTTCAGTAGGGTTTACTTCAAACTAATAGATGCAGGGTTATAGTCAAAAAGGTTATGGAACCTTAAGGACAGTTACAGAGATTAAAGAAATGCATTTATTATTCAGGTGAAACTAGAATGTTGTGAGTTTGCTACTGATTTTGTAGGTCAAAACTCAGCACTTCATCTATTACAATTATTCAAGTACATAATTACATATTATATTTTAGAGTCTTCCTCATAGAGAATACTAATAGACTGTTTTGGTCTATTGAGAAAATTTCTTACCTAACTGATATGCAAGCTTTCTAAATGCAAGAAACAAGTACTGGGAGAGAACATTCAATCATATTCCCAGGCACAGCTACAGGTGTTCCACCTGATTTAGAATTAGGCTATTGTGCCATATAAAAACACATGCAGTATGTGAAAGCTGTATGTAGACAACACGTTATAGTAGTGCTCTAAGGCATCTGCTACTAACTGTGGGGATGAAAAAGTGAAATGCTTGTTGTAGGTCACAGTGCAAATCCTGGTCTTTTGTACTTGCCTCCCAACATCAGATGGAAATACGTAAGTCACTTGGTTTGTACTTTGATATCACAACACACATTTTGCTGCTTGTCCCTGCCTCTAATTCAGTTAGCTAAATTAGGGAGGCATCTGGTTGAGCCATTTCCAAATACTAACTCATTTCTCAGGGCTTAAAAAATGTTTCAGCCCCTTTTGCCTAGGTAATGATTCTTGCATATTCCCATCAAGGCCATCTTCCTTACTCTGCACATTCAGGTATGGCTTGCAGATAAGATGAAGGCAATTTCATGAGGACCGGGCAGAAAAATGGTTGCCCGGCATATTTGCCATATAGTTACGTACAAGTAGGGAAAGGAACATAGTGATGTCTGCACAACCATCTCATCCTGTCTAGGAAGGGGTCAGCCATGAGGGACAAAGTAGGTGTTTAAGCACAATTTGTGGCACTCAAGATTTGATAGACTACATTTCCCAGCAATTTCACTATAGCTCTCGATGGCTACAGCTGCTAGGAATTGTACTTCTGGAGGGGCACATGTGCACCTCTCCTCTAGATGACAAAGGAGCAAACTGATCATGTTATGATTTGTAATATATTCACCAAGTTGTAAGTTAAATATTTTAAAGATGGACAAAAGTTCTCTGTTATCTGAAAGTAATACAATTGAACTGATAGAACTGCTTTAAATTGTTTTCTATTTAATTTCTTTAAAGGAGAAGGCCATTCAGACACCAAGAAGTATGACCTCTGATTATTCTAATGCTTTCCTGTAATTATATTTCCAGAGGATTGGGTTGGGTGGGAAAGGTAGCTGCTCTCATGGACCTAAACAGATAGGCTTCTGGGATTCTATAATGTCACTTCTGGAAACATTTCTGATGTTATTCCAATAGTGTACAACAGGAACCTTGATTTGTGGCTTCACACACACACACACATGCATATATACGTACATATACATGGACACCATTTTACTTCAATTTATATTAATTGTTGACACTGCCTGAAACAACCATGCCAGCAGATGCTAAAAATCCATTGGAAGACTCCTCCAAAGAGGCCCCCTTGTGTCACCTTTGGCTTACCCTTCAGATTCTCTCTCAGATGTTTCTGGTAATAGATGGGTGGTTTCCTCCTGCAGCTTGCTAGGCCTGGGGAGGTGCAGCTTTGAAATTTCCAGCCTTCAGGCATTTTCCTGTCAACATTTTGGCCTGCCCTTTGCAGGAGAGGTTCCACCCTCAGCCTTTTCCAGTGCCAGTACCTGTTTGGCTTTCTGTGCATCTTGACCAAGTGGTGGAGGGGTTTCCACCTGCAGCACTTAAAGGAGTCAACCTCAGTGGCATTCTGGCCTGGAAAATAGAAAACATTAACGTGGTTTGAATTCCATCTAAAAAAATCATGGGAACTATCTCAGGGTTTGTGATATGTCACAAAAATGCCAAACATACAAATTGAAGAATTTTAATTTTGATCAGCATCAGCAACCAAACTGATATAGTTACAGCAACTTCTCTTCTCTTCCCTCTTATAGCTAAAAACCCTTATTCTTATATACGTCAATGATGTTTTCTGTTACATTCCTATGGTCTCTGCCTCATAAGTAGTTAAGCCTTAGGGGCTTTTGTAAGTTTTCTCAAATAACCTTTGGATTCAGTTTTTAGGATTCAAGCAATTTTACGTATATTTATTGATAGCACTCTTATAGTTTTATGCTGATTCTGAGTAAATTTTTATTTTTAATTACACTGATTCTGAGTAAAGCTGGGGTTAGAATACTCTATTAGTGGCAACAGAGAAGAGATGAATAAAATAATAGTGAGATTATCACAGGATAACCAGCAAACCACAGTGAAGGCCAATTATCATGTCTGAAATGCAGGTTTTTAGAAATCCCAAACTACACTGTGTGTGTGTGTGTGTGTGTGTATGCACGCATGTGCGCACACACATGAGGGTTTGGGGAAGAGAGTGATTTAATCTTTTCCTTTCTTGCTGCGGTCCAAAAATTACATATTTTCTGTGCTAGTATTTGATTTGGCTGAAAATCCCATATAGATCCCAATGGAAATGTCTTCCCTAAAACAAATGCTAGCTTCTGAAAAAAAAGGGATTTTCTTCAGGGAGAAAAGGATTGAATTCCTTTCCATGTGTGCACTCTGTTCATATTAATTATCATCCTGCCCCTCCCCCTCCAAACTGTTGTTATTTGCATTTTTTAAAGCCTGCACAATATATATGTAGTTTGCTCTTTAAAACTGTGGGAGACATCTACATGAACCTCTTTATAGTCCTATTCGGTCTGAAATGGGAGCCTCCTATTTGCTTTGTGCCTTTTGCCATTAATAGCTATCAGCTTAATGTATAATCCAATTCATTCAGTATGTTTACAACTCATTGTAATCCCTACAATTGAGTTGGCACAAATCCAGATATTTTGGATTAAAAAGATTGTAGATCAAGTCTACCCATGAGAAGTCAAGCAGAGAAGAATTACATTGCTCAAATCATGTTTCCTATTTCATTTTCCTTTTTTAGCCATCAAATTTTGTTTTTCAGCAGCTCAAATCACAATTCTACTCCCACTGCCAATTATTTGCTGGATACCTGTAGTTGAGAAGCATTATTGAAAGAGAGACTTCATTTGACCTTTGCTGGATCCCTGTTGCTTTGTGCTCCCTCTTGCAGTCAACCTTTCAGAGTTGATGACTAAATCCAATTACTTAACTTTAGTTCATTTTTCTTAAATACACTTTAAATGGCACAAACAAAACCTTCATTTTCCACTTCTAATTAAAAAGAGCATTAGTATAGCAAAGTATTCAGATGCCAGTTAAATAACACCCCTCATAAATAAATGAAGCATGAAGTCAATATGCCGTATATGTTTACTTTCTCTTTTGTTCCCATGCTTTAGCCATTTCAAATACATTTATTTAAAAGGCACAAGATGGAGGCATCAGCAGAGAAAATCAACATAATTTAAAGGTTAGAAGGTTTTTTTTAAAAACAAAACAAAACAAAACTCTGCTTATGTTGTTTTTAAGCACTTTTTTCCCTGTAGGTGAAAAAGTGAAGAGGACTGGGACATGCCTCCTGTTCCCTTTTCTTCTGTTCCTGCCCAATGTTCCCTTCATGTTCTGCCTCCTTTTTTCACCTTTATACATTTCAGAACGTGGGAGAAGCCTCTCAAGGAGGCGGGCAGGAGGGGAGAGACCATTACATAACAGTGATGGGCAACTTGGCATTCCAGGGCTATGTACAGCCCCCGAATCTTCCTTGGCAATGATTATTCTACCATCCTGCAGCAGGAAATACATGAAAACAGGGGAAACAGGCATAAAAAGTAAAATCTCCTTCAAGCTGCGGTAAACTCTTGTGACTTTTTAGACACTTCCATGTAGTTTCTTGGCCACAAAATGGAAGTAGTTTGTGCACTTCTAGAACGTTAAAAATTCCCATTCTGGCCTAATAGCCCTGAATTACTCAGGATGTCTTCTATCTAAGTCAGTGTTTCTCAACCTGAACAATTTTAAGATGTGTGGACTTCAACTCCCAGAATTCCCCAGCCAGCCAACATTCCCCTTCTTCATAGAGGGGAATTCTGGGAGTTGAAGTCCATACATCTGAAAGTTGCTCAGGTTGAGAAGCCCTGATCTACTGTAAGTACTAGTTTGACCCTGCTTGACTTCTGAGTCCAAAGTTGGCTACCACCAGCTCAGACAATATAGGTTTAATATAGCTTTAAGAAAAAGACACAAACCTTAAAACCCTTCCCTAAAACCAGGAAAATAAAAATCGAAGCCTGCCCATTGGCATCATCCCCCTGCCCATGCCAGTTCTGGGCTCCTCACAACTGTTGAATGTGGTCTTCAGCCACCAAAAGATTGTTCACCCTCCTATGTGATAAGAAATTTCCTTAAAATCTGTATGATTGGACTCAGAAATTGTTGTAGATTTGCCCTCCCATATTTCCCCGTCTAATTCAAGATAGAACAAGTAAAACTAAAAAAAAAACCCTTGCATTTCTTTGGATGGGATGAATCTATTCCTTTCCATACTGAAAGGGCTGACGTTTTAACTATTCATCTGACAAACAATTATGCCAGCTGAAGGAACATCCCATGGAGGCCTTTGGCTTTACACAGCTCTTCCCCCTTCTAATATACTGTAGCAGCACAGCTTGGCCAAGAGAGCTGGAGAAAGTGATCCTGAGTGGAACCCAGCATGATGCCTTGTTCACTGCCTATTTTTTCTCCTGGCTGGTGTTTTGCAATGCAGAATAACAATGCTTATATTAAATTTCTGATGCCTAGCACAGAAAAAGGACAATGACATGGGAACAGGTAGTAAAGTAAGGGTATTTATTTATTTATACATACGTACGTACGTACGTACAATTTGGAGACTCTGGGTGGCTTACAGTTAAAACAGCAGAAGTATAAAAAAACAAAGAAAAATTATGAGTGACCCAAGAGCAAATATCTAAACAAAATCCCCCATCCTGCCCCAGAGCCTGGGAGAATAGCCAGGCCTTTAGTTTCCTGAATGTCATCAGAGTGGGAGCCATCTGGATCTCTGGGGACATATCGTTCCAGAGGATAGGCACCATAACAGAAGGCACATCTCCCGGATCCCACAAGACCTAAGGTTTTGGTGACTCCATAAATTACTAGTGAGGGAAAAACTCATTGTCAATAGCCATGGTATTGTGCAAGGAACATTTTTAAAAAGAAGGACCAAAAAACCCAATAATTTGAATTTGAATTTATTATTTACTGGAACATATTGATTAAAAAAGTCACTGGCATATGAAGCAGTGTAGCTTTTACTGGAACCACACTTGCGTGGAGCATTTCAATTAGCCATCCTTTTTTTACCAGAACTTTTTAACAGTCAATTGCTTAGGTAAAATGATGATGATCCCATACTCATACTCCGTCTAAAACAGCTACCACTTCCACTTACAACTTTCATATATGCATACAAAAATTGTCATGTGTAAAAAGGCCCATATTTTAGATAGAATCAGTTGTATAAAATTCAGAGTACAAAACACAAGTTAATCAAAATAGCTCAAAGAACAGAGAACTGGCTGGTAACTGTTAGACATCACATGTTACAGTCTTGTAAGACCTATTCTGGATATCTAAGCATGAAAAGAGATTAAAAACGCCTTTCATCTCAGTGCAAAAAAAAGGGGGGGGTTATGAATAAGTAAGTAAAATGCAATTCTCATTACTACAATTCTCATTTCTCATTACTCATTACTAAAAGAAAACATATATAACATACATAATTTGCCACTTATACACCTATGCACAATTTGAGATTTAGATACAGTACATTCCAGAGGGCTAGCAGCACTAGTCTATTGCAGCAAAAAGGGAGAAAAAAGGTTCATTGAGATAAATTAAAAACTATTGTTATCATAGCATAAGCTTTTGTGGACTGCAGGAGGATTCTTGTTTGCAAATATTTATACTATAATAAAATATATTCTTCTTAAAGTGTCACTAGACTGAAATATTTGTACAGTGATTAGAGTATTCCAAGTTTCTTACACATTATCTTGTTCTTGTAACATTATATATTAATGACTCATATGTACTATTTAATAACATGATCTTCCAGATTAATGATCAGAATATGCTACTATTCTATTAGTCTGTGATTGAGAAACCTGGAGTTCAATATCCAACTCCTATGAGAAACCTGGAGTTCAATATCCAACTCCTATGAGAAACCTGGAGTTCAATATCCAACTCCTATGAGAAGTGAGTTTTTGTTTCACCTTGAAAGACACGAGATGATGATGAACATTTATCCTAAATCTGACTCCAAGAACAGATTCCTTTCTGAAGAATATTTACAGCATGGTTTTTATAACACTGACTCAGAAGTGGGCCATATTAAGATTAGTGAGACTGATTTACCTCCTGATAGGAAGGGGGAGAAATTTGGAGTTAATTTTAATATAATCTGCTCTTCCTGAACTAATATGGAAAATAGAAAACAATTATTTATTTATTTATTTATTTATCTATCTATCTATATATCCATCAAATTTGTCACCACTCATCTCCTCCGACCGGAGGGACTCTGGGCGGTTTACAATTTAGAATAAAGATACAATAAAAATTCAAATAAAAATAAGATAAAATTCTAATAAAATCCCATTAAAACTAAAACAATTTCTTAACTACCCCAGCTCATAAAATCCAGATGGCTATAATCTCTTCAACGATCATGAAGGAGGGGCACTTTAAGGCACTAGCCAACCCCAACTATGTCGATTCTCCTCCCTGCCCCAAGCCTGGTGGCAGAGCCAGGTCTTCAACTTCCTCCGGAAGGCTAGGAGCGATGGGGCTAATCTCACCTCTGGGGGCAAGATGTTCCAAAGGGCGGGCGCTACTGCCAAGGAGGCCCGCCTCCTGGACCTCGCCAGATGGAATTCTCTTATCAACAGGGTCCGCAGCATGCCCTCTCTGCATGATTGGGTGGGACGGGTTGATGTAATGGGGAATAGGCGGTCCCTCAGGTAACCCGGTCCCATGCCATGTAGGGCTTTAAAGGTGATAACCAACACCTTGAATTGGACCCGGAAGCAAACTGGTATCCAATGCAGCTCACGTAGCAAAGGTGTTATGTGCGCCCTTCTAGGGACGCCAAAAATACCCCGCGTGGCCGCATTCTGGACCAGCTGAAGCTTCCGGATACTCTTCAAGGGTAGCCCCATGTAAAGCACATTGCAGTAGTCTATATGGGAGATAACAAGGGCATGAGTGACCGTCTGAAGGGCTTCCCGATCCAGGAAAGGGCGCAACTGGTGCACAACACGAAGCTGTGCAAAGGGCCTTCCGGCCATGGCTGCCACTTGCTCTTATCTTTCTGTGTTCACCCTTCCCTGATGTTTGTGATGCCATTCTCTAATCAAAAATGTGTGCACAAAAATGTTTTGTTTGTTTATGTATTTATACATGCTGCTTTTCAAGTAACATTTCTCCAAGCAATGTTAGGAAGAACTGCATATAAAAAGGCATACATTATGGAAAATATTTTAGCCAACTTTCGTTTTGCTATGTTTTGAGGGTTTTCAGAAGGAAAAGCAATAACATTTAAAGCTAACTTTGTCTTACAAAGGATGTTGAAAGGAGAATGAAGAACCTCTGCCAAATCTGCCATTCTGTGTGAATAAAATAAGAAAACCTGCCTAACTTGGTAAAATTAAGAAAGGCACAGGGGAGGGATTGCTATTAAAAATGGAAATGCTATATATACCTGCTGCATTCAATGGCTCTTAAGGATGTGTAGGACTTCACTGCGTGTATATTGGCGAATTAATTTCATGTAAGCCAAGTAATCATTGAATTAAACATATATACACACTTGTTAAGAAACACATTGCCATTTTCAATAGTTTTTCTTGTATTTTGTCTGATTGATTGATTGATTGAATTATATGACTGCCCACCTCAATTATGACTCTGGGCAGCTAACAATATTTAAAAACAGAATAAAATAATATAACAAAATTATGGTATCATTTCCATTTAGATTTATACAATTTTAGTTTGTGTAATGATTGCCTATTCTAAAACACTGTATAAATCTAAATGGAAATGATACCATAATTTTGTTGGCATGTGAAACGTTACGATGTATACTGTACATTGAAACAGTGAACATGACATACTGCCCCCCAAAAGAAAGAAAACACTAAGCAGCAGGCTTCAAAGGGTAAGCAAGGTGGAAACGGCGAACTAAATCAGGAGCATTAACGTGGTGAGCAGACACCCATTCAGGATGAGGAAAGTGTTTCCATCGGACCAGATACTGCAGGGTGCCTCGAAGCTTGCGAGAATCAACGACCTCCTTGACCTCAAAGTGCTGTTGGCTGTCAATCATGATTGGAGCAGGAGGAGGAGGTTGGGGATGCCAGTGGGAGGAGTGGTGGACAGGCTTGAGCAAGCTGCAATGGAAAACAGGGTGCAAGCATTTCAAATTGTGAGGCAGGTCCAATTTAACAGTAACTGGATTGATAAGACCAACAATAGGGAAAGGACCAATGAACTTGGGAGTAAGCTTTTTCGAGGGCTGTGGGGACTTGATAAATTTGGTAGATAGATATACCTGATCCCCAATCTTGAAGTCGTGTTGCAAGGAACGATGCTTATCCGCTTGAAACTTGTAAGCGGCCTGGGTATCAGCCAAAGCTTGTTGAATCACCAGCCAGGAATCAGCCAGCTTAACAGCCCAGTCAGAGGCAGAACATGTTTGGGAAGGGGGTTGTGGCAGTTCAGGGATGGGAACAAAGTCGTGACCAGAAACCACACGCAAAGGGGTTTGTCCGGTACTTTGATGCACAGCATTGTTGTAAGCCACTTCAGCAAAAGGTAGTAACTTCACCCAATCGTCCTGATGGTAGTTAATGTATGCTCTAAGAAATGGTTCAAAAGTGGAGTTTAAAATATCAGTAGAACTGTCAGTCTCAGGATGGGAAGACATGGATAGCGCTTGTTTGGTGCCAATCAATTTTAAAAATGATTTCCAAAACTGGGAAGTAAACTGTGTTCCACGGTCACTGACCAAATGGGAGGGGCTACTGTGGAGGCGGTAGATGTGGATGAGAAATAGGCATGCCAATTGCGGGGCTGATGGGATGGATACACATGGAATGAAATGTGCCTGTTTGGAAAAAAAAATCTTTTACAACCCAAATGACAGTTTTCTTCTGACTGGGAGGAAGATCCACAATAAAATCCATAGAAATCTCATCCCAGGAATGGGACGGGCTGGCCACTGGCAGTAGAAGCCCCTGTGGTTTCCCCCCCTTACGTTTTGACATTGCACAAACAGGACAGGAAGCCACATAGTCTTTTACATCACGTCTCAAGGTAGGCCACCAGAACTGATGATGAACCAAATGTAATGTTTTGACAAAACCAAAGTGCCCAGCAAGTTTATCATCATGGGAACGCTGTAAAATGTCAGCTCTTAAAGTTTTGGGTACATAAAGGCGGTGTTCCACCCATGCCAGACTGTTTTCAAAAGAAACAGTGTCTTTATTAGCTAGCAACCAAGTGTCAGATTTCAGCGCCTGGAGAAAGTCCTTCTGTAACTGACAAGGAACTTGCGCTTTCCGCTTCCCAGACTGGGCTGGGGGCGGGGTCGCTTGCGCACGGGTCTGGCTCCAAGTGACAGCAACCAAACCCAGTTGTGGTTCAGTGAGAACAGTCCCAACCACATCTGCCCCCTGGTCAAAATCCTGAGGTAAACGCGACAAAGCATCGGCCAGAAAGTTTTTCTTTCCTGGGATAAATTTTAACTGGAAGTTGAAACGACTGAAAAACTGAGCCCAGCAAATTTTTTTAGGACTGAGATGCCAGGGGGTGCAGAGGGCTTCCAAATTCCTGTGATCGGTCCAAACCCCAAAAGGGCATTAAGCGCCTTCAAGGAAGTGATGCCAGGCTTCCAAAGAGGCTTTTACAGCAAACACCTCCTTCTCCCAAACATGCCACCAGCGTTCGGTTTCAGAAAATTTTCTGGACAGATAAGCGCATGGTTTTAAGTGATTTTCAGAATCTCTCTGTAACAATATAGCCCCAACTGAGGAGTCAGAAGCATCGACTTGGACCACAAAGGGGTGTTCAGGATTGGGGTGCTGTAGAATAGGTTCAGCAGTGAAAAGGGTTTTTAATTTCTCAAATGCTGCCTGGCATTCAGGCATCCAATTCAGCACTGCCCCAGGGTTTTTTTTACTTTGCATGTCTCCCCCAAGGCCTTGGTACGGAGTAAATCAGTGAGGGGCAAGGCAATCTCAGTGAACCCCTGGATAAATTGGCGATAGTAATTACTGAACCTGAGGAAACTTTGCAATTGCCTCCGGGTGCGGGGACGTTCCCAACTTAAAATCACCTGAATTTTTGCAGGGTCCATTTCAATGCCCTTGTCAGACACCCTATAGCCCAGATAGTGAAGCTGGGTCTTGTGGAATTCATATTTGGAAAGTTTGGCATAGAGTTTGGCATTTCTAAGCTTGCGTAACACCTGTTTGAGGAGGCGTTCGTGTTCCTCCTTGGTTTCAGTGTAAATGAGAACATCATCTAAATAAACCAGGACCCCTTTAAACAAATGATCATGTAATACTTCATTAATCAATTGCATGAAGACTCTGGGCGCCCCTGCCAACCCAAAAGGGAGGACTTTGTACTGAAATGAACCCAGTGGGCAATTAAAAGCAGTTTTCCACTCATCTCCAGCTCGTATGCGGATGCGGAAATAGGCTTCACGAAGATCGAGCTTGGAGAAAATCTTGCCCTTTGACAAATGAGCTAACATGTCCTTCATGAGCGGAAGAGGGTACTTGTTGAAAATTGAGACGGAATTTAACCCTCGATAGTCCGTACAGAGTCGAAGCGTGCCATCTTTCTTTTCCCGGAATAGCACAGGGGCCCCAACTGGGGAATTTGCAGGTTCAATAAAACCCCTTGACAGATTTTTGTCAATAAAGTCCCATAATGCCTCAAGCTCCTTCTGAGTCATTGGATAAATTTTTGGCTTGGGCAATTGAGCATTGGGAACCAACTCTATCGCACAGTCAGTTTTCCGATGGGGGGGGGTAGCTGATCTGCTTCCATTTCCCCAAAAATGTCTGCAAAGTCTTGGTATCGATCGGGTAAGCCTTCTAAATGTGCCAAGTTAGGGCGCGGCATGGCGGTCGCAGCCCTTCCAACCCCCGCACGTGAAGCTCTCTCCACTGTAGGAGCTTGGTAAAACCCATCTTTAAAAGTCACAGTTCTGTGTTCCCAGTTTATATATGGGCTTCGATAGGTCAACCAGGGGATCCCCAGAATTACCAAGGGATTGCCAACAGGTGCTACTACAAATTTTAATGTCTCATGGTGGCTGCCCATTTGCATTGCGACAGTTCCAGTGAAATGGGTTGCTGCCCCCCCCCCCGCCATTGAACCATCCAACTGTGTGAAGATCAAAGGTTGCTGGAGGGGGAAGCTAGGCAGGTCCAAAGCAGCAAACAGATCAGGGTGAATTAAACACCTGGAACACCCAGAGTCAACCAAAGCCCATACCTCTGTGGTTTTTGTGCAGGAGCCCAATTTCACTTTTACTGCTAAAGTGGGACAGTCAGCACTCACCATAGCATCCTCGGGCCAATCCTCCTCCACCTGCCCGCAGGCGCTCTTCATGGCAGGTGGCTGGCATTTCCCGCCGGCTCCTTGAAGTCATCTTCAGCCTCTCCCAAGAAGTAGAATACTTCCTCAGCGTCGGCTGCACCTTGGCTGCTGTCATCCACCACGAGGGGGGGGGCGATTTGGGTGGCAGCTTGCCCGCTTGATCTCCAGCCTTGGCTTTTGGGCAATCAGCTGCTCAATGCCCTTCCTTTCCCCATCGGAGACACTGACCCCTCGTGTAGCGCCGATCTCTCTCCTCATCCCAGGTTCTATAGCCTGGCCGGGCAGCAGTTGCAGCACTTCGGTGTCCCCTCATGGTGGCTGGTGGCTTTTCAGGTCTTCTGGTTTGCATGAAGGTATGCTGAGCGTGCTCAGCCTTGCCAGCCAGACAGATCCATTCGTACAATGACTCTGGGTCGTCCCTACACAACGCCCACCATAGGACGTCCTGGTTGAGTCCCTCTTTAAACCATTCTATTAAGGTTGACTGAGACCAGTTGGAGATTTTCCCAGCTAAAGCCTTAAACTCCAGGGTGTAACAGACAGTTGGTCCTGGGTAAGATCCTTCAGCTCCTTCTTAGCTCTTGCCTTGGCCAGAGGATCCTCAAAATGCAGCTTTAACACCCACATGAAGTCCTCGAAATAATCAAGTGCAGGGGAGTCAGCCTCACTTAATTGAACATACCAGTCAGCCGCTCGACCCTTCAATTTGGTGGCAATGGCAGTTACCTTAGCCTCTTCGGAAGGGAAGTATGCTCCAAACTGCCTCATGTAACTTTTAGCATTAGTTAGAAAGAAAGATAACTTGGTTGGATCCCCATCAAACTTGACAGAAAAGTCTCTCACCCCCACTCCTGTTGGAGCAGAATCGGCGGCTGCTTGAGTGGTTGGGCCCCAGGTTACAGTAGCTCTCCCTCTTCGGGGTGGGGACACTGGTGGTCGAGCCCTGCAGGGTGGAGATTCATCCCGGAGCCGTCTCCGGCCCTGCTCCGCCGGCGGTCCGGATGGGAGAATGGGGGATGGTTGCGTGAAGCTGGGATCTCCTCCACGTCTCCCCTGCCCCCCCAATGACAGAGACAGGTTTCTTAGCATGTACTCCATCGATTCTATTTTGGCCTCCATCACTCTTAGCCTTTCAGGGGTTTGAGATTCCTCCCTCCCTCACGAGTTAGGCTGTCTCTCTGTTGATACCGTGGTAGATTCTACGTCTGGGGTCAGCGGGAACCGATACTTCCAGGACACCTGGGACGTCCCTGGCTGGGGTTCTCCCACTTCATCCCAGGTGATCAACTCTGTGGGTGATTCGCTGGGTGCCAGTTGCTCTCGTTCTCCTCCATTGTCAGATTCCTCCACCTCAGGACTGGAACTCGATTTCTCCCGGAAATCTGAAGGTTCTGGGGTGAGGCTCAGTTCTCCGCTCTTGACCGTCGACTCGGGCATCAAGCTAGCCGTCTCAAGTCCCCCGGTCGTGAGCTTGGACTCGGCCATTGTTAACTATTTTCCCTCACAAGAAACTAATCTTAGTAGGAGCTAACGGTACAACTTTGGTGAGTCTCAGGTTTATGTAATAATTGCCTATTCTAAAACACTATCAGACTCATGAGCAGGAATTCAAAGATATCTGATTTATTAAAGAATAGTACGCAGGATCACAGAGAAAGCTGAGAATGATAAAAGAGCGCCAAATGCAAACTAAAAACTCTCGGTGCAAATGAGATCCCTCCCCCCATAGAATCTTCCCAAGTTCACAATCCCAGGTGCTCCTAACGGTTTCTGATGGTCTGTGGGAAAAGGCCTTGAGCAGAGCACATAACCCAAACACATTCCATTGTAATGAACACAGATACAGAGCTTGGTACAAGGTTTCACAGCAGCTCCCTCCCAAACAGAAACGCGCGTCAGCGCCATGGCATGTGAAATGTTACGATGTATACTGTACATTGAAACAGTGAACATGACAGTTTGTCATGCAGACTTGATTCTGGATTGATGTTTGCTTGATGTTTGCTGTTGCCCACATACCTTACTATCCAGACTATTATTTATTAATCAATATCTTTATTTTGTCTTAATTGAGTTCAGTTTACTGTTTCATTCCATTAAATCCATTTTAGAATGACTTTTGACTTAAGAAAGTTGCAGTCCTTTACACACTTACTGTGAGTAATTTGCGCAGAACTCAAGACATCTGAGTGTGATTAAAATGATTCTATTCTTTGTCTTTTTCATGTCTGTTCTATTGTGGATCTATTTATTAGTGTTTATAATAACATTGCACATTGCTGCCTGTATATATGCAGTAGTGAAGAAATATTTTAAAACAGGAAGAAATCGCCTAATTATGGTGTACCCTCACT
This sequence comes from Candoia aspera, assembly GCF_035149785.1. NCBI lineage: Eukaryota > Metazoa > Chordata > Lepidosauria > Squamata > Candoiidae > Candoia > Candoia aspera. The sequence goes on from NC_086154.1 coordinate 56,383,416, forward strand.
CATTTTGCTTTTGGAAAAAAAAAGAGTGAGATTATTACTTAGTTGTGCAATGCAACCAGAGACAGAGATTTTGAGTACCATTACAAATCTAGCCCTGCAGTCATGATGGCAGAAATAAACTCATGAGCATCAAATCTGACTCCACCTTGTTGCATTGCCTTAAGTGAAAATGACCCATATGTTCCTTGGTACATGTCAAGAGGCTACTTCAGCCAGCCCTATAAGTGGGAGCAATCATGCTTAGGTGTCTGCTGAAGGATCAAAATAGCATGTGCTACTGAAGACAATGATTATGCTGTGCCAGTTGCTCCTCCCTTGGAGCTGCTTATTCTGCAGCACAGGCACTGCCTGTACTCTACTGCTCACATGCGGTACGTGCAATGACACTTTAACAGCACTCCCGTATCTCCACTGCACGCAGTCACCATTTTGAACCATGCTACGTATGATAAGCAACAACATGCCTGCACACATGACCTCAGCTGCAACTCTCAGGTCATCAAAACCCTGCTCAGTGTGTTTCCAGAAACAAAATCCAAAATCAAACGAGAGCAGAGGATTTCTCTCCTTTCAACTACAGCCAAACCTCTTGTTGCTGTTCAACATGCTGGCCTAGGACTAAATAAGTAGGCTATTAAAGCAAGATTCTTGGAGCTTGATGCTATCTATACCACATTACACTGTGCCTGGCTTTGTTATATAATGCTGCTGCTCAAAGCAATAAAGCAGCAAGCTTGCAGAATGCGTAAGCATCTTGAGGTACAGGGGAGGAAAGAAAGAAATGTCAATGGAGGAGGCATCTTCCATAGCAGAGTGTTTGGACTGAAATTCCACTTAGCTATCAACTAGAATTATAATTGTGATCTGTCTAGCTGGTTTTCCTAATCTTGGATGTGATGGGAACTGCCTACTGATTTAGCAGGACCAGTTACTCATTTAGAGTTAGAGTGTTGTGTTTCCACTCCCTAGTCTTATTCCTGAATTCAGTTGTTGCTGCATGCTTGTAACTATCCTGAACCTGCATGCACCCAGTTTATGATATCGTCCAGCCTGAGTTCCAGCCTCAGAGCAGGATAATTCTACTATGGCCTTCATCGACCTGGAAGATGGACTGTAATTCCCAAAATTCACATCCAGTTTGACCAAGAGATACTGGCTAGGAATTCTGCGGCTTGTAACTCAATGTATCTGGAAAGTCCTGTTTAATGAAAGCCTAAGAATCCCTGAGAGTAGAATATGCACATCCCTAACACTTCTTCGGAACAACATTTGAGAGATATTTTTTTAGTGAGTGGGAGGGAATTCCCTTCAGCAGGCTCGTGCAAAGCCATAGTGTGATACTGTTTGAGATCTGCTACCGCAAAAGTATTCTGGCTGAAGAGAGCTGCTCATTTCACAGCTGAAGAGAACCCACTCTTTCTTAGATAGGTTTCAAATAAAATATTAAGCTATAATACAGATTTTCGCCAGATGGCGATTGCATTATAGTTGCTTCCTCACATCTTTCAAAAAGCCAAAATTGCTTCCCCAAAGTAGCATACATTAACTCTGATCAAAAGTAATCAGTACACACTTTTTTTTCCTAGGGTAACGGAGATAGGATGCATATTTGGCTGCAGAAAATATGGCTTTATGTTGGAGGTAAGGATGATCCAGGCAAATTATGGCTCGCACAGGGTTATGTATAGTTTAGAGCCTTCTGTTCAGACATCATTCTAGTTTCAATCAATAGATGATACCTTGTGGTTCTGCATCCTCTTCTCCTAGTCATACCAGGAAGACTGAATTCAGCCCTTGACCAAAAAGAGCTGCTCGTCTCTCTGACAGATTATCTCACTGCTCCGAGTTATTTGTAGAAAAGGTGAGACAGAAATCTAACAAACAAGCAAATAAGTAGATGCTGTAGATCTCCACATTTACACTACTCATTTCCCCCTTGATATATATCAAGTCCAGCCATGTGAAAAATCGGTATCTAGAATTTTCTATGCACCACTACCCTTACTTAGATTACTTTAAATTAATGTAACTGTTGATAGCAGCTTTTTTGCAGAATTGATTTGAAAGCGAAAGTGATTTTGTACATGGGAAAATTGGTAGATGTGCAGACAGGAAGACATTATGGGCTGGGAGAAGGAGAAAAAAGATTATTGTGTAAAGGAAAAACATCCTGTTTTCTAAACCTCACCCTTCCTCTTCTGGGTTTTGAAGTTTTTCATAGGTATTACTGACTCTGTTCTCCTGCCTTTCAACAATGTGGACACCCAGAAAGTGAGCTCTTCTTTTTCTTCTTTTCGTACAAAACTCAGATTCTCGAGATTATTTTAAAAAATTGAATCACTGCTAGAAAGCCAGAGCCTGGATTGATATAGTCATATAAATTCCAGGTTCCTCGGGTGCCAATTTTCCTTGAACATCAAAAACCTTTCAATTTTTAAAATAGAAAGGTTAATATTTCCCCCTGTAAAGGTATAAAGGGTTAGCAGGGTACATAGCATGTCATGCATGCATACTGAGGCTTGTGCACTGAGTTTCCTTGTTCTCCTTTGCAGCTCCCTGCTGTAGAAAGTTCCTGTACAAGGAAGTAGCAGTAGATCAAAATGCAGCAGTGGGACCATCCTAGTGATAAAAAAATCTGAATGTAATCCAGTATCTGTTACAGAGAATAACATTTTTTGTTTTCTTTTAATGTGTAGATAATGTTCTGCATTCTCCTTTTCCTGGCATCAGGAAGTTCATGATGGCTGCTACAGTATGGATGTCCTTTTGGAATGGAAAGTACTGGAGGTTTAAGGAGCCATTATAGAGTGTGTTAATTTTAAAAAAAATACAGGTTGAATAGTTATTATAGGGGTGGAGGTGATAGACCGTGAGTTCTAGTCCCACCTTAGGCACGAAGCCAACTGGGTGACCTTGGGCCAGTCACTCTCTCTCGGCCCTAGGAAGCAGGCAATGGCAAACCACTTCTGAAAAACCTTGCCAAGAAAACTGCAGGGACTCATCCAGGCTGTCGCCAGAAGTCAACACTGACTCGAAGGCATGCATACGTGTGCACATGCGTGTGCATACACACACACACACAAATTAGACAGAACATTGGAAATGACTTGCATTATCTCTGTCTACATCAAACTCTCACTTTGGTCTACATACAACTCTTACCCATTCTTCAGCTCTGGTCTAGCCTGTTGATCTTGACCAATCCCAATTTAACTGAATTAAGGTACTCTGTGTGTGTGTGTGTGTGTGTGCATGTGTGAATTCAGGGAGGGGCATCATTATAGCAACTTCCTGAGTTAAAAAAAAAAGGAAAAATACACATTTTAGACACAAGGAACAAAGAACCAGGGTAGAAAAGTCCTCAATCACTTTGAAGCTTTCTTCTGTGTTTAAACTAGTTGGAAGACACACTTATCTGCTAACTTCAAATAAACTGATGATTAAAGCAATATCTAACAATAGTCTTTCAAAAATGAAGCAAGATCTCGACTTTTAATAAAATGCTGTGAAGCAGTAGAGGCAAACTGTATATTAAAAGCCTTTAACAAGAAGTCTTAAAATGGAACATATTGAATAAATACATTTAAATGATGCATTAGATTTCTCCTAGTCATAAACTGAATAAAAGCTTATGATGTATTATATACAATAGTGTGTGCATGACTAGGTTTATGCTGTTTTATACAATCTAGCTGTCATAAAATAAATAACTAATTTGCTGATTTCTCTGTTGAATGTTATCAACATTAAAGGACTCCTGGGCAGGCAGGCACTATTTGCATAGTTATTTCAACAACTGGCAGGAATAGCTCCAAGGTCTTGCATCTGGGTGGCTTCTATTGATTTCAATATTTATTTATATCTTATTCCTTCTCAGATTTATATCTCACCTTTCTCCAGGAGGTCCTTCTGCAGTTATTTTCCACAATAATCTTGTAAAGTAGATTGGGCTAAGAGTATCAACTGCCCTAAGTCACCCAGGTGGTTTCCTTGGCTGAGGGTCAACTTGAACCTGCTTTCCCTAGTTTCAGTCCAATTCCTTCACCACTGCTTTGATGTCCCTCCATTCCAGCATTAGAGGCAGTGGCGTACATCATGGTTGAAGCAGTCTCCAGAAACTAGCAAGCAGCAAAGTAGTTCTAGCCTTTGCCAAGCCAGTCCCCCCAATATAGCACCTCTTAATAGAATAAAATGGTGCATGGAACCACACGAAGTCAGCTTTGTTCTTAGCAGCTGTCAAAGGTGACGATCTCATATAATGAAGCTATCTTTGACTCCATATGCTCCCCCCTCTCTGTGATGGAAGTCTTTATCAGTCCAACATTCCAGGCTCTCCTAGGCACCCAAGCCTTAGATGTTCTAGTAGACTGGCTGTTTAAATGATCATGAAGTTAGAAGGCTTATGGTGTTATATGGCATTAGAACAGCCTTCTCCAATCAGATTGGCTGCAGCTTTAATTTCCATAGTTGCAGAAAGGATGGTCGCATTGTCTGCAAATTTCAGTCTCCTAACACATTTGGAGTGTGCCAAGTTGGGGGATACTGCATCAAGATGTTAATTTGCAGTTTAAATTGTATTGGCTGTATTCTTGAGATACATGCCTTTCTTGCACTTGCCAGTCCCAATGGACTTCTGTGGTACAATTAAGAAGCCAGTGTAATGTCACATCCTTCGATATGGTGATTCTTGTGCTCAGTGTGCTCTGTTCAGCCAAGAATGGTACAAATTGGGAGGATTATTCCTTGAGATGATAATCCTTTTGGAGTAGTGCTAGAGAGATTACATCGGCTTCTCCTGTAAGAGACTGACTTCTTCTGATAAATTCATGAACATGTGGGATAACTGCAAGCTGTAATGGATCCTACCTTCATAGTGTTTTAAGGGGTAATAGTGTAGAGCAGGGAAGGGTCTTAAGGTGAGATTCTCCTGGGTCCTGGTGGGGGTAGGGAAATATGTTTTCCCATTTCTCAAGTGTTACAGAAATACACGGCACTCAGAATAGTATGCCCAGTCCACCAACAAAGCAAGCATGCCATAAGGCTACTTTCAATAAACATTATTTCTATTTGAAAATAAGTCCTGAAAGAACTTGTTTGAAGAATGCTAGAAGTATCATGATGTTTTGCGATCTAAAATATTGACCATGTGTGGAAAAACAAACCAACGAAAAGCTCTGTTAAAGGCCATAGTTGCTGTGGGTATTCTATTATCTTGTGTATGTGAGACCAGAGAGTTAAGAGAGACCTGACACTCAAAATAATTACCTCTGCTGATCAGCTACTGCAAAATATGTTCTTTACAGCTCCGAATAAAATGAATATTCGGTGGACTTCCAGAATGTTTTGTGTTCCTTTTCTATTGAAGAGGCTGAAACTTGTCACCATTAATGAAGAGAAAAGGGAATGAAGAATCCAACTGGGCATCTGCAGTGTAAAAATAGGAAAGAAGTTTGCCCAGTGGAAGCATACCATATTTATATAAAATTTAATGGCAATGTGATTCCATTTAATTTTTTTCTACTATTTTCCAAAACACAGTTGCTGTCCAAGTTCATCCACATTATACTAGAAAGGAATTTACATAGTAAATAAGTAATTATTCCATTTATATTCATGTTTCCTTCTTCAGAAGTAACTTTCACTAAAAAAGTGCAGTTTTATTTTCCAGTATGTATGCAAAAAAGCTGAGAGAAAATCCAATTTAAATCAGTTGGGAAGAGAGTGAAATAAATTCAAGGAAGAGCTAAGGATGAGAAATATATCACTTAGAAATAATGAAGTTTGTTTACCATTTTATTACACAGATTCATTTAATTTTTTTCCATTTAATTGCTTTTTGTTTTTTTAAAATAGTTCAAGAAAAAGTAATAAAAACAGAGTGCCATGTTTATAAGATTTATGTGCTCTTCCTCCCTTCGTTTTATTTAGCAGGGGTCTTTTTGTGGCTTGATCTAGGAAGGGAGGGTTTGCTGAATTTTGCAGATTATGAGTGCTCTCGATATTTTTGTTATTCAAGTAAGAATTTTAAAAATTAGTTTAAGGTATTATATATGTGCTGAGTTTAAGAGGGGTTTATACATAGTGCAGCCTGAGCCAATGGATGCTATCTTGGAAATAATTCCCATGATTTTAAGGGTGGTGGGTGGGGTTGTCCCAAGAAAACATACTTCAAGATTGCAGTCACAAATTCTAAATTCCAAGATGCTTCGCTTATTAGTTCTACAGTATTGTATTTAGAAAGCCTATGGAAGGACCACCCCCTAGTGGTCGGACTAGGAATTTTACTCTCTTAGTAAAGTTGCTCATCTCGCCTTCCCTCCCCCGCTGTAGGCAGAGAATGTCACTGTATGCACATTGCAGCCGACTTTGGGGTCTTGTTTATGCTAAGGAGGAACCCGAATTGGAAGAAGAGATAAATGGTCAGTCTTGTAAATCAGCAGCGTATTCGGTTTTTTGGTCCAAATTGCTATTAAGTTGGGTTAGAGCTAGAATACCAGATGTCCCTAACGGAACCAGCCCCATTAAAGTATAGTATCTTTAGAAAACAGTCGAAGGTGCTATGTAGATTAAGCAACACAATTTGAAATGAGCAGTAAAACTGATCAGAGCATTTCCTCATTCAACCTAGAAGCATGTATTGTCTATAACCATCAGACGACCAAGATATCCTGGCCTGTCGCCCCTCCCCTCTCGCACAGTCACCAAAAGAAAACTAGAAAGTCCCCTTGCTGCATCTGCCGCCAGCAGCTGAATCGGCCAGCATTTTCAGTGGAAGCGGAGGAATTCCAGGCTGCTCGACCTGATCCCCGCCTATCTGGAAAAGCGCAGCTGAACCGCATGGCGACAGTTTCCTTCGGCTGGATTTATTTTTATTCGCCTTCGTTCTCCGCGGGCATTCTTCCCGTCTGCAGATCTCGCAGTGTTTGGTCTATATATTTCTTGGCGCATCCGTTTGCTTCCGTCCGAGATCGACCATCTCGAGTTCCGTGTGACTTTCCCGCACGGTGACCGGTTATTTCCGTGTGCTGTCAACTGGTGTCTGCAACGCGCGGAATAGGCGGCGTGTAGCCTGCAGAATGAGTTCAGTGTTTAAAATAATTCCGATACACGAACAGAGGTGTTAACCTGTACGAAGCGAGTCTTCTTTCAAAAGAGGGGGGGGGGGTACTCGACAGCGAATGCCAGCTGCAGATCATGCCTACGCGAAAATCCAGCCGTGTGGATGGGCGATGGCTTGTTCAGGAAAAAAGGGAGAATGCAGAGGGAGAGTCCTCGAAATTAGATCTCATTCTCCACCCCTTTCTCCAAATTGGGGTTCTTGCAAGGCTCCAGTTCGCTGGCAGCTAAATCGCTGTCCCTCTTTCGCCTCCTGTCGCCTTTAAGCTGCGTGAAACTCGCTCGCTTTTATTACTCTTCTCTGATTGCACAGGCGCGTGGTCATGAGGTTCTTGGTGTTGCACAATCCTTTCCTTTTCCCCATCTCATTTTGTTTCATTTTAATTTCGGCGGGGGGGGGGAGTATTCATCCCGCTTTCCAATGCCTTCACAGCCGCAGCCGCCCTGCCGTCTCCTTTGCCGCCATCCCCTTTCAATGCGAGCACGCACTTGGGCCGCGCTTCCGTTCTACATCTTTCGGGGGGGCGGACGAGAAGGGGGCTGTAAATGGCTCCGGGATCTGAGGCAGACTGCTGCGAAAGTGGAAGCGAGACCAGAGCAAAAGGCAAAACTGGGGTTAGCTGGCGACGGCTGACTCAAGGTGTCAGTGCTAGGCCAACAAAATTGGGGGTGGGGCACGGGGGGGGAGAGAAGACGGGAAGGAAGAGTACTCTGAGCAACATTTAACTTGGCAATCAAGGGAGACGGCAAGACCACGAACTATACAACGTTTTTGGCCGGGTATTGGTTATCTTAAAGCGGCTCCGTACTGGAGTCAGCCGGTTTCAGTAGAAATAGACAGGCTCAAGTTGTTCATGGCTCTGCAAGCATGGATGGAGAGCTGAGCTGACTGAGCGTCTGCCTGCCTCTCCTCAAACCCTCCAGCTGCCTTCATTCCAGCACGCCAAAGGGGCTTTCTTTTTAGCTCCTTTTCATTCTCCCATCCTTCCTCCCTTCCCCGTTTCGAGCCCGGCGGAGCCGCAACGTCCACAATTGCGCGCCGAATAACTTGAGGCAGGTGCGCGCCCCGCGGGAAATCCTCGGGGACAGGGTGGCGCTGCGACGGGCGGAGGCTCGCGCCGCCTCTCGGCGCACAAAGTGCGGGAGAGGCTCAAGTTTTATTTTGTGGCTTTGGGCTGGGGGAGGGCGGGAAGGGTGTGGAGGGGAGCCCAGAGCCGAGGGGCCCGTCCCCGACCCGCGCCAGGGTTCAGCGTGTCCGAGCGCGAGGGAGTGTGCAGCGAGCGCCCAAAAAGCCAGAAGCGAGGGGAGGGGATCGGGGAGAGAGACGGCGGGCGCATGCGCTTGGGCCGACCGTGCCATATTGGAATGAGGCGGTGAGCGGAGCGCCGGCGAGCCTTGCCCGAGCCCCGGCAGCGGCGCAGGGCTGGAAAAACTCCCCCTAGGTAAGACGGGCGCGGGATGTGTGCCCTCGTTGGGAGGGCGGCGTCCGGTACAGCTGCTGGGTGCGTTTTGCCGCCTGCCCGACCGCCCGAAAGGTTTTTTTCGGCTCCTGAAGTTTGATGCGGGAGACGGCGAGGGAGGGCGGTAGCAGCAGCGGCGGTGGCGGCAGAAGCAGCAGCAGCAGCAGCAGCCGCCAGGCGAGCAGGCGGAGCGCAGCGCCAGGGGAGGGGGAGCGAGCGGCGAGCGCTTCCCTCCGATGCCCGGGCTGGAGCCACCGTCGCCGCCGCGCCGCTGCAGTAAGAGCGCCAACTCTGCGCGCGGGCGGCGCTCGTGCCGCTCGCCGCGCAAGTTCCCGCGGCCCGGGGGAGGTGCGCGTCGCGTCTGGGAAGATCTGGGCCCGGAAGGGGGCGCCAGGTTGACTCCCTCTCGCTTTTGCCGCCCTGATGCGGTCGCGAAAAGTTGTGAGGCGGTGGGCGCGGAAGCCCCCTTTCCTCTCTGCCCCCTCCCCGACTCGGGGGTTGCTCCGAGCAGAAGGGGAGTCCCTGCTGGCTTCCCCCTGTTCCCTCGGAGCCTGAATAGGTGGCCGCCCGAGCACTTCGGGGGCACTTTTTTTCACACTGAAGTAGTCTACGGGCCGGGGGAATCTCATTTCAAGGTAACTTCTCATGAACTTTTTGTGGCCATGTGTATTCTTGGAGAGCCGGTTGGTTGAGAAGTCCTCCCCCCCCCCTTTTTTTTTTTTACTTGAATATGGCTTCATTTCAAGAGAAGAGGCCTCATGAACTATTTGGCTGTTTTTCTGTCTTCTCACAACCGCCCCCGTCCCCGTCCCCCCCATGGCGGCGTATGTGATCTTTAAACTCTCATTCCGGGACTCTGTCGGGACTGCTGTTTGCTCTAAAGAGCGCTGCGTTGTTCAGTGGGATGTTGATCCGACTTCAACTTCATGTATCAACCTGGTGTTACACACCTTATGCGTACTTTGGGGGCTAAATTTCAAGGATGATCGGATCCGCAGCTGCTGCGCACGTTGTTTTGATTAAGTACTGTGCCACAAACTTACACTAAGCCCAGCCCCAGTTTCCATCTTACAAGTGTTGCTAATGTCTTCTCCTGCGGGATTCTGCTCTCAGTTGAAAAACAACTCTACTCCGATATGCTCTGCTGTTTTCTTTCTATTTCCTGCCTCATCTCTTCTCCCTCTTTCTTGTAATCTAAAATAAAGAGACTTTGTTGACTTGGATATCCATCTGCCCATGAAGCTCAGGATGCACCTGAATGTGTAAGTCCTGATTTGGGATATAAACTGTAGTGGGCTGTAGAGGGAACTAAAACTTTAGCACAATACATTTGATTCATATAACAAAAATAATCTTACAATGGGAGAGGGAGTTATATAAGGAAAACAAGCACCCTGTAATCAGACAATCTGTGACTCAAGAATGAAGTGGAAGGAACCTCCTTTGCATATACAATTTCAGAAGCACTGAATATGGAAGTATTTCTATGTCAAGTCAAAGTACAAACTACTGCAAAGGAAGTTGACATCTCTTAATGAATAGAAGGAAGAGACCAGGACAGATTTTTTAAAAAAATTGTTTTGCAGGAGTAAATGCTAGATAGTTTATCATTCCTTAAAAAGCAATACTATTACTAGGCCTCTCTTAGTCCATATATTGGGCCACACTGATGTCTATTTATTAGACCCAGGTGGATTTTAGTGGAATGATTATATCTGCTTCGGAGAAATTTGTTGGCATTGTAGCAGTCTGTAGGAATGAGGGGCTCATAGTTCTGCCTCTACTTTATCCACTTGGAAAATAGAATAATAGAGTAATTTTCACTGATAAGAATGTGGGTCTTTATTCTCTTTCTCCTGTCACTTGTTTCATAGGATTGGTTGCTGTCAGAAGCTTGGGAGGTTACCATAGCAAACACTTCAGTAATATAGAATATAATGTGCAGAGTTCTAACATTCAAGTAAGAAAATATATATTTTTGACCATTAAATTACATTATTGGGTTGAACTTATTCAATGATCATATAGTGGGAGTGTTGGTGATTGAATAATGGCAGTTTGCTAATTTTACTAACCACATCTACTAGAAATTACTTACCAGCTTTGGAAGCTGTTTCTAAATATGAATTCATGTTGTAACTATTGGTGTATGTCAGCTTTTTAAAAAAAATTGGAAATAATTATTTAATATTTCAAGCAACAGCTGGTTGTAGGCCCCTGAAGTTACTCAGATTTATAGTGTAGCAGTAAACAGCTGAACAATATAGTATATAATATGAATTTAGGTCCATATTATGTATTATAGACATAAATGTACAGTGTTCCGTCTGAAGCAATGGAATGCCTTTGGTTTGTTATATATAATGAAATAAATAATATACATGTAGACCTTAAAAGAGACCCAGTTTGGTGTAGTGGTTAAGGCACCAGGCTAGAAACCAGGAGACTGAGTTCTAGTCCCGACTTAGGCACAAAACCAGCTGGGTGACCTTGGGCCAGTCACTCTCAGTCCTAGGAAGAAGGCAATGATAAACCAGTTCCAAAAATCTTGTCAAGAAAACTTCAGGGACTTGTCCAGGTAGTCGCCAGGAATCAAGACTGATATGAAGGCATACACACACACACACCCCTTAAAATCTAAGCCCCTTAGCTTCCAGGTTCATGTACTTGCATTGGAATAGAAACCTGTAATACTTAATTTGTCACATATGAAGAAAGCATTTTGAAGACAAATCATTTCTAGATACTATGCTTAGACTAGGGTATAATGAGAATAGTTTAATTTGATTCTTAAAATCCTTAGATAGTGTTGAATCATTAATTGCAGTTTATATTTTCAAGACTGACTACATAGGAGGCTGTAATCAGACTAGGATGACAGCAAGTTGTCTTAAATTATATGGTTATAGTGAAATCCCATTCAAGTAAAGTGCAACTCTGCTGGCATTGCTTCAGGCCTCATTCTTAAATGCAAGTATTTGTCTATTCAAGAATTTATGTAAATTCATATATAATAGATGAGCTAACATTTTAATAATTTCTTTGTAGATTTTTTAAAGAACATGAACAACACTTTGAATTTGTGCATGCTGAATTGAGCATAAAATAAAATTCAGGACTTCCCTTCCCCTTAGTGAAGGGTTATGTTGTCCAGGAAAGGCCTGCTGTTTCTGCATGTTTGAGTATAAATAAATTGCCTGCAATTTTAGAACTGAAGAATTGAGACAACAGTATTGTTGAAATTATAGCTAATTCAGGTTTCTTGTTCTTTATGCAAATTTGCTTTATGTGAATTCGCTATTATGCGATTGATCATTTTCGTCAAAGAATTTGCTTTAAAAGAAAAAAAAATACAATTACGTAGTTTGTGCCAGCATAGTCAATTTGTACCAAAGGTCTGGAAGCATGCCACGTCTTCCTCCTGCCAAAACTACATGTACATTTTCCCACTAACCCCATTTCTTCCCTCATGCACTTACCATCATATTGTATGATCGTTCTAGTTGTGGATCCTGCCTCCCATTTCGGTACCTACAATAGCTACTACTGTTACTGTGGGGTCAAAACAACCATTGTCGTTTTGCTCAGGTTTCTTACTCAAAATGGAAAGGAGAGAGACCACTCTTACATTAGAAACAAAGTTGGACATGCTACATTGCAGTAAAGCTGATGAAGGATAGTCAGCCCAAGGATGAGCTTTTAACGTGGGCAAATCTACTGTGGCAGCATAGCAAACAATGCTAATAAAATTTGTAGTGCCATGATGCATTCTGCCTCTTTATCTGCCATGATAACTATGTGCATTAGAAATCCAGCTGTAGAAAAGATGGAGAAAATGCTTTCACTGCACGTAAAAGATGAGGAAAAGAAGAAAACGTGTTTGAATAACATAGTGTTTAAGAACAAGGCTCTAAAAATTTATGACCACTTTTGTTGACACTACCCTACAACCCCTTTTTTCCCCACTCATTCAGTGTCTCACTTTATGCAGAGTTTTCGAGGATTATAACCTTAGCATAAAACGAAGGAAGCCTGTACTAAATTTCTGGATCTTAATCTTCTGACCTGCAGGAAAGTCTTCACCAGGTATTGGATGTGCATATTTAAACACCTCTTACTCCAGTATAGATATGTTTACAGTTATTACATTAAGATAATAGGAAACTAAACAAATAATAATTATATTACATCAAAAGCTGAGCATGTGTTGTTTCTAAGATCGTATTTCCAATTCTTAAAAATTGTTCAGTTTCTCAACAATACTTCATTGCTGTGTTCATGCAGTCTGGGTCTACTGTTTATATTCTACCTTATGTTTTTTATAAGTCAGGCTGGGTGGTAAGCATGATAACCTTCTCAATATTTAGCAAGATAATTATGTTCAGTGAGATTCAGCGCAGCTTGTGCTACATAGATATGTAACCACCGATTCCACAATTATTTTGGGGATTTATTATTTAATAAATTTATATGACTGCCCATCTCATGGAACATGACTCTGGGCAGCATGGAACCATTAATTAGAGCAGGCATGTCCAACCTGCAGCCTGTCAGCCACATGTGACCCTGGACAGCTAGTAATGCGGTCCCAAGGATGAAGCATACGAAGAGTAAAATTAGAATTAAAATTTCTGATGAGCACCTTGAGAACTCACTGAGAATTGCAACCACTTTCATCGAACCAGACATTGATGCATTAGTTTCACAAAAACAAGGTCAAATATCCCACTAGTTTTACGTTGCCCTCTTTTTAAAAAAATTTCATAATAAAAATATGAAAAAATAAATGAAGTTTTATTACTTATATACATTAACTGTGTTATATATTTTATTTGTGGCCCAAGACAATTCCTCTTCCCTCATTGTGGCCCAGGGAAGCCAAAAGGTTGGACACCCATGAATTAGAGTATGTTAAAATCAAAAGGTGGAGAATAATAGAATTCATTCTCATTGATTTGCTTGGTATGTTGGATGACTTTATTTTTATATGCCAGAAGAACTCCGGGAGTTGGAGAGGTTCTAAAACTGACACTAAATCTCTATGGTGGGAAACTTGTTAGAGTGATGAGCTGAACGGGCAAGGGCATCTGACTTTGTAATCTCTTTCTAACTTAGTAATTTTTTTCCGTTTACTGTTCATTGGTATCCTACTATTGAATTATTTTCGTGGGAAGGGTAATCTGTGAGCAAACAATTGCTCAAATAGCTTTATATGGACTAAATAAGAAAGGTGTTACAAAGAAATATGTGCTAAATTGTTGCCTGTGATGTGTTGATGCTCATAGCACATTTTCATTCACTAACTTTTTATAGTAAACTTTCATAATTGTTCCTTGTCTCACAGATGTAGTACTGTTGCCAAGAATTTTGTATTAGTTCTTTGGCAAGTCTGGGCATAAAAACCAAATTTCTGATTATAATCTTGCAATTAACCTTTTTTAAAGCACTGGAGCTTCCTTTGTAAAGTGACAGAGATGCACAGTTATGATTTTTATTTACAAATACCTTTTGATTATATAGCTTAGTTAATTTTGTAGGATTGTGAAGGGGAGAAAAAAACTTCCAGAAACTGTATTTTTGCTGGAAGCTCTTGTGTACTATGACCTTGTTAGAAAATAGATTTAGTAGATCTTCTAGTTTGTATAAGAAACTGTTATCCCAGTTCTTGACTACTGCCAATCTCAATATAGCAGTACTTCTAAGAGTTAAAGTTAAAATAAATTCCTATGTTTTTCGGTTGGAAGCAAAAGTATTAATGATAGTATAGAAGTCTACAGGGTCCTTGAATTATATTTGCTACAGCACGTATTTACTCCCTGAGGTCTTGAACGTAATTATACTAACTTAGAGTCCCCTTTCACAATGTAACTGTTTTTGCCCTAGCTCTTTTTCCTTCTTCACTTGCCTTCAGGGGACTTTGTGCCTGTAGTGGGAAGTCTGCCTTTCGAAGGGCAAGTTGAGAGAGCTTTAGTGAAAGTGGTTGTAGATAATAATTGTCCATGTTGATTTGTTGAATGGCATGTAAGCAACATTCAGCAAGAATCTTTGATGTAAAGGCTTCCTTTGCTGACCTAAGAGAGAAATGAAGATTGCAAGGTCCATAAAGACAGAACTTTGACATGAATGGAAGCCATATTCACAGAACAGTTCACTTAGACCAGGCTGTACTATTTCTCGCAGAAATATCTTTCTGCTGCAGGATTCTCTACTTTTTGACAGAGATAAATAGCTAAAACCCATAGTAGCATTTGAATCATGTACATCCCATGTTTTTGATTTGCAATGTGTGAATAGGTTAATCTTTCTTCATAGATGATAAATTATGGGGGAAGTTCAGTGTTGTCTTCCATGAAATTAAATTATGTGAACAATTAAGGTGAATATTTTGTGCCAGTACTAAAAGAAAGGGAGGTGCTCAAATATGCAGGTGAAAAATTTATAATGTTGTGTGGCTAGTTACTGGATGTTGTTTCTTGTTCTGATATGAAAGCCACCATGGCCCTTTAGTTCTCTTATTAAATCCGGTGTTTGTACCTTGAGTTATTTATAAAAATAATAAAGGTGGGGTAGAAAATAAATAAATAAATATTGTTTTTATCCTTGGGTTGTGAGCCGCCCAGAGTTTGGTTTAAGAGGTCATATAAATGTTTAAAATAAATACGCTCCCAAAATGTCAAAAATTAAGACTGCAGTCTTATGGGAAAAGGTAGGAGCTGAATAGGTTTAGTACTAGGTTGCAAGCAAGTTTGTCATTGTAAGTCCACTTAGTTGGAGACAAGTTTAGTTCAAGTCAGTGATCATGTTCGTACTTAGGAAAGTAATGCTGTGTTTGACTTAATGAAGTAAAAAACCCCACTCAACTGCGTAATTGGAGAGAGAGGGCTATATAATGTGGAACTGTGACTCCTTTTGTACTATTAACAAAACTATTTAGGGTAATAAGCAGGTTATCCTTTGAGGAGATTGGCACTTTATTCTGTTTAAAAACCTGTACTTGCTTGCATTTTAATGGATGTGTAGGTCTGCTTTATTGTGCATGTGTTTAACACAGATGTTTGGGGTTGGTTGGTTGGTTTGCTTACTTTCTGTAGGAATGAATGAAGATTCAGCAGCCCCAGTATGTGGTGAATTGAGTCCTTTACCTTAATTATTAATAGTTTGTTCCTAAGTACAGGAGTGGTCATGTCAGTTTATTACTTTGAAATGGGTTATTAGATCTTTATATTTGGGGCCATTCTTACCAATGTCATGTTGGTTATTAATAATAATTTATTAAATTTGTACACTGCCTGACTCTTAAAGGTAATACTTGTTCTTGTTGACCTAATCTGTTATGTCTGTTCACTGTTTTATTCTTTAGGATGCTCCTTGATTTCCTTTATAGTGTGGTATAAATAATTTTGCGTTAGCAAAACCAATCACAAGGAATTTCTATTATAGTAAATAGCAGAAACTGATGGTACCACAAAATGGTGTGCCTAATAAAAATGCTTCGATATTCCCTTTCTGTTTAGGAATGAAAGACTGAGGAGATGGATTTTTGAAGTTTTAATGAAACATTCTGCTGTGCTGGGGAGGCCGTAACTAGAATATGAGGCAAAGATACATAGATTCCTGTAAGATGTATTTTTCAGTAACAGCAAAGATGTGTACTGTAGCTGTTTCTAAATTATTGGGCTTTAGTAGGTTCTCTGTATCATAAGATTGTCTGAACTGTGCCGCTGATATTAGGGTCCAGGTTAAACATTTTGGTGTATCATATTTCTTTTAAGATGCTTATCACTAGATGTGTTTTTGTGAGGCAAAAAGCAACATGGAAGTATGGAAAATGGTTCAGATCAGAAGTATGATACAGGGCCATAACAACTTTGGGCAAGAGTTTGATATTTAGTGCAAAACAGCATAGGTAGGTAGTGCAGTCCTGATCTTCCTTGTGGCTGTTTTTTAAATCAAGAAATGGTATACCTAACACTATGACAGAAAAATGGATGTAAATGCCTTTATGTTCTTTGTATTCTGGTCTCCTCATTTCATATTACTTACTGGGTATCTGTATTTGAATCTTTATTAAACTTCGTTGGCCCTTGTGCCCACAGATTATGTTGGCAACATAGAAGGGACATGAGGATGCAGAGCTTTCAAAAGATAATCAACAACAAAGAGAAACTTCTGATACACCTAATAATTGAAGCTAGGTTCAGGCCTCTTCAAATCATCAAGCATGTCCCTTGTCATGGGCATTGGGCCAGTTATTACAGTTCCAGTGGCAGGTTTTAGGGACTTCACCTTGAAGAATTGTTATCTGTGTTCCAGACTAAGCAGTTACGGTAATTTCAGTGAACTTGTTCAGAGACTTCACTGGTAATATTTTTGGTGTGGAAATGGAAGAATATAATGTTTCTATGTCTTGGGCTGGAGTAATGCTTGTTGAATTAAGGAATGTAAGCTTTGTGTGTGCGTGTGCTTTGTGTTTCGGGAATATGGTATTGTACAAATGAGTTCTGAGGTCAGTGGCATTGTCCTTATAGCCTAATGCACAAAGCAGTGTTGAATTTGGAGTCTAATCATTGTAGTGAAGAGAGATTATGAGCCTTGGATCAAAAAACTCCAATTTAACTGATTTGAGGAGACATTTAGAATAGAAATATTCTATAATATTGATAGGAACTGTGTGGGAATAACTTGGATGGAATTCTTTCTATAGATACTTGGTTGGCAACCGAAGGAGTGGCTCTGCAATTAATGATCCTTTATTTATTTAAGTGCCATATATTACATACTATATTTAATATATATTAAATACTGTATTTCAGTAGATATGTACAAAGGTGATTTTTACTACCCAATTGTGTCCCATAAACGATAGAAGCTTAATATAATCTTTAAGTATATAAAAAATGAAAGACAATCAAAAGTGCTTACTACAATTGACTTCACTCAGCGTCAGCTATTACTACAAGGCAGCATTTCATAAATCTCAGTAGAAAAACATCATAATACAAGCATTTCCTTTAAAGTTTTGATGTGTATTAAAATACTACCAAGAAGATTAAAGAAAATTATTGAGCAAATAAAGAAGTTAAGTAAATGTGTTTTTTTCTTTGCATTCACTGTATATATTTCTGTATTTTTTACTAATTTTATGTAATTTTATATAATTTTACATAATGAGTAATTTGCACTGTATCAAGAAGTCTACACATGGTTTCTGATATCTCAATAGCCCACTATACTGTGTGCACCTAAGCACTGAACATGGAGGTTAATAATAATAATTTGTACACCATAATGACAAGATTTGTAGCTCTTTTTAAAATTACATACAGTATTCTTGCATAGTCTCTTTACATATTCTTGGACTTTTAGTATGGAGTGGGTGGAGAAGAAAAAGAGAAGAACTACAGGTAGTCCTCACTTAACAACCACAGTGGGGACTGGAATTCAGTTGCTAAGCGATGTGGTCATTAAGCAGGGCACCACGTGACTGGACCTGATTTTACAGCCATTTTTGCACCAGTTGTAAAGCAAGTTATGTGGTTGTAAAGGGGATAATTTTTTTTCCAATTGATTTTTTGAGTTGGAAGCCATCTGTGAAAGTTGTAAATTGTGATCACGTGACTGCGGGATGCTGCAAACGGTTGTAAATGCAAGCCGATTGCCAAGCACCCAAATTGTGATCATGTGACCATGGGTGGTGCAACAGTCTTCAAGGACGGGTCGTATGTAATTTTTTTAGCCCTGTCATATCTCCCCAGACCTCACTTTACTCAGTAGCATGTCTAAAACAGGTATCTTAAGTATGCCATTTAACCCTTAAAGACCTGGCTCTTCTCCCAGACTTTAGGCTAGGGTGGCTGGAGCCTTTTGTAGTGTGTCTGTATGTTGTTGTTGGCCAGATTTGCCATCTTATTCATTGTTTTTTATCTGGACTATATGTTGTTGTTTGTTTTTATTCTGTGAGTCATCCAGAGTTGATTGGAGTTGGGCAATGTCCAAGTCAAATGAATGGATGAATGAATGAAATAATCCCTGATATTGTTGCTGAAAGATGACCTGACACTGTATTGCCATAAAAGAAAAGTGATAAGGTTCTCTGCTAGCCTTCGTTCAGATAAGCTGATATGACAAATCCCAGAATTCCTAGTTAACTGGGAATTAACTGTGTTGGGAGTTTCAGCTGGGATTTGGGAAGTTGTTTTATCATACTTTGGTTAAAGAATGGATCAGGCTGTAGTTGTTGATTGAGGTAAGAAGCTGAAACTTTAAGAATTCAGCTAAATTGCTCAGCATTAACTATTTACTTGTTCTAACTATGGAATCATATGCTGAAAATTAAACAGTAGATGTAGTTGACACTGCTGGCTGAGGGAAAGCAGTGAAGCTAGCAAATTCTACCTTGTTACTCACAGATGGTTTTTCATACAACTCAAGCAGAGTTGTGGTTTCATGAACTGTCCAAATATATTTATTTGGTCACAGAATCCCATAAGATTTATCAAGACAATGCAAATGGGTTTTTACAATGATTGCTGGTTAAATTTTATTTCCCCTGTAAACATTTTTTCTGATGTAACTTGTGCTAGAGCAGCCTTTCTCAACATTTTGACCCTGGAGGAACCCTTGAAATATTTTTCAGGCCTGGAACCCCTGCACGTTCAGGGTCAAATATAGGCCAGAAATTACAGAATTACTATATTTGTTTCATGGGTAAACTAACAATAGAGAATGAAATTTACCTCTTTAATGTGAAGTTGCCTGCATTTGAAATAATTTTTTAGATAAATAGTTATCTCCCAAGGAACCCCTAGTGACCTCTTGCAGAACCCTAGGGTTCCATAGAACCCTGGTTGAGAAGCCCTGTGCTAGAGTAACATACCATGGCACAGCTTTTGTTTTGTATTATACTTTGCTTTTGTTTGTAATTCACATTAAAATTCTGTTGTATTACTTCTAGAATAAACTCAAAAGATTCAAGTAAAATTCTTATTCCTCCCTTGACATATTTACAGAAGTGTTAAGGGGTCTCCAGATTAAACCACTGGATAAATGCAGTAAAAAAAATGGGATAGACAGTATTTTTACTCTTGTGAATGCGCTAGGGTTTATATCTTTTTGGAATCAAATGTCATGTTGGGTCAAGACAGAGATGCTGGATCAAGTGAGGTAGAAGTACATGCATCGGGATTAGGGAGGAGTAGATCAGGATTGTGCTTGCTTAGCCCTGCCACTAGTTCGTAATTTTGCAGAGGTTGCAACCTTGAAAGCTCTGAAGGTGTAATCTGTATCTTTCATTCTTGCAGGTTTAGATCATACATCGAGTTTATAAATTATGCTGTGTCCAAACCTTAAGAGCCAGCTTGGTGTAGTGGTTAAGGCACTAGGTTAGAAACCGTGAGACTGTGAGTTTTAGTCCCACCTCAGACATGAAGCCAGCTGAATGACCTCGGGCCAGTCACTCACTCTCAGTCCTAGGAAGCAAGCAATGGCAAACCACTTCCGAAAATCTTACCAAGAAAACTGCAGGGACTTGTCTGGCAATTGCTAGGAGTTAACATTGACTCAGAGGCACAAAACAAACGAACAAAAACTTAGTAATCACTACATGGTATTTGGAGTTGCATTAGAACAACCTGAATGATCTGTGTTTCCTTGTCAGTACATACACTGTATATACTGTGGAATTTGATCACATGTGCTATTGGCTTTCCATTCTGAACTATTCAGATGCCACTTACATACATGACTACAGCTTGAGATCTTTTGTAGGAGTGCAGCATAAGAATATAACATACTTATGGACTGTTATTTCCCTAATCTGGTGTATAAGTACTTCCAACTCACAGATCAGAAGTAATGTGCTCATATCTTTTCCTTCACTGCACAAGTGGTAGGATTCATTAATTCAAACATGCATTTGCATGCAATGAAGGAAGAATTAGCTCAAATCAGCATTAGAGTTCAAAAAGTTTACAACTTTGTTTTCATTGTATATTTGTAAAATAATTATTCACATAAAGAAGACAAAATGGATTGGATTTTATGCCTAACCCTTAGCACATAGAGCACATAAATTTATATAAATTTTGTATAAACTCAATAAACAATTAACTGCATATCTCAGAATTTGGCAATGTGTGATCTTCCAGATGTTGCTAAACTGCAACTTCTATCATTTACAACTGTTTGTCATGTTGACATGGGTTCATGGGAGTTCAGCAGTAACTGAATGGTGATCCATATCCATTCTAGCCTAAAAATAAGAAAGAGTAAAACAGAATGATACTGTCTTTACCAAATGTGGAAGGGAAGAAAATACCAAAGTATTGGAGCTGGGTAGCTAAGCAAAATGCTGTTTAAAAAAAGGGAGCAGGGGATAAAATTGATAAGAAATAAAACTACAACCATTTACAATGAATATTTCTAGAGAAAATGGACCCCCAGAGATTTTATATTTGAGTAGGTGCTAAAAAGAAAATTAAAACTAAGACATAAAATTTAATCCTTATGCCATATATAGGCCATCCTACAGAGCAGTATTTCTCAGCCTTGGCAACTTTAAGGCACCTTGCTGGCTAGGGAATTCTGGGAGTTGAAGTCCACACATCTTAAAGTTACTAGGAGCCAGTTTGGTCTAGTGGTTAAGGCAACGGGCTAGAAACCAGGAGGCTGTGAGTTCTAGGCATGAAAGCAGGCTGGGTGACCTTGGGCCAGTCACACACACTCAGCCCAACTCACCTCACAGGGTTGTTGTTGTGGGGAAAATAGGAGGAAGGAGTATTTGGTATGTTCGCTGCCTTGAGTTATTTATAAAAATAATAAAGGCGGGGTAGAAAACAAACAAACTAAGGTTGAGAAATACTACTCTAGAGCAAGGATGCAAAAATTTTTGCAGGCAAAGGATGGCACTTAAAACTCAATTTAATTAATTAATTTTATGTTTAATTAAATATATTTAACTACATAACAGAAAAATACAATTCTATGGAAAATTTTGGGAGGCTCTGGAGGTCATATACAATCCTGGAGCCTCAGATTACACTCCCTTAACACTACTGGCCATTTTAGATCCAAATAAGAATGGTTTCTAATATTAAAACCTGTTGAACAACCATTTAGAAGCATGTTGTTGAAAAAGAGAAAGAAATATGATTTTTTTTTAAAAAAAAGTTGAGTTCTGGCAGCAAATGATGGGGAAAATATACACAGATTATGAGGCACGAATATAGATAAAAATAAAATTGAAAAGGGACAATAAAGTTTGCTCAAGTTTATAGCTAGATCTTCAGTGGCAGTTCCTTATCTAATTATTAATTTTGCTGGTCTTGCAGCCAAAATATAAAATATGTGGCTTTTATGAGATGCTAAAAAGAATGCTGGAAGAGTGCACC
Organism: Candoia aspera; assembly: GCF_035149785.1. Classification (NCBI taxonomy): domain Eukaryota; kingdom Metazoa; phylum Chordata; class Lepidosauria; order Squamata; family Candoiidae; genus Candoia; species Candoia aspera. Next base: position 56,405,380 of record NC_086154.1, read on the forward strand.
ATGGGCAATGTTCTGGACCTCGTGCCATATACCAGGGCTCCTCAACCCTGGCAACTCTAAGCTGTGCAGACTTCAACCAGCTTTGCTGACTGGGGAATTCTGGGAGTTGAAGTCTGCACAGCTTAGAGTTGCCAGGGTTGAGGAGCCCTCCATATACTGAAACTGTCCTTGGATTCGGAAGGTATTGTATTCTTGACACAAGCAGATCTCTCTGGTAGGGTGAAACAGATGTGTTAAGGGATGCTGCCTGCAGAAATTGGGGGTTAGACTGTTGGTGATGATAGACAAAGATCATGAAAACGTGAAAATAGCCTTGCTGGATAAGGCCTGGGCCCATTCCGCTGCACCTGATGGCTCACCAGAAGCATCTCAGAAACCCACAGATAGGATGTCAAAGCAGTCCTCCTCTTCCACTGTTACTCCTGCGCATCTAATACGTGGAGGTGGACTGCTCCCGTATCTGGAGGCAGCATCTAGTTACCAAAGTTAATTGCTGTTGATATACTTGTTTTCTGAGAATGTGTCTAGTCCCCTTCTGAAGTCAGTTAAACAAATCCTTTCTTTACCATGTATCATTTTATAAACCTCAGCTGTGACTCCTAATACGCATATTTCCTTTAGCTTAAACAGCTCCAGCTTTTAAATCCTGGCTTTTTTTTTTTGGCATCTTCTCCGTCCCATCTTATCCCTCTTGAGATGTGGTGACTAGAACTGTATACAATATTCTAGTTGTGGATGCACCATAGGTTTGTATAGCAGTATCAGCTGATTTATTATCCATCCCTTTTTTAATGAACCTAGCATGGAATTTGTCTTATTTGAAATTGCTGCACGCCGTGTAGCTGATTTCATTGAACTATCTGCAACGACTCCAAGATCTCTACCTTAGCAGGTCAACCACAGTTCAGTTCCTATCCTACTATAAGTGAAACATGAATTCCTAGCTTCAGTGTACATCACGTTATACTTGCTGACATTGTGTTGCATTTGCCATTTAGTGTCCCAGTCACCAAGTCTGGAGAGATCCCTTTGGAGCACTTCCCTCTGGAGTGCTTTGTGTCTTTACCACTTTAATTTTGCTACCTCACTGGATATTCTTGGCTCTAAATCATTTATAGCCCTGAGCCCCAAACAGATTCTTGTGAGACCCTGCTTCTTTCGTCCATTGTGAAAATTGCCCATTTACTGTGACTCTTTGCTTTCTGTTGTTCAGCCAGCCCACAGCCCATCAGGGAACCACCCTTGCAATCCCATGATTTAAGAACGTTTGATGAGGAATTTGTCAAAGGCTTTCTGAAAGTCTAAATACATAGTCAGTGTCAACAAGGATCTACTCCACCCAGATGTTTGTTGGCACCTTCAAAGAATTCAAGCAGCTTAATGAGGCAGACCTACCCCTGCAGAAGTCATACTGAATCTTCCTCAGCAAGGAGTGTTCCTTTACATTCTTCGCAATTTTATCTTTGATTATGTTTTCTGCTAGTCTTCCCAGACAATATGTTAAGCTAATCAGCCTGTAGTTTCCAGGATCCCCTCTGGATCCTTTTTTATAAATTGGAGTTACTCCAGTCCTCAATCACAGTGCAAGACATTAAGGACAAGTTGGGCATTTTTGCCAGAAGATCAGAAGACTCCTTTTCCTTAAGGATGCCATCCCAGTCCAGTGATAGCCCAGCATTTTTTGAACTTGTTCAGGCCATGGAACCTGCAGTTAGAAAAATAAGTAAATCCAGAACTCCTGATCAATAGGCAAAGTGATGAATCATCATGCACACAAACACTCCCTGGGTGGTGGGGCTTCTGAACATCCCCTAACTAGTCCTGTCCTATCTGCTGTAACTTAGAAAAATTACTATGGATACCCTTGGCTAGTGAAAGATGAGGCTTTGTTTTTGTTTTTTGTTTGTTTGTTGCCCTTAGTCTATCATGGAAACCCATCAAATTCTCTTGGAAGCCTAGGGTTCTATGGAATACAGCTTGAAAACTCTGTTCTAGAATTTCTTCCATTGTTACATCTGTTTGCTTCAACTGTCCAGACCTCCCTGAAAATACTGGTTTAAGTACCAGCATTTGCTCTGTGTTAGCCATGGTGATGGCAGAAGCAAACAACTCACCTCTACATGCTCTTGATCGTCCCTTTCACTCTTTCATAGTAGTGATTCAACAGCTTTGCCTTCCAGTTTCCTCCTCCTAATGAAGCTGAAGGAACTTCTTATTGTCTAGCCAAGAACTTTTTTTGTTGCCTTCCTTATTTGTATCTTGCCTTTTCTTTTTTCTTTTTCTTTTTTTGCCAGTGCTTATGTTAGCCTTTAGCCTCCTCAGTTTGGCAACACTGTCACTCAACATGGGCTTCCTTGTTAATTTTTTTCCTGTTTTCTGCAGCAAGGTGTACATTCTGCCTGGGCTTCCAGTGCTGCTATTTTAAATACCTTCCAGACACTTTGAAGCAGTTAGACCTTGTTTATTATTTATTTTAGTCAACTTAGGCACCATCAGACTCCAATTGACTATGGGTAGCTCACAGCATAAAAACAAGACAACAGTATACAATAGAAAACTGGTGTAACAGTAAAAACTGCTAACTTTCAGCTTCCTTTTTATCAATTTCGTGGGGGGGGAGGTTTCCCCTCCTGAAGTTTAGGATTTCAGTTATGGACATCCTTGGCAATGTTCCATTTGCATGTACATTAAATCTAATTGCACAGTGGTCACTGTTTCCTGTGGGGTCTACCACACTCACTTCCTTTATGAGATCCTGGGCTTTACTCAGGATCAACTCCAGTGTTACCTTTGTTCTGGCTGGTTCCAAGCTCTAGTCACTTAGTTATGTAGGAATATGGTTTCTCTCCCAAGTGTAATATACAGTTGTTTCATAGATAATTATAGTTCCCCATTATACATCATTTCTTTGCTTGGATGTGTCTTTGATATCCTTCTGTAGCTTAAGATCCCTGGCAGCTTCTTGGTTCTCATTAAATTTTATTTTAGGCCTCCTGTAGCTATCCAGAGTGATTCAGTGAAGAACTATTCTTTCACACCTTCTGTTTCATTGGACTCTATCTCCTTCCCTTGTATGCTCATCCCTGTCCTTCCTGAACAGCTTCTGCTCAGGAATCACAGGGTCCCACTGGTTTTCTCCCGTTCAACATAGTTTTGTTATGCCTATTATGTCTGCATTCCTCATTCCTACCAAATATTACAGTTCCCATTGTGAGAAATTATTTATAAAACTGGTGAGGAACCCAAACCTCCCAAATTCCTGTTCTGCGGTTTCCATACTCATTACTGCATTACTAGTTTTCAGTGGTATAGCTGCAAAATATCTGCAGTTTTCTACCACCCCAAATAGCTGTCCACAATTGGGGAAAAAAAAGGAAAAGGAAAACCCATCTATATGACATGTGGGCTTTATAACTCTACCCACTACTCACTCCTTCCCCACAATAAAGCATGGCTCCCAGTCACCAAAAGGTTATATACCCCTGGTATTGTAGGCCAAGTGCCAGACTGGAGAATCTGCATAACACAGCAGATAAGGTAAGAAAAGAACAACTAGCGCCTAGACTGGAAAGTTAGTTATAAGACAAAAGCTACAAAGTGCAAACTAAATGAGAAACAAATCAGAAGATGCATTCTGAAAGAAACTTCAGGGAGGTTATTTAATACAACAAAAGGCTGCCAGAGTGAAACAAGGGTTGTTGAGTATTTACTTGGTTGATGCTGCCATGAATTCCATGGACTTTTAAGGAGGGTGGGCCTTGCTTCCCAACCAGAGTTTGGATTTTCCCATTCAAAAATTTCCCTAACAGATTTTCCTGCAGGGTGATGGCTTTGATTATAGAGATATTGGCAGAATATCTCTGGAAAATTCCCTTTAGTTGAAATATCTGAGGAAGACATAACACCCTTTCTTAATTCAGGCAGTGGAGAGACGTGAAATAATAATGCTTATACCGCTTTTGTTCTTCTACCAGCTTCTTCCCCAGTGAGCTCTCTCTCCAAGAAAAAAAGAAACCTTTAACGTCAAGGTGTTTGGTCTGAATAAATCGTCAAATTCAACAATATGTGAACAAATATAAAGGATATTTTAACTTCTCTATCATAGCAAATTGCCATTGGAATATACATTGTGTTTATCCTGAAGAAAGTAATTGAACTGCAGTTGCCATAAGGCTGCAGTCCTCTGTATACTTAATCTGGTTTTATTCCAGGCTGAAAATGAATGTTCTGTATACCAAGAGTGGTTTCTTGGCAGATGAATTGCAATCTTAGATATTCTACATGGGAAGCTCACAGCCCCAACATTATAAATTGGTAGTGTTCATATTATCAGAGCTGGTACATGGAGAGTCTTAGTATTTATTTTAAAAGGTTGTGTTACAAACATATAACATTTAACTGAACGTATCTTGCATATTGGTGACTCTTGGTCTTCACAGTTTCATTATCCCACATCCTCTGCGTCTTACTCAAAGATATTCTCACAAAGCCTAGATTAACCAATGCTATGATGACTGGTAGAAGTCAGTATCTGTTGTCCTAGCTGGGAATAATGGTGGTGTATGGGTGATTGTGACTTGACATGTAAGAAAAGGAAATGGTAAGAATCATAAATGAACCAATGAAATAAAAAAAAGAAAGAAAAATGGATATGTTGTGTGTTTGTGAAATTAAGAAAGGGGAATGAATACAGATAGTCTTCAGTTAATGACCATTTGTTCAGCAACTGTTTGAAGTTATGACAGCACTGAAGGAGGAGACTTATGGCCAGTCCTCAAAGTTGCGGTTGTTGCAGTGTCCCTGTGGTCATGTGATTGTGATTTGGGCACTTGGCAACAGGCTCACAATTACACCAGTTGCAGCGTCCCACGGTCACATGATTGCCATTTGTGACCATTGCTGCTGGCTTCCGACAAGCAAAGTCAGTGGGGATGCCTGCAGGAGGCCACAAATGGCGATCACGTGATGTTGCGCCTAACAGCCATGCTGTCATAAGTTAGCGCAGTCATGTGATATCGCACTTGGTGCTTAATGACAGAATTCCTTGTTCAAATTACCATCGTTAACCGAGGACTACCTGTCGATTTGAATGAAGTGGCCTGATCTTGTGGAGTTGAGTTTAATTATAGGTTTAATTATGGATGAAAGGGCTAAAATGTATGTCAGAAAACATGGATTGATGTTCTCCAGGCTGTAGAAATTCATACGTTAGAGATAGTTGCGTGTTGTATACCAATGAATTGTGGTAATAGAAGTACCAGAGATAGGTTCTAGGGGAAATTGTGCAATGAATGTGATCTGGTTGAAAAATTACTCAGGTGACATGAATGAATGGACGGGAATGAGATGAGAGATGGCAAAAAAAGTGATTGGGTCATTTGGAGACACAAAAATGAATGGTAATGGTGACTTGGAAAAAGAACTGTTAGTTTTAAGTAAGTTAAACCATATTCATAATTAACCGGAACTTTGTTCATACACATATATAGCACAGGAATGAATCATGATTAATTTGATTCTTTATGAACTTTTCTTATGAAAAGTTAAGAGAATTAGTGAAGGATACAAGGGTGATGAGAGGTTCTGAATGTGGGCCATTTTTTGGTAGGGTCAGGAATTCATCTTGAGAAAAAAGTAACAGAAGGAAAGGAAAGAGGTGAAATAAAAAAGTAGAGCAAAAGTAAAACAAGTACAAGAAGAGGAAGTACAAGCCCTATATGACAAAATATTACAGTATGATTAATATTCCAGATGGAAAGTGAAAGAAAGGAAAGGTGATGGGGATGTTGCTTTAAACAGTGAACAGAATTATATTGCAGAATGGCCCAAAAGAGTATGGAGAAATGCTAATGGAAGGATGAAAAAGGATGCTTGGAGCAATAATGAAATGAAAGGCTGTGGATAAGAAAAAATCTGTAAAAGAGAATGGTTGCTGCAAAAAATGAGGATGAGGGAAAGATAATCTATAATGTGAATAAAGAAGGAATGTAAAGAATGTAGTCAAAATAGCAAGGAACAGTTAAAATTAAAAGAGGCAGAGAAAATGAGGAATGTTGTTGTTTATTCGTTTAGTCGCTTCCGACTCTTCGTGACTTCATGGACCAGCCCACGCCAGAGCTTCCTGTCGGTCGTCAACACCCCCAGCTCCCCCAGGGACGAGTCCGTCACCTCTAGAATATCATCCATCCATCTTGCCCTTGGTCGGACCCTCTTCCTTTTGCCTTCCACTCTCCCTAGCATCAGCATCTTCTCCAGGGTGTCCTGTCTTCTCATTATGTGGCCAAAGTATTTCAGTTTTGCCTTGAATATCATTCCCTCAAGTGAGCAGTCTGGCTTTATTTCCTGGAGGATGGACTGGTTGGATCTTCTTGCAGTCCAAGGCACTCTCAGAATTTTCCTCCAACACCACAGTTCAAAAGCATCGATCTTCCTTCGCTCAGCCTTCCTTATGGTCCAGCTCTCGCAGCCATATGTTACTACAGGGAACACCATTGCTTTAACTATGCGGGCCTTTGTTGTCAGTGTGATGTCTCTGCTCTTAACTATTTTATCGAGATTTGTCATTACTCTTCTTCCAAGGATTAAGCGTCTTCTGATTTCCTGACTGCAGTCAGCATCTGCAGTAATCTTTGCACCTAGGAATACAGTCTTTCACTGCTTCTACATTTTCTCCCTCTATTTGCCAGTTATCAATCAAGCTGGTTGCCATAATCTTGGTTTTTTTGAGGTTTAGCTGCAAACCAGCTTTTGCACTTTCTTCTTTCACCTTCATCATAAGGCTCCTCAGTTCCTCTTCACTTTCAGCCATCAAAGTGGTATCATCTGCATATCTGAGATTGTTAATGTTTCTTCCAGAGATTTTAACTCCAGCCTTGGATTCCTCAAGGCCAGCTTGTCGCATGATGTGTTCTGCATACAAGTTGAATAGGTAGGGTGAGAGTATATAGCCCTGCCGTACTCCTTTCCCAATCTTAAACCAGTCTGTTGTTCCGTGGTCTGTTCTTACTGTTGCTACTTGGTCGTTATACAGATTCTTCAGGAGGCATACAAGATGACTTGGTATCCCCATACCACTAAGAACTTGCCACAATTTGTTATGGTCCACACAGTCAAAGGCTTTAGAATAGTCAATAAAACAGAAATAGATGTTTTTCTGAAACTCCCTGGCTTTTTCCATTATCCAGCGGATATTGGCAATTTGGTCTCTAGTTCCTCTGCCTTTTCTAAACCCAGCTTGTACATCTGGCAATTCTCGCTCCATGAACTGCTGAAGTCTACCTTGCAGGATCTTGAGCATTACCTTACTGGCATGTGAAATGAGTGCCACTGTTCGATAGTTTGAACATTCTTTAGTGTTTCCCTTTTTTGGTATGGGGATATAAGTTGATTTTTTCCAGTCTGATAGCCATTCTTGTGTTTTCCAAATTTGCTGGCATATAGCATGCATTACCTTGACAGCATCATCTTGCAAGATTTTGAACAGTTCAGCTGGGATGCCGTCATCTCCTGTTGCCTTGTTATTAGCAATGCTTCTTAAGGCCCACTCAACCTCACTCTTCAGGATGTCTGGCTCTAGCTCACCGACCACACCGTCAAAGCTATCCCCGATATTGTTATCCTTCCTATACAGGTTTTCTGTATATTCTTGCCACCTTTTCTTGATCTCTTCTTCTTCTGTTAGGTCCTTGCCATCTTTGTTTTTGATCATACCCATTTTTGCCTGGAATTTACCTCCAATGTTTCTAATTTTCTGGAAGAGGTCTCTTGTCCTTCCTATTCTATTGTCTTCTTCCACTTCCGCGCATTGCTTGTTTAAAAATAATTCCTTATCTCTTCTGGCTAACCTCTGGAATTTTGCATTTAATTGGGCATATCTCCCCCTATCACTGTTGCCTTTTGCTTTCCTTCTTTCTTGGGCTACTTCTAGTGTCTCAGCAGACAGCCATTTTGCCTTCTTGGTTTTCTTTTTCTTTGGGATGTATTTTGTTGCCGCCTCCTGAACAATGCTGCCAACTTCTGTCCAGAGTTCTTCCGGGACCCTATCTACTAAGTCCAGTCCCTTAAATCTATTCTTCACCTCCACTGCATATTCCTTAGGAATATTAGTGAGCTCATATCTAGCTGATCTGTGGGTCTTCCCTAATCTCTTTAGTCTGATCCTAAATTGTGCAAGAAGAAGTTCGTGATCTGAACTACAGTCAGCTCCAGGCCTTGTTTTTACCGACTGTACAGATGTCCGCCACCTTTGGCTGCAAAGGATGTAATCGATCTGATTTTGGTGTTGTCCATCTGGTGAAGTCCATGTATAAAGCCGCTCTTAGGTTGTTGGAAGAGAGTGTTTGTTATGCAGAGTGAATTGTCTTGGCAAAATTCTATCAGCCTATGTCCTGCTTCGTTTTGTTCTCCCAGGCCATGCTTACCTGTAATTCCAGGTGTCATTTGACTGCCCACCTTAGCATTCCAGTCTCCTGTGATGAAAATAACATCTCTTTTAGGCGTGTTGTCCAGTAGGTGCTGCAGATCCTCATAGAACTGCTCTACTTCAGCTTCTTCAGCATTTGTGGTTGGGGCGTATATTTGGATCACTGTGATGTCAGAAGGCTTGCCCTGAATTCGAATTGAGATCATTCTGTCGTTTTTTGGGTTGTATCCAAGCACTGCTTTAGCCACTTTACTATTAATTACGAAGGCTACTCCATTTCTTCTGTGGTCCTCTTGTCCACAGTAGTAGATCTGGTGGTCATTTGATGTGAAGTGGCCCATTCCAGTCCATTTCAGTTCACTGACGCCCAGAATGTCTATCTTTAATCTTGACATCTCACCAATAACCACATCCAATTTGCCCTGGCTCATAGATCTTACATTCCAGGTTCCGATGGTGTGTTGATCCTTAGAACATCGGATTCGCCGTTCACCACCAGCACCGTCGGCCGCTAGCCGTCCTTTCGGCTTTGAGCTAGCTGCGTCATCACGTCTGGGGCTAGTTGAGCTCATCCTCTGTTCCTCCCCAGTAGCATTTTGACCATCTTCCGACCTGGGGGTCTCATCTTCCGATGGTATACCGACATATCTCTGGTTGTACTGATCCATTTAGTTTTCACGGCAAGAATACTGAGGTGGGTTGCCATTACCTTCCCCAGGGATCGCATTTAGTCTGACCTCTCTGTCATGACCTTCCCGTCTTGGGTGGCCCTTCAAGGTTTAGCTCATGGCATCATTGAGGTGCTCAAGCTCCAGCACCACGACAAGGTAACGATCCTTTGCTGAAGAAATGAGGAATAATTTGATGGAAATAAAACACTGCTTTGAAAAAGAGTGGAGAGGCCTAAACAGGAATTGTCTGTAACGAGTGAATGTGATTAAAAATAAAAGCAATAAAATGATTCAGAGTGAAAGCAAAATGAGGAAATACTGGGAGGAGTATTTGAAGAATAGGAATTATTATGATATGTCAGAGAGTGAAATTAAAATGAATGCTATCAATGTTTGTATCCTGAAAAGGAAATCATAAATGCTTTGAAACGGTTGAAAAATTTTAAGGCTGCAGGTGTGGATGGTGTCACAGAAGAAATGTTAAACGATAGATGTGGTTTGCTTTTGGAGTGGCTCTGCAACTTGTGTATGAAGACTACATCTGTGCCTGACAATTGGAAGAATGTCATGGGTATTCCTTTCTACAAAAGGAAAGATAGGAGTGAATGCAAAAATTATAGGGTATTAGCTTTAAGCTTAGTATCTGGCGTTAGCTTTAAGCATGCCTGGCAATGTGTTTGGGAGAATTCTGATTTAAAGTGAATGGAAAGTGAGAATGAACAAAATTTGGGAAGTGCAATGTCGCTTTATGTGGGGCAGAACGTATTTTTGTTCTCAAGCCATACAGAAACAGATGAATGTGGAATTGTATGTTTGTTTTAGAGTAAGAAATAGGGTTAACTTAGGGAATGCTTTGCACGGAAATGAACTGGAAATCAGTAAAGATTTGTTTATTAGCTTGATCAGTATTGTTGAAATGAAGATCAAATATCTGTTGAAATAAGTTGAAAAAGTAAAAAAAATCAGTGGGGTGTACTTACTTTTTCACATGACTATAGATTAATGTATAAAGAATGCTTGCGACGATCTTAGAATTGTGTTGGTTTGGGATGTGAATGTAAATATTATTTTGTATACAGATGATGCTGTATTGTTTGCTGAGAACCCAAATGGTTTGCAGCGAATGTTTAGTAGATTTTATGATGTAACAAGGAGTATCGATCTAAAAATTAATGCATCAGAAAATGAGGTGTTTGTGTTTGATAGGAAAAAATGAGTAAATGATTGCAAGTTATACATAAATGATGAAAAATTAGAGCCAGTAGATAAATTTGTATAGCTTGGTTGAATGGTTGCTAAAGATGGGAAAAGAGATGGAGAAATTTTAAGACATGCCAGTGCTGATGGAATGTTAGTGGATAGCATGTGATTTGTTGTAAGAATGAATGTTTGTCAAAAGAAGCAAAAAATAGCTGTATATAAGAGATGTTTCTGCTGGTGTTACTTATTTTGTTTCTATCATTTATATATTGCTGTAATATGGATGAACTCCTAGTGGTTTGTGGAATATAAATATTTATATGATACACTGTTATATGGAAGTGAGATTCAGGTATGACAGGAGAAACAAAGACATTTGTATGTTAAAGTAAGAAGGTCAGGAGTGCAGAATGAGTGAATGATTTAATACAAAAGTGCATCAGTAGTACAAAAAATAAACTTTGAGATGGATCGGTCATACTGTACAGAGAGAATGAATGAAGACCAAAATAGAGAAGATATATGAAAGAGGTGAATCAAAAGGAAGAAGACTGAGAAATTGTGGTTGGATTGTACTGATAAGATCCTCAAAAAGAAAGAGGTGGAAGTTAAAGAAATGCATAAATCAGTGTATGGATGTTTTAGAAGCAAGGATGGTTTCTGTGATAGAAAGGCCTGGAGATGTATAGTGAATGGTGTTGGCGTTAACTAGCTATGTGTTTTGTTTTGTATTTTTGTTATACCATGTTTTTAATTACTTCGGCTTGCTATTTCGTACTCTGTTTCTGTGCTCTGCATAAGGTTGCTTATTCTGAAAGGGAATAGCATGACATTTATTTATTTATTTATTTATTTATTTATTTATTTATCTATCAATCAATCAAATTTGTCACTGCCCATCTCCTCCCACCAGAGGGACTCTGGGTGGTTTACAACAAAATAATCAGTAAAACAATGACTATACAATACAATTGTTGTTTATTCGTTCAGTCGCTTTCGACTCTTCGTGACTTCATGGACCAACCCACGCCAGAGCTTCCTGTCGGTCGTCAACACCCCCAGCTCCCCCAGGGACAAGTCCGTCACCTCTAGAAAATCATCCATCCATCTTGCCCTTGGTCGGCCCCTCTTCCTTTTGCCTTCCACTCTCCCTAGCATCAGCATCTTCTCCAGGGTGTCCTTTCTTCTCATTATGTGGCCAAAGTATTTCAGTTTTGCCTTTAATATCATTCCCTCAAGTGAGCAGTCTGGCTTTATTTCCTGGAGTATGGACAATACAATTACAATACATAAAAATACACTATATAAAATACAATTACAAATAACTAATAAATATAGATAAAAATAAAGTCCAGATGGCTATGATCTAATTCAGTTCTTGCTTGGGAGGAGCACTTATATGTATGCATAGAATGAAAGAAACAACCTAAATCAGTAATTCAAAATGACCAAGCTCAAAATTTGAGAGAATAAAAGTTGTTGGTTGGTGCCAAGTGAATTGCACGAGGCAAACTTTATTGTGGCAGGAGTTATCCAAACAAGCGCCAATCACTATGTAAAACTTGATGTTCAAGGAGAAAAACCTCCCGAGCTGTTCTCAGCGTATTGCACAGACAAGTATATTGCCAAGAACGTATGTTCCTTCCAAATGCAATGGCTTTAAAAGGTCAAATATTAGCACTTCAAATTGTTCAAAATGGACTAGAAACCTTTAAATACCAAATGAGTTTCTGAGAGTGTTCTTATTTATTAAACAAGCTTTTTTATTTGGAATAACTTCGGAGTTCTGTGCAGTAGAGGTGGCACTTGATCCACCAGCACCAAGGGATAAAAAGCACCCCTATCACAGAAGCTACTTTGTTCTTTAAAAACTAAGTTTAGTGTAGAAGCATCCCCAGACTACAGTCCTGATCCAGAAAAAAAAGTGTGGTGCAATCTAGTGCATAACAGGTTTCATTCCGTAGTGATATTTTTCTGGCTGTTTAATTTTATATGGTTGTTATATGCTGTGTATTGTAACTGATCCAGATATTCTAGTTGTTCTGTAAAAGAAAAGAAACTAGAATTTTAGAACTGTTGGAAGAAAATCTTTTAATAATCTCTACCTTCAATTAATTTATTGTTGAAGAAAGCTTTTGATTCAGTCCATATTTTAGATATTGTAGCATTTATATTATTTTCATAGATAAAAACCTTAGTCTATAAAAGTACATAAAATCTTATTCCAATAAAATGTATGCATATTTTTAAAAATGCTTTTGTATAATTGGTGAAATGAAATGTATTTTAAACTATTATGGTCTTTAAACTGCCTGTAAGAACAAATTTTACTGCAGGGCACTTGTGAATAAATCCAAAGTTAAAAAGTTATATCCTGCAGCAAATACCACAGATAGTTCAGGAGTTGCTAATGTAAACATAATCTTGCTGTCATATCATAAGTATTATATATATGAATGCATGCATCAGAATATTGTTGCATATGGACACTGTTCTGAAAACGGAAAGTTCAGTGTTCGGACTTTTTTTATGGGTTGATGGGTTTGTTATGTCCAGTGTTCATGACAAACCCATCAGTTAAAGAAAAGTTCAAACACTGAACTTTCCGTTTTCAGAACATTGGATATCAAAGCATATTGGGTATTAAGGAAGATCCTTCATGATCAGAAAGCTAGCACTTAAATTAGTTACACACATCCTGGTTTATTAACAAAATTATAAAAGCAATGATTTAATGGTCTGGCATAATTTAATCAAATGAATAAGTCAGGTAAAATTAAATAGAGGTTGTAAATGATCATTTTCCCTATAAGGGTCATGTTGTTTTTGGAGTTTTGACTTTTGATCATGCTCTAAAATCTGGCGAATATCAGATGCAGCTGGTGGTGGTGGTGGTGGTGCGGAGTGCTGACAGAAACATCTGCTTGATCTGCCTGCACTAAATGTTTGTGCAAATTGAGGTGATCTTTAGGGTCAATACTAATGCAACCTAAATAGTGTTTCTTCAGGTAGTCAGAGGACCCAATCTCTCTGGTTTCTGCCAGGATAAAGGAAATCCCTGCTGACTTCTCTCATTTTCCAGCTAGGTAGCAAAGAAGAATCAGAAATATTTTGTCACAGAAAAAAAATTTTTTTTCTCTCTGTCCAACTAAAGTTATCTCCTGACTCAGCAGTTTACATTTGAACACACATTATTTATTATTTAAAATATGAATTCCACTCTGCCCAATTAGCCCAAGGTAACTAATGATGTAAGTTTTTAAAAAATGACTTAAGGTTTGTATTGTTTTACAGTTTAGTAATTTCTTGAACATGTAAACCTCTGGTTCATATTTTCTGAGTCCATGAACCCTTTTGTTTGCTGTGTTTTCTATATGTCTTTTATTCCTATCTCTTGAGTATTCTTTCCATTCTTCCTGTATATGTTAATAGATTGTAAAACTGTAAAAAGATCAAGCTTTTATTTTTCCTTTTTTCACAGCATTCAATGTAAGAAATGCATCATTATTCTGGGTTTCAGCTCCAGTGGTAGGAAATGACATTTGCCTCCCAAAGAACCTTGGCAGTGTCCAACAGAACTGTACAGCATTTTGGATTCAGTTCCAAATAGGTGCTTCAGAGCTATGATTGTAGCATCTCTTTGCAATTCTTTAACGGAGTAGTAGTCCACAACAGTTGTGAAATACAGTCATGAGATCCCAGGAAAAGATGCAGCTTCTTTAAAGAGTTGCACAGAGATATTATAGATACTATATTTGGGCTCCTGTGTGTTTCAAAGCATGGTTTTGGAATTAAATGTTAGTTGCTGCAAATATGCACTGTTGAGCTGGAAATTTGTTTAAAAAGTTAGGACTTGTTTTCAGAATGGGCAGAATTTTGTAAGAAGTCAAAATTATTATCAAGCTACATAGATTAAATAAATTTATTGAAGACTGAAATGTTATACACAGTCTTCTTTGAAAGTACTTCTTTGAAAAGTTATAAACACTCATTTCAGAGAACTAATTTTAATCAAAAGTTCAGTCATAAGAATTGGAATGAGATAAACCAAGTCTGTCAAACACAAAAAGGCTAGAGGGCAAAATTCCCTAATTTTAGTAGGTACCCAGAGAAGATAAGGGAGGGGAGCAAGCTGCAAAACACACACCCAAATACAAACTCCACTTCTTACATACTTGAGTGTGACATTGCAACACAACTGTGAAAGGGCAGAGCTTCCGTTATGATGTCAGTGTGTGTTTTATCATTTTGGTATAATATGTGGTTAGGAATGTGGATGCCAGTGTCTACTCAGTGGTGCTTAGGGGCCACTCCTATAATTCTTTCATTGAAAATGTCACTTCTGTTTAGACTAGTTCATCCTGCTCTTTTACTTGTTCCATTCTTTGACTCCTGTAGTGTGTGTTTATGGCAATTAATGAATGTTCCTTTTTATCTTATTAGGGCATCATCACTCTTGCTTGGATAATTTACTCTTGATAATGTGCATGAACTATGACAGAAATGTTGTGGGGTTGATTATGCTAAGAACTCCTAAAGGGCAAAATAAATGATTTCTGTTTTGTACTGAAAGGGCGGCTGCTTTAGGAAGTCATGTGAGGTTGACAGTGTTCATGAATCCCCAGATGGCAAGATCCATGATACAAAATGTTCACCTATTCTATCAAGTGTTCACCGATGTTCTGCTGTGCAGTAAAATTGATTTTTGGAGCATGACAAGGTCATAGTGTGCCGATTGCTATGTTGATTCTACAAGTACTTTATAGAATATGATAGATGAAATAATATGATAGAATATGACTAAGCATTTTGGTTTGCTATTTATCTAGAATAAGATCTTAGTAATTTAAGTGACTATTTCATTTGTAGCTTCCACCAATTCCACATCTCCCACAAGTCTTAGGAGAAACAGAATATTGCTGCTTTCAAAAATCTCTAAAACCCCTCAAAAAGCGAGAAATTACTGTTGATGATCTTAGTACACTACAGGAGCTGTAGAATAATTAGAGCCTTTCTTGAAGCTGTATAAATTGACAGACCTGTGCTTTTGGTAATTCTTTGCAAATGTGGAGAATTTGGAGAGTATCCTGGACGGGTAATCACCTGAAAGTGTGTCATCTCTTCGAGGCAGGTCAGGTCATGGAACAGGCAATGTGAGGACTATTGGAACTCTCCTTTACTGTTATAGGGTATAATAACAGAACCTTGAAAGCCATCTCCAGGAGTCTCCATCTAAGCCCTCTTATACTAAACAAGTCAAGAAAGGGTTATTTGGGGTCTTTTTCTCACTCCCTCTTCTGTCAGTGGACTGAGTTGTCATTTACTTTCTCATAATAGTTCTTGCGTTTTTTCATACAATCAAACCTCCACCCCTTTTATGTTAAAAAGGGGGCAAGGCTTTGATCATGCAGTCATGGCTAGCATGTTAACTTTTTTTTTTTTTTGCACCTGTCCACCTCCCTTGATGTCTCTGTGCTGAGGCATGCAATCTTGGTCTCTGTTGGAGAAACTTAGGGAATGGGAAAATTGTAGGGGATTGTCATTAAAATCCCTGCTTAATGATGGGTTTACTTTTTCATTTTGGGTAAGTAGAATCTCTTTCTTACAAAATAATAACAGCCAGCATATTTTGTTGATTTGGAAAATAAAGCACTATATATTTTTAAATGTTTGTACATGCAAGGAAGAAAAAAGTTAGGAGCTTGCTAAAATTTTGATATAATGGCTTTAGGGGTCATTAAACCTAATAGATAAAGACTGAGTGAGGAAGTATTTCCACTATAAAAAAAATTGAACTGTTTTGGAAATTGCTGTTTTGTTACTGGAAGAGAAAATATCTTTGGACAATTTCTGTTCGCTTCAAAACTCTAGTACTGCGAAACCCGTTTGCACTAGCAGACTTTTATGCCATGTAGGTACCAGTTCTGATTGAAGTTCCAGGCTGCTGTATAGTATCAGAGAAATTAGGTCAGCGGTTAACTGTTAAAAGGATTGCGATTCCGCTACCTCCATTCTGTGAGTCTACAAATCTGTTGTTTTCTGCTGATAACCTTTGCAACCTGTGAGCTAAGTGTGTTAGTATCTTCTGATTGCTGTGAAAATGTTTGCCAACTTGATTTTGAATTAACTGGAAACCAAAAATGCGTGAGATTCACTACAATTCATGGCAGAAAACAGCAAATCTACATGGCTGAACATTGCCATTAAGGCCCATTAGCTTAATGAAGAAAGCTATACAGTAAGAATAAATTCTCATTACAGTATGGATTGTATAAATTTAACCAGTACTTCTCATACTTTTTTTAAAATTTATGTAAACTTGCTGGATCTTGCATAAACTTAAAACTCATTATGCCTGGGCTTATGCCAGGCAAGTTTTCATTCTGTAGTTCTCATTCCTACACAGCTTTTACACACATCACTTCTATTCCAAATCCTATTTTTATGCTCTAAACTTGTATCCTATTTTCTTAAATCCCACATGGACAACTTGTGGAGAAATAATAGAGGAGGTGAAAGCAATCTATTTAGGAGCTCATCCTTCCCCCAGCCTTCTTTCTTGAATCTGTATTGCTGGAGAAGTGAAGTTAAAGCATCTTTTCCATCTTCTGTATTCCTTTGTGACTTTGAAGGGAGATGTGCTGCTGGGTTCCTTTTTCCATACAGTATGTCAGCTTACATATAGTCATCTTGGGCATGGCTTTATGCAAAGGTACAGTTGCAGATGTTGGCCCACCTGTGGCCCAAATCCTGAAACTGTCTGTGGCAGACATTTTGACCTTTGAGCTATTAGTTCCCCATTCCTTGTTAAGTGGTGAAAATGATTTTTTAGATGTTCAAACTTGGCCTCCTGACTTACATTGTCAGTGAGTGCCTTTAGTATACAGTAAAATGCTGTGGCAACTTACTGCTTGGTCAGTTACCATTTGTGGCCGCTTTCTCAAGTGAATAGAATTCAGATAAGGGTATTAAACCACATTCTTTAAAGTGCTTCACTAGCAGCTTTGTGTTAAAAGCATGGTGTCAGTGAAAAAAATAGGATACAATTTAGATGGTTAAACCTTTTGGGTTAATATACATATGTAGTAGTCCTAAGTGACCGAATGCCAAAGAGCAGTTGCTTGTAAATGAGAACAAACCTTTGTAGCAAGTATAATCACTTATTAAATTTGATAAACAACTCCTGTCTATTATTTTGTCATCATTAGCACAGATATTTCTAAAGCATCTGACTTTATTTGCTTGCTTGCTTGCTTGCTTGCTTGCTTGCTTGCTTGCTTGCAGTGGAATACAAATTATACTTCCGATTAGCATTTTTCAGTTTGCATGATTTGCTGAGCATCAATATGTTAATAATTTTATCTGCCAAGTGAATGGGTATAAAGGGAGATCATATTGTGGTTGGGGTTTTGTTTTGGTGTTTGGGGTGGGGTTTTGGTTTTTTTGGTCTTATGTGTTTGTTTTATGTATTAGGTTATTTTAGCTTTAATTATTACAAGTCACCTCAGAATTTCTCACTTTGGACCTTTTAGTGTCTATTAAACATTTTGAGGTAAGGACACTATCATTGAATCCCTATTTAATCAGTACATTTGGGAAAATATTTTGGTAAACTGCTCTCAGAAAGGGTGTATTCATATGTAGACAAATATTGTAGATAACATTAATTAATCATAATTAATGATGATTTTAACATAATATTGTCTATAGCTTTGTAACCTGCCCTCACACTTTAACTATTAAATTAATTTTAGTAGTTCAACATTCATTAAATTTTATTTATCTTTCCTTCATACTGTCTTTCCTTCCTTTTTCTACACTCATCAGGAAATGAATGGAAATTTCAATCCATCTCTAATCAAATTTTTGATGAAAGGACCCCCTTCAAGGACCTTAAGTGTAGCTGGTGGCTTACTTGTTGGCTCGTTTTTATTTTAAATAATCTAGCATATGAATGGTTGTGATTTCATCACTGAACTGTAGTTGTATTTCTTGTCTCTTGTATATCTAAAATATTCTAATTTAAAATAATTCTGTAGCAGCCCATGTAATTTTCAGATTTAGGGATATATTTTGGGCACAATGTTAAACAGTCCAGTGTATATCAGTGAAAACCATTTAGCCAGTACTTCATTTTCCAATTATATTTTCCAGGTGTAAAGCATGCCACAGAAAACTTCGTCTTCTCTTGTAAAGAAAACAGCATTTTGTGATACTGTTAACAGGTGTAACTTTCTGAGCAAACCCATAATACAGAATGAAAAAAAATAACTTTGAGATTCATTTTTAAGAATAGCAAGAAGTGTTATTTTATCAGAATGATTATTTCTGGTATTTACTGTTGTTGGATGAACTTCATAGAAAATACTAGCAACAGTCAAGGTATTCTTCTAGCTTGCAAATAGGAACCAGAGTTTTAAAGGGTAAGGTTTCAGCATTCACCAGATGTACCAATAAGCAGGTAGGCAGTTGAAATAAAATACAGACTGTCTATGTAAGAGCAGGGAAATGCGTCTGTACCCCCTAACTCTGAGAATGATGAAAATATAATGCAATTTCATATGATTTGGATTTCTCCTAATCAGAGAGCTCTTCTTTAATATTGAGGGAATAAAAGTGTATGCAAGCAAGTTAGATGAACATTTACTGATTAATAATTTAGGGTACAACAAGTAAGTTGCACCTATTTTATGATAAAATTGCCTATCTCGCAAGATACGGATTTGTAAAGGATGTTCAGTGCTCAAATACATTATATGTTGTTATTTATCATCCCAAATATTATAATGTCAGAAAATGCATTAATAAAAGAAGGCAATTTAGCTGTTCTTAGTGGGTGTCCGATAGGGTATTTAAAAACCTGTTCCAAATACATACTCAAGACTGTTTTCTTATAAGTACAAATTAATTTCTATCCAACCAGCTCTCGTATTTATCTGAATATCATTTTCAGATTTGACGTATCTACTATTGGTTCTCTTCAACAACCTTTCCACCACTGTATAGAAAGAATCAATGTTTAAAATTCTCCTTCTGATACAGCAAAATGCTCCAAACACTACTGTAGATACAAGGCTCATCATGAAGATGAGTGATGAACACTTTTAAAGCTTGTGGACTGTTATATTGAAAATGTTTCAGAGAGAACGCAGCCTTTCCTATCCAGATGGCATAATTTTTGGTCAAACCATCTGTTGTCAGAAGAAGTGTAGTGGGTGGGTTTCTTGCTCTCTCAAGATTGATCATGCACAAACAACTAATGCAAATTGAATAAGAGGCATATTGTAGCCTCTAGAACTTTATTTGTCATTCTCTCTGAATTTTGTTGAATTATTTTCCTTGTACGTTTTGCCTTTGTTATGAAAATGTTTTCTTTTAGGGTTCCCCTCACAGCTATAGATTACTATACATATCTATATTCTTTCTTTATTTGCATTGTGATTAGCATTTTATTATTTTTAACTTACCTCTTAATTACAGGGTATCATTAAATATCTGGCAGATGTAAAACATATATTTTTAGAAGCATTGACAACTAAAATTTACCTGTCAACACATCAAGGTCTGATACAGGGATAATGTGAAGGAATGTAGACATGGCCTTGGGGATGGGGGAAGTAATGAAAAAACCATTAATTGATTTTGTTTGGTATAAAATGGGGCAGGTGGATATACAGAAAAATATACCTGCATGTTGCCATGATAAGCTTAGCAAAGCTAATGGGGAAAAGCTTATATTAGGGAGTGTTCCCACAAGTTATTGTACAGCCTGTATTGTTCCATTCTTCTAGAAGTCTACAAGAGAGGTTTGAGAGGGCTTGAGACCAATTCCTGACTTTCTTTTAGCCCTATTGTGTAAACCAGACCAAGAAATCAACTCCACAGGAAGACTAAAACTACTTTTATTAAGATTGGCTATAGTACTGTCAGCCTTCCCAGGTAGACCAGACAGCAAACACGACCAGGTGAGCTAATACTACTTTATTGTAAGGCTACAATAACAGAATCTTGCAGGTCTGAAAGCGCAATTCTCCTACTGTCACCTTTCTAACCTAATAACTTAGGGAGGGTCCCTCCTGAGCCTCTTGCTCCTCCCACTATGCAGCTGTGGGCTATGCTCCCTCTTATCTGACCAATTCCCTAGGCAGCATCTCTTCACCTGGTCTCCCAAGGTCATTCCCACATACCATTACAAGTACAGAATCTTGCAAGTCTGTTTGTGCTGTGCTTCCTCCTCCTCTTATATTCATGGCAATTAGGGAGGTGTCTGTCTGAGCTACTTTCGCATTCCTTCTGCATGTTTTGGGCTTAAAACATGTTTTTCTCTTTCTCGCTTTGGTAACAGTTTTTGCCTATCTCCATCAAGGTCATCTTCTTTACTCTCTATGCTTTTAAAACACAGTATGAATTGTTTATGGTGGGCTGACCAGCAGTATTTCCTACAGATCAGACCTAGGTTTCCTTTGTTCTTTGTCTTCTGAAAGAAGGAAGCAGCTACCTTGCCCCCTGATTGGTCTGTGTCATCAGCTTAAAACCTGGAACCCAGATTCCAGCTGAAAGGAAAGATCTCATACTTACTCAACACTTAGCTGCTTTTCTGGATGACAGTCTGAAGAAAGGATTAATTTGCCCTTCATCTCTTATTATTTTATATATTTTTGTAAAAAAGAAAGATAATTTCTTCGCCTCCGTGTGGGGAAGATGGGTGGTGATAAAATTATGATAAATAAATAAATAGAATAAATAATTATTTCAGAATTGTGCATGACTATAGATTTCTAAACTTGGTAATCATTAGAGACCCTTTCCCAGTTACACATCAAATAAATACAATGTCTTTCAGTCTACAATTATTATTAATATTTATTGAATTGTAAAAAGTAAAAACACAGAAAAAATTGTAATGAAGCAGTGTAACAGTAACAAAAGAGGAGCAAAAAGATAACAACGCTGGAAAACATATACATTCTACTCAGAAGGCGCTTCAGCCACCCTAGCCAAAAGCCTGAGCAAAGTGCCAGATCTTCAAGGCCCTCTGAAATACCATGTCAGACATTCAAGGTAGACCAGCTAGGAAACCAAAGTCATGCAAGCTAATACTACTTTTATTATAAGGTTATAGTAACAAATCTTGGAAGTCTGAATGTGCTTCTTCCCTCCGTTTATCATCATGAAAACTAGGGAAGGTCTTGTCTGAGATGCTTACTTTGATTGCAGGTCTGGCCCAGACTTAGATTTCTTTTATCTGATCATTGACTTGGTTGCAGCTCTTCCTCTTGTTCCTCAAAGTTATTTCTTCTGCCTGTTACATTCCAGTAGGTTGGCAGCCACACAGCTCTCTGGGGGAACCTTATTGCAGAGGGCACATGCTGTGACAGAGAAGGTGTGGTTCCAATAGGTGGCATTTTTATGTTTTTCGGTTTTAATTTTGGTTTTAATTGGTTTATTTGATTTTAAGAGTTATTGTGTTTTTACTGTTCTTCTGTATTTTGTTTATTTGTTGTGTTATTTGGTTTTTTTAACTAAGTGAGCTTCCCAGAGTCATAAATGTGAGATGAGTGGCTGTACAAATTGAATAATTAAATAAATAAAATTGTTTAATCAAAGGGACCTGGAGCATGTCAGCTCTGTTGGATCAAATCAGTTGGGCAGATACTATGGGACATATGCATCCCCTCAAGTAACCAAGTCCTGTGCCACATAAGTAACAATCAGCACCTTGAATCGTGCCTGGAAGCATACTGGCAATCAGTGCAGCTCTTGCAGTGTGCTACATGGGCATATTAGGGCATGCCCATTACTGCCTGCACCACTGCATTCTGGACCAGTTGAAGCTTGAGAAGATTTTAAAATTATTTGACTTTCCAATTTGACTTAGGTTTTACAGTATTTATACACACCTCATGTGTCATGAGTAATGATGGAGAGCAGGAAGGGGCTCCCATCCAGGGTGGAAAACGCATGCGTAGTACTGAGGAATTAAGCAGCCATTCAAAGAGACACAGATCAGGCCCGCCTTAGCTTTTGGGGTTTATATGTCTGGGTTTTTCCCACGCTTATTCAGTTTGTTAGGATTCTATATGTAGCAGTAATAAACACTAGAGAACTACTCCTCGTCTCAGTGTGATTCTCACTGTTAGGACATCATGTCGTGGAATATGGACAAGTAATAGGTGAATGTTTTACCGTCTCCTCCCTGATTCTTTATAAAGCTCCTACTTCTGCAGAATATTAATGATTAAATAAGAATTTTGAGATAAAGAAAAGATTCTCCATTATTGCAGTAAAATTTTGATTTATTAATTTCAGCTCTGCAGAATTTCTAGTACACTATAAAAAATGAAGTTGCTTTGAGAGGCAAAATTTGAAAAAAATATCCTGGATCTTTTTTTTTTTAAAAGTCCTGGACTAGAGCACTTAGCCAGGATTTGACAATAAAAGTTAGCATTCTAGATAACAAATAGCCTTGATTTTATTTCTCAACCAGTAGTCACTGAAAGACTACACTGCACTTTGGTGATACTTCTTTTTGCTGACTACTCCACCTTCTTTCTTCCTAATGACTCCACTGTCCTTCTTGCATATGAGTGGAAGACCAGGTAGCAGTTGAAGCTGGTGTGGTCCTTGCCTGGGTGGGAGCAAGGTGGGGCTCTGGCTGGGAGAGGCAGAGTCCTTCTGATGGAGCTCAGCAGACATTACTTTTTAAGATGCTGTTGTGATGGAGAATTAGGTATGGGACTACTGTCTGTCAGCAGCCTTATAACATGCTCAGGAATATGTCTTGGATGTGTTTTGCAGCAGAATGACTAATCCAAAATCATAACTATTCCAACCAAACAGGGACCATTGGAAGATGATCAGCGATGGAAATCCATATTAAATAGTAACGAAGCATCTTAAATGCAGCCACAAACAGCAGTGTTGGCATAAAAATAAGTCAGGGAAAGGTCTGATGGTGAGTTTGAGGAAGGGTGTAGAATTTCAAAGCTGAGGTATTACACCTCAGATAGGTGAGGGAGCTTTGAATAAGGTACTAAATATTGATTAGCCTTTGGTGGAAATAGGTGGTCCTACAGGTTGTAAGGGAAGAATTTAGAAGAGTTTAGATCTACCTAGTCTAAACAACCTCCTACAACTTCTGTCCTCTGTTGTATTCAAGTCCATGCATCCCATCTTCCTTCTGTATAATAGTTTGTATTATCCTTCTGTATAACATTTTATGGAATAAAATGGGAACGTGTATATGAAACATACCATTAAATGTTATGCTTACAGGGGTTTTTTCTTCAAACTAAGCATGCTGCTGAAAGCAAAAATTGGATTAAGTGGAACACAAATCAAACACAGTACTGTGAGTGAAATTTATCTCTGTGTTTTAGATGTCAAAAAAGACTTCCACAAAGTTGAGTTCAGGAATTAACTTCCCTTTAAAGCTATACACTATTTTTTTTATTACTTATGATGTGGATTAAGGTTGTGATTGATTACAGGTCTTGGCTTCCCCCCTTATTACCTGATTACATAGTATTACTCTTACTTACTATGCTTTCTCTTGCCTACACAGATGTTAATATCAAGTAAGTTTTGTTTTCTTCTTCCAGTGTTCTGCAATTTCTTATTACCTTTTGGAGGGACCAGAGATTAAATCAGAAAGTCCGTAGATCACAGTTCCTTTATTTTATTTTATTATTTTATTTTATTTTATTTTATTTTATTTTATTTTATTTTATTTTATTTTATTTTATTTTATTTTATTTTATTTTATTTTATTTATTTTCCATACTTGGGGTTTCATTTTTCTTCAAGAACTCTGTCCCAGACTTGAAATACAACTTTTGACGTTGTCAGGTATTTAAGCCTATTTCATGAATGACAGTTGAAAGTCTGTAACGTGGACTGAAATGGTTATGTGAACACTGTACATTTCCTAACACTTGATGACACTCAGATGACAATTCCATGATGATACCTTTGAAAGTGTTACCATGCAAGTCTCAGTATGTCATGGAATGGGCATTTGGATATATGATACTGAAGTGAGGGTGTTGGATTGATATGCTCTTAACAGCATTGTTGAAAAAAAAGAATTTCAGATATCTAGAGTAGCTGTTTATCCTTGTTTTTCAATGGACTTGGTACACAGAAAAGCTCAGGAAGTTTTACAACTGAGTCTTACCTGGAATAGATGCTAATGAGTGAAACCAAGAGGAAAAAGAGGAGTTATCCCACATGAATAAAAGCTTCAAATTGTAAAGAAAGAAAGGAATGGGAAAAGAACCACCAACTTTTTGATTATGGATAGCAGACGTAGAAAAGAGGTGGGAGCTTGAAAAGTAGAGAGAAATCTTTTTCCCAGAAAGGTTAACAAGTGGAAAAAAGCACAAAATGTAGAATCTCATAACTGATCTTGAAAATTGTTTGGACATTTTAATTTGTATTTGAAGGATTTAGAGTCAAGGTTTAAACACTGTAATCTCAAGACATATTCCTAGTACGGGTAGTCCTTGCTTAGCAACCACAATTGGGACTGGCAGCTTGGTTGCTAAGTGACGCAGTCGCTAAGCGGAAAATCACGTAACTTCAATGGGCTTATGACCTTGCTTTCCCTTCAGTCGTTAAGCAAAGCACCATGGTTGCTTAAGTGAAAAAATCATGTGACTGTAACTTAGATTTTACTTCCACCTTCGTTGCAAGCCAGTTGCAAAGCACACGAATGGCAATCACTTGACCACAGAACACTGTGACAGTTATAAATGCAAGGATTGGTTACAAAGTTATTTTTTTTAGCATCGTCATAACTTTGAACAGTCATTGCATGAGACAGTCGGTAAGCGAGGTCTACCTGTACAGCCTCATGCATTGGTAACATCACGACCCTATTTGCTGTTTGTGGAGCTGCCTTTATGGATGGTCCAGAAAGCTGAAATTAGTGTAAAATGCAGTGGTTAGGCTGTGGTTTGGTACACCTACACACTGCTGTGTAATACAATTGTTAAAGAGCTGTCCTGCTTGCCTATATGCTACTGGGCCAGGTGTAAGGGTTCTGCAAATCTCTGCCTTCAGTAGATATTGTGGATATTTATTTGTTGTTAACCTGGAAGAAGCTATTAACTGCCATCTCTGGACCATAAATACTCTTGGGTATGTCTGCAAAAGCTGACTTTCCTAGAATATATTAGACAGTAAACCCTGTGCTCCATTCTGAGTAGTATTGTTAGGGAAAGTGGCATACCTCCCTGATTGCATGTGTGTTGAATATTTAGTGTTGAAATTTCAATACCCACATTTCTAGATAAGACTGAAATTATTCCTGTCTTAAGCCCTAGAAAGCTGCTGTCAGTATAGACAATATTAAGGTGGAGCAATGCTGTGCTTTGGAATAAAGCAGCTTTCTGTGCTTTAAAGTTGACATTTGTTTGAAAAGCTACTAGCTTCTCTAGCGATTTTAAGCTGGCATTCTGACTGAAATTCTCCTCAAACTTGTTCTGTTAGGTGCCAGATTGGAATTCTTACTTATAAATAGATTTACTTGCAGTTAGGAATCATGACTTGCTGTTGTTGTTGGGTATGAGATGGGTGGCAGAGAAATCAATCAATCAATCAATCCAACAAACAAACAAACCTAATACTGAAATAATTGTGTATGTAGATCACAAATATTCAAAAGGGAGAAAAGAACAACGGGGGAATTCGAGAGGAACATGGACAAAAGCCATTCAAATGCTATAAAAATCATATGTGAGCATGTTGCACTGCTGCAGGTCTAATCTTGCCAAGAGAAGCAGGAGGAAACTAGATTATAGAGTACATTATATTTCTAAATTCAGAAGTGGTGCTGGGAGATATTCCTGATGCAGCAATTGTGTGCTGCATTGTTCCTGTTTTGGAAACTTGACTGCATATCATCTGAGGCACACCTAGCTTGCACCATTGCATTTGTGCATGGGGAGGGTGGCTGTGTGGAGGCTCATAGTTGACAGAGTGCTGAACAATGTCAGTTTGCCATTAATTCTGACCAGTGTCAGAATGTCATGCGCTTCCATCTTTAGTTGTGTTCTGGAAGAGTAGAGAGCAAATAGCTAGTGACACAATTGTAGTAGAACATCTTTTATTTTGATCTAATTTAATTATTAGTTTGTTAACCTTAAGCTCCTGAAGGAAAGGTGAGATCTTGACAAATAAATAAGTAGACACTGGAATAATTGATTTAAAAAATAATTTTCAGGGGCTGTATATATTCACCTTCTCCAGCCAGAGCTAGTGCTTTAAAATTAAAGTGCAGGTACAGAATAAGGGGAAGAGGATGTGCTGATTGCCTTATTTGAATACTATTTAATCTTTAGCTTTTGATACTGCTGTCTCCTTGTATATCTTGCATGTGTTTAGAGCAATGCTCATTTACAGACTTTATGAATCACTTGTTCTTTTGCAAATACCACATCTATAAATAAAGGACAGAGCTTTGTAAGTCAAATGACAGAAAAGATTTTGGTAAAGAAACTTCTCTGTGAGTAGTAACTGGAACTTTTGAGAATGACTTCTATAATAATTCTGGAAAGTTGTCTGCCTTTTTAGTGTCCTTCTGTAAATGCCAAACATTTGAGCCCTGGTCCTGTATTTTATTTTTGTGAGTTCTGTGTGATGAATAAATCTATTTTGAATATAAATTACATAAATACATACACAGGTATGTTCGAAGTGAGTAAACACAGGTTTAGTGCTATTCTGGAGGATGAGAAGGGGAAAAGGAACGGATGAGGCAGGCTGAGAAGTCTGGGTAGGGGATTGATTGTTTATTTGATTTATATGGCTGCCCATCTCACTACAGCACCTTCGTCTCTTCAAAGCTCATGCTGGAAAAACTCATTCATGGGGTGGGTGGGGAACTACCTCGTAAACTCCAGGGTTAAAAAAAAAACTTGATGGTTATCTGAAATAATTAATGAAAATAATTGGCATGGGAATGAATGATGAAATTTCAGACAAAGCACCTTTGAGAGACCACACAGTTGTCAGAAGCACCAGGTAAAATCCCACCTGAAGGTTCTTCTCTCCCCTACAAATATTATCTCATCTGCAAAATTGCATAGTCACCCAGAGTCGCCTTTTGACCCAAACAACCTGGCAAAGCCATTTTTTTTAAATTTTTATCCCACCTTTATTATTTTTTTTTATAAATAACTGAAGGCAGCGAACATACCTAATACTCCTTCCTCTTCCTATTTTCCCCACAACAGCAACACTGTGAGGTGGGTTGGGCTGAGAGAGAGTGAGGATGGCTCCAGTAGAACTCCCAATTGGAAAAGTGCCCAGGAGTTGGCTGGCAGCTTGTCTTGGGAGTAAATCCCTCTGAACGCAACATGGAGGAATTTAATTCTGATTGTTCTTACCGGAGATATTTGTTTTATGTTTCTTCATTTGCTAATCTAGCAGTCCCTGACAAATTGGAATTACTTCCTGAGCTATAGAAAGAGCTATAGGAAGTAATGGGATCTGAAACAAATGAATTCATGTGTATGACTGTCTTAAGGGATATAGTTCAAGGAAGAAAGACTTTCTTTGGAAATAGGAACTGTGGCAAAAGTGAATACTGAACAGATGGGAAAAGAAAAACAAAATAGAGAGGGGAGATGAAAAGAAAATGAATTGTTTTGTAACTTACCATCACTTTCTTTAAGTAGAAGTATCTTTCAAATTAGTTGAGAGAGAGGAAAGAAATCTTTCGGGAAGGGTGATTGCTGAGATGACAAAATGAGAATTAGAAAAGACAATCTGAAAGGGGGAATTGCTGCATTGTGGATTGATGGGAGTGAAGAGAGCTAGATATTGTTTATGGTTCTCTTTTCCTTCCTTATCATCCAAAAGGCTACTTCTCTTGGATTCCAGCAACTTTGAGACCAGCACAGTATGCTTGCAGAGCTTCCCATTTGCAAGAGGTTCTGTCCAGCTTAATGCAGCCTCTCCCGTTTATTCCCAGGGTCTTCGCGTATCACAGTTAAAAGCAAGTTCTTAAAGAAGCCAAAGGCAATGGGAATCTAGAAAGGAAAGCTCTTGTATTCATCAGAAGCCAAGAAAACCTGAACCTACCCAATCCTTAGTTGCCAGGGATTTAAGTGAGCTGGGAGAACTCCATCCCACTTCACTCCATGCCCTTCCTGCCTTCTTGTGGCCAGTTGGTCTGTTTTGGGGCATAGGTCTAGTGCACTTGAACTGCCTCCCAAGGAGATCATAATGCCCTGACCCTGCCGGTCTTCTAAAAGGCTGTAAAAGTCTGGGTTTTCCCAAAGGACTAGAACCAGGTTGTTGGTAGAGGCTAACATTGGTGAATTTGTGACTGAAGATTATGTATGAAGTGCCTTGGTTTTGGTATTTTTACTTGGTATTTATTATATTCGTTTGTATTTCTCTTCATGTGCTTTTCATTGGTTTGTATGGTGAGCCACCCAGAGTTATTTGCTTAAGGTGGGCAGCCATATACATTTCCTAAATAAAAATAAGGAAAAGAGCAGTAAATGCTTGCTCCAAAAAAGGCAGGGTGCAGAAAGGAAGAGCTGCTTCATACAAGCAAGTTCACGCTCCCAGTGCACCGGGAGAGCTCTCCCCTGCTCATCCCTATGGCCCTTCTCCTTGCCTTTGACCTGTCCCCCAGGCTGTTTGACAAGTTGGAAGGATGTGGGGTGAACCTTGTTGTAGCAATAAGCCTCTTGGAGAGTTTTATCAAAGGGAGAAAGAGCTGCCACGAGTAAGTGATATACATGCACAGGACTAGCGCTCTGTCAAGAGAATGTTGATTCCATTTCTTAAGCACTTTTTCCTAAGCACTCTTTCAAAAGAGTGGTAAACCTGTGTTCATAAAGAGATGTTGGCTTCCACAAAGGAGGTAGTGGCAGCCCATGAGGCATTATGTGGGCAGACTCCTTTGTGGAAGCCAACATCTCTTTTGCAGCCCAACGCAAAATGTCTAGGAAGGGAAAGTTCTAGGCACTGGATGCTAGAAGGCATGCCTGTGGCAGCCAGTGGAAGCTGGACAAATCCCAACCTGTGTGTCATCACCAGAAGTGTCATAGAACATGACCACAGCAAGATTTGTGTTGGGAGAAAAGAGAAGACACTTATTTTAAACTGGAACAGCTAAAGCATCGTTTAAGGTGTCTCCTTGGTGAACTGGGGATGAGATAAAGGCAATGTTACGAAGAGGACATATCCCTTAGAAACAGTTAAGGGGGCATCTTCATGTTGCACTTAGAGGGATGAGAGTACGAGCCCCAAGATGGAAATTACCAAACTCTCCTGAGATTTAGCAATGTTAAAAATTAGTTTTAAAAATCCAAGACTGCCAACCCCTTATAGAGGAGCAGTGGGCACCCTGATATCTGCAAACTTGGTGTTGCTGTTTCCAGACTTAAGGGGTTGTTGGTTGAACTGGGAAAGTTAAAACTCCTATTGATGTCAAACTTGTTCTTTAACAGTAACTAAATATTTGTTATAATCTTGTCTTAATCAAAATACATGTTACATTATTTCAGTTCAGTTGTTACCTATGCATGATCTGTGCATGGGTTTCCAACTTCCATGAACGATCAAGTCAAGGTCAGATTTGGTTTTGTTAAATGGAGTGATCATGGAACCGCTAGCTACAAATGTTATGCTTTCTGTTAAAGATGTATGTTTGCAAAGATCTTTTGGATCTTCCGTCATTACAGACATGACTTTCTTCCCTTCTGAGTGAAATCAGTGCATCAGTGAAAGCCCAGCACTTAATCTTTGGTTCTGGTGATTCTCTACTGATACATAACTAAATTACGCCAAATCAAGCTCAAGTTATCTGGAATTATTTTCATTCAACAGGCTGAATTCCTATCAATTATTTGGACCTGTTCCATAGCTTCTTTCTGCTTTTGCTTTTCAGATAAACAAACAGATTTTTTAAAAAAACATTTTTTGGTTTTTGCAATGTGTTCATATGATCACTGCTCCCTCTCACTTTATAGCCGGTTATCATTTGCTTGTAATGAAACAGACTGCTGTCTTTGTATTTTTGCAATTTTGATTTCTCACTGAAAGCTTTGTCTTAAATATAATATGTGGAATGATTATAAAGGCAGCAAGCATTATTTTTTCAGAGCTGCCATCCCCATTAAATGCTCAAAGAGCATTTACTTTAAGCAATTGTATTGAAAGGGTTTTGTTTAGCATTTGTTCTTCCTTGTTCTTATTCTGCAACAAGTAATAGAAGTGCTTGTTTAATGAGTTCTCCTTGATTTTTTACTGAATATTTTTTTCAGTGTTTCAGTATTTCAAACCAGTAAGGTTACACATGAGTTGTACCTTACTTGGAATAAACATGTACAGAGATGAACTTATAATTTGGAGAACATTTTCTATTCAGAAATATCTATTTGAAGTACTGAAATATGGAAATGAGCCATAAATGTTCTTTGTATTGTTCCTCCTCAGCATTTAAAAAACTTGTTAAAAATAAGAGTATACTATTAACATTTAAGGTCTACAGGTAAGGATCTAAATTAGTGCTTAAAATTTCACATCAAAATGCTCAACAGAAACTGTGTAAGTAACTTGAAATTGCCAACATTTTGAAAATCTAGTCATTCATTTCAGTTATCAACATGATCATATATTTCAGTCCTGCATTGGGTTTAAATATGAATAATGGTGAGTACTGAAACTGGCAAATGGTACCCTAAAGGATGGATTTAAAACAAAAGCTATAGTAAATATTTTTCTTCCACAGACCAGAATGGATTTTGGTTTGTTACAGGTACTTATGTTTAGTTCCATGAATAAAATATATTCATGGAACTAAACATATATATATATACGTGTGTGTGTGTGTATTTATATATATATGTATGTACGTACGTATGTACGTATGTGTTTTTTTTTATACATGTGTGCATATTTTAAAAAACTCAAGATGCACTTGTGCTACATTCTACTGAATGCATGTGGATTTCTTGGCAGCCTTATGGAAATGGTTTGCCATTGCTGCTTTCTGGTTGTTCTTTTTAAACATTCCTAGGTAACCAATACTTAATTTTAAAATACATCTTTTAGCGTACCATTTCTTTAGTAATATATAGCAGTTTTCTGCTATGAAGCAGGCATTGTGCATGTATTTAACAACTCTAAGCAGGAATGCATAAGTATACAATTAATAACTTAGGGCCGCATGGGAAGCTCTCAGTCCATATGGAATTCTTATTCCCATACATAATAAAACCACTATCATAAATACAATAACACAGAGTGAATATTTTTTATTAATTACTGATTTTCCTATTTGACCTTTTGATCAATTTTAACTTATGCACCTGCCATTATCCTGGCATCATTTTTCTGGTTGAATTTTTTAATGAATACCATTGTTTCAACCAACCTCTAGAGTTGAACATTTAATAGCATCATATGCAGGTAGACCTTAGCAGAGCAGTTGAAGACGTTTGTAGATTGTGATCATTTGTACTTGCTGATTTTTGCACACTTACGTATATAAGAGGACACTGTTGTCTTTGTGCTACTATACATCTTTTATTTCATACACGTACACAGATTTGCCTGTCACAACAAACACAGGATTGAAAGAATTCTTTTCATTAGGTGTGTATAAAGCTGGTTACCTGATGTACCTTAACAAACTGAGGAAAACTGCTTGGATTACAGTGTTTTGGCACATGGGATAATATATTATGATTGATAGTCTAATATGGAGAGAGAGAAAAGCAAAGCAGAATTTGAGAGGTTGGATGTGGGAACTTGTGGGCTATTAAAATGCTGGGGTAGAGATTATCTAAGAAATGAAGGAACTTACATTGTTTCAGACTAATGGGAACACAAAAAATCTTCATACTTTTTGGTCAGAAGTATTTGGAAATTCACAGTGGATGCAAAATATTCTCTGATTTCCCAGCATTTGTAAATATTCAAAAGAGGTTAATTGCATTAATTTGAGTGGTATAATAAAGGGGAAGACTGGACAAAAAGCTTTAATCATTATCAGGAACTATGGAACCTATGAGAATGAATGTCAAAGAGGAAATACAAGTTGAAATGATGCAGAATTAGTCTTAGTAACTCTGCAACATTTGGTCAGTTGGCAACTTCATCCATTTTTAGCTAGATATTTTATTCCCCAGCACCCAGGCTTACAAAGAAAAGGCAGTGTTAAATGTCTGAAAAAAGAATATGATTTAAACAAATGAAGATATGGCCACTTCAGAGCCTCAGTAAATCAGAGGCTCTGTGTTTTCCACTGATTTCTACTGATAGGATGCTTGATAAATAGCCTAGGCTTAAATATAAACATCAAAGCGACTTGTTCCCAGAGAAAACTGCATTTATTTATTTATACCAGTCCCATGTGCCCTCTGGACCCCCAGGCTAATGGTCAGGTGCCCCTCCCCCATTGCTGACCCCTGTCAACTGTCACTGAACATTCTACTTTCTCTTTAGGGAATTCTGATTGTGTAAGTCAGTGTGGTCCTGTGTTTTTCTGACTCTGCTTTCCAGGAGCGAGACGGTGGGGAGAAGTCATTTAGAGTGTTAGGCTTCTTAAAACTTCAGAAAGAAAAACAGAGGATGTACTTGTCTCTTTCATATTATCCCTTACTTCTTTAGGCCTCCATCTCTTAAAAAATCCATGTTTCTGTATTTTTTTTCTGCTGATGTGCTGTTGCTAATTGTGATAAATTAGCTGTGATGTGTGAATGTAGAGGGGAAATGTTCAGCATATAGGGGTTTGATAAATTATTGGTGAAGAATTTTTCACCTATTCCTTCCTATTCCTGTTATTTATTTGTAACAAAGTGATCATAAGGGTAGGGATCTGCTTATCTCCTCAGGGTGTTAGGATTCTGCTTGATGTCTGTTCTTGTTCAATACATTTGAGGTAAAGGATGAACTTGTGCCACAGTTCAAAGCAGGTGTCCTCCATTTGTTCTAATGTTCTTGTTCTTCTTTGACCTTGGCCCTCCAATCTCTACAGTTACAGTGTTTGGCTGTGATCAAAGAGCAGATGAGGGTTAGCAGCTGAAAATTGAATCCAGAATAGGCTGAAGTCATTTAGTTGGCAAGTAAGCACAGCTTTAATCTAAAGTGTCCTGTGTACTTCTTGAGATGCTGTTATGTCTCTGGATGTCTTTGTCCCACTGTGGCAAAAAAAAAATCAATTTAATTTTTTATAAGAGCCAAATTTGATGTGGCAGTATTCATATCAATTTGCCTTATTTTATCTGTCTGCTCTATCTTTCTGTCTTTTAACCAATAGCTGTTGTGGTAGCTAGTTAGGGGGCAATGTTTGGGGAAGGAAAAGCTTCTGTATTTTCCAGACCTTGGAATCAGTCAGAATCAGGAGAAGACACCCAATACTTACAAAGTTAGGAAAGCTGCCATGAACCAATGTTAGCTTTCCCTTAATTATAAATAGCAGGCTCTGCAGAATCCTCATTATTCATTCTCTCTTCTTCCATGGATTTGTTTAATGCAGTGAATCAAAAGAGAGACCTAAAATGACAGTCTAACATTAACAATATCACATCTGTAAACAAATCTGTTTTATTTTTCTGTGGTACAATAGTTGTATTCAGAAATTTTATAACAAGCCCCATGTTATAATTTAGAATCTTTTCTAGATATTTATTTAGCCCAAACTTTGTTTACATTGATAACTGAATTTTTCTTTC
This sequence comes from Candoia aspera, assembly GCF_035149785.1. Taxonomy (NCBI): domain Eukaryota; kingdom Metazoa; phylum Chordata; class Lepidosauria; order Squamata; family Candoiidae; genus Candoia; species Candoia aspera. Next base: position 56,439,372 of record NC_086154.1, read on the forward strand.
TTAAATAGAAAACTATAGGACCCTTATGTTGAATACTAGCATACAAATTTATGAAATTATCAAAACCATTTCCCTGTTTTTTTAAAGTAAATTAATGTAAACTCTATTTGCCATACTCTATGGGATATTCAAAACAGTTTATAATTTTCTAGTGACAGATTATCTTGTTATCCAGTAATTTATGTTAGGAAGATATATTAAGTAAAATTATGTAAATTGGAATAAACAAAATATTGTAAAAGGAATTCACTTCTTCTACATTCTCTTCATTCCCTAAGTTTATGTGTAAAACACATGATTTGTGCCTTTAATTCAGTTATAGGAAATTACCTGCTGATGAGGGATGTAAATTGACAAAGCAGTGGTAGTTAATACAAAAAGTTTGCGTTAGTTTTTTTACATGCTAAAAGAAAAATCCATTTTGATGTTTTAAATCCTTAGATATTTTGGCTTTTAGAACATTCACAGGTTGCCAAGTAGTGACTGCAGTAGACTATAAATTCACCCACTTTGCAGCTTTATCTTTATTGTAGTTCACAGTAATTGGTAATTATATTTTTACTCTACAAGAATGAGCATGCTAACATGCATTCTAAGTATTTCTTTATTTTCTCCTACCTAGATTAGGATATATAGTATTTTTATTGGGTTAATTATTCAATCACCTCTAGTCACAGCATGACACTTTATCATGAATAAACCTTTAATTTCATGAATTTGTCATGTTCACAGATGCATATCAAGCTAACATTAGAACCTTAAAACGTATATTTGGCTAAGCTTTACTACATTTTTCTACTTTTAAATCCAGTGTGCTATCTAATAAGGAGAAGTTATTTTTTTATGTGCTAGTGCAATTATTTTCCATATTTGCCTTCTGATTAGCCCAGTCCAGAAATCTCTGGGAGAAGTTGCTTGCATATAAATTCAAGAATTAGAACTTCAAAAACATATTTCATTAAGCCTTACCACATTTTTGTACTTTAAAACCCAGTGTGTTATTCAATACGGTAAGTATAAATTCAATTTAGATTAGTATATCAACAATTAGGGTGTTAAATTCAAACAAAAAAGGTCAAAGTAAATTGATATTTCTAATTTTCAGTTAGCTATGGCTGCAGTTATGCAAATAATCTATGTCCAGGACTGAAACAGTATATGTCCAGGACTGAAAACATCTTTTGAATTTTTGACATCAGCATTATTAAAAGATACTTCTGCAACTGTAACTGAGGAAAAATATTTTTCAATTGTTGATAAGCTCAACCAGTTTCTTTTTTAACTTAACTATTGAATGCTGGGTTGTGAGGACCCTAGATGAGCACACATCTGGGCTTGAATCAATATTACTTTATCTGTGTATTCACTACACCTATTCCTTCACTGAATAAATATGGGACTGTGCAGTACCTGAACCTTTTCCCATATATGTTCATTGCAAATAAACCAAGCTGCTGTGATGATGCTATAGTCTCTTCATCCTGCCTTAATATATGGGCTTGCTGACGATATTCCTCTATTAGCCATGGTCCCAGTTGGTATTACTTTAGCTTATAGGAAAATTACATTTGGATGTCCCCGTTTGGAACTGATTTGAACATAAATTCTAATGTGAATTTAAAAATAAAGCTCTCTAGTGAAGGGCTGAAATAGATGAGGCCTGAGGATACGTAGTACCCATCAGATCCCTTTTGCAGCCAGAAATATATGGTGTCCGGGGGGGGGGTTGTTGGGGGGGTTAAGGGGGACATTTGTCAACAAAATTATTGTCTTAAACCTTACAGGGACTTGAGATGTTTCACTCCATAAAACCCCCAAAGCCTCCCTCCAGTGGTTCCTGCCCACTTTTGGAGTGTAGCTTCCAAGGTGCACACATTCACTCTTGGATGAACCCAATGTTTACTTAAAGTGGCACCCACTTCTGGGGATGTATTAATATCACAGTTTCTGTCCTGCCCCCAAATAGAATATAAATATAAAGCCAAATTAACAGGAGAAAATAAAATACATACAGCAGCAAGGAAAATCAGGAGTAGCAAATAATATAGTATCAAAACAAAAAAAGGCTACTTGAATACTTTTTTGTAAAGAGAGGGAATGGAGTGGATTAGTTGGATTTCCTCTGACAAATATTGCAGCCCAGGTAGAGAAGCCTCGTCCCTCCAGTCATTCGTCTTTTTTCTGTTGTGGACAAAGCATGACATCCTTTGATGGCTATAGTTTCCTGTGGAAGTAGCCTCTAAATATTCTGGCCACAAATAATTTCTGTCTTTAAAGACATTGTAGGGACCATCTGGCCCTCCAGAAGTTGTTGGACTAATGTTCATCATCCTTGACTCTTGCCTTTGGTGGCAGACAATAGTGGGACTTACGGAAGGGGCAAAAGTTCCCTCATCTTTGTACTGAAAATTACTAATAGCATTTGGAGTTAGGCCATGAAACGTATCAGAGGTGTTGAAAATGTTATGTGGGTTACAACCTAAATGCAAGAATTAACCTATATCTAATTACATAGGTGAAATTAGTTGATCCTGGTACATTAAAAGATCTTGCTGAACCAAAATGATAATGAGTAACTATTCAAAAGCTGTAGAGTTAGATTATTCAGCTGTTCTTTTTTCCAGGAGAAGTATAATCTCTCATAAAAAAATAACTTTTAATATATAGTATAGTATGCTGATAGTATACTATTAACATTTAATAGTATACTAGGAAAGGTAGAAAATCCAAAATTCTTTACAATAGTTTCTTTCTTAGGTCAGCTGAAAATTTGCAACCTGAGTGTAACGTGTTAAAGTTAGCATGGTGAGATATATTCCTCTGCCTTTTTTTAAATTGTATTTTTAATCAGCTTGCTTTTGAAGAGTTCTGGGAACTCACAAGTATGTGCATTAATTGCTAATTTTCATTAATAAGTGTATTGTCTTAATATGGGTTTTCTATTTTTTCCCCTGATCATCAATGTAACTGCCTTTTTTTTTAAGGAATAGCAAGTCTCTGATATTACATATCAAGTATCCTAGAGCATTTTGCCAACTACCATAGTAGGAGTTGGTGTTGTAACCTCTCTGGTGGTCTTTTGGATCTGAAATCGAAACAGTGGATGTGTTCACACAACACATAGAAGATCTGGTTAACAACGAGTATCACTATTGTGCCCACCAACATGTATGCCTCTTTAACCAGAATGTTAAGCTTACTGTATCATCTAAAGGTTTGATCAAAAGATGTATTTATTTAGTAGTGCAATCTATTACTAGTTACCCTATTGCTGATCGTAAGGTATTCCTACCTGACGGTATAAAAAATTTAATAAATTTAGAATTGTTCACAAACTTTCTTTATAAAAAGTCTTTGCAGATATTTAAAATGTGACAGGATTCTTGTGTAGAGCTTTATGTCATGTAGTTGGAATTAGTTGAGGAACACAAAATGGGGGCTTTTTATTTTTGATAGACTTAAGAAGTTGCATGAAAGTGAAACAAAATGTATTTACACCTTAAAAGTGAAACAGTAGCATTATTTTACTCTCTTGTTTATAATAGGCTATTTCTGTAGCAAAATCTTCTCTGTATTAGAAAAATAGTAGATTTTGGGGGTAGAATCAATGAAGTGCTATGATTTTTATATTTATTTTGTTCTATAAAAATGAAAGAAATGGGAATGTGGTTCTAGATTTATGAATAAAAACATGCTTCTCAATTTTCTTCACAGTTTTTTCTTTAACACATTGAAAGCCTGGCGAAGCAGACACTGGGATGCTGATGAGATCAAGACAGTGACTGGGTTAAGTTTTTCTCCTTTCTGCTCCCAAGGAGTATTGCCAGATTGCTGTGGAAATGAATGGAGAACAGCAGCATGAGACAGGTATTACAATTCTGGAGATGGAACTCACGCCAACTCAGCTTATTTGGAATCACTTGATCTCAGAATTAAATCATGGCTACAATTATAGCAGTCTGGACCACATAAAAATAGAATTGAGGATTCTGCTGTGCAGAAGTTAATTCTTTAACACAGAACTTCCCAGTCAGTACTTGCTTAAATGGCACATATATGATGTTACACCAGACCTTACATTTTGTAATTTCTCTTTTTTGAGAATCTAAAAACTATATATATATAACATTTGGAATTAGTACTCATTTTGGATAACCTGCTGTCAGTTCCCATTTTGAATATGTGTGATGTTTTCCTTTCAAGAAATAAATAGACAGTATTGACAAAATGAACAATGCCATGGTATATTTGAGATCTTTGATGCAATCTTTCATATATGAAGAACTAAAATACTGGAAACTTCCATTAATCTTGGATTTTGGTTTTGTTCTCCCCACTTCACTTCCTGTGAAACAAAATACATTAAGAAATAGTGCTACATTCTTCCGTTTTTAAACATTAGTTCATTCTAGATTTATTGCTAAGGAACTATTAATAATAATATTCAGTTTAATTTCCTACTGAGACAATGAAATGTGGTTTTGAATTACAGACATAATGCTGGCTTTCTTGACTGTTCTTCAATAGCTAGCTATCTATTATTTTTATTTTTATTTATTTATTTATTTTCTATCTCACCTTTATTATTTTTATAAATAACTCAAGGTGGCAAACATACCTAATACTCCTTCCTCCTCCTGTTTTCCCCACAACAACAGCCCTGTGATGTGAGTTGGGCTGAGAGAGAGGGAGCTTTCATGCCTAAGGCAGGACTAGAACTCTCGGTCTCCTGGTTTCTAGCCAGTTGCCTTAACCACTAATAGCTAGATCTGTATTTTCCCTTTCCAGATTCAACTTACATTGAATATAATGGTCATTCTATCAGCAGCATCATGGATGTAGAATTGCAGTTATGGAACTATACAAAAGTGTTGGCTACATACTAATAGAGCAGTCTGCACTCATGCTTATATTGTTTTGTAATTAGTGCTGTGTTGCTATCAGAATGGTCATTATATACAGTGTATGCTAATCCTGGAAATGGAAAATATACAAAGAATAAAAATAAAAATAGCACAGAAATAACTGAAATGTCTGCAAAGGCATTGGAAATACTGCAGTGGAAATTGTTCCAGTGACAATAATCATATGCCTGACTAATCCAGATGAATCTAGGGAAGATGGAAGTATAACCCTAGCACACTCTTTGTCACTGTATTCACAAAACACAAGATGACATCACAGGTTCCTTCATCAGGTTCAGTATAGCATACCAGCAAGAACGCATACTGAAAGTAACAATTCCCAGTCATCCATACAAGGATGACTTTGAATTCCTTTACACTATACTTATCCATTCTTTCATGAGCTCAACACATTAAAAGAAGGAAGAAAAAAGATGCACAATAGAACATCCTCAAGCATTCCTGTCCCATCAAGAATAGAAATATTTTTTGCCTAGCAACCAAAAGAACTATTGAGGAAACATGACAAATGGAAATATAGACTCACATACAACAGCAAGCTTCAGAGGCCTACCATGAAGATTATGGGATAAGGCAGTAGTGGTAGGCATTCAAGCAGGGGCATGCATGTGCCCACTCACATTTCTGAATGCCGCAAACCTGGAACTTAAATAATAAGCTCCACAGAACAGTTTCCTAATCACAGAGGCAGACAAGACTCAGGAACATCATGAGTTGGTTGACCTTGCTTGTCAGCCTCCTCAGCTATACCATTTCAACAACTGTTCAGGAATACTGGCAACTGAGCAACTTCAGGAGAAATTGGAGTGCTGGGAGAACTGCTCATGTTTATATATTAATGTAGGAGAACCTAATTCAAATCCAAGGTATGAAATAAAATCAGAAAAGGGTAGAGAAGGATTCAGCATACACAGTTACACTATAGGACCAATACCTTAGCCCTTACCTGAACCAACTACTCTTGTAGGACAACTGGTTTTATATCCTGCCTTTTCTTCAACAGTTCTAGACAGCACAGATAGTATGTTTGGGCTGCCAAAATTGGCAGACAAATCTGGACAACATCTAGATGGCAGCAAATTCACTTCTTTGCTGCCCTCTAGAGGCTGTCTAGATTTTTGCAGAATAGCTATTGCACCTCTATACTATACTATTTTAATATTCCGTGATGAATATGCAAGGGAACTTAAGCTGCCTTGAACTAGTATTTTAACAGTGCCATGGAGGAACAGTCAGGAGTGTCCTGGCCGCTGTTGCTAGTCATAGTTGGTCCTTTCTCCCAGAGCGCACAAAAATTGTGTTTTATAAATCTGGTATTTGTGGTCTATGGAGAGAAGACCCAGAACAATGAGGATTCTGTATTTCTGAAGTTTATTTATGCTATATCTTTTGCTCTGCATGGCAACTTCAATGTAGTGTATTCATGAACAAAGGAAATATATTTTTCCCATCTCTTCCACTGAAGATAATAGGTCAGAACTTGTTTGTGCCAGGTTTGGGTGTAACATTATGCTATAAAAGGGATAAAACTGCAGTTTAAAAGTATATAGGCTTTTAAATTATGGCATTTTTATTATGGCATATATTTATTACGGCATCATAAGTAAGTTCCTCCCCTCTGCCTCCCATAAGCCCCATCTGTTTCAGCTGTTGTATCTTTGTTAGCAGATTAACTGCTGGCAGTCCTCAGCTCCCACATTTTTTAGATTATGATGTACTTTGTGCAGGTCCTTTGTTAAATCCTTCCGTGTATCTTCTGTACACGTGATTACACTGCAGGTTGCAAGAATACAGCAGTGGTTTGAAATTGATATTTATCTTGCATTTTGCTTTTGAATACTGTGAACAAGTAGCCCAGTACTATTTCCTGGAGAATCTTCTGTTCCTGTACCTCATTCTTCTGTCTTTGAACCGTAACATTCTAGAACCTGCCTTAAACTATGCAAACTAAAAAAATAATTTAGCTCTGAATGAAAGATCAAATTCTTAACAAAAACTTTGCACACGCTTATTCTTTTGTAAAGAGAACAAATTACTAGACCCGAATTATTTTTTCTACATCTGGTCTTTATTGTCTTTTTTGTACCAATACTTAAAGCTATTTCACTTGAACTCTACAGTACCAAAATTTTGCTGTAATACCTTTTTGACTAAATAAGCATGTGGTAGTTGAGGATATGTAATGGCAATTTTTAAACAAAATATTTCACTGTGCCTTAAAAACATTGACAAGCATTTATAATTTTGGGTTTTTCTATCTGTGGGCAAACCTATTAAGCTGTCTAGATGTTGCTGAATTCCAGCTCTAGTAGCCTCAGCCAGCATGACTGGTGACAATTACTGGGAATTGCAGCTCATCAATATCTGGAAAGCTACGGATTCCTCACACTAAAGTATGATACATGTGTGTATGTCCCTGTATTACAAAAATTAGGTGGAAGTGTAGTGAAAGCATACTATGTGTCAGCAGTTCCCAACCTTTTTGGCACCAGGGACTGGTTTCATGGAAGACAATTTTTCCACGGACTGGGGTGTGGGGATGTTTTCGGGATGATTCAAGCACTTCCTCTTTTTCTTCACACCGTTTGGAGATAGCCAGTGGGCTTGCTTTCTCTGACAGGAAGCGGAGCTCAGGCAGTAATGCGAGCGATGGGGAGCTGCTGTTAATATTTAGGCTGTAAATTCGCTTGCTCTCCCACTGCTCACCTCCTGCTGTGAGGCCTGGTTCCTAACAGGCCACGGACCAGTGCCAGTCCGCAGCCCAGGGGTTGGGGACCCCTGCTATATGTACTCATTGAATGAATTTCTTCCAGCTTCCACAGAGAGCTTAGATCAGGCTTTCAAATCTGGGTTGCACAAACATCTATGATTACTAAATGGTAGCAGGAGAGCAAGGTGCAAGACTTTTATGGACCTTTTGCTTCCATTTAGTGGTCATACAATTTTTGCAGCCCAGGTCTAGTAGCCTTATTTGGATAAACCTGCCCAAGTACTCATCCATAGAAGTATACTTTTTCAAATTAAAAATATATATTGTTTAGGAAAAAGAACACCATTGACCCCCATGAGCTATATTTCTGTTTAAGGATAGGTCCAATACATAAAAGCAAAAGAATGCTGCTTATAGCCATAGGTCACAAATCCAAGGTGCTTATGAAAGAGCAGCTCTCCTTTTTTCTTATATCTGCAGATTCCTTAGTGACCACCTCATAAACCTATTTCTCTTTTCTAGTCAATTTAAAATGGAAAGGATTCCTGTTTTTCATAGAATTTCCATTCTCATTACCCTTGGAATACAGTACATTCTATCTTTTTTTTTAATGTCTTCACTACAGCTTAGGGGTCAGGCCACTGAATCAGCTTAGGGCTTTAGTAATTCATACTGCTGCCTTTTGATAACTGACTGACAAGTGACATAGTTTAATTGACACTGGTGCATATTACCTGTACTAGTTGGTAGCTATACATGGCCTTTTAATATACACAATTCCGATAGAACTTTTCACTTGTCTCCAAAGCTGTGGGGAAAACACTTACTAATAAAGAAATTTGTAATACCATAACAGTTACATATTTCCATTTAAGATTCGTTTGTTGTTTCTGGCTTATTATAGATGCAGGATCTGTTGTGGAAGAAGCAGAGTTCAGTTGGGATGAGTATTTGGAAGACACAGGAGCAACAGCAGCACCTCACAGCTCATTTAGACATGTAAGTAAGCATCTGGTCAATGTCATCTTCTGTATGTGTTCGTTGAGCTCTGATCCCTTGGCAGCCATAATGGGAAGAAGATCTTCATTTCAGATCCTTGAGAATTCTAAGTGCAGTCCCTTAAGCTCTTTGCTGTAACTTTTGGGCTTTAATAATGTCCTCACAGGTCCCATTTAAAGGAGAATAATAGCAACAGAGAGCATTTATTTTTGTCCTTTGCCTTGCAAGGGGACTCTTGTGTTCCAGTTAGTGCTAGAGACATATCCAAAGAATTGCTGACTTAAATATTTTTAAAGCGAGAGTGGCTCTTCTATGCATTGGTGCAAAGTGAGATCTTTTGCAGTTATAACACATGAAGACAATTAGCCTGCAAAGAGCTTGCTGAATCACCATCTTAAGGCTTTCTTCCATGCCCTGTTGACAACACCTTTTTCCTTCCTTCCTTCCTTCCTTCCTTCCTTCCTTCCTTCCTCCCTCCCTCCCTCCCTCCCTCCCTCCCTCCCTGTTTAATGTAGAAGTGAAATGATAAAATATGAAAATTAACTTGCTACTTTTAAAAATTTAATTCTTCAGTTAAAAGTATGTTACTACTGCTCTTTTTGCTAACAAACAAAATAATTTGACAGAGGCAGGCTGCAACTTTCACAGGGTTTACAGCATGATTTAGATGATGTGAAACATTGCAGGATAAATTAATTTTTGTGCTAGAAAAAGTTAATTCTGGGTAATAATGTTTGAACAAAATCTTGAAATGTGGAATTTTCTTTCAAATAATGAAAGCATATAACTTTCAGCAAGGAGTGCACTGAAATCAAATTCTAACTTAGAACCTCTGTGGGCATTTTAGAGTCTAGCACAACTATGGGCTGTCTATTAGACCATTAAAAACACAACTGCATAGACAATGTTCAAGTGTAATTGTTAGCTTTTTCAATAACCAAGTTACTGCTTTAGGAATTTAAATTTGCTGGAAGGATTTAAGGCAATTTGGAACAATGTTTCTAAGTTATTACTAATAATTCACACCTATTTCTGCACCTTTAGGAGGGGTCCCCTTACATTGATGAAATTTCCATTGTATGTTTATTAATTAGTATCTATGAGGAATACTCTTACCATGTAACTAATCTACAAAAAAATTATTGTAATATGTTGATAAACTTCAGATACAAATACAAATGAGATTATTCTATGAAGACTGGGTTCAGATATATATTTTTCTTTAAATTCAGTAAAAAGAAGCAGATAAATTTTGCCACTATTTTAATGAAAATAAAATTTATTTTGGAAATCAGTTAAGAGAGTTAAACAAGGAGCCTCCAGCAGAGTAAATTCAGTTAAAAACAAAAGTTTTGTATAGTGCTTAAGATGCTGTACTAGAACCCATGAGACTGTGAGTTCTAGTCCTTTGTTAGATATGAAAGCCAGCTAGGTAACTTTGGGTCATTCACTCTCCCTTAGCCTAATCCATCTCAGAGGGTTTTTGTTGTAGAAAAAATAGGGAATAATAGTAACAACAACAACTGAATGTAACTTACTGAATGTACAGGAAACAAAACATGAATATCAGAATAATGTAATAAAAACGTGAGCAGAATACTGGCAAGGAAAAGCATTACATGGTGAATTTCTACAAAACATTGAGGGAAAGTGGATAAAGATAAAACCTGGCAATGGCTTAAAAATGGAACATTAAAAAAAGAAACTGAATTGCTATTCAAACTAATGCAATCAAGGCCAGAACTGAAAAATCATCAAATGATTCAAAGTGCAGATTGTGCAAAGAAGCAAAAGAAACCGTAGATCATATACTCAGCTTGTGCAAGAAGATCGCACAAACTGACTATAAACAACAACATAACACAATCACCAACATGAAAAGAAGAAAGTCTGGATAATTGATGTGGCAATACCAGGGGACAGTAGAATAGAATCAAAGAATTGGAGAAGATCACAAAGTATCAAGAACTGAAAATTGAAGTTGAAAGATTACGGCATAAACTGGCCGTGGTGATCCCAGTGGTTATCAGCACACTGGGTGCCATACCAAAAAACCTTGGACAGCACTTAGAAAATCTGCACATTGACAAAATTTCCATCTGTCTATTACAAAAGGCCACACTGCTTGGATTTGCACATACACTATGCCAATACATTATGACATCCTAGGTTCCTGGGAAGAACTCAATGTGAATGAAGGCCAACACTAGCTAAAGAACTGGCAGTTGTGATTTCATGTTGTTGTGTATATAATAATGTGACGACAACAACAATAACAATTTACCAGCAACAAAGAATTGTAGGAATCACAATACTGAAAAAGTAGTCAAGAATGAAGAGATTAAGGTGCTGTGGTACTTCCAAATACAAACTGATAAACATTCATTCGTTCATTCATTTCTAATAGATAACTTCTCCTCACCCTGGAAGCAGGCTGTAGAATATAAGCTGGCTTTGTATGGACTCTCTCCACTATTCTTAATATCATTAGGCTATGACCAAGCCAAACAACTAGTCATCCAAAGAATAAGGGACATGGAGTTCCAGAATGAAGTTAATAGGCTCCCACAACATAACAGAATTTGGATAAACAGGGGCATATAGGAACCAGCAAGATATTTGCTAAACCTAACCTTCCCTAACTTCAGCAAAGGATTGTTACCTTGTTGTGGTGCTGGAGCTTGAGCACCTCAGTGATGCCATGAGCTAAACCGTGAAGGACCACCCAAGACGGGAAGGTCATGACAGAGAAGTCAGACTAAATGCGATCCCTGGGGAAGGTAATGGCAACCCACCCCAGTATTCTTGCCGTGAAAACTAAATGGATCAGTACAACCAAAGATATGTCGATATACCATCGGAAGATGAGACTCCCAGGTCGGAAGATGGTCAAAATGCTACTGGGGAGGAACAGAGGATGAGTTCAACTAGCCCCAGACGTGATGACGCAGCTAGCTCAAAGCCAAAAGGACGGCTAGCGGCCGATGGTGCTGGTGGTGAACGGCAAATCCGATGTTCTAAGGATCAACACACCATTTGAGCCTGGAATGTAAGATCTATGAGCCAGGGCAAATTGGATGTGGTTATTGGTGAGATGTCAAGATTAAAGATAGACATTTTGGGCGTCAGTGAACTGAAATGGACTGGAATGGGCCACTTCACATCAAATGACCACCAGATCTACTACTGTGGACAAGAGGACCACAGAAGAAATGGAGTAGCCTTCATAATTCATAGTAAAGTGGCTAAAGCAGTGCTTGGATACAATCCAAAAAACGACAGAATGATCTCAATTCGAATTCAGGGCAAGCCTTCTGACATCACAGTGATCGAAATATACGTCCCAACCACAAATGCTGAAGAAGCTGAAGTAGAGCAGTTCTATGAGGATCTGCAGCACCTACTGGACAACACGCCTAAAAGAGATGTTATTTTCATCACGGGAGACTGGAATGCTAAGGTGGGCAGTCAAATGACACCTGGAATTACAGGTAAGCATGGCCTGGGAGAACAAAATGAAGCAGGACATAGGCTGATAGAATTTTGCCAAGACAACTCACTCTGCATAAAAAACACTCTCTTCCAACAACCTAAGAGACCGCTTTATACGTGGACTTCACCAGATGGACAACACCGAAATAAGATTGACTACATCCTTTGCAGCCAAAGGTGGCAGACATCTATACAGTCGGTAAAAACAAGACCTGGAGCTGACTGTAGTTCCGATCACGAACTTCTTCTTGCACAATTTAGGATCAGACTGAACAGATTAGGGAAGACCCACAGATCAGCTAGATATGAGCTCACTAATATTCCTAAGGAATATGCAGTGGAGGTGAAGAATCGATTTAAGGGACTGGATTTAGTAGATAGGGTCCCGGAAGAATTATGGACAGAAGTTCGCAACATTGTTCAGGAGGCGGCAACAAAATACATCCCAAAGAACGAGAAAACCAAGAAGGCAAAATGGCTGTCTGCTGAGACACTAGAAGTAGCCCAAGAAAGAAGGAAAGCAAAAGGCAACAGTGATAGGGGGAGATATGCCCAAGTAAATGCAAAATTCCAGAGGTTAGCCAGAAGAGATAAGGAATTATTGTTAAACAAGCAATGTGCGGAAGTGGAAGACGACAATAGAATAGGAAGGACAAGAGACCTCTTCCAGAAAATTAGAAACATCAGAGGTAAATTCCAGGCCAAAATGGGTATGATCAAAAACAAAGATGGCAAGGACCTAACAGAAGAAGAAGAGATCAAGGAAAGGTGGCAAGAATATACGGAAGACCTGTATAGGAAGGATAAGAATATCGGGGATAGCTTTGACGGTGTGGTCAGTGAGCTAGAGCCAGACATCCTGAAGAGTGAGGTTGAATGGGCCCTAAGAAGCATTGCTAATAACAAGGCAGCAGGAGACGACAGCATCCCAGCTGAACTGTTCAAAATCTTGCAAGATGATGCTGTCAAGGTAATGCATGCTATATGCCAGCAAATTTGGAAAACACAAGAATGGCCATCAGAGTGGAAAAAATCAACTTATATCCCCATACCAAAAAAGGGAAACACTAAAGAATGTTCAAACTATCGAACAGTGGCACTCATTTCACATGCCAGTAAGGTAATGCTCAAGATCCTGCAAGGTAGACTTCAGCAATTCATGGAGCGAGAATTGCCAGATGCGCAAGCTGGGTTTAGAAAAGGCAGAGGAACTAGGGACCAAATTGCCAATATCCGCTGGATAATGGAAGAAGCCAGGGAGTTTCAGAAAAACATCTATTTCTGTTTTATTGAGTATTCTAAAGCCTTTGACTGTGTGGACCATAACAAATTGTGGCAAGTTCTTAGCGGTATGAGGATACCAAGTCATCTTGTCTGCCTCCTGAAGAATTTGTATAAGGACCAAGTAGCAACAGTAAGAACAGACCACGGAACAACGGACTGGTTTAAGATTGGGAAAGGAGTACGGCAGGGCTGTATACTCTCACCCTACCTATTCAACTTGTACGCAGAACACATCACGCGACATGCTGGGCTGGAGGATTCCAAGGCTGAAGTTAAAATCGCTGGAAGAAACATTAACAATCTCAGATATGCAGATGATACCACTTTGATGGCTGAAAGCGAAGAGGAACTGAGGAGCCTTATGATGAAGGTGAAAGAAGAAAGTGCAAAAGCTGGCTTGCAGCTAAACCTCAAAAAAACCAAGATTATGGCAACCAGCCTGATTGATAACTGGCAAATAGAGGGAGAAAATGTAGAGGCAGTGAAAGACTTTATATTTCTAGGTGTGAAGATTACTACAGATGCTGACTGCAGTCAGGAAATCAGAAGATGTTTAATCCTTGGGAGAAGAGCAATGACCAATCTCGATAAAATAGTTAAGAGCAGAGACATCACGCTGACAACAAAGGTCCACATAGTTAAAGCAATGGTATTCCCAGTAGTATCATGGCTGCGAGAGCTGGACCATAAGGAAGGCTGAGAGAAGGAAGATCAATGCTTTGGAACTGTGGTGTTGGAGGAAAATTCTGAGAGTGCCTTGGACTGCAAGAAGATCAAACCATCCTCCAGGAAATCAAGCCAGACTGCTCACTTGAGGGAATGATATTAAAGGCAAAACTGAAATACTTTGGCCACATAATGAGAAGACAGGACACCCTGGAGAAGATGCTGATGCTAGGGAGAGTGGAGGGGAAAAGGAAGAGGGGCCGACCAAGGGCAAGATGGATTGATGATATTCTAGAGGTGACAGACTCATCCCTGGAGGAGCTGGGGGTGTTGACGACCGACAGGAAGCTCTGGAGTGGGCTGCTCCATGAAGTCATGAAGAGTCGGAAGCGACTGAACAAATAAACAACAACAACCTTCCCTAAGCTGAGAATCGCATTCTTCAAAGCTAGATTCAATATTTTTCCATCTGCACTACTCCAAGGCAGGTGTAACAAAGTCCCTATAGCCGAGCGTATCTGCCCATGTGATGAAGAGGAAGTAGAGACCATCTCGCATGTACTGCTACACTGTAAATTTTATAGGGATATCAAGTCAATCTACATTTTGCCCCTAATAGATAAACTCCCTGGGTATCCAGATAATTTTTATGTGAACTATCTACTTCAGGATCTAAAACCATACATTACGTGTACAGTTGCCAGATTCTGTGTTGCTGCAATGAAAATAAGACAAAACCAGACAAAGAAATAACTTTTAAATTTGAAATATTTTAATTAATAAATTGTCAGGGGATATGTATTTTTAGTTTTATTTTTTAATTCTCAATGTTCAAGGCTCACCCCACTAAGGTAAGAAATGAATTAATATAGTAATAGCAGAGAGAACACTATATTATTATGTGACATATTTTATTAGTCTATAGTATATTATTGTATTTCTTTGTTTTACTTTGCTTTTCTCCTTTTAAATTTTGCTGGTCATTGACCGAATAAATATGATTTGATTTGATTTGATTTGCCGAGAGATCTTAAAAGCCATTTAGCCTGTAACAAGCCAGACATGACTTTTTTTTCTTAAGTTACAAAAAACAAGTATGGATAATTGACATTGCAGTAGCTGGAGATACATCAGTGAGAAAGAACTGGAAAAAATAGGAAAATATAAAGACCTTCAAATAGACATCAAACAAATGTGGAAAAAGAAAGTAGTGGTGGTGCTAATAGTAGTTGGTTTCCTTGGTGCCACACCAAAAGATTGGAAAATCACGTGGCTACAATAGGAGTGAATAGAATCTCAACTCATCCATTACAAAATCTTGCATTACCTGCAATAGTGCGTATATCAAGGCAATATCTTTAATTATCCTAGATCCTTGGGAAGGGTCCAATACCTTGTAGATATGTAAATAGATACATACATATTGCAATTTACATAGAATTTCTTGTATGCAAATAGCAATAATAATAATAATAATATAATAATAATAATAATAATAATATATTTAAAATTAAACGGAACTGAAAAATTGCTGTATGGAATATTTTAGAGATTTGAATAGAAATTATGAGAAAAATAAATTGGAACAAATGCTATAAATATTAAAATTAAAACACTAAAATTATGGGAAGGTAGACAAAAATGCTGTTAGAATATTGAAAAATGGTAAGGCTGTAGATGATGTAACTGAAGAGATTTTAGAATATTGATATGGATTACCTATGAAATGGCTGTATGACATGTTTAATGTGTGTAAGAGTACATCTGTCCCAGATGATTAGAAGGATGCCATTATTTTTATCTTCAGCAAAAGGAAAGGTATCACGAGTAAATACAAAAATAACTGTGTTAAATATTCCTGGGGAGGCATTTGGCAGAATTTTGATTGAAATGGAACAAGATGTGACAATGAGCAAAATTTGGAAAGTATAGTACAGCTTTATGCTGGGCAGGAGGTGAGTAGATCAGATTTTTGCTATTCAGCAAGTAATTGAGAAATATATGAATGTGAGAACGTTTATTATACATTTGTTGATTTAGAAAAAATGTACGATAAAATGAATAGGCTTGAATGTAACCCTAACCCTACCCGCCCAGAGTCCCTCTTTTGGGGGAGATGGGCAGTAGCAAAATTTGAATAATAAATTATGGTATGTTTTATACAAATATAGAATGTAAGGCTCATTGCTAAATGCAGTGAGTAAATAAGATACCTAAGTAAAGCATGTGCAGGAATAGATGAAATGCTTATTGAATGATTCAGTACTGAGCAGGGGTAAAACAAAAATGTGTAATGTCCCCTTGGGTTGGGTAACAGATCTATGGATAAATATATAAGAATGCTTGTGGTTGTGTTAGAGATGTTTTTGGGGGGAAGTAACAAGGAAAATGGAGTGAATTGTTGCAATTTATACATTAATGGCAAAAACAGAACAAACAAGTTAATTTATGTAGCTTAGTAGAATCTTTACTAAAGATAGAAAAAAGGACAGAAACATTTTAAGATGTGCAAATGCTGGTAAAAAGGTGGTAGATAGTATGTGATCTGTTGCAAGGAAAGGTATGTTGGTCAAAAAGAAGTGTAGTGAGAATGAGGTATTTAAGAAGTGTGTGTAGTAAGATGAGATAAGGTGAAGAATGAATGGATGCTGAATGAGTGTAGGTTGAACCCAAAAGTTAGTAACAAATATGAAAGAAGCTCTTTGGTTATACAGAAAAAATTAATGAGGAATATGCCATCCAGAATCATGTTTTGTGAGATGGGCAGCTATATAAATGTGATGAATGAATGAATCAATCAATCAATCTATTAAGGAAAAGTGAATGGGTTGAGAGAAAGGGGAAGACAGAGAAAGTTGTGGTTGGCTGGAGTTTATGGCATCCTCAAAAAGAGAGGGGAGAAGTTAAAAGAACAAAAGGCAATATATGTATGTTCTATAGTGGAACAAAGATTATTCCCCCCAGTGATAGAAAGGCCTGGAGATGTATAGTGAATTATCTATCTATCTATCTATCTATCTATCTATCTATCTATCTATCTATCTATCTATCTATCTAATTTATCCCCGCCCATCTCCTCCCGTCAGAGGACTCTGGGTGGTTTACAACAATCAATTAAAACCATCACAATAATACAAAAAGTAAAATACAGTAAAAAATAATATAAATATAAATAAAAAATAAAATAAAATAAAATAATGTTGGTATAAGTTAGTTTTAGCTAGGTTTCTCTCTCTTTTTTAATCTCATGCTTGGCTTACTATTTCTTACTCCTTTTCTGCATAATATTGTTTACTCCAGAAGGGACAGCATGGTGTGTATATATGTACCTGTGTGTGTATGTAAAGGTCTATAAATACAAAATATTGTACATGAAAATGAGAATAATATTGAGGCAATTGTATAAATATATAACAGTTGTGCAACCATTTCACAAGATCTCTGGTGTGTGTGTGTGAATATACAGATTTAATAATCTTCTGGTGTAAAGTTTACCAATTAACACACCCTCCCACCCAATAAATATTATAACTGCCTTTGGTCAAGTAGAGAGCTTTTCAACCTTACTGGAGCATAGTTCATCACTTGTATGCCCTGACAGATTACATAAAGAGGGAGAGTGCAGAGTGCAGTTCTATTCTTAATTACCTGGAGGCAAGATCCAAGAACTTAGTAGAACTTCCTTCTGTGATGTCATAGATAGGATTGCATAAAAAATTGGATCACTACTGTAGTCTTACTAGATTGCCATGAGAGGGTGCTGTTGGAGCAGGAAAGAGAATGTTTTGAATATGTTGGTTCTAGGCCAGAGTATTCATACCTTATTTGTATAGTAAGACACATGTCCAGTTAAGACACCTTATTCTTAATGTGTTTGTTTATTTACTTTTCTTAGTTTATTAATTGTTAGTCGGAACCCCTTCTCCCAAGTTCTGCCTTTATTTATCTGTCCATCTAGGAATATGTTGTGCTGGATGACTTCAGTATATAATTCTCTATTATCTTGAAATATCTCAAGTTCTGAACGTGTATTATTATCAAAAACTGTGTGTGGTGAGAGATAAATTAAATAAAATGAGTAAATGCATTTAAAGGTCCATATATGAAACTACTGAACTTCAAGAACTGGAGTGATTAATAACATCTGGCCTAGCTTTTATTGTTCATATCTTGATGCACTTTATATTGAATTAGAACCAGGCAATATTTAAGTCTAAAGACTGAGAGTCAGTACCAAATAGAAAGGTAACTTTCCATTTGCTATCTGAGTGAGACAGTCATCTAAATTCTGCTTCATTTCCAATGTGAAATATATTTTTATATGGGTAAAGCTTATTCAATAAAAATTATTTCAAAATGACTTTTCCTACCCACAAGTAACTCAGTTAGAATTTACACGTATGCTATTGTCATTTAAATTGGCAACAATCACTCTGTAGAGAGTTGTAATGTGATACAGAGGTAGGAAGGATTCCCAGTTGTTTTGATCAGTAGTGATTTGGAATTCACTTTGTCCGCTCTTCAGGATTTTTGTTAATTTTCAGTGTCAGAATTATGTATTGCAGAATAGAATGTGAATGAAAATTTATGCAATGTTCTTATTATAGGAATCATATAAATATTGTATGCAGAGACAAAAAAATTAATGCATTGAAAAAGATATGCCCTCCCTATCCCCATTCCATAAATAAATATAATTCAAGTGTTTGGGTTCCTTACATGTGTATAATTAGCCTTCATTATGATAGGCAACAATGTGATATAATTTAAAATAATTTATTGTTGGATTTTAGCAGCATATCTTTTGGATCAAGGCCTGAAGGTTCCATTGTTTGAATTTCTTGGTAAAGTGAAAATTTCACTTTTAGCTTTTTGTTTTTATAAGTACAAAATAGATAATAAGCATTTCAGTAGCACAATCTGGGAGCATGAAATAGAAGCTTTATAAACTAAATTTTGTGATCTGCTTTTCTAGATTGTTGTGAAGTAACTAATTCTGTAGACATTGCCCTGTTGATGGTGTATTCTGGAAAAAAAAACTTGTCTGACTTACATTATTACCATTGTTTCCTTAAAACTGTATCCAAATTTATTAGTTTTTTTTTCCATTGTAGATTATTTTAACTGACCAAATCCAGAAATGTTAATTCGTTACCTTCCATATCGACCTATTATCTACAGCGGTTCCTGACTTGTGCGAAGTATTTTATAAATAAATTATGTTACAGTATCAAGATTGCTTGCTTGCTTGCTTGCTTATTTATTTATTTATTTATTTTAGGTGGATACTAGCCCACAAAATGGCTTTACACCAGGCATGAAATTGGAGGTTGCTATCAAAACTGGGCCTGACACTTACTGGGTTGCCACAATCATTACCACTTGTGGGCAGTTACTACTTTTGCGATATGATGGTTATGGGGAAGACCGCAAGGCTGATTTCTGGTGTGATATCATGACAGCTGATTTGCATCCACTTGGCTGGTGTGAGCAGAACAAGAAGACCCTCAAAGTGCCTGAAGGTAACCATCTTCTGTGGGAGAAAGTGTGGGTCCTGTAAGCTTATGAAATAACTGCCTGTAAAGTGGTAAGATTTTGTTGTTTGGAGCCCAGTTCAGGCTTCTTTCCTAAATTTTTGCTTTTGGTTTTCCATGGGCATCCACTTTGAATAGCTTTTTCATGAATTGCTTTTGCATCTACTACTTGCTGTAATACCTAAAAGCAGCTGCATGTGAATTCATTTGTCTTTTTGCATCTTGTCAATATACATGCTGGAATTAATAATATCAGTACTGAAATCTTATTTCTGGTTCATAATGATTGAGCTCCTGTGCCTGTTCCAACTCTAGATTCAATCACCACCCTTGAACTCAAGAATCATGGTCATAAAACTCTGAAGTGTACTCTTAAGGAATCCAAAAGTTGCAAACCTGTTTAACAATAGACATGTGGGTTTACTCTTGACCTTCCCAGGATAAATGTAACTTTGATCAAGGTGGTTATAAGGTAGCAGGAGTGCATATTGATTGACTACCTTTTCTCTTTTTTTTAGGCATCAAGGATAAAATTCCCAACCAGATAGAATTCCTTCAGCAAACTCTGAAAGGAGCATGCAGCGCCCCTGCCGGTCTTCTAGAAGGGGTAGGTGTCTACATAGTACCAATTGTAGGAGTAAAGAGTCTGCAGAATGCTGAAACCATGGTAACTGCAAGCCAGTTGCCAAGCACCTCGATAGCAATCTTGTCCACGGGGGTGCTGGAACAGCCAGAACTTTGAGGACCGGTTGTAAATACCACTTGTTCAGTGGCATTGTAACTTTGAACAGTCACTGAATGAGTGGTCATTAACTGAGGACTACCTGTAGAAACATTCAGTTCACCAATGAATATCTTCTGGTATAAAACTTCAATATTGCTAGTTTGAGAGCCCATTGCAGGTTACCTACACAGTGGCCCTGACTCCATCTACTGGATCAAGTAGCTTCTCTCAGATTGGGCTGCCAGGATGTGCCAATACGAGTGGGAGAACAATTCCATTCTGGAAAAAGTGTACTGTTAATTTGGGGTCTCCAGTGATCAGTGACCATCTTCTGTTTGAACACATCTAGACAGAAAAGGATAACAGGAATTAGTAGGTTGAGGACTATATATATTCCAGTCTCACTAAGCAGATCTTGAATTGGGAAACCGACAATTATTGCATTATAGAATTAATACCCTTTTATTTGTCTGAACAGATAGCAGGTAAATATCTGGAATATATATGAACATGTACAAATCTTGGAGATGCCAACTCTGAAGCCAGAACTTAGGATAGGATAATTTGAAAAGATAATTCAGGAATATAGAATCCACATTTTTAAAAGGAAACTTGCAACAATAATCTAAACTGCAGATGTCATGAGAAGAGACTATTGTGGATAGACTGAAATCCAATGATTCAAATGAGCCTTGGACTCATATTTTGATGGGAGGAAGATTTAAATTTTTCTCTAGCTTTGCTTAAAAACCAAACCAGAGAATAATCATAATGATAATGCTTACCTTGTATTTAATGTTTCCAGTCTTTCAAGAATATTTTATAGAAGCTCATCTTGATTTTCTTTCTGTAATTTTGAAAAATAATCATTCCATAATTGCAAATACTGTTGCCTTTCTTGTCTGTAAAATTAGACTTTTACTTCCCCTCTTTTTGTTCACTTTTGTATGTAATAAAAGCGTGGTGACATCAATATGGAAAGGAGTTTTCTCATACTGTTAGATTCAGTGAACTGAGAGTTTGCTTCATGAGCTAATTAGTTCATCTAATTTACTGATTTTCTCAGTTCTCTGCTATTCGATGCTTTGGGAAGCTAATGGCATCTTGTGAAAGAGTATATGATATATAAAATGGAGGACCTACTACCCATCAGTATCCTGGATGGGTGGGAAATAGACATGTATTTCTAAATAGACAATATACTTCTATTAAGGAATATACCCTTAAACAGATAAATGTTATAATTCACTAACCATGTTACTTAAAAGCAAGCAGACTGAAAGCCTAGAAAGCAAAGACAGTAAGAAATGGCAGATCCTTTCTTCTTCCACAATAATTGTGAGCCTAACTACAAGTATAGCCATAATAATGTCGATACAAAGACAAAAAATGTGTAAGAACATGAATAAAGTAAATAAATAAATAATGGAGTATTTTAGGATAGGTGAATAGGCAGATGTCCTTAATCTTTTTTTCCTTCTTTTTACTCTGCAGCTCCATCGAGGGAAAAATCCTTTGGATCTTATTGCACCAGGGTCACGACTCGAATGTCAGCACTTGAATGATTATCTAGGAGCTTGGATAGTCAGTGTTCTGGAAAATATTGGTGGCAGGCTCAGGCTGCGCTATGAAGGACTTGGAGATGTGGAACAATATGACTTATGGATGTTCTATTTAGATCCCTTCCTCCATCCAGTGGGTTGGGCAATTCAACAAGGGTACATCCTTGAACCTCCTTTAGGTACAAAGCTTAATTTTCAATCACAAACTCTTCTGTATTGTCCTTCTGTATTGTTGCTTCTATAGGGGCACTTTTGGAATTCTAATAGTGAATTAGAAGAATTCAAAATCTTACTTGAGACCACTCAGCCTATGTTTTTGAGGAAAGTCTGCTGAGTGGCATGTTGCATATAAAATGTTGCATTCTGCTAGGAGGCTGGCCTATCCAAGATGAAAACTATGACCTATATATGTAAATTCATGTATACATATTCCTAGATATAAGAATACTCCACGTAATGAAATACATGAGGGATGAGTGCATTAGAAACACTGGTCCATGTCCTTCTGTTTTGTTGCTTCTATAGGGACACTTTTGGAATTCTAATAGTCCCCTGATATAAGAAATCTTGACAGCTCCATTAATCTAGCTACAGATAAAAAAACTTAAAATCATCTGACAAGTGGTGAAATTTTATCTTGCTGAAAAATTTGCAATATTGTAAGGAGGAACTCGAGATTTACTAAGATAATGATAATTGGATGTAGCTTATTACATTGAGTATGTGGAAGTTAAATATTGGCACTAACTTGTAATTGTAATAAAGAGATTGATTAATGGATTAAGTATTTTAATATTTAGTAACTTATCAAATCAGTATTTTGGTGTTGAGTTCAATGCACTTACTGTATATTTCTCAGTATTTTAGTAGTTTAATGTTTTAATATTTTATTCATAAATTAGTTTTATAATTTAAAGACCTGATTTTAAGTATTTTTTTAATGCTCTAGGTCTTGTATTTTTATTTTAATTACAATAGAAATATATTGCAAGTTTGCCAAGAGGGCATTTTTTAAAGACAATATTTAAAATTCATAGGGGGTATGGATTAGGAAGAAATATTTGTTACCTTACAAATAGTTACTTGTAAGGTAACTAGTAGCATGAGAGTAATATAATAGATTCATTTTTAAAAGTTCTGTTTTACTTTTAATGGGATAACAAACTATAATTCTTTTATTGAAGCTATTAGGCACTTGAAGACTGAGGCAGAATGGCAAGAAATCCTAGCAAAAATAAAAGAAGAGGAAGAAGAATCGTTAGTGCCCACTGATCTATTTAAGGTATGACAGTTGGGATTTACTGTTAGCAAATGGTATGATTAAATCTAATATGTACAAAAAGTAATTTCTGGGAACTAGACACAGGATAATATTTTAATTAAGCTTTTTGCTTGTTGGATCTCAGAAGCTCTAGGTAATTAAAAAACTGAAAATATACTGTATAAGATATTGTATAGATATCTTATAGATTAATGAAGCAGGTATGTTTTGACTTCCCCACTTGCAAACTCCAGACCCAGTGAAACTTCCAAAAATATTTTGTCAATTTTTTAGAAATAAGTGATTCCATAATTATATGATATTTTGATGAGTTTGGAAGAATGTTTCTTAGAAAAGTCTTAGTTAAAACTGTTGTGTCAAATTTCTGTGCCATAGAAAAAAACATGTTGAGTTCATTTCTGAGAGAGCAACTGTTGGTAGCTTTAATTTATTGGCTTCCTATAAGTTGAGAACTTCTTTGTTACTCTCAGTGGAATTTTAAACAATAAGGACATGTCTTTTATCAGTGGAAAATATTTTTCAGGTCCCAAAAGCAAGCCAAAATAAAAGAAATTTTTAAAAATAGGGGAATGCTTATTGCATTTGTCTGTGCATGTATGTGTGTGTGGGTGCTCCTGTTTATATACACACACATAGAGGATATCTTGAGAGATGCAAACTAACAGTTTTTGTTACCATTTTTCTTATCATTTTTAGGACAAACCTGTTGTTGAAATTCATTCATTTTCTATAAACATGAAGTTGGAAGCTATTGATCCAAAAGCTCCTTTTGCCATATCACCTGCTACAGTTACAAAGGTATCACAAATATCCTGGCTGCTAACTGTAATTTGTTTTATATACTCTGTTGCAAAGAAAACTACTCTTTGTAATTTACTCATGCTCTTAATATTTAGGTCACCTTGAATGGAAGGTAATTTTGTAGGTCATTTGCAACAAGAACATGTCTCAGTGTTTGTTCTCAAAAACGGCTTTTAATTCTATGTTTCAGCTCCAAGAAATGTGAAATGAAAACGTATTATGGAAGAAGGAGAGCTCATTTTCTGTACAAGTCAGCAGCTATAAAAGCTCCTTTAATCTGGGATTGAATTGCAAGGAGCAAAACTCACAAGCAGCTTTAAGAACTTTGTAGTATCTGTATTGCTCAAAATTAAGCACTGACATTTATCTTTCACAGGACTTTTATGTGGTTCCAGAAACACACAAATATGCATTTTTCTTTCAGTGCACTAAAATTTGCAAATTACAGTTGCAAATATGTGCATCAGTATTAATACCAAGTAATTCATTTCTTTTTCTATCTAGTACCTGCTGGATTCTTATATTTTCAAAAACTGGACTTAAGCCATAATACATTCCTTTGTCCCTGAAATCCTAGGTGCAGTTGGATGAAATTGTCAGTTGCTGTCATTGCCATTGTATGCTTCTTTTGTAAAATACTGTGTATTTTAAAAAATAACTATAAAAATCTGACAATCTCAAATATCAATGCAGAGCAAAGAAGCAAGAACTAACGGGAAACAATAAAATATTAATAAATAAAATTAAAAATTATTATTAATGAAAATCTTTCTCAAGGAAAATTTCTAATATGATTTTCCTCAATAGACATTGAAATAATAAGAGAACAACATTTTGAGCATCTGTTACCCCCACCCCACCCCATTTGTGAATCAGTTTGGCTTCTTATGAAGTTAAATAAGTGAATTCTAGGTTAAAGATATCCTTGGGCTGAATTATACTCCTAGTGATTGCACAGACACATCCATGTAGGTTTCTTCTCAGTAGCCCGGAGTGGACTTGCCACTGCTTTCTTTGAGAATATCTTTTGATTTCCCAGTCTACTATACAATCTTAGCATTCCCTGATAGTTTCTTATCAAAATACTAACTAGGACTGACCTTATTTACTTCCTGAGGCCTGAAGATGCATGTGTAAAAGCTATCTATCAAACATTTTCAGGAATACTGCTTCCTATCCTCACCTATCTATAAAATTATTGCAGTGAAACGGTTTTACAACATAAATAAGGCTGTGGAGCTCTTTTGGATTTTACTGGCATTGTATAATCTTGGAAAAGTACTGTAGTTATTGTAAGCCACCTAGAATAATTTCTAATAGATTAATTCCAAAATTCCTAGTTGCTGGTTTGGGGAATGTAAACATTATTGATGCCATACTGTAATGAACATCTTGGAGGGTATTAAAGAGAGATAGTATTAACAAGTATTCAAACTGAGTATAAATTGTAGTTGTAAGAGGCTTTTATAGGTATGCATCTTCTCACTATTTGTACAGCTACATTAATAACTGTGTCTGGAATAGATGCACAGTTTTTACAACATTTTCTTAGCAGTAAACCTTCGTGACAGCTGTGAGTTCTATATTGTCAACACTGTCAACTCTTTATTTTTATTTTTTATTCTTTTTGCATAGCCAGCATTCCTTTTACATTACATATCTCTTTTTTATCTTACTCTTTCCAATGTGCAGCATCCCATTTTTCATATAAAATAGGTTTCTTATTTGACAAATCTGTTGACTTCTCACACTTTCATTTTTGTGTTTTATTATATCTTTTGCTACTTAAAAATTTAGTTTTGGCCCCTTATGTTTTGGCTCCCACTTCAATGCATACATTTCCCAATTTGGGCTTCTTTTTAATTTCTTGATAAGCTAAGACCTCTTAGTAAAGGTAAAGGTTTCCCTTGACATTAAGTCCAGTCGTGTCCAACTCTAGGGGGCGGTGCTCATCTCCGTTTCAAAGCCAAAGAGCCGGCGTTTGTCCGTAGACACTTCCATGGTCATGTGGCTGGCATGGCTAAACGGAACACCGTTACCTGCCCGCCGAAGTGGTACCTATTAATCTACTCACATTTGCATGTTTTCGAACTGCTAGGTTGGCAGGAGCTGGGACTAGCAACAGGAACTCACCCCGTCACGCGGATTCAAACCACCGACCTTCCGATCTGCAAGCTCAGCAGTTTAACCCGCAGTGCTTTTTTATTTTTAGACTTCGAATGTACCTTGTCAACTCATGTGACTCTTCTTGCTCCAGCCATTTTTGAGAAATATTTCTGGGTTTCAGTTTGTTCCCTCTTACATATCTCTTTCTCACATGCATTCTTGTCTGTTACTATTTTTCATCTTTGCAAGCACCCTGATGGTATCTGGAATGGCAATAGGTTTTCACCCTTCAAACTCTGAGACAAAGCTGTGATATCCGATCCTTTCACCCCACCAGCTGTTTGCAGCTGTTTGCAGCATCAGGAAATTCTAGCCTGGGAAAGCCCCAATGAGGGTGTGCCAGATAAGAAGGTTTGGGGTTTGATAGAAATTATCCCTCCCCCTGTCCTTCTCCATTCCCCAGTCTAAAGCACAACTGATACTAGTTTTTAAATTCTTGATTTCGCAATTTTTAAAAAAAATCCTGGATAAAGAGACAAAGAAATACAGATATATTTCCATCCTCATTTCCTCAGGTGGATATCCAGGGACACTTAAAGATTGGAGGGCCCCGACATAGAGCGCTGTCACTCTCTCATCCTTTGAAGAATTGAATTAGTTGAATTAAACATTATTTTCTTGTCCTATTTTTGTCATTTTAAATTTCATATGTAACACTGTATATTCCTTCTGACCATTTCTTTTTTTTTTTCTCCTATCCTTTCGTATATCTATGAAGATTCTCAGTCATCCAGGTGGAATTGTCTGTAGTTTCGCTGCTTCTCCAAGCAGCTTCTTCAGTCTGGGCAAAGGTTGGTGGGGGGGCCCCATATATGTCTTGCAGGGTGGCTGCATTGTCCCTGCACCTGAATGGCTTGTTAATTGACACTCATTTGAGGACAACAGTGTTCACATTTTAGACAGAGAAGATAGGTGGTTTGAGAGAAGGGTTAAGGAATCCATTCATGCCAAAGTGGAAAATCCTTCCCGCAATAGAGGTGGAGGCCTCAGACAAAACTTGTCCCCCCTTTTTCATGCTGCTCTTTCATCAGTCCCCAGGAAGTTTAAGACCACCAGGAAGGCCACTCTTAACGATCCACTTGGGGATGAACAAAGGATTTAGGAGTAAGACATCCCAGAAGACAATCCACACCTCCATGGGACAACTAACAGCCATTCATATGTAGGGACAATGCAGCCACCCTGGAAAACATATACAGGGTCCCCTCACCAACCTTTGCCCAGACTGACAAAGCTGCTTGGACAAGCAGTGAAACGTTTCTACCAAAAAGAAAGACATTCAGTTGCCATGACTCAACCGACAGACATCCTTTCTTACAGAGTTGCAAGATGTTTTAGGATTGAGATACGCAATCTTTCTGGGACGAAGAGCTGCACTTGCCCTTTGCACAGGATATTAACCTCATTTTAGTAGGGGCCAGGCAAAGCTATGTTTGGTATAGTTTAATTAAAATTTAAAATTAAGCAAACATATTCACTCCCCATGTATTTAAAAATGTTCTTGTGTCATATTCAGTGGCAGCATCTGAAGTTCAAGAGCTTGTACCCAAGTCTTTGTCAAATGTCACCCTTTATTTTATGGTACTGAACAATTAATACAGTATTGTTAAAAATCATAGTAAAATCACAAGATACAAAACTATAAAAATAGCAGTTACATAAAATAGTAAATATATTAGTAAATATAGCTTTGGAACTTGATTGTGAAACTACATATGATTTCAATTTTATATTATCTAAGTCATTCCTCTGTCTTGCAGGTATTCAATGATAAATATTTCTTGATAGAAATAGATGATTTGCGACCAGATTGTACCACAAGTCGGCCTTTTATTTGTCATGTCAACAGTGCTGGACTTTTTCCTGTGCAGTGGAGTCTAAAAAATGGCTTACATCTCAACCCTCCACCCGGTGTGTATATGTAATCTCCCTCCACCCATATCAATCTTCTAGAAGCATTTAGCTGTTGTATCTGAAGATACTGAGTTGTGTAAGCTAATTCTGTTTCTTGAGCTATTTTGCAGATTGGATAATATATTTAAGCTCAAGTTTAAGGAGGCCAGTGTGATATATTAGAATATTAGATGAGGATTGTCCAAACTCAGGGGCACAGAACTATGAATTTCAGTAGGTAATGCTGATCATCATCATCTTAATCTCACCTACCTTGCAGCATTATTGTAAAGCCAAATGGGAAGAAATGGGAGATACCCTGACCTTTGGAAGAAGGGATGTGATTAAAATGCTACAATAAAGGTTCGTTCTTTCTTGTTCATAGGTTATCCAGGACAAGATTTTGACTGGGCAGACTATCTCAAGCAGTGTGGAGCTGAGGCTGCTCCCCAAAGCTGTTTTCCTCCGGTAAGCATTCAAGAAATTAATGTGAAACGCTTTGTTTACTGATGCATATTTTATTTCTAAAGGCTGTTAGTCACAGCACATAGTAATAAAGCCAAGTGTTAAAATCCTTGCTTTGTTCTTAGAATGTGACTTCACAGTAGACTATGAAATCTAAACATATACTTGTAGCAATTAATATTCATTGTATTCTTCCAGAATTTATAGTACAGCTTGTATAACATTGACATTTCGTCTCTTTGGCTACAAACAGCAGATAGTAAGACTGTTTCTTGCATGTGCAATTGAGGCTGCAAATTAGGGTTTGTGGTGATGGAATGCTCCTTTGTAAATAAAAACATCTGCATCTAGAGAGTTAGCAAAGATAAGCTAACAAAGTTAGCTAACAATCTTCAATCAATACTGTACAAATACCATTGTATCGAAACAACATAATATATTAAGATTTACAACAACAACAACAACAACAACAACAACAACAACATAATAATAATAATAATAATAATAATAATAATAATAATGCTTTAAAAAGAATTGGTAGATTGCTTGACTGGAATTTGTCAGTTTAGCATTCAGTATTTCAGGTTCAGGGATTTCTTTTTAGTTGAAGAGCTGGACAGGCTCATGTGGGAATAAAAAAGGTTGTATGTGTGTGAATGTGTATTTGTGAAGTGGGGAGGAGATTTTCTTATTTTGATTTACAACTGCAAATTGTAGAGAGGCATCCCACCTTCAGGGGCAGTGTTATCTAAGGTCCCATGATGGGAAGAGGAAGGTGTGATGTGTAAATGAACATTACATGCAGTTGTTTGCATTCAGATCTTGGGCAGGTCAGTACTTCTGGATTGAAGTGGTAGAGCAGGACTTTTTCAACTGTTTGAGATAACCAAGTCTTCCTTTGGCCATAAAGCAAGTTTTCAACTATGTACTGTATAAGTATCTGTTTTGCCTTGTTTAAATGCAAGGTCTGAGTTTGAAGCAAAAGACCTTGTGCATTTTATTCGATATGTATATATTTAAGTTACTACTTTGGTTGTTCAGTTAAAATCTCATGTGTTTCTAAAAGATTGCACACTTGCAAAGTACATACCATCTGTTCCATTGGTGTCTTCTAAGTGTCCACTTTACTGCTAAACTGAACTATTTCTCCATTGGTATTTTAATGTGAGGCTCTTAAAATATGTAATAAACATGTATCTTCTGTTTTGCTTGTGTTAGTTAAATTCTGAGCATGGTTTTAAGGAGAACATGAAACTTGAGGCTGTGAACTCAGAAAACCCAGAAGAAATCTGTGTGGCTACTATCACAAAGGTGAAGGATTCCTATCTCTGGCTACAGCTGGAAAGTAAGTTTTCTTTGAGAGGAGAGATGTTTTGAACTCGATTTGCCATTCCACAGGTCATATTTACGAAAGTATTTTGCATGGGTGTCATAAATAATACACAGCAAATAGTTTTAGTCCAGAAAATGGTTTTGAAATAGCTGCATTTCGTCTGTATTTCTTTTTACTACTCCTGATGATAAAAACCTGTAAAAAAAATATTCAAATGCTTGTAGCCTGGCAGAGCTGATTGACAAGGACAGAGACAATTCACATGTACAGAGGAATGTGGCATGTGCCAGTTCACAAGAAGTATTATAGCTGTTAGCCCTGTAAGATGGTGGTGGCAGTGATGACGATTGTGCTTATGAACATTATGATCATTATTATTATACAGGTTCTAAAATCCCAGTCCCTGAATGCATAGTGAGTGTGGAATCCATGAATATATTTCCAGTAGGTTGGTGTGAAACTAATGGATACCAGCTTAGACCTCCTCGCAGAGCAGTAGGTATGAATAATATGATAACTGTATTAAACAATGAGATATACTGTAGTGCTTTGGACTATTTTTATGTGCTTTTCTTAAACATAATAAAAAGATGCACATTCTATGTTGCAAAATATAAACATGCTTGTAAAGATCATAGGAGGCATAAAATTATTGGTTTTATTTAATTCTAAGAATGCCCTAAGAACTAGTAGCAAGGTAATCTTTAAGGCAGAGACAGACAAATGTTTAGCGCCAAAGTCACTGTTGGTATTTTGAGAGCATGTGTTGGTGCACTTGCAAAACTGGTGCCATGAAGGGCACAGCTCCCCAACCCCATCCTCTTGGCCATTCTGTGGAACATCTTGTGAGGCCCAAAGGCATCCCTACAAATAAGCTTGCTGAGTTCCAATTCATTATTTTTTAATTTAAAAACTCCTTTCAAAAGTCATCTGGGGCCTGAGGCCTAGGAATAAATTAAACAAGGTTTCAGTGGATATTACTTTGCCTACACCTGCTTTAGAGGATATTTGCTGCACTAAGTGAATAATGTAGAAGCCTCTGCATTAATACTTTTCAGGAACTGAGTTAGAAAAGTGCCCATTTGTAAGATCAAAAGGAATAAAACCTTCTTTTCCATATTGGTGTTTTGTTACTAGGCCACGATTCATTGTGATTATGTGGTTTTTCTCATGCTTGTATCATCATAGGATATATTTTACAATGTTTATATTACATTGATTCTTTAGCATGTTTCATTTTGATTTACAGTGAATAAGGAAAAGAAAATTGCGGTTGTTCAACCAGAGAAACAGTAAGCATTAACTTAATTTTCATAATGAACAATGGCTTGTTTTTCAGAATGTTAAATACAAGGACAGGTAACTAGAGCTGGGCATTTTGAAACCCTTTTTCAGCAGTGCCTCTTTCTGTCTTATTTTGTATGTTTTTACATTGTTGTACTTTTTAAAATATATTTTAATTGATTTCTCTACCACCCCAAGATATAGGCAACTTTTTCTAACCACAGTGATGCCAAAATGTATATTATAATGCCATGATGCAACCTCTGCCCTTTTGTACTTGTGCCCTTTTGTACATCACGTATAATATACATAGCAGGTGGAGTTTGCATCATGACATGCCTGTCATCACATGCCTCCCTTCTCTTCCCCCCTCACCCCCCAATGAATGTCTGTGTCTGAGAATTAGAATTATTGGCTAGTCTAGAAGTATACAGTCTGAGCAGAAGTGCCTAAACCAGTGCTTCTCCACCTTGGCAGCCTGAAGATGTGCGGACTTCAGTTCTCAGAATTCCCCAGCCAACATGCTTCAAGTTGCCAAGGTGGAGAAGCACTGGCCTAAACTTTACATGCAACTGTATAGTTAAAGGAGAAATCTGTTGGTTATAATTGTTTTTAATTTAATTTTAATTTTGTTTATTGCCCAGACTCATTGGTTGAGATGGGCAGCTATACAAATTGATTAAATAGACAAATAAAAAATAAAGTTTCTTTGCATGGCCAGAAGAGAGTTATGACTATTGTTTTTAAAAGCTCATAAATTGCTGTGGCTCATTCCCATAATAGGTAACCCTGGCTTCCTGTTATATCTGAATGAAACATATTAAATGGAAAGTTGTTATTTCTCCTTGCCTCATTCCCATTAGTTTTATCTTCTCCTTTCCCTTCCCTTCCCTTCCCTTCCCTTCCCTTCCCTTCCCAATACCTTCATCTCCAATCCTGCTTCTTTTTTCTTGCTGTTTCAGTTTGAAATATGTGTATGAGTAGAAGTGATTCACATGTGCAAATGAGAATTTTTGGTCTATGTAGATGGGGTTTAATGTTATAAACAGGATACATTATTTTACAGGCAATTCATTTAATCAGTGGTTGAGGAGGAAGGTTGTCCTGATCCTGCCCCTTTTTTGTTGGGCAATACACATACTGTATGCCCACACGTATTTCACATGCACACATCTCCAGGACTGGTTTCACTGGAGTTCCCTGTCCCTTGTCAGTTTGGGGGTGTGGGAGGTGTTCTCTTAAATATAGGGTTGTCTTCCTTTTAGGTAAATATTAAAAACAATTGTTCGTATTAATGAAATGTGCCCATATTCTCAATATGCCTGAGCCTTACATCATGTTTGCTTTAAAAAAACACTATGTAGAACAAAGCTCTGCAAAGCTCAAAGTTTAGTCTTGCATTTCTTTTATTTTCCCATCTACTTTTTATCAGGATATTATCTTCAAGGACTGTCATTGAGGGATTAAAGACCCAGGAACTGAACACAGCTGAAACCAGTAAGAAAGCAATGTGTATCTGTTAGACAACAAGGCTGTAATCTATCTAGCTATCATTTCTGTATGCTTTATTTATATTTATGGGAAAGGATAGCTCTGAAGTAATTATAAAGATCTGTCATTGGCTTAGGTTTCTTGAACTATTCTGTGGGTGTGAGGCTCTACTTGAACAAACATTTCTCGCATACATTTTAAACTGTTTCAGTTCTACCACGTGGGACTGTCACTCCTTTACAGATAACTCTGGCAACTCTATAAACAAAAGTCTGCTTGAGAGTAAAATTCCATATATACCAGATGGTGAAATCTAATCATTTGCTAAACTGTTTAGTGAATGAATGTTGAGTAAATACATCTGTTTCTGAAATATCTAAACTAATCTATTGGCACACTCTAAAACCTTATTGCATGACTTATAGTGCCTGCAAAAGGTATGTTTTGAGGCATTATCTAAATTTGCACTTTCCACAAATAGAGGCTGCTCATTCTGGGATTTAATTGGTTTTTTAATGGAGAAGAGTTACATCAATATAATCTCCTGTTTCTTTGCCACTTACAAACCACATGACATTATGGCTTTAAGGGAAAGTAACTCTTCGCCCAAAGATAGCTATAATGTAAGATGAGTTAACTTCAGCGATCTCACATCACAGAGGTGTGTGCTGATTTATTTTGCTGTCTTGAGCAATAAGGTAATTGTAAGTATTGTTTAATCCTTAATCAGTATAACACTGGAAAATAATAGTTTTCGAGACAGCCATCCATTACTGGGTTATTAACCAATGTTTTTGATGAAAGAGATACATCTTACGAAATTACCAAGCCAAATGCAGTTCACCAGCCATAGATTATTGGCCTAGCCTGACAGATCTCCCTTTTTAGGGGAGATCTTTTTAGGGGACGCAGTGGCGCTGCGGGTTAAACCGCTGAGCTGCTGAGCTTGCTGATCGGAAGGTTGGCGGTTCAAATCTGCATGACGGGGTGAGCTCCCGTTGCTAGTCCCAGCTCCTGCCAACCTAGCAGTTCGAAAACATGCAAATGTGAATAAATTAATAGGTACCGCTTTGGCGGGCAGGTAACGGCGTTCTGTTTAGTCATGCCGGCCACATGACCACAGAAGTGTCTACGGACAAACGCCGACTCTTCGGCTTGAAACGGAGATGAGCACCGCCCCCTAGAGTCGGACATGACTGGACTTAATGTCAAGGGAAACCTTTACCTTTACCTAACTCTTCGCCCAAAGATAGCTATAATGTAAGATGAGTTAACTTCAGCGATCTCACATCACAGAGGTGCGTGCTGATTTATTTTGCTGTCTTGAGTAATAAGGTAATTGTAAGTATTGTTTAATCCTTAATCAGTATAACACTGGAAAATAATAGTTTTCGAGACAGCCATCCATTACTGAGTTATTAACCAATGTTTTTGATGAAAGAGATACATCTTACGAAATTACCAAGCCAAATGCAGTTCACCAGCCATAGATTATTGGCCTAGCCTGACAGATCTCCCTTTTTACAGCCCCAAATAGACAACATAAAAAAACAGGAACTTCCTGGTGGGCTGGTTCAGCAGGCTGAAGTAGAAAAAAGATGAGGATAATGACATTGATAATAACATAGCCTTCCCAAATGTTTCCAGAGCATCTTTTTAATACTTCTTCCATCTGTTAGCTTTTATTGGCTTTGAGGTGCAGTCATGCAGTCATCCCAGCCTGAGCACGACTAATTAATATGAAAACTATACAATTACTGTCCATTTTATTCTAGAAGATTCCATATAGTAACTGTATATATGTGTGGTCCTGGAAGCTAAACTGTAAAGAGATAAAGTAAACTTGCTTGCATAAATCTAGTCTAGCAGTTTTTCAACAAGCCTACAAAATGTTTACCCATTTAGAGATAGGACTGAAAGCACTGGTGTTTGTCTTATCTGGCTTTCTAACATATGTCACAAAATCTCTTCATATTACTTAATGTGAATATCTACAATAACCTCAGAAAGGTGTTACTTGCATGTGCCTGAGCATGTATGTGTGTATTTGATGCAGATTTTTGTAGGTCAGGAAAAGTAGAAGTGAAAAAAAAAAGATAATGCCAGAAGGTTGTGTCTTCCTGTAATATTTTTATACTGAAAAATAGATAATAATGTTTGTACTGTACCTAAAACTGAACTTATGAATACCAAGGCATGCGCTGTCCTGTTGCAAAAACTCAGGGTTAATGGTAAATGAAAATAAGGATGAATGCAGTAATAGATCAGTCTGAACACAACAGACACCAATACTTTCTTGCTTCTTCTAGAGAACTATTGTAAGTCCCAAATGTAACCCAAGTGTACTTACAAATAATGGTTGAAGTTATGCTTTCATGGTTTTTAAGAAAAGACTTCTGCAATTGAATTAGAATATGAATAGGAAGTTAGCAAGTTTTGTGTCTCATCCACAAGGTGCGGAGCCTCACCTAACGTTTTGGGGATTTTCCTGTAAATAAGGAGGCAGTTTTAGTTGTTCAGACAGCCCACACAACTTTGGTCCAAAGATGTCTTGCACCAGCAGAAAGTCCATTGCAACTCAGACAAGGCAACTTCCTTTATTTTGGACAATTCCCCAACCCAAGGTTAATTAGGTTAACACACCACTGACTTTTTGAGTTATTTAGCATTCCCAGTGGCTGAAATAAGCAAGGGGTGAGGATGTAGTAGCACACATCCAAATGTGTACTGTATTTCCAAAAGGAACAGTATTTAGAAGTTGACTATGAGGCAGTAGACTGTGGGTGTTAATTACCAAACTGAATCGGACTAATTCTTTTATATCTACCTATCAAAAACATTATACTATACCTTATATATAGGAAACTGCCTGTTACTTTATTTTCTGCTAATTCATTGATCTTTTGAATGCTAATGTTTTGAAGTAGGTGTTTGCATTCAGAAACTGTTTTATTTTTCCAGTTGTAACAAATGGTAAATACTGTTGCCCAAAGATCTACTTTAACCACCGATGCTTTTCTGGACCTTACCTTAACAAAGGGAGAATTGCAGAACTCCCACAGTCTGTTGGACCTGGGAATTGCGTCCTTGTTCTTAAAGAGGTAAGGGCATCTGCAATGCATGGCTGTATAACTGCAGCACCACTTACTGATTTGTGTATTCTGTTGGGAAGAATGTTGGGATGTTGTTAGGAAAAGCTGGGAAGAAAGAACGACAATAATCTCCTTGAAATAATGCTTGCAGATCAATTATTTGCATTTTTACTCCAGGCCCAATTATGTTTAGAGGGAGTGCTTTCAAAATGGGATGGGAAGCTGTACATTGCACAGATAAACATTAAATAATTATTTTTCTTTGTTCCCATCTGGGTTTCTTACCTCTGCATCTTTGTTCTTTTTTGTTTTGTGTTGTTTTCTGGTTTTAAATGCTTTTAACAATTTGTAAAGTGTCCAGAGTCCCTGGGAATCAAGCAGCATGTAAATTTAATAAATTATAATTATTAGTATTTTTGTTTGTTTATTTATTTATTTATTACATGTATAGGTTGCCCCAGTCTGTCCAAAACAAATGTCTTTCAGGGCAAATCTCTGGCCAAAAATATGTAGACCCAACTTCAGCTTCAGTTGAGCTTGTTCCCCAATCCTCAGGGACTATACTTTGTAGCTCTGCTGTCTGGAAGAACTTCCCACAAAAGCTGTGGAGAGAACTGCAAAATCAGCAGCAGGATTTGTAGAACCTTTCCTTGAGCATCATACTTACATTTGCCATCCATTTTTATGATAAAGGGTCTTCTTCTCATTCTGCTGTACCCGTCTGTCTCTAGTTGGTCATTTTGAGCCTTTCCCTGGCTTTTTATGGACTGTTCTTTGTTTTATTGCACTACAGACATGTACACTTCAAACTTTCATAAGCTCTCCCTGGAAAGTCATGCTTGAACTAAGTATCAGCTCCACAATATCCTTTAAAAAAAGAAAACAGCCAGCCTCTCTCTGGATCTCTTCCTAGTCCCACTCCTCTTATATCCAAACTTGGTCCCAGTACTGTGTAGGTAGTCCTCAACATATGATGGCAATTGGGACTGAAATTTCCATTGCTTGGGGATAGCAATCCCTGAAGTCCTGGTTGCCATCATTAATGGAATCCCACAGTCATTAGTTGAGGCAACTTCCTGCCAGCTTCCCCAATGATTTT
Organism: Candoia aspera; assembly: GCF_035149785.1. Taxonomy (NCBI): domain Eukaryota; kingdom Metazoa; phylum Chordata; class Lepidosauria; order Squamata; family Candoiidae; genus Candoia; species Candoia aspera. Next base: position 56,476,174 of record NC_086154.1, read on the forward strand.
GGTTGTGAGAAGCTGGCAGGAAGTTGCAAATCCCAGGCTGGCAGGCAGGTAAGTGGCTGCTGCTGGGGGTGGAGGGAGCAAGGGGGTGCACGGGGGAGGCGCAGTGCAGGTCAGGGAGGGTGCGAAGGGGTGCGCAAGAGGCGTGGGTCAGGATGCGAGGGTACATGAGAGGCATGGTGAGGGTCAGGGAGGGTGCATGAGGATGCAGCGGGGGCTGGGGAGGGTGCACAAGGATGTGGTGGGGGTCATGGAGGGCGCACAAGGGTGCAGACGGGTTGGGGAAGGTGCACAAGGGTGTGGTGTGGGTCGGAGTGTGTGCAGGGCTTCACAAGGGGCTGGGGTGGTACCAGTGCAGAGTGGGTGGGGGAGACTTACTCCAGCAACTTGCGACCTTCCTGCCAGCTTTGCCATTGACTTGCAAATGCGATCACATGATTTCAGGGCGCTGCAACTGGTTGTAAGTGCGAACTGGTTGCCAAGAGCCCAGATTGTGTTCATGTGATTGCAGGGGTGCTGGGATGGCTGGAACTCTGAGGACTGGTTGTAACCACCATTTGTTCAGTACTGTTGAAACTTTGAACAGTCACTGAATGAATAGTCATAGGTTGAGGACTACCTGTATTGCCATGCATGTTTTGGGCTACACCTTCCCCAAATTTTGTATTTCTAGAACTAGTCATCGGCGGGAAGGTAACGGCGTTCCGTGAGTCATACTGGCCACATGACCCGGAAGTGTCTATGACAACGCCGGCTCCAAGGCTTTGAAACGGAGATGAGCACCGCCCCCTAGAGTCGGACACGACTGGACTTTACGTCAAGGGAAACCTTTACCTTTACCTTTAGAACTAGTCATAAGACTTTCACTGGGGTAGCAGTTTGGCTGAAGAATCCCCTCCCTCTTGAAATTAGATTGGTCTCTGGTACCAATTTTATTTTATAACAACTGTAGTTATTTGTAATACTTTATGGTGAACTACCATGGTATTGTTTTATGATGAAGAGTGCAATATAACATTATATACATTTTCATACATTTAAAAGCTCCCCCCACCCCCCAACGTCCTTGGAGACTATACATGAACGCAGTGGTGGCTCCATGGCTCCATTTCAGTGTTCCTTCTGCTTCTTTTGATTTCTCACACTTTGCTCCCATTCCTGCTCCACCTTCCTTTCTCTCTGCTTCTGGCTGCTCAATTCCCTTCCCTTTTACTTCTTTTTTTGCTTTGACAGACAGACAGAGCCATCACCCAAACCTGCTTCCACTTCTCTGACTGGCACCCAGAATGGAAGGAAAAGTATTCCTTTCATTAACTAGCATCTAATCAGGGGAAATAATACATCACTGCACTGCTAGGCTGATAAGGGGTGGTTAGGAATTGGCACGAAAAAACAATTTAAGTTACTAGTGCATGCTAGTGGGGGGGGGGGTTGGTGGTTGTTCCCTGTGAAATACAGTTTTTGTTGTGTTGCAGTTTTTATGTATTTTAAAATGATTGGTGGTTGTTTTTTTAAGTTATTATATAAGCACACTGGAATGCTTTGTTTTGGAGGAGGTAGGTGAGTAGAAAGTTGCTGCCAATAAATAAAACGCTAAAGGGAAAATTAGATTTTTATAGGGTTTATAATTAATTTTCTGTACTGTAGAAATACCTAAGTGACAAATGGGAGTTGGGGATGCATACCTGGCACTGAATTGTGTAGCAGCAGAAACTGCCCAAGGCAAAATACCAGATCTGATGAGTCAGTAATTGGATCTGTTACGACAAATCTATAATCCTTTGGGAACATCCTAGATTATTATAGCTGCCTCTGGGGATTTCAGCTACACATTAAATGTCATTGGTAATGCCTCTTATTGGCAGCTTTGTCAGATACTGTCTAGTACTCAAGGTACAGCATTGCTACATAATTTTTATGATATTCAACATATCAGGTTCATAATTCTGGGGTTTAAGCTTCCTGGTCTATAGCTGCCTCACTTTTTAAAATAAATAAAAAGGAACAGCTGTCACTTGCTGGTCTTTTCAGGGTATTTTCCTGGGTGGGTAGGTGCATATTTCTTTATTTAAATCCATCCTGACCAGCCCTAGCAACGCTGCTTCTTTCTCTCATTCCTGTAATAAATAGTCCCTGCTCTTTCACTGCCTGTTGTGAAATTTCTTCTCAAGTTCCCTTTAACTCATTCATGGCTTGGTAACTTATCTCCTCTGCCAGTTCCATAAGCCTCCTGCTCAGTGAAACTCTCTTCACCACCCTTTTTCCATCTGGTCACCTGTATCACCCTTCACCACCACCACCCTGTTGCTTTCTTGATATATTGGGACTATTATTCCCATTATGCACAGGCAGGATTGCCAATCTTGGAGTTGTAGTCTAAAATACCTGGAGGGCATTCACTTGGAAGAAGCTGGCCTCCTCCAGACTCCCTGTTGTTGTTTATTTGTTCAGTCGCTTCCGACTCTTCGTGACTTCATGGACCAGCCCACACCAGAGCTTCCTGTCAGTCGTCAACACCCCCAGCTCCCCCAGGGACGAGTCTGTCACCTCTAGAATATCATCCATCCACCTTGCCCTTGGTCGGCCCCTCTTCCTTTTGCCTTCCACTCTCCCTAGCATCAGCATCTTCTCCAGGGTGTCCTGTCTTCTCATTATGTGGCCAAAGTATTTCAGTTTTGCCTTTAATATCATTCCCTCAAGTGAGCAGTCTGGCTTGATTTCCTGGAGGATGGACTGGTTTGATCTTCTGGCAGTCCAAGGCACTCTCAGAATTTTCCTCCAACACCACAGTTCCAAAGTGTAACGATTCCCTATTCTAAAAGACCATCAGACTCATAAGTAGGAATTCAAAGATATCTGATTTATTAAAGAACAGCATGCAGGGTCACAGAGAAAGCTGAGAATGATGAAAGCGTGCCAAATTCAAACTAAAAACCCTCGGTGCAAATGAAATCCCTCCCCCCGTAGAATCTTCTCAAGTCCACAATCCCAGGTGCTCCTAATGGTTTCTGATGGTCTGCGGGAAAAGTCCTCGAGCAGAGAAAATAACCCAAACACATTCCATTGTACTGATTTCACGTACAGAGCTTGGTACAAGGTCTCACAGCAGCTCCCTCCCAAACAGAAACGCACGTCAGCGCCATGGCATGTGAAATGTTACGATGTATAAACTACACTGAATCAGTGAACATGACACAAAGCATCTATCTTCCTTCTCTCAGCCTTCCTTATGGTCCAGCTCTCGCAGCCATATGTTACTACTGGGAATACCATCGCTTTAACTATGTGGACCTTTGTTGTCAGCGCGATGTCTCTGCTCTTAACTATTTTGTCAAGTTTTTTCATTGCTCTTCTCCCAAGGATGAAATGTCTTTTGATTTCCTGACTGCAGTCAGCATCTGCAGTAATCTTTGCACCTAGAAGTACAAAGTCTTTCACTGCCTCTATGTTTTCTCCCTCTATTTGCCAGTTATCAATCAAGCTGGTTGCCATAATCTTGGTTTTTCTGAGGTTTAGCTGCAAGCCAGCTTTTGCACTTTCTTCTTTCACCTTCATCATAAGGCTCCTCAGTTCCTCTTTGCTTTCAGCCACCAAAGTAGTATCATCTGCATATCTGAGACTGTTAATGTTTGTTCCAGCGATTTTAACTCCAGCCTTGGATTCCTCAAGCCCAGCACGTCGCATGATATGTTCTGCATACAAGTTGAATGGGTGTCATGCTCCCCGTTGCAAGGCATCCATGCATCACAACGGGGAACATGCCTTTCAGGAAGAAGGAAGGGATAGCCCTAATCCTTTAAGCACTCAACCACTAGAAGCAATCAAAGGACAAAGGAGGCACACCTTTGCCAGAACCAGAAGGGCCATCAACAGATCGGCGGAACTTCCACACATTACCCCGGGGCACGCACCTGCAATGGATAAGGAAGAGGAGACAGAAGAAACCAGCGGTGATCACCCTAATCACCCATCAGCAGACCGGTATCGCTTCCAGGTCGCCCATCAGGGATCCGAATCCAACTCGAGGGACAAAAGGGGGTGGAGGGGGACAAGGTCCGCCATGCGGGTATATACGGGGCACCCCGCAACCACGCCCACATTCCCGGCTTTTTGCGCGTATGCACTCTGTATTCAATAAACGGAAATCCTTAGCCCCATTCTAAGTGAGTCCGTGCCTTATTGGGTAACGAGGCAACTGTTACAATAGGTAGGGTGAGAGTATACTCTCCTTTCCCAATCTTAAACCAGTCCATTGTTCCGTGGTCTGTTCTTACCATTGCTACTTGGTCATTATACAGATTCCTCAGGAGGCAGACAAGATGACTTGGTGTCCCCATACCGCTAAGAACTTGCCACAATTTGTTATGGTCCACACAGTCAGAGGCTTTAGAATAGTCAATAAAACAGAAATAGATGTTTTTCTGAAACTCCCTGAAACTCCCTGGCTTTTTCCATTATCCAGCGGATATTGGCAATTTGGTCCCGAGTTCCTCTGCCTTTCCTAAACCCAGCTTGTACATCTGGCAATTCTCGCTCCATGAATTGCTGAAGTCTACCTTGCAGGATCTTGAGCATTACCTTACTGGCATGTGAAATGAGTGCCACTGTTCAATAGTTTGAACATTCTTTAGTGTTTCCCTTTTTTGGTATGGGGTTATAAGTTGATTTTTTCCAGTCTGATGGCCATTCCTGTGTTTTCCAAATTTGCTGGCATATAGCATGTATTACCTTGACAGCATCATCTTGCAAGATTTTGAACAGTTCAGCTGGGATGCCATCGTCTCCTGCTGCCTTGTTATTAGCAATGCTTCTTAAGGCTCATTCAACCTCACTCTTCAGGATGTCTGGCTCTAGCTCACTGACCACACCGTCAAAGCTGTCCCCGATATTGTTATCCTTCCTATACAGATCTTCCGTATATTCTTGCCACCTTTTCTTGATCTCTTCTTCTTCGTTTAGGTCCTTGCCATCTTTGTTTTTGATCATACCCATTTTGGCCTGGAATTTACCTCTGATGTTTCTAATTTTCTGGAAGAGATCTCTTGTCCTTCCTATTCTATTGTCTTCTTCCACTTCCGCGCATTGCTTGTTTAAAAATAATTCCTTATCTCTTCTGGCTAACCTCTGGAATTTTTCATTTAATTGGGCATATCTCCCCCTATCACTGTTGCCTTTTGCTTTCCTTCTTTCTTGAGCTACTTCTAGTGTCTCAGAAGACAGCCATTTTGCCTTCTTGGTTTTCTCTTTCTTTGGGATGTATTTTGTTGCCGCCTCCTGAACAATGTTGCAGACTTCTGTCCATAGTTCTTCCGGGACCCTATCTACTAAGTCCAATCCTTTAAATCGATTCTTCACCTCCACTGCATATTCCTTAGGAATATTAGCGAGCTCATATCTAGCTAATATGTGGGTCTTCTTTAATCTCTTTAGTCTGATTCTAAATTATACAAGAAGAAGTTTGTGATCTGAACTACAATCAGCTCCAGGTCTTGTTTTTACCGACTGTATAGATGTCCGCCACCTTTGGCTGCAAAGGATGTAGTCAATCTGGTTTCGGTGTTGTCCATCTGGGGAAGTCCATGTATAAAGCCGTCTCTTAGGTTGTTGGAAGAGAGTGTTTGTTATGCAGAGTGAGTTGTCTTGGCAAAATTCTATCAGCCTATGTCCTGCTTCGTTTTGTTCTCCCAGGCCATGCTTACCTGTAATTCCAGGTGTCATCTGACTGCCACCTTAGCATTCAAGTCTCCTGTGATGAAAACAACGTCCCTTTTAGGCGTATTGTCCGGTAGGTGCTGCAGATCTTCATAGAACTGATCTACTTCAGCTTCTTCAGCATTTGTGGTTGGGACGTATATTTCGATCACTGTGATGTCAGAAGGCTTGCCCTGAATTCGAATTGAGATCATTCTTTCGTTTTTTGGATTGTATCCAAGCACTGCTTTAGCCACTTTACTATTAATTATGAAGGCTACTCCATTCCTTCTGTGGTCCTCTTTTCCACAGTAGTAGATCTGGTGGTTATCTGTTGTGAAGTGGCCCATTCCAGTCCATTTCAGTTCGCTGACGCCCAAAATGTCTATCTTTAATCTTGACATCTCACCAATAACCACATCCAATTTGCCCTTGCTCATAGATCTTACATTCCAGGCTCCAATGGTGTGTTGATCCTTAGAACATCGGATTCGCCGTTCACCACCAGCACCGTCGGCCACTAGCCGTCCTTTCGGCTTTGAGCTAGCTGCGTCATCACGTCTGGGGCTAGTTGAACTCATCCTCTGTTCCTCCCCAGTAGCATTTTGACCATCTTCCGACCTGGGGGTCTCATCTTCCGATGGTATACCGACATATCTCTGGTTGTACTGATCCATTTAGTTTTCACGGCAAGAATACTGGGGTGGGTTGCCATTACCTTCCCCAGGGATCGCATTTAGCCTGACCTCTCTGTCATGACCTTCCCGTCTTGGGTGGCCCTTCACGGTTTAGCTCATGGCATCATTGAGGTGCTCAAGCTCCAGCACCACAACAAGGTAACGATCCTTTGCTGAAGCCAGACTCCCTACTTTGCTTATTTGTCATTAGACCTTAGGTCCTTTATGTTTTAGTGTAAAGCCAACAATTCCAAGCTATTATTTCCTTGGCAATCAGAAGAAATCAAATGTGCATAGAAGTAAAAACATTCTAGATTAATTAAAAGACCATTTGCTAAGAAAATATTTTATAGTAATCCCTGAACGAAATTGAGGGAAGTAATAAAAGAATATTGTGTTACACTGCACTACACTTGATCTTAGCCAAAAGGCCGAGAAGCGATAATCTTCCTCCTTGGCTACTAGTGACAGTGACAGAAATTAAACACATCATTCAATCACTGAAACCCAATAAGGCACCTGGCAAAAACTTCCTGCCACCAGAACTTTTCAGGACACACATTGACTGGTGGGCTCCACTATTGGCAGGACTCTTTACATACATAGACAACACTGACCACATGCCAGCAGGATGGGAACTTTCCATCATAGTTCCCATACACAAAAAAGGAGACAAGGAAGACCCTAAAAATTACAGACCCATAATGTCATGAGCACTGATGGTGAGCAGGAGGGGGCCCCTATCCAGGGGGGAAAATGCATGCGTAGTACTGAGGAGTTAAGCAGCCATTCAAAGAGACACAGATCAGACCCGCCTTGTGTTTTGGGGTTTATCTGTCTGGGTTTTCCCATGCTTCTTCAGTTTGTTAGGATTTTCTGTCTAATGTAGCAGTAATAAACGCTAGAGACCTATTCCTCGTCTCAACGTCGTTCCTGACTGTTAGGACACATAAGCCTTATTGATATAACAGCTAAGATGTATGCAAAACATCTCCTGAGAGAAATAGAGGACTGGGCAATCGAGAAAAATACACTAGTGGAAGAACAGGCTGGGTTTAGACATGGGCACTCCACAATAGACAATTGCTTCGTTTTACACCATCTTATCACTAAATATACAACTGATAGAAGGCACCTGTTTACATCTTTTATTGATCTTAGTGTGGCATTTGACTCCATAAATAGAGATATCTTATGGAAAAAGCTGGCCAAGTTAAATATGGAACCCAGACTCCATACTGGAGTCAATGGCTCTCTTACACAGAGCATACCCACCCACAAAGGTGTCAGACAAGGATGTATCTTGGCCCTGATGTTGTTTAATCTCTACGTTAACGACATTCCAGGGTTCCTCTGTTCCACGGATGTTCACATGCCAAAGATCCTCAACAGACATATCAATATCCCCTTATGTGCAGATGACATGGTTTTGATGGCACATTCCCAAGTAGGCCTGAGAAGATTGATGGGGAAATTTGGTGCTTACTGTGCTGCAAACTTTTTGAATATTAACAAGTCCAAATCCAAAGTGGTGGTTTCTGGGAAAAGACCCGCCAAATACAATTGGCACTTGGATGGGGAGCCTATAAAACAAATAGACTCTTTTTCATATCTAGGGGTGGTTTTTACAGATACAGGAACTTGGGTTAATCACTACAAGCAAAGTTCTGCAAAGGTCACAGCAAGTTCTAAAACACTAATTAAACTACTTAGCTACAACCACCCTTGCTCTCTGCTCTCCATTCTGAAGGTCCACAAGGCAAAAGTTGTACCCATGCTAACATATGGTGCCGAATTGTGGGGCCTATCAAAGGCCTCCTTACTTGAACAAAATCAAGCACGCTTCTTAAGAACTATTCTGGGGACCGACGGGAATACACCTGCAGCAGCAGTAAGAGCTGAAACAGGCACCCATTCCATTTACAGTCTATCAGTAACCAAAGTCTTCAACTACTGGTGGAGGATTCTCCCAATGGAACATGATAGACTACCAAAAATGAGCCTTGAAGAACAGATGGGGACATCTCAACCCTCCACATGGATCAGTCAACTCCTCCAAACTATCGCATTCCTCGGCTTTTCATCACAATACTTACTTTCAGCCGGAGACCAGGCCAAGGCAATATTCAAACAAAGAGTCTTGGATGTTAATGCCCAAACAGACATTGAGTCGCTTGCATACAATAGGTTGTTGAAATGGCTGGCCAAGAATAAACTATCCTTTCAAATAGAAAAATACCTGACAATGGGTCTGACTCAATACCATAGGATAGCTCTTACTAGAGCAAGATTTGAGCAACTAGATTCTATGGTCAAATACGGACGATTCCACCAAGTGCCTTACCTTGAGAAGACATGTGTTTGTGGAGCACCCAAAGTAGAAGACGTTGCACATGTCCTCTTTCACTGCCAACTATATGCCCCAGCAAGGGCTTAGTACCTTCAGACATTAATTGACAGAACCACATACTGGGATCGTAACAGAAGACTATGTTACTTCCTCCAGGGCACAAATACATATGTGGTCAATAGAACTGTTAAGTTTATAGTTAGGGCTGCCCAACTGAGAACGCAATTTATAGAACGCATTGGGGTGGCACGTAAAGGTGATGAATTCATTTAAACTCACATTATTTCTGTACTTTATTACTTGTTTTATTACATCTTGCATTTTTATCTTACATTTTATCTCCACTTTACCCTACTGTATTTTATCGTATTTTATCTCACCATAGTATATTTTAGTTAATTTTACTGTATTTTGGCTGTTTTATGGTATCATATTTTATATCTTATAATGGCTGATGCCCAACTTTCTGATATGGTCATTTGACTAATCAATAAAGTTAATCTATCTAATTGTGTTACACTGAGAGTGGAATGCTTCTAAATTTTGGAATCTATGTCAATCAAATTATACATTGTTAAGTGCTTAGTTAAGAGCCAGTTTGGTGTAGTGGTTAAGGCACCAAGCTAGAACTGGGCACCATGAGTTCTAGTCCCTTGGCCATGAAGCCAGCTGGGTGACCTTGGGCCAGTCACTCTCTCTCAGCCCTAGGAAGCAGGCAAGGGCAAACCACTTCCGAAATCTTGCCAATTAAACAGCAGGGAGTTGTCCAGGTAGTTGCCAGGAGTCAAGACTGACTCAAAGGCACCAAAAGAAGAAGGGGGGTGGGGAGGAGGTCGTCCTTAGTTAATGACAATTTTGCTTTGCAGTTACTGTTACAGTCTTGTTATACTGCTCAATAAATAGAATTAAACAGCTAAGTCACAGTAATACCATAAAATAAATCGTACTGTTCAAATTAATATTATACCTATTTTTTCTCTTTCTGAATTCAGGTTCTCTCTTTGTTGATCAACGCTGCTTATAAACCTAGCCGTGTTCTTAGAGAAATACAACTGGATGAAGAAGCTGCATGGCATGGATATGGAGAGACTTTGAAAGCAAAGTAAAGTACTCCATATCTTATATTTATATTTTGCTATTAGGTAAACTGACACAGCTTTGGTGTGGCATTTTCAGGACTTAATTGTCAGAATAGAGACAATGTTAAACTTTCCAAGTGTACCAGTGCTTCCCTGCATGGTTGAAGGGACTGTTATTCATATGTTACTGTATATGCCTCCCCCAGTCAACCTTAAAAATCAGAAGTTACCAGGATAATGTACTTTATAGGTGCATCAGAAATCCTAATTGTAGATGTAAGTCATCCTTATATGAGAAAAAAAGTCATTTGAAAGGGTGAAAAGTCACATGAAATGTCAGCACTCTTTGGATTCAGGACTATGTTTCTGCCAGGGGAAGAGAATCAGTGACAGAACAAATAACCCCCTCTAGTCTCTCCCCCTGGTTGGCTGCAAGGAAGGTGGGAAAGGAAAACTGCTAGTCTAATTGTAGTATTTCCTAATTAAACTCTCTGCTCTGCTGATGGTGTTTTTACATGGGAATAACAAGCATACCAATTAAATAACCATCTTTGAGCTGCCTTAAGCTACTGATTTATTTATTCAGTAAAAGGTTAAGAGGCTTACTCAAGCAGAAAGGGAATAAAAGACTTTGCTTTTGCTTTGAAAGTAACTTGATAAAGTAATATTAAGGTGATTTCAGAGCACTTCTCATAATGATACCTGAAATAGAAAAGACCTTAGTGGTTTAGTATCTACTGCTGTTTCAGCTCTGGCTTGGAATGGGTTGGTCTTTTGCCCTGTTGTCAGGAATAAGCGTTAGTAAACCAGTGCTGCATTCAGATACTTCGATGTTCCTTTCTTAGAGAAAAGCTGGAGGCCATAATGTTTGTCATAAACTAAAAGGCAAGCATTTTTTTAACAGGTATTGCTTTAGTATGCAAAAGAGAAAAAGAGTATAAAAAAGAAGAAAAACCCAAAAAGAACAAAAACAAATGATATCATATCCAGGTAATCCCCAGTTAACGACAGTAACTGGGACCAGAATTTCTGTCACTAAACAATGCAGTTGTAAAGTGTGAAGTCAAGTGACTGTATCACTTAGTGATGGCAATCCCAGTAGTCCCTGTTGCTGTTGTTAAGCAAGGATTGCGGGTTGTTAAGTGAGGACCTCATGTGACCGGGACTTGTGACTTCCTGCCAGCTTCCCATAAGCAAAGTCAATGGGGAAGCTAGCAGGGGGTTGCAAGTCACAACAAGACTTTCCTTATGCTTCTAGCAAGCAGGTTGGCAGGTAGGTGAGTGCTGCGGCATGCGGGCAGGCAGGAGGTAGGTGCTGTGAACCCAGCATGGTGGCGGATGCTGCAGTGCAAGTGTGGGTGGGCGTGCAGATGGGCGCTGCAGTACAGCCGAATGGGGGGTGCTGCGCCCAAATCTTGACCGCGGGGGTGCTGCAATGGCTGCAACTTTGAGGACCAATCGTAAGTACCACTTGTTCAGCACTGTCATAACTTCGAACAGTTGCTGAATGAGTCGTTGTTAACCAAGGACTACCTGTACAATTCAGCCTAGTTTTTAAAATAGTTATTCACCACATGAAATAATATTAATTAGTGCCTCTATTATATTGATAAAAAACCCAGCTGACACAGAAAACAAACACATGCAGGTAATCCAAGTTTGTAAATCTTGGGTAGCTCTATCTTTTTTTTAAAAGAATTTTATTAAATTTCAGAAAAAGATAAAAGATACAGAAAAACAAAAAAAGCTACAAAAAAAGAACTAAAAAAGTATGAAAACAAAAGAGAAAAAAAATTAATAGATTACAAAAAGAAGTGACTTCCAGCTTTAAACATCAAGGATATACATTAACTTTCCATAATCAATCCCTTGCTCTAAATCACATTATTTCTACAAGTCAACCCCTTAGCACATTATAAAAATCACTAAAATACCATTGCTCCCTCCCTTTATATTAAAAGAAAAGAAAAAGTATAAATCACCTAATCAACTTCCCCCCAACATAACAATTACTTAATTATTCCCTTCCTACTACTATTCTATACATTCCTGTCTAGTATAATAAGGATCAAAAATAAAAAGCATGTAAATTGTTTGCCATTATAATTAATAATACAAGAAACATGAATTAATATTAATAATTTTTAAAAGAACCTTAATAATCATCCCAATCATTAATGATAAAAATATCCAAAGCCAAAAGATCCAGATAAATATTTTTGTCCCTTAACCCACTTCAAAATAGACCAAGACATTTACATATCCCCATAATAAACACAGAGCTATTTTCTTAAAGAGATCAAACAGCCCAACTGCTCCCCTCACCAACACAGACTTCTCTTCAAAAAACCTCCCGGACATAATAATCCCTTCTTTTCCATAACATTCTATCAGAAAGTCAAATTCACTCATGTCTCACAGCTCAATTTCTCCCTTTAAGTTCTTCAGTTCAAATTATGGCAGAAGTGAAAGTAATGGAAAATTTCCAAACTGAGTTAAGATAACAGTTCCCCAGAGAAAGTAGTGACAGGAAAGTAAAAGTTCAGAACGGCAGATTCAATGTGTAGGGAAAATGCAAAAATCTTCAAAATTAGCACAAAAATAGCAACAGGGAGACGATAACATACTCTCAACCCTCCTTAGTATTGGATGGAAAGCAAAATCCAAAGCTTTAAAAAAAAAAAATTAATTAATTACAAAAATAATGATAAGCACCAAGAGAGATTGTTTCTCCTTAATGTAGAAAGCCTCTTTTAGGCTAGAAATATTTAAAAATAAATAAATTGCTTTAGAAATGAGGTAGCTGGACTTAATGTCCCTTTAAGGCTTCAGTGTGGCTTGGAAATGATGATATCCCAGCCTCCCGGCAAAGTCTTACCCATCAATTGCAGATGCTGTTTACAATCTCCTGGGTGCAACTCGCTGTCTGGAGGACAAATGGGTCAATTCCAAGTGTTTTCCTTGGTCCAGAAAAATGCTCCTGGGCTTCAGGAGGAACCAGCCTGAGCCTGAAAATCTGCCACAATGCCAGTTCTTCCTGCGGAGCTTGCGGGCACAGCTGTTCAGTCCACCATGTTCCCACTGGAGGTCAGGTAGCTCTATCTTTTGAACACTGAGCAGTGATCTTTTCTACCAATTTCATTAAATCCATAGAACAAGCCCACATCATATGAATAAAAGACTCATTTATTTAGCATTGCTGACATACTGAAGTTAATAAATACCCACAAATTGTTGAATTAATACCATCTTACAAGCATAAGAAAATTTATTTTAAGACCATTTGCCACTAATTTGCTGATACAGGATATGCCAACATCGTTTTTTTTTAAAATAACTAATAACTAAGTGGTAAACTTTGATGGGTGATCACTATAAATTGTCAAGATATAAATTATGCAGTTCTGGGGTCTTCCTGGACTCACAGCTCCTGCTTGAAGAGCAAGTGGCAGCTGTAGTCAGGAAGGCCTTGTGCAGATTCATCTGGTGTGCCAGTTGCAGCCTTTCCTGGACTGGAAATCCCTTCTCATGGACACTCGTGCCTTGGTCACTTCATTTGTAGACAGTGACAATATACTTTATATGGGATTGCCCTTCAATATCTGTCAGAACCTAAAACTGATCCAGAATGGCATGGTGCAAACAGTTGTGGATGCATCTTGATATGATCATGTAACTCCTTTGAGCTTCCATATACAATTTAATGTGCTGGTTATGACTTATAAAGGCCTTCATAGCATAGGGCCTGTCTGTCTGAGGGACTGCCTCTGTCCCATTATTTCTGCCTGTCCTATAAGCTCCAACAGGATGGGTGCACTTCATGTCCCATCCGTTAAGCAGATGGAACCTAAGAAGCATGCTTTCTCTCTCATGGCACCTGCCCTTTGGAATAGCATCACCCTGGAGGTTTGGAGTACCCCGACCCTGCAGTCCTTTAAATAATCCCTGAAAACCTGCATTGCCCCCTGCCAACCTCTGTGAAAGGTTAAGAAGTGACCATCATGTGTGTACTGTTTATTTTGGTTATGGTATATGTTTGTTCCCTCCCCCTCCCCCCCATGTTTCTTTTCTTTCATTTTCTTTTCGGTATTGTACTTGCTTTTTATTTCTGTACTTCCCAAAGTCAGTATGGAGTTGGACACCCTTATATATCCAAATAAATATTTTAAACCAAGAAATTAAAAATATGGTGATACCCCTTTTACTTAAACTCTCTTCTTCTCTTTATGTTTTTAACAAGACTTTAGGACTGGCCTGCTTCACACTTTAACCCATGGTTTAATAATTATTTATTTAATAAGCTACAGTTTACTGGATTTGCAAAGATATAAGCCAGGGTTTACAAATCAAAATAGCTGAAGTCATGGGCTGTAAGTCATAATATGGTATACCTTGGTTTGGTTACTGTGCTGTATGAACCAAGCTAACGTGTATTTCTCTGAGAAAACAAACACATAGGACATCCATTCTGTGTTTACTTTCCCCTTTACTTATTAATGAAATCGTCTTTTGCTACAGATATAAAGGAAAGAGCTATCGAGCCACAGTGGAGGTTGTAAGAACAGCTGATCGAGTTGCAGACTTCTGCAGGCAGACCTGCATCAAACTGGAATGTTGTCCAAATCTCTTTGGCCCCCAAATGGTGCTAGACAAATGTTCTGAGAACTGCTCTGTTCTGACAAAAACCAAATACAGTAAGTAATTGTGGTATTGGCCTTTCTTATTTACTCTGGAAAATGTAATGTGTGAGCAGCTAGAAAGAACAGTTTTCAATAAATATGCAGTATCTTGGAAGTAGCTGGTCATGTCACTTTTAATTTACATTCTCAGAAGTATCATTGAACCAAGATCATTTATTTAACTTAGCAGTAGTCCATGTAACCCTATATCCAATATTTATCCATTGAATAATTGAACCCTCAGTTTTTAACTTCACATCAGAAAAGCTACAGGTGATTGAAAATATTATCTAAAATTTTCTAGCAACTAGGAAGCTATTTTTAGTCTCTTGAGAAAGACTATTGCTATTTATACTTTTTCCTCTGTTGGTAATGAATGGAAGTTTCCATGGGAAACCTTAGCAGTTTCGTAAGAATAATATGAACCATATATAACACTAAGCAAGTGATAATAATTAAGGAAGTAACCTAGTGAATGTGTCCCAGATAGGGAACAGCAGACCACAAATGGCCATGGTTTGCCAGTCTCCTTCCTTTTTCATCAGTATCAGTATAACAGCTTTATTATGGCTGCCAGTTGGCACTTCCTAGGGCTTTCAGTAAACAAAAACAAAACCTGCAGTGGTGTAATTGGATCACAGCCAGTTGTTTGTTTAACACACTAACCCATGAATTAATGCTACTTAATAATAAACCATGGGTACCATTTGTGGTTAATGGCCTTCTACTTCACCATGAAGTGACCTTATTTTGGGCTTCAGACATCACAATATGTCAAACCAAATTATGGCTGCATTAAATTGAAAAGTAATACATCTGAAGATAGTCTTGCGGATCTCCTTCATAACAGTTAGATCATTTCTTACTCAGTGGAGAAATCCAGTATGTGGCTGGGTTCACACAAGCTTAGCCAAAATCTAGCAAAGCATGTTATGACTAAGTGTGTTATGTGAATCCAGCCATTGTGACTGTAATTTCTGTAACCCTTTTTTGTTTGAGATCTTAGTAAAAAATAAAGTACTACTCACTTTCATTAGCACCTTACTGCCTTTTCGGTTTGAGGCCACCTCCAGACAGCCCTTCTTCGTATCATTTGTTCTTATGCTAAAAATGGCTCTTCTCTTTGATTGCATCTCATGATAGCATCACTGTTGTATTAAGAAACCTGAATATTAATTGTTGTAGACCAATTTGACTTGTAAATTGGCAGGCACCCCATCCTGTTTTTTGGAAACACTATGCTACTTTTTCTAAGGCATACCCCACCATTGGTGCTACAGTAATGTAAAGGTTGCACACAACCAAAATAAACTGTATGTATAATAAGAGTGCCTCTAAAGTCTTGTCTTTTTAAGGACTAACAAACGATGAATTGTGTTTCATGATAACAATTCTTTTAACTCCCATAGCCCATTATTATGGGAAGCGGAGAAACAAAAGGATTGGCCGACCACCTAGTATCCACAGCAACATGGAGGCAAGCATGAAGAAAGCAAACAGGAAAAGAAAAAAACGGAAAAACTTCTTCGTTCATAAGAAGAAGCGATCTTCTACCTCTGTGGATAACACACCAGTGGGATCACCCCAAGTATGTAACTAGGAGGGATGTATTTAATCTATGAGTCTGTAGAGAGAGACTGTGGGATAAAGTGATGACAAATGTTTCTGCATGCAAGCTTTGCTAATCCATGCTATTCTGAGCCATTCCGTATCATTTCAGGGAAGTGGAGGTGAAGAAGAGGATGATCAGGATGAGGTAGATGAAGAATCTCTTACTGAAGACAGCACTTCTGAGCATCAGGAGGAATTGCTTGAGGAGTCTGAAGTATCAGAGAAGAAATCACAGTCATCTTCCCCAACTCAGAGTGAGCAGTCTCACTTTGGGGCTCCAGACCGGGACAAACGGAAAAGAAAACTACGGACTTTTTCTTTCTCAGATGATGAAAATAAGCCACCTTCACCAAAGGTATATTTTGATTTTTAAAAACATAACAATTGTCAAGCTTTTCAGCAAGGGGAGGTGTGTGTGTCATGTTTGCTGGATCTATCTACTATGTAGCTTAGCAAGTTTGCATGTATATTTCACTGCCTGTAAAACTTGTAAAATTTCCCTTAAGTGTCTCTCCTCCTCAACTTGTCACCACTTGAGGGAGGGGGTTGTCTTCAGCTCACTTGGTCAAGCTAACCTTTAAAAAAAAATTCTGAGAAACCAGTTTTCTTATTTTTTTTTCTCCAGGAATTAACTCTACACTTAAAGATGGGTGATTGAGCTTTATTTCTTTGACTAGGAAAACACTGAGTAATTGTTTGCAATTTATAGTACATAAAACACACCTTACCAGTCTTCGTGCAAATCCTTGTTATATATGAATGTAATAATATTTTATCAACAATTTTATACCTCTTAATTTCCATGTGCATTCAAGGGAACTCATTTTTTGTGAATTTGACATTCTCTTCCAATAGTCAGAATAAAACGAAGAGCCAGTTTGGTCTAGTGGTTAAGGTGCTGGGCTGGAAACCAGGAGTCTGTGAGTTCTAGTCCTGCCTTTGGCATGAAAGCCAGCTGGGTGACCTTGGGCCGGTCACTCTCTCTCTCAGCCCCACCCACCTCACAGGGTGGTTGTTGTCGGGAAAAGAGGAGGAAGAAGGAGTATTAGGTATGTTCCCTGCCTTGAGTTAGTTATAAAAATAATAAAGGCAGGACAGAAAAAAAAACTTCTGTCCTTAACATGACCTCAGAAAGAACACAGCAATGTAGTCAAGGAAATAATAAAAGAAAATACAATTCTGCTTTACAAAAAATAATCAGGAATGTAAATGTCTTCCTTGCAGAAGATGCGGCATAAAATCTTTGGAATTCTGCTGTTCATTTTGAAACATTTATGTCCTCATCTCTGAGGAGTTCTAGGTGACTTATTTCTGGTCACAAAATGAAGTTACATATCCGTAGGACCTTATGTTCCTTGTGAAATTGATAAAGTAACATGACCTGCTTTAGGGTATCAAGACAGGAACAAGTTAAATGTAGAAAAAGATGCATACTGGTGATCTGGATGAAACAAATTTCAGGTTTAGGCCACGCACAGCAATAGATCAGAATCACAATCTCAATCTTGATTATCCCTTTCAATAACATAAATCATACGTTGAGTATACTCAAATTACCTGCATTTATGATTATTTGGTTATATGCCTAGCTCTCAAAGATACATACTTCAAGTGCCTTTGTCACCCTCTGTTCTTTTTCCTCCCACTGATCCTTTTAGCACGGTTCTTTGTATAGAGTTGTGTCTTTTTTACTTTAAGAAATGGCAAAACTGGGGTAAATAACTGAACTGCTATATGCTCTGCATTCAAGTTCACCATCACATTTTCAGGACATACAGTGCATACATATTACTGCTCAACAATAGGACTTCTTTTAATCCCCAGAATACCGGACCATTGGCTCTTCTAACTCACAGAGAGCTTCTTTAAAGGTATTATCTGGAAAACGTAGATACTTCTAAGGGAGAAAACATAATATTTTTGCCTTTGTGTCTTGTGGCATAGGAAATAAAGATAGAAATTGATGAAAAATTACAGCTGGACAGCAATCCTCTGGAATGGAGTGTAGCAGATGTCGTGCGGTTCCTTAAATCTACAGACTGTGCACCATTAGCTAGAATATTTCTGGATCAGGTATTTTTTATTATTGACCATAGATAATTGACCCCATGAAACCAGTATGGCAACTAAAATAACATTTGTGTCATTTTTACCTTTGTATTTATATTAGTTAAAAAAGTTTATTAATATTCATAGACCTGTTCTATTATTTACCATTATTTCATGTATATTAGATAAATTATTGAGAACATTTTCATGGCAAGCTAGGACTCCTCAGATTTCTTTGGATTAAGTGAGACTGTCCTATGACAATGGTGGCTTTAATTTACCAGACTTTCAACTTTATCACTAGGCCTTTATTTTAACACTGTGATTGATTGATTGATTGATTGATTGATTGATTGATTGATTGATATGGCTGCCCATCACACATACATGACTCTGGGTGACTTAACAATAAAATGGATAAAACACATATAATACAAACATAAAAACATACAGTGGCCAGAATTTTTCTGGGATCTTTTCTTAATATTTCTCTTTGAGCTCAGTTAGAGAGTAAGTGTGTGATTCCTGCAAAATATTACCAAGTTTTAGGGTCAATTTATAGTGAGTAGGGATTGTATTTTCCAGCTTTGAAAGCTGCTGGCACATTTGGTCACTAATAGATAAAGTTTTAATCCAGAGTCACATGAAAAGTCCTGCTATGCTGCCTCATTGTGGCAGGGAGGGGGTGTACATGGGACGGATGAGCAAAGAATGCTGGGAATGTGTGCCAAGTGTATATAAGCTCAGTGAGTTCACCTAAGGCATGAAGGTCATTCCAGTTGCCCAACTAAAGCAAGGAGAAACCTATATTGGGCAGCTGTGATATGGGAAGATACAGGAGTCAGGTTATCACTTTAGTGACAATGGCAAAGACATACTGTACAGGAAAAGGCAATGGTAAACCACTCCTGTATTTCACCAAGAAAACCACATGGATAGATTAGATAAAGTGATACAGTGCCAGATGATGGGCCCCTCAGGTCAGGTGGCACTCAACATAATATTGAGGAAGAGCTGAGAATCTTTCTGAGTGCAAATGGTGTTTATGATGTGGCTAGATTAAAGCCTTCTATCTATTTTGCATATATGGAAAGGAATTCATACTCCTAATGTTAAGGAATGGATTCAAATCTGTGTTTTTTTATCAATTTCTGAAATGGCCTTATATAGGTAGTCCTTGTTTAATGACCACAATCGGGACTGGCAACTTGGTCATTAAGTGAAATGGTCACTAAGTGAAACCACAGCTGTGCTTACAGTCTTACTTCAGCTTTCCTTTGCTTTACAGACCTCCAAAGGTCATAAATGTGAGGATTGGTCGTAAAATTACTTTTTCATCACTGTCATAACTGTGAACAATTGCTAAATGAGAACTACCTGTACTCTAAAAACAAGGAGATAGAGCTATGTATTTCCATATCATCTAAATTTAATAAGATGGAGGATTTTATATTGATACCATATCCATCTTTTTTTCCTAAGTTCTTTTTATTCCTTTCCTTATGTTTAGTTTATTTTAATCACTACATGTAAGTAGTTTCTTACTGATGTATTATTCTTTTTGTTTGCTTATAATACATTAATGAAATGTTTAAATGATTAAAAAAAAAACCCAGATTTCTTTTTAATGCTAACTGCTGTTTCTTCCTTTTCACTTGATAGGAAATAGATGGGCAGGCACTTCTCCTGCTCACTCTTCCCACAGTTCAGGAGTGCATGGACTTGAAACTTGGCCCAGCCATTAAACTTTGCCATCACATTGAAAGGGTTAAATTTGCCTTCTACCAGCAGTTTGCCAACTAAAGCAGGAGGAAGAGGATAAGCTGAACCTGAAATTTTGAAGCACAACTGAAGTGACCTGCTCTTCCTTTAGCAGGAAGAACCAAGGGGGGTTAGATGGAAACTGCTTATAAACTGGCTTTACAGTTTTGCACTTTGAGTGGGAAAAATACTTGGAGCAAAATATTAATGCAATCCCAACTATCTTTGCAGCTGGCTTAAGAAAGTAGTACTTAATCATTCTGTACATCAGGGCTTTTTTATGAATAAAGATGATTGAAATAACTTTTGAGGGGGAAAAAAATTCCTCCAGTTGTGGTCTGGACAGAAAGGACTTACAGCACGTGGAAAGGAATGCAGAAGATGAGCATCTCTTTGCTGTTTGCTGAATGACCGTCCTCCTTTTTTTTATGGTCTTGAAGATAATTTAAATGAGTAGACTAGCTGTTTGCCAAGATAAGTGGTGTGGCCAAAAGCTTAAAAACGAAAGCGCAGCTTCTTTATGATCTTTATTTTAGAGCCTGCTCTCTACCTCTAAAACCAAAAAAGGCTACAAGGCAAATAAAAGGGTGATGCAGCTGCTGATTTTTCTGTAATTAAATTAAGGATGCCCATCTCTTTCTACTGTCCTGACAGAATCATAGCCTTTAGCAGCTACTTGATAGTCACAAACTGAAGAAGTAGCACTCTTTATTTTAGAGAAATACTGATAGTGAAGGTTGTGTCTGTCATGCTGCTGGTAAAGGTAGAGAGAGGAAATTTAGAAATTGTGGATGTTAATATGTGGCATGTGGTATGGGTAAGCTAAAGTTGCACAGAAATATTGATACACCAGAAATATATTGGAATTTTTTTAGAAAAATATGTAATTTTTTAGCAAAAATTACATGATCTCCCCTTATTCTTATTTGCTTAAAAAAACTGAACTTGCATCCTTAGAAGAAGAATGAATTGAAATGCAGAGCTCCTACCGGTTCTTAAAGAATTGAATTTCTCCAGTTAATTGTTCGTTTTGTAAATGCACACATGGACCATTGCTTTCTCTAAGTATAGACAGAGAAAGAGAAATTGTGGCATAGCTTGCATGCCATATATACACATTAGGAGATGTGGTTTTGTTTGCTTAACATGCAGAGTGCTCAACTGAATTCATCAACTTAATATGCTGACCTAATACGGAGAGCTACTACCCACAACTGCAGTACAAGCTGAGGCATTAACAGGTTTTGAATGGAAATTAGGTTTTACAGAAGCTGCAGAGGACCAGAGCAGCTTCTGCATTTCTACCCGTTATAAAAATAAATTAAATTGTGGCTTCAGCCAGTGAATATTTGTTATTCACAAGTTGGGTCAAAGCATTGGTGACTGCTGGAGAGTCATGTTGTAGGGCATATTGAATACTTTTAGGAAGAGAATGTGATATCTTGAAAGAAATTTCCTCATAACCTATCTAGCTATATGGGATCTTAAAGTAGAGACGGAATGATTTCACGCTTCAGGTTTCAGCCAAACTAGGTTTAATACATAAAATGTTATGTAACTGAACATATGGGCCAAGTTTGCAACTAGATTTGTATATTGAAATTAGTGCTATTCAGATGCTCCATTATTTATAAGAACATGCATGTGTGTGAGAGTGTAAATGCTTCTGTTTGGCATCAGAAGGAATATTGGTCTTTTTTTTTTAATCAGGCTCAGTGTAACTCTTGCTCTATTTAATTAGCCATGATTGGATACATTCATATGTACAAACTTGTATGTCTAAG
Source organism: Candoia aspera (assembly GCF_035149785.1). Lineage (NCBI taxonomy): Eukaryota > Metazoa > Chordata > Lepidosauria > Squamata > Candoiidae > Candoia > Candoia aspera. The sequence continues at coordinate 56,497,852 of NC_086154.1, forward strand.
ATTTTCAGGGTTTTCAAGTAAAGCTTTCATTGCTGTAAATAACATTTTGAATGCCAGTAAAATAGATGCTGGCTATCTAGGTTGTATTTATAGGCTGATATTTCAGTCCTGCTCTATCATTTTGGTCTTGTTAGGATCCATTAAGGATTTAAAAAAAAAAAAAAAAGCTTTCCATTACTTTATTACTTTGAATGAGTCATTTCTATGCAACACATGAGTAACTGATGTACTTCATTTCTTGAGGCAATTCAAACATGTCTTGTGGGTTGGAGTTTAAAGGGTTTAACACAATCTATAAACCATTCATTCCATAAATAGTTCTGAAATATTCTCTGAGTTTAGTAAAATGTAAGTTCATCTATAAATCATTCATCTCTTTCCTATTTATTGCCCCGATGAGTCAGCCAGTCTTACCTGCTTTGCTACTGATACATTCAAAGGCTGTTGAAATATTAAAGTTAATTGAGGAAAGTCTGCAAAGTTAGATAACATTGTAAATTTTTATGAGGCCAGTGACATTCTAGCTAGGAAAAATCCTATTTGTTTCAAGGTCTGCATTAACATTTACCTAAAGCAGAGAGAGTGGAAAAATAAACATAGTTTTCAGGTCTCTGGAGGCTAGTTGCTGTAGAAAGAGCATATATAAAAAAAATTACTAGAAACTGGCAGTAAAATAGATTTTCTCATGATTGGTGTCTTGAGAAACACTTTAAAATTTGGGGAGATAGAAAAAAGTCAACATAAACATTTAGCCTAGTCTGAAAAGTCAAGCTACTTTTTTTAAGTTGGCAGCTAATGTGCAAGATACCTTGCTCTAATTTTACTCTGCGTAGTTGCCATTTTTATGATTCTAAAGATTTGGGAGAACAAAGGAAGTAATCAGATACTTCATATAGTTCCTGAATTGAGCACACAATTATCCAAGGTAGAGAGATTTTTTATTATTATTTTGGGCATTACAGGCCAAAGTTTATCAGCTGAGAAGAGTTGAATTACACATGAATAAAAGATTTTTGCCAAAATGTGAAGTCTAAAGCCAGGATATCAGCCATTTTATTTCCTTCTGTAAATATTATAACACTGTATGAGTTCACTTAAGATGTACTGCGAAACATTTTAGCAGATATAAAATTCAACATTTTAAATGAAGGTCTTTAAATGCCATTTTCAGCTTTGCCTAAGATAGTTGCCTACTGTGAAAATTTTCAAAATACCCAATATTTGCTAAGCACAAAGAAACTAACATTGCCTGGAAACCTCATGGGTGTAAATTTGACTGTATGCCAGGTGTTCATGTTGGTATTAGTTTCCCCAAAACATCCATGAATGACCTTTATATTTGAAGGCAGCCTTAAGGGTAAGAGGTCAGAATGGATTTTGAAAGGACAATACTTTTAAAACTTCGTTATACCTATAATTCAGTGGTATTTGTTATGTGTGCAGCGATCTAACCCCCTCCCCATAACCTGGATTTATAACAAATGGATTGTATACTGAAGGCCATGAATGTGAATTCTTTTTTATATCATGTTTCAAAACTATCAACACTGGAGAAGCACCAGAGTAGTGTTTACTCTACATTAGCACTTGCTTGTTCGAAATTGGTTCTGATCTTTATTTTCTTTTAAGCCATTCTTGAAAGAACTGTAAAAACTAACTTTCATGCAGGAGAGCAAGTTGCTTTCTCCGGTTAATAAATGCAAAGTTCTACTATTTGTCCTGTGCAAGGCTATAACCTGGCATCCCTAGACAACTGGAACTTCATAGAAATAGGATTTAAAATACGTAGGTGATTTTTGTGTATGAAAAGTGTATTCCTTTAGTTGCAAGCCCTATGGAGCCTTATATACTTTAATTATATTACTGAAGTTTTATATTCATCAGCTTCTCCAGCTGCTACTTTATTTAATTCTCACCCATTGTGCACACATTCTCTCTTCTGTTCCGATTGTTCCCTTAATGTTCATAGACAATCAAACCTCTTGAAAGAGCCTCTAAGGCAGGTACTGCCAGCATATTTCTTAATTGTAATAGCTCATTGGACATGCACTTTCCTGCTTTGCTCTAAAAAAATAAATTAAAGATGTATATTGTGTTGTCTTTTCTGCTTGCTGTATTTTTACTTTAATATATGTGTGTGTGAACTGAGGGTAAAATTTTAAAAAGTAGAAGATATGCACATAAAATGTCTACTGAAGCACCTTTGTTGCCTAGGTGCATCAGGTAAAGGCTTTTAAAATATTTTAGATTATTTCACTTGTTTTTCTGTAAATGAATGTATATAATTTTGTGGTACTTCATGACCGTTTTAAGTGGTTGTAAGAAAATTAAAAATACTTAAATTGGTGCTAGTTTCCTTTGATATTATTGCCTGCTTGGAGTCTTTCATTACTAAAGAAAAAAATAGATTTGTAAATTCACAATACATGTGAATTTCCAAATATTTTACTTTTTTTTTTTTTAAATCCAACTGCAGATTCCAAATCCTGGGGCTAATTGGCTATTGTCGATTTAACAATTTTCCAAGAAACTTTTCTATTTTATTTTGGACACTTCTACTGCATTTTTAACTTATGCACCACCAGTGGAAAAAAATGCTTACATATTCAAAAAGCTAATACTGATGTTTTCCAGTATCCAAAAATAACAATACAGAATTAAAACATACAAGTTTAGGGGTCCTTCTCTCTCCCCCCCCTCCATTTTTAATCTATGTTTTATAGCACCACACTAATGTTACAAGTAAGGTAAGGCTTTTATCACATTAATGTTTAAACAGTTAGAAATAACGAGATGCAGTATCATTTCTCCCACCAGCTGACACTACAGAATGAGAAAAGCTGGTACAATAAGAAACTGGAAATTCAAACTGCCACCTGATACTACAGTAACAGATGTTCCTCTATTTGTTTTGTCCCAGAGGAAACACAAGTTTACATGGAGACAACTCTTGGATTTGAGATTTAAGGGATTATTATGTTGTCCAGTATCTAACATGAGAAAGTTGAGAGTATTTAACATGAAAAAGTTGTCTTACATTTTAACTAAACACATTGATATGCTACAAAGGAATACATATCAGGTAAAGCACAAGAACACAGTTGCTCTAGAGGACAGTCCACACATCAGTGTTAAATTGCTATCTTGTTAAGCCAGTATTTCTCAACCTTAGCAACTTTAAGATGTGTAGACTTCAACTCCCAGAATTCCCCGGCCAGCCATACTGGCTGGGGAATTCTGAGGGTTGAAGTCCACACATCTTAAAGTTGCTACAGTTGAGAAACACTGAATTAAGCTAATTGGAGAATTGCATTTACTGAAGATAACATAATTGTGAGTGAAAGCAAGTACAAATAGCTGATAATCTACAATCAAAGCACTACTGCCCCTCACCACCCAACAAAAAATTTTTCTTCATTAATCAAGATATCAGAAATGAGGACAAATTGGGAGATGCGGTCATAAGGTCTGCTCTCAGACAAGCCATCTTCAGTTTGCCATCTATTTTCCCCAATTTGTCTTCATTTCTGATACCTTGATAAATCTGATTAAGCTGCAGAGTTTATCTGGAACATTAATTCTGTATTTAGCTTGTGTTTGGAGGCAACTCTATGCTCAATTTTATGCCTATCCCACTGAATCACACTTTGCTGGTTGGCAGAATTCTAAATTCTAGTGAACAAACACCTCACAAGCCAAAAAACATGTTCCTGGTGTAAAGCTGCTGTGCTTACAGGCCACCTGTGCACATCGACTCAAAAGAAGCCCCAAAAGTTCAGTGGTGCTTCCTTTCTGGAAAAACACACACTGACATTAAGCCAGTTTGGTCTAGTGGTTAAGGCAACGGGCTAGAAACCAGGAGACCGAGAGTTCTAGTCCCACCTTAGGCATGAAAGCCGGCTGGGAGACCTTGGGCCAGTCACTCACCCTCAGCTCAACTCACCTCACAGGGTTCTTGTGCGGAAAATAGGAGGAGGAAGGACTATTTGGTATGTTCACCACCTTGAGTTATTTATAAAAATAAAGACAGGATAGAAAATTTTAAAAAGCAAATCACAAACCTACAGAGAGATGCTACTTGTATTCGGGGATCCTTAGTCCCCTCAAAGTCCTAGAACTTAATTTCTTCTCATTTTTACTTTGTCCCCTCTCATGAGATTCTTCACAACTTTAACAAGTCTCTTTTGTAAATCCACTATAAAAAGTCATCCTGGTCCCACTTTTGGTTTAGTAAGACATCAACTGGTTTCATTTGTATATCCATGTAGCATCTCCTTCCACATCATTCCCATAGCCCATCATTTTTAGATTCACTTTCAAATCAGACTCTGTCTTATCCAGTAAAGCTTGCTCCTTTTCCCTATCATCTTTCAAACAGTTTATCTATAATGGCAAACATTTTTAAAATTAACTTCTAGGTCCATTGTTCACTAATATCCTTCAATACGTCCAATGTTATTTTGCTCCATTCTGTATTAGTAAGTCAAATTTAAGTGCTCTTTTCCTTTAATTGTAATCCTTAATTCTTTCTGGTTCCGACTAGTGTCCAACCTTCAAAATCTCATCTTATATTTTTTTAAGTGTTCAAAACAGCATTTTCCCACAAAAAGGATTCTTATAATTAGTTTAAGATCTTATTTCAAATCCATCTGGACCCTTAGTCCATTTATAACTTTCTAAAATCAACACTCTAATCACCCTTTTGTTGTTTATTCCAAAAAAAAAATTTTTTTAAGTCCTTAAAAACTTTTGTTGAGAATTGAAGGAAACTCATCCAGTGTAGTACAACTTGGCATTATGAAGGTTCCTAATATCCAAAAAGCAGTTAACAAGCAATTTCCAAGAGTGATTAAGAAAGGAAGTATGCAAACCCTGTGTCCTTTTTAAAGGCACCAAACCATGGATTGGGCTACAATGGGGTTCCCTCACTTCCCAGGGCTCTAAACTTCCTGGAGACTACTATCTTATGGTCTCCTTGTGAGGAGCAGCTGTCTGGAGCACTTGTGGGCTATCCCAGTCCTCTCCTTGCCCAGAGAGGAATTGTGAAGAGTTGGTCCATTCACGGGCGCTTCATTCCTCTGCAATTGTAGGGTACGCTTTCAGTCCGCTTTCTTCCCCAGAAGTCACCCCAACATAGCAACTACTTTAGATACAGTACACAGATCAATGCTGCACAGAAAAATATTAGTTCACAATTTCAGCTATAATTCCCAGGAAGAATACAATTGATGCAAGCATATATTATTGTGATTTACTGTATTCTCTTTCCAAAGAAAACTGTTCACTTTAAACTTCAGGCATAGACAGTATTTTCAATTTATGTTCCAGTGTTTTATGGGCTTCAGAATCTAAAATGTGCATTATATACTGAACACTGTGTTATAGGCTATCTAATGCTATAAACACAATGCTTAACTTTGTTCAGTTTAATGTAACCAAATTCTACTAGGAAAAAATATATAATTCCAGTGATGAATAATTCTGAATACAATTTCTTCACCATTTTCTAAACATGAGAAATTTAAGAACTTTTTTTTTTTAAGTTTGGTAGAACAGTCCTTCCCATCTAGATTTCCGGGATCAGTTCTGAAACCTGTGAGTGTCCAGAAAGCTTATCCTGAGTTTAAAACTGAATGGTTTTGTTGTGCTGCAAACTCCTCTATCTGCTCAGCAAAGCCCAAGCTGGCCCCAGGAAATCTCAGAATTTGACAATGGGCTCTAATTCTTATTGAATCTGGTTTTCCAGATGACCAACAAAAATAGAATTGCATATCTTGTTTCAAACTAACATTTGGTAGTAGTTTACATTTAATTTCTGAGATACAATTAACAGCTATCAAGGAGCTATTATTTCTGATCTAACTTTGTCGAGAAACCCCAAGGGATTGGTAGAAGGCTGTTCTGTTCTTTGGTTTTTCTAATTATATCTAAAGCTAGACCTTATCTTTATTTTTACAACTTATTCTTAACTGCATTACTGAATGCCTCCTGTAGTACTTCTGCTTCCAAAGTTATCCTCTGTTAATTAGTTTATTATGGTCAAGGGGGGGGGGGTGTTGGCCATTCTTCATTGTCACTTATAACCTGCCTAGAACTATCACATGCGCTCTTCCTTTCTTCTACAGGAGGAATTTTATGTCTTTCTGGCATAGACTATAAGCAATTTACCATCATGCTTCTCTGGGATGTTTTTTGACTTAGCCATCTGAACCCTGGAATTCCCTGATGGTCTCCCATCCAAGTATTAACAAGGTACTGTGCTGCCCCCTGCTGAGAGTTAATCCATTTTTGTGTGATAGTTTTGTAACCCATGTCTCATTAACATTTACAATCATGCAGCATGTTTTCGCATTAATGGAGATCTGAATACTAGACCACTATAAACTGCCTAAACTATCAGTGGGTGAAAGATTTTTTTCTGAAAATCTGTATCACATGGTTCCCTGTAATGTCACACATCAGTTAGCAAAGGAGGGTGAAATGTTCTCCACTGCCACTTGCATGCATCTTAAGGATCACCTTAAATATTTATTCCTAAAACCAATGTAAGAGAGTGGAAATTTCAGGGAAGTTTCCCCCTCTCCACTGTATTCATCAAATAATTCTTAGTTAAGAATTTGGAATGAGTTGAATGTGCCATTTCTAGGCACTCTGAAGACACTATTTCCTAAAACAACAGCAAGCCTCAAGGTTATCTATATGTAAAAAGTGATCTTGCAATCCACCGAATTTCCTTATTCCACTCGTCATGCGCCCTTGCCCCCCCCTCCCCTTCAAACTGTAGAGATAAACCAGTTGCGGGTCACTGTCTTGCACTTTTAGAAATGTGGGGAACGAGGAATCCCTCCTGCAGCTTGCCTGAGGCTCCGGAAGCGAAATCGCCAGGCGCTGTCCATGGGAGGGAGACTTTCCCCATAGCCCTGGCCCTGAAGCCGGGAGACAACCAAGAAATAGTTCGACTACACAGATTGGCTTGAAAATAACAGAGTTAGAAAAAGAAAATATAGAGGTGGAATACTTAAGCAAAGTTGAAAAGGTTCAGATATTCCTACTCCTCTTTTTAGGACATGAGAGTTTGGGGGTTGTTCCCTGTTAGAAATCCAGACATATACACACAAATATATTTTGGAATATGCTAACATCTGCTTAACACAAATACCGATCCCCGACATCTGAGTGATTGCATTGTTCATTTGCAGTTCGTCGTGGTACCTAGAACTTACCAAAGCAAACACATTACCTTAAATTTTAAGACTACAAAATATGCAGAACATACTCGGTCTTCCGAAAAGCCACGAGGCTTCCACAGTTAATCATACAGTATTGGCACCGCCCTTCGTAATATATACCTGAAAATGTTGCCCTAAAAGACAAACCTAGTCCTATTTTACAAAAACAAAAAATCCTATAGACCCGCTGGTATCAAAGTAGTAGACTCTAGACCGCATCCTTAACTTCGCGTTCTTTCGGTAAGTTTCCGAAATAAGAACCGACCTTCCATTCTACCTACAGGTGGAATTGCATTATAGGATTAAATACCCCTCGCGGTAATTATCTGCCGTTCTCCTCCCTCATACTCCGCCGCGGACCGCCTTCTCTCGACCGGCCCTTGAGCTCGTCTCCTCACAAGAAAAACCCAGAGTTGCACGGGACGTGCCCGGGGGTCAGCGCCTGAACTGCCCGTCCTTCCGCCGGTCATAGACGCCTTGTTGTTGTTGTTGTTGTTAGTTGCCGTCGAGTCGTTTACGACTCATGGCGACCCTATGTAGAACAGAACGAAATGCTGCTCGGTCTTGCGCCATCTGTCCCTAAGCCAAGCAAAGGCCTTGGAAGAAACCCAACGCGCGCAACCACGGAAACAGGGCCGGCGCCGGACCGCAGCGCTTCTCCTGCACCAAGCACGGACACCCTAAACTCCGCATTCAACGAAGCACGCAACCCCGCGGACGCTCAACCTTCGCCGCTCCACCCACTCGCTCGTCTGAGGCTTGCGAGGTGAAAACGTCGGACGCGACCGCGGAGAGGCTTCTCCTCTTAGTCACGCCCCGGAGCCGCGCGCGAGCCAATCCTGGTTGGGTGACGTTACATGGCGGCGGTGAGGCGGCGCGCGTGGAACTCCTCCCCCTGCCCAGGAAACGCCGCGGAGCATATGAGCCCGCTTGGCGTGCGCCTAGCTTACCGGTGCCGTGCGCGCACCTGCTGCGCGGCGCGCCGAGTGGGCCATGGGGGGTTCCCTTGCCCCCAACGGCTCCGTGGGTGTCACACCCAAGCTGGACCCCCGGCGGAGCGGCGGCGCTTCCTCCTCCGCTTCCACGGTGAGGTCCAGGCCGGACTACCGCGGCTGCAAGAACGGGGCCCTGATGGACAGCTTCGGCATCTTCCTGCAGGGGCTCCTGGGGGTTGTGGCCTTCAGCCTCCTCATGCGTGAGTGCTCCGTCTGGCGCCGCGGGCTCTCCCCGTTGCAGGAGGGGCTGCGCTCGCGTCTGGCAGGCCGCCGCTGCTCCGCTTCCGTGGGCGCCGCAACCTTTGCCTGCCTGTGGCCTCTTCCCTGCTTTCTGCTCCGCTTGCAACTCAGCGCGCGTCTTCCTTGGCTTGGCTCCGCGGGCTGGCCGTGCCTGCCTGTGCCCTGCTGCCCTTATTGGGGCCGTGACCCAGCAAGGCTCGCTGCCCTCTTCCTGGCGCTCCCGTCCCGGGCTTCATTCCTCGTTCCGGAGCTTCTAGCGCGAGAAGATAGGCCGGCTTTCGGTAGCGCTGCCCGAGCCGAGCGGGGCCTGCGTGGCTTTGTTCGGCTGTATCGCTGACTCTGCGCGTCCCCTTCCTCTTCTCTGTTCCGGAAAAGGCTCGGTCAGGTTTTCAACGCCAGTAGCCTGGCGACTTGCAATATGTGAAGGATTAAGTATGCTTTGGAAGGAGGCTCTTTCTCTAATTCAGTGGGACACCTACTTGTTACCAGTGGGTGCAGGATGTAGAGCTGTAGATTTAGATATAGGTAATTCCCCTTGTACCTATAAGTATCCATGTGCCCATTGTCGGGGGGAGGGGGCGGAGACTGTTGAAGGGAATTGTAATCGAAAATCTTTTGAGAGCACCGGATTGCCAAGACCAAACTGGTTCACTGGATTTAAATAGTTTGCCAAAGGCAAATGGTTGTTGCTCTTTTCCACCCAGCTAGTACATATGGAAATCCTGGCTGCTATGACTTCTTTGTTTAGCCACTGTATTTACATTCCAGTATGAGTAATTGTGAATTTGTTTGGCACAGTTTGTAAGAAAGACATTCTGGAGATGGAGCTTTGATTGGCAGTGGTGTTTCATTTTCAGTTTAAGGATTGTCATGCATGAGTTTTGGAAGTGTGTCACTCTGTACATAAGCTGCTTAAATCTGATGTAATATGACTATATTCTAACATTATTCTGCAAGATGGTTATGTTATTTTCTGATCTGTCAGATTTATTTGAGAAATGCTTATAAAAGCTGGTGCTTGAATTCATGTCTTCCTTGTTAGAAACATTTTCAGATTTTTTGTTTAAGATTTGGAGGTTTTCAGCCTAGCAGAGTGACTCATATTTACAAATCTGAAAATGCTTGAAGTCTTTTTATGGCTTATATTGGTCCCAGAATTGAAGCTTTTAGCTTTCAGTTTGATGCTGAGTTATGAACAGTCAGTATAAAGTGGAAAATATCTAGCTACTGAAGTTTTATTTTGTTCATTTTGCAGTTTTATAAGACGTATAAGAGAAAGTATATAAAGTATTTTGAAGAATATTTGCTGTCTCTTGCATCTTTGCTTTTTGTTTGCATAACCTAACTTAGAAGAATCCAAGCTCTAGCTCATTACATATGAGTATACTATCATTATACGTAGACTTTAGGTTACAAATACATAAGAGTGGATTTTCCATCATGACATCACTGCATGTTTTGTCATGTTCATGCAATCTCGGTTTGCCGCAGATACCAATGGTGTCATTAACAGAATTTAACAGGTTATCTCAGGAATTCTATGTCTGATTTTACAACATTCCTACATTTAGTATTAACTTGAAATTAAAGAGGTTTACAGCAAAATGTTGCTGTATATAATGCTTCTGTTCATTGATCCAGCCATCCACCTCTTTTTTTCAATATTCCTTCCCCCTTTGTGGAATTCTCTAATGAGAATGCCTAGTCATGGGGGGAGGGTTTTTTTTTTTTATCTAAGTCTCCTTGGGTCTTAGCCATTTCTTAATTGTCCATGAATGGTGCTACATAAGGCCTGGGATTGTTGTTACTCTATCTATAGGAACCTGCAACAAATATGTTACAGCTTGGAGTGCTTCTTCAAAGTTTCTCCCTCCTGTCCCTACAAATCAGCCAGCATTTTTTTGCCAAGTGAGCATACGTAGCTTTCTTGATTTATTCTAGACATTCTCTCCTTTTTAGGATTTTTTTCAAAAGCTTCTTTGTAGTTCTGCAGTAGTTCTTTCAAATAGGCCAATACCTCTGGAATGCATCGCTATTTTCGCTACATAAGTGCTGTTACTTGAAGGAGTGATTTGGAGCTGGATTTGATCTGGGGTGATGATTTTTAATTTTCAAACCTGAGTTATGAAAATATTGTTTCTTTAAAAAGTTGTTTACTGATGCAATTACAAGATGCACCTATAGGCTTAGCATATTTTTAAGGATGGACAATGATAGATTGTGCAATGGAATTATTGATACAGGCTTTGTGAGTGTAATAAGAAAAATGAGATTTCTATTAATTTTCTGGAAGAGAAACCATTTTGCCACATTCCTTCATACTGTGTGAACTTTCTAAGTACTGTTTGTTCAGAGGTTATTTTAAAAAGTCTTTTTTAAAAATTGAATGAGGACCATGGACAGCTCCTCCACTGTAAACCAGTGTTTATTTTATTTGGGGTTGTGTCAGATAATTACTTTCTTCACCAGAGATTCTGGTTTAGGGATAGAGAAATAATGGTTAAATGTAGGACAGAATGTTAACTATTTGTTTCCAAAAATCTGTATATTCAAAAAATGTGACTGTGTAACTAGTAATCCCAGCTCTTCATTACAGTCCCAATAAACTTTCCAACGATTTGTAAAGTAGGCCAGATGAGGCATAGACAGCATGCTTTAACACATAGTTCATATTGCTGATTGCTGCATCAGGTATCAATAAACTTAGGAAGCATTGTTCTTTACAGAAATAAAGTATGCAAAAATATTAGGTATTAATTAAGTCTGTGCTGGTGGAAAGCCCTGTAACAGTTGGTGGTAGGATTTAGCCTACATACTTACTCAGAGTATGGTGGGGAAAACTGCTAGGAAATCCCAGGGCTAATTGGCTAGACTGGGAAGTTCAAAAAACATCCTGGAAGAAGGCAAAAGCAAGCCACCTCTTCATTATGACCAAAAAAAAATAGAGATACAGTATGTCTATAAAGTTATGAGGAGTTGAGCTTGTCTTGAGGGAAACTTTACCTTTTCAGAAGGATGTCTTAGTGAAGGGAATTCCCTGCCCCATTGTTTAATAAGAAAGATATGCTTCTTAAAAATGATACATTGAAGGTAAATGATAGCAATTATTTGTGAAAACTGAGATAGCTAGGTGTTTCTGCTATTCCCACCAGGGCTTCTCTCCTCCTAGGCCATTGAAACTACTGATTCTGTGAAGAAGTAAGACTCTCTGCTTTAATCAGGTAAGGGTATAGTTTGAGCTTCATCTGCAGCAAAAACAGTGATAATCCAGAAGACTCCTCTTAGGCCCACTCATAAGACTAATAATGTCAAGTTGTATGTAGCCATTTTCAGGAATATCACATTAATAGTCTTATTTATTAGAGACCTGTCAAGACCTTTTTTAAAATCTTAACTTCCCAGTTTCAGTTTAAATGATCATTGTAAAAACTATTCAGTTTAAGCAGTACTGTGTTTTGATTTCCATTTCTGCATCTCAATGCCTCTTTCTATGTCAAGTATTTTTAGATTGTAAGCCCGATGACAAAAATGTCCTTGTTTTTATTGATCTGTAACCCATTACAAATGTCCTTCTGTTCATATGAGATCTACAAGCTTTAAATTAATTAAATAAATATATTTAACATAAGTGGATCTGGAACAGCCTATTCTAAGTTTCTGGTGACTGAAACAGGAACATTATTCCATCTTCTTCATTCCAGGAATAAAGAGGGAAGAAAAAGAAAATACTTGGTTAAATTATATAGACTTCAGCCGGGAATCTGAGCTCTTGAGCAGGTGTAGGCAAACATCCTTACGTAATGGGAGAGGAAAGAGGAAACATTAAGCATACTTGTTTAATCTTCAAGTATGAAGATTCTCCCAAACTAATACCACCCCACAAAACCTCACTCTGTTAGAATTGAGATCTGCAACATTTTCTTGCCCTTCGCCACTGCTTTTTCCTTTTTCTCAACTGACACACTAATGCTGTCTTAATTCTTTAGCTCACCCCGTCTAACTTCCATAATCTGTAGACCCTGATTTCATTATTTCTGTTTCATCAGTGAAAACCAGGGACCAAATTTGCAAGCAGCTATCAGCAACATTTTAAAATCTGTTAAAATCTGCTGCTGAAAAGATCACCAGAGTGATATTTATATGGGAACATTCCATAGTTGGGTTTCTACCACCAAAAGAATTCTTTCACTTTCTTAACTGTAGAAACTGGATGAAATAGGAAAACAGCTGTCCAAATTATGGCTCAGAAGTGGACACTAGTGCATCCAACCATCATGAAGAGAACTGCCATCAACATTTTGAATGGGCCCTTTTTAAATTTATAAGCTTATATGCTTTTACTTTCCTTGAAGGTAGCTCTTTTGTATACAAAATGCATTTCTTGTTTTCTTTTGCTGTTTTATTTCCAAATTGGTAAACACTCAAATATCTGATATTGGAAAGATAGTAAGCTATCTTAATATTGTATATTTTAATGGTATTCTACATCATTGTTGGGTTTCTATGAAAAATAAATCTTACCAACTATCGATAAATATGTTATCAAGAGCAGACAGAAACACCACTTAGGAAATCTGGGAGAAGATGAGATACACAGCCTATTGTGGACAGTATTGCATTGCCTTTAATAGCTTAATTTGTAGTCTTGGAAAAATAGACTGAGTTTAAAACTGAAATGACATTTGGCTTAATTTCAGCTATTAGGATGGTATCCTTGTGCTCAGCATCAACCATGTTAAAATGGTCTTACTAAAAATTACAATTCCAACCTCTTTTTCTCCAGTCAAATCTCCATTTCCTGCTCTTTAAAAATGCCTGTCCTG